>NW_022170403.1:14803365-15193688 GCF_008802855.1 Photinus pyralis | reverse complement strand
ATAAGTTTGATAAACAGCTTCCATGTACTTGTCACTGTGCTCATCGAAGTCGCACTTGGCTGTTGTATTTTATGAGGGTTGGTTTTAATTATTGTTGGGTAAAAGTAAGGGATAAGCAGATTTCATAGTAGGTTAGGTAACAAATGTATTTAGGAGCGTCACCTGTCAACTTTAGATTTCACAAATGATGGAATAAAGCTGTTGTAGTGAATAAAATGCTTAGCGTAGGTATAGCAATATATCGTAGTTGTGAAACCGTTATTTCATATGGTCTGTTTAGGGAAGTTAAGTCCTGACGTCCACGAGATAAGGAAAAGTACATACGCTTTTAAATTTAAATAAACTCAATTTCAAAGATTATTTACCTGAAACCGCCAAGAAAATATAAATTTCAGAGCTATTTTGACATTAGAAAATTGATCTTTACTTGACTAGTACTGTACTATTTTTGCCTGACTCCCATTACAGTCCTAGTACTTACAAAATAACAATTAGATCCTTCATTGAATAAGTTATTGCATCAACGATTAGATAATTATAATGCTGACTATGTGGATATTTTTAAATATTAACATACCTGCACAAAGGATAATGGTTTTTTTAATTTTCAACAATTAATGGAATATGTGTGGAAGTAATTATGTGTAGATACATTGACACACTTATATAGAAAAAGAAACGGTTTTTTAGTTTTCGCAAAAGCAACATGATTTCTAGATGCGTTATATCGTCATTAGTCGAAAAGGTACCTCACAGATTTGAGTGTTTGTAAGTGTTAGCTTTTTGGCCAAAATATGCCAAAAATACAATATTGCACTACGGCGGCCGCAGCTTCGGCTACACTATGACAACGTCTCGCGTACCCTTCTACACTGATACCTGCTTTTGTACCTAGGTATAAAGACTGTAGTTGAAAAGTAGGTACAAAGCATAAACTGCAAACTGCAGTAAAAATGACACTGCTTGTTTTAATTAATTTGAAATCTCTATGGAAACAATTAAATAATGTGTTTTAAGCATGCGTGATTAAGTATCAAAATTTCACATACAGTGAATTTTTAGCGCATTTTTGAAAAAAATACGCTATTATATTCGTTATTGCTGGCAGGCCGGCTGTCCGCGTTAGATCTCCACAACTACAATAGCTAGAAACTTCAAATTTTCACTAAAAGCTTCCTGCTATAGTGTAGATGTGCAGGCACTAGTCTATTTTGAGTTAGATGTGTGATCGATAATTGAAGAAAATAATTTCGATATGGGTTTCGGAGGTGCTATAATTTTACCGTTAGATAGCGCTACCAGTATAAAAACTTATTTTTTATTATACCTGAATCACAATCTCCGTTTTAAACACTCAAATGCGTGCGAAAAAAGGCCTTTAAAACACACGTGCTTTAAAGTTGCTGTAACGATACTTCAAGTATGACTTTTGAAACTGTCATCTGGATGAAATAAAAAATCCTCTTAGGTCGCTTTCTGTAAATGCAGAACATTTCTTTGGCTTTTGTACCCATCCTTTGGTTGAAGCTTTCACAAACGCGCGTAATTTAGGGTATGCTTCCAAATCTGTTCTACTTTTTAATCGCAACATTGCTTGGAAGTTTTGAATGAATGCACCAAAATATAGAAGATTTAAATACCTTTGACATTTCCTTCATGTATGCCAGCATTATCGATTCATTTAAGACTGTATTCGTAAGTAACTTCCTATTCATCCATGGAAACAACTTTTCATATTCTTTATAATAGGCTTTATTGGAGTTGGTTTTTACACCTACCAACGTTTGTTTAGATTTTACAACAATCGATTTAATGGGCGGTGTATTATCTTTTTCAACGGAAATCGTTTAATTCACAGAATAAGACCTTCACAGAACAGAAACATAAATGGCGCTAAATTGTCACTGATTACAGCGTTTCCCGTGGTTGTACGGAGAACTATTTATCTCAGACTCAAATCTCGTTACAGGAAATATTTTTACCGTCGATTTTATACGTACACAGGTTTTCCACATGTCAATTTTGACTTTTGAAAGATTTAAAATATGAACAAGTTATGTGACCGTAAAAAGTATTGTGTGTCGGATTGTAACAATAAAATATCAAAAAGGCATCGTTTCCCACATTTTGAAACAGGTTGTTTTGTGCTTGAAACGCGAAGAGGGTTGAAATGTGCTGTTATTTCTTTCCTATTTATGCAAGGTAAGTAACAGGTACAAATTGACGCAGAATTATTACCAACTGTACCTATAGGCGCAAAAGGGTGTAGACTTGAGTTTTATATTCATATAGATGTAGATACTTATATTGTAATTCGTTTTAGATAATTCAACAACTTCCACTCTCGCTTCTCAAGTAACCAGTAAGCACCAGGATCAAGTTAACATTTGTTGTCAAAAACTTGTGTGACAATTTGCTGAAACGGTTTTATCACCTCTTGGAACAAAAATTTAGTTCTAAAGATATTTTTTAACAAAAATATGTAGTCCAAACAGCAATTAAAACCAAATATTTCGTAGGACAACTCGTTACGTAAGGATCTTTTTGCAAAGTGTTAACTCTACAAAGCGTAAGTTGCACTTACTTCTGAGTTTTATATGTAATTTGTAAACATGTAATTTAAGATGTCTGTGTTAAATAATGTAATGTGATTGTATCTAAATATACTTGCAATTTAACAACTGTGTATTCTTTATCTATAGGTATTTGTGATTTAGATCGAATTGGGGAAATTACTTCATGGATTTAGAAGCTGGTCACCAGATGGCGCTACTCTGATTTTGATGCTTTAGTTCACAGTACACCCACCAGGGTCCGCCAAAATACCATACAAATTTGTAACATTGCTGTTTCTATTCTGAGAAGGCCGTATTCTGTGGTCAAGTGACATTTCCATGGCAATCGTGAAATTTCGAACACCCAGCCCACTTACTTAAACATGTATTCGAGTATAACGTCAATATGATTTCATTGTATTTCCTATTTTTAAATAATACTGCAGGTATAATAAAAAATACTATAAGATACACGTGTATAATTGGTCTTTAAAGCACTTGCAACGTTAAAGGCACTCCGCTTTGCGTCGTGCCCTTAAACTCGTTGCGCGTGCTTTAAAGACTTGATTATACACTTGTATCTTAATATACTAATTTACTTTGTGATTTGTTTTACAAAATGAAGACGTACCGTCAATTGAAATTAAATAAAATTAATTATTTAACGCAGCCAAAATTACTCGTGAGATCGATAATTTTTAAACTTCGCTAATAAAATACTGACCTGCATTACCAAAAATGCGCTTTAATCATGCATATGCTGATTTACAACTTGTTTTTAAATGCGAACATAGGAGTTTGCATGCAATGTAATTTCCCTATGTTCGATTTTTAAAAAAAACACATAAATCTATTGAGTAGTTCAAATGAGTAGTAGATACAATTGACAGCTGTCACATTTTTGAAAATACCACCGTCCAATTTAATTACGAAATCGGTTAGGTTATTGCTTAGAATGCCAAGGAGGACACTTCCAACATTTATTGTAATTGTTTTCGGTATTTATTTTCTTCATTTATGTATTGAATAAATCAAATTAGTAGAATACTAGGTGCACATGACCTACAAATAATTGAAGGTTGGTTCACAATGAATTGCGATGTCAGCGCGTGCCATGTGAAGTCAAGTTATCGTAAGTTTAAGAAAAATTTATCCTAAAGTTGCTATGGCCTCACACGGCCTATTTAAAAAAATCTTACCGGGTGCTCTTCATCATAAAGACTATCAGTTGCTGTTCATAGTCACACAAGTTGTACGATTTGGGAATGTGAACCGCGCACACCTCATAGATTGATGTGTTTTTTTTAAAATCGAACATAGGGAAATTACGAGGGAAATTACATTGCATGCAAACTCCTATGTTCGTATTTTAAAAAAATTCACTGTATATGAATAGATAATTTAATTTGGAAATGTTACCTACATGTTGCGGTTTTTAGGTAAAATTTTATACCTACGTAATAATACGTCATGAAAGTGAGTCCACCTGACTTGGAGGCATTAAGGTGGCGTTTACAAAAAGTGCAAGTTACCTTGCGATTTCCTCAATAACTTTGTTTCGACTTTCGACGTAAAAAAATAAGCTTCTGGTTGCTAAAGGTTGAGCTAAGCTTGAGAATGAAGTTAAATTTGATAACAAATTATTATCAGTGTGTGATAAAAATGAATATTATATATTATATATTTGAATGAGAATGAATGCTATTTCAACCAAAAATTTGTACCCAGAAGGCAGTTATTGTGGAAACAAATTTCCAATTTTTAATGTAAACGCCACCTTAAAGAGATACTCCGTACTTTTCAATAAGCCTCCGCGTCATGTAAACGACCACTTTCATGACGTATTATGTAAATAACTATTATGGAATAAAAAAGAAATTTAGAAATGCTACTTACATTAACATAACTGATGGCATGCAGTCATAATAAAACGGGCTTACTATACTTTGCACCAACTGAGAACGGTTTGCTCCACATTCAATAAGTTCTCCAAATACATCCTTTGGTTATTTTCTAATATTGACTGTTCTTTTGAAATTTTTGGTCCGGTTGATAGAAAGATTTTTCCATAAATTCAGTGTATGTGTACATTTGAGGAATGAGCACTGAGTATTTCAGTTAAAATATTATTTACATAAATAATGACGTGCTATAAACTCGTTAAATGAATGGAACGATTGTTTTTCTTTTGAATGCGTGCCAATGGGTTTTTGATGTTATCATAAAGGCTTTGTAACTTCACATTTCAACAGTCCCAAAGCCATAAATATTGATTAGGCACGCCATACTGCAATTGTGTAGGCGTTCCCCCAAAATGTTCATTAACTTTGCGACAAACTGTTTTAATAATTTAGAAAATACGTAATTTTGATCATACGAGTACATAGTATATTTATTTGGCGCCCTTTGTGGGGCGCATACTTGCCATCTATAGGTTTAGCAACAGATTGACAAGAAACTAATATTAAGTTACTGCATATTAAGAATCAATTTAAAAGAGCCGATTATCAATATCACCAAAGTGGCCCTTTTCTAAGACACATAAAAACATGTACCTACATATAAATATAAATATATCTCTGGCGTATGTCAGACGGACTATGCACTTTTATGGTTTACCCTGCTAGGTCAAAGCGAGATTTCGAAATCAAATAATGGCAGACCACATACTCGAAACGAGTCACCTTGCAAAATATGAATCTGGTAAAATAAACAGTGCAAAGCAAAGGAAATGGAGTGGCAAAATATTAGTGTACATTAATTAATTCAATGCCAAGTGCAATATGCAACAATCTTGACCTAACGCAACTCGCACCTTGTATAGAAAAAGTAATAATCGTTATCGGCCCTGCAAACGAAATGAAATGCTGCAAGTAATTCAATTATAAATTAACAATTTGTCTATACTCAAACTGCAGCAACCAATTAGGGAACACAACAATAAAATGAATTTAAACAATTTAAATCTGCATACACGTGATATGCCTAGTCGTAAATGGCGATACCACCCCTACACTGGTATTTACGAAATACATTCATTTAGTAAATAATGCAATGTAATCGGTATCGAAAAAACTAAAGACAAAAAGAAAACATCACGAAAAACAAGTGAGGGTATGTAATTGCACTTTTGCTTCTGAGTTCTGAGGGATGACGGCGTTCTCAGCTCTCCCCGCCTCTTTGCACCAAAATGGGCTGAACACCAATGGAATTCCTGTTATCTCTTTCTTGCATGAAACGAAAGGGAAAATTCGCGGGACAAATATTTAAATTCTATAGTGGAGCCCATACCAGTTACACGAAGAAGTAAGCTAAAGAGGCATCTTATTAGTGTTTATAAATTAAAAAGAAAAATTCATCTCACAGTTTTGCTTTTGAAAATTGGCCAGATACACATTTGTAAAGATCACACAGGTAGCACAGCAAAGTAACAAAGCGCAACGAAACAATTTCGAAATGTTCGGGCAAATAAATCCGTGTGTGTAAGGGTGTTGTAGTAATTGGTAATTTAACATTACTCGAAACCACACGGTCGTATAAACGTTTCATTTACATCGACCCTTCATTGAGTCGTAAATTACTTTAGTGCAGTTGGGGGTTTCACACGCAATAATTGCAATAACCAAACAAAAAAGGTTCGTGAATAATCACAAACCCATTACACATCACATCACGGTTAGATACAGAAAATCTATTTGTCGCTAGTCGCTACTAAATCGCGAGAAGATTTAGGGGAGTCAAAATTTGACAACCAAGAAAATAAGGTTCAAAGAATGTTACTAACGGCAACAGTATAAAACAACCCTGACCTGTTTGGCGTTTAACCAATTTGTGGGTTTTATTAAATCTACACATTTATTTCTCATAGTGTAAGCAATAATTTCAGTCAGAAGACGTTTGACGTTAAAATAATTCGCGCAGCATGTACACGAATGCAAGTAAACCACACAAAAAGCATTTTATAGAGTCTATTGTTGCGCAACAAAGCGAGCTGTTCCTGTAAAGATAAAGTCATGTGAACTGAAGTTGCAAAACGTTTGTCCGTATTTCATCCTGTTGTTCGCTTAAAATCTACGACAGGGATACAAAATGTAAACCAAAATGAAACGGAAGTAAAAAGTATTAGTTCAATATCAAATGACAAGCATCCCCAAAGGTGAACATTTGACAGTCCATTGTGTTAACCTGCAGCTCCAAGACTTCTAACAGGAAGAGGAGTTTAGAAGAATATAAGTTGTAGGAACCCGCAAGACCTTTTTCCACAAAAACGGATCTGTAAATTCACAGTTGCACTTCAAAACCGTCACGCAATTATTATATAGAGACTTCGAAATTCTGCGTTTTTGGCATGTTATAGTTTAAGATTAGCCCTTATATTAGCCATATGAATTTAATCCAACTAATATATCCAAACGACGAATGTGCAAACACTGGACTATGCAATTTCGATCAAAAGCTCTTTAGAGTCAGTTAATTACCTACATGTTCGAAAGCGACCACGATCTATATTCTGCTGACAGACGCAGCAAACCAAAATTAACCTCATTATTCTTGTCGGTCGCACTAATACGTGTGGTCGGTGAATATTTGCAGTGTATACTCTGAAAAGAGAGTTTCGCGAGTTGCTCTTCATTTCTTTTATCTTACATGATTCTTTTTTACTTGCGGACAACAGCATTCTTTTCTGGATCCTCATGAGCGAGGGGTTGTAAATTTACATGAAAATTTGTAAATACCGATATACCTAAATCGCTTTAACTCGTGGCAATTTTTTTAATTCCAAATAAATCCATTTGAACATTTTCAAATCAAAATCAATGATTTTAATTCGAAATAAATAAGTCAAAATCTAAATAAACCTCTAAAGCGGATCTAAAAAAGCGGCAGATCACCTCGGTTTGACCCTACGGGGTCATCGGATTTCACCCATTTTTAATAGGCTGCGTTTGGTATATAGGTCAAATGTGCAAAGCTTGAACCGAATCGGTCCAAACGTTTCCAGTCATCGTGTCCATTGACAGATACACGGACAGACGGACACCATCGACTCCCCTATATAACTTGCATTGCCAGTGGCGGATTTAGGATTTGGTCTAGGGAGGGGCGCATACAATTTTTAAGGTCAATATATAAAAGATAAAAAAACATTTATTATACCTACATATAAAAATAGAACATTTTTGACATAATATACGAGTATAACATATTAAAAAAATAACTGCCTAATTCTTAATTAAATAAAAAAAGAACAAACCAACAAAATTCTAAATAACAAAATCGAGTTTTCTTTTTGTAATTGCAAATCGGTTTATAACATTTTCTAGATTTAATTCAATTTCTCTGTGAATGTATAACAGTGCTAACCCGTCAATCATTGTGGATCTCAAATAACTTTTTAACAATCTAAGGATTGAGAAACTCCTTTTAGCGGTTGCAACAGAAATAGTAAAAGGGCACACAATTAGTAAAAGTTTCGTAATGGTAGGATAATAAATTTCGTCACAATTTTGAAGAGCATTATCGTAGACAATATCCATGGTGCAAAAACTCTGTTTATAAAGCTGCACTTCACCCAGAAGTTGTGTTAACGACGGGCTATTTAGCAGATCTCCGTACTCTTTTATTATTAAACTTAAATAATCATTTAAAACATTATCATCGGTGACGACCTGAAGAGCATTGGGTATTAATATAATTAAGCTTAAATTTGACAAATTTTTTTCCAAAACGAAATTTTAGGTCCACTATTAAATTTTCAACAATTGAAATATAGATAACTCTCTTCCAATAGTCACTAGGTGACAAATTCTTAGAATCAGAATACGTTTTCCTTGTGGTTTGCGTGTTGCAAAGGTGAGGAATCTTAAGATCTATTTCAAGGTGTGTGAAAACTTTTTTAGCCAGTTTCAAAATATTTGACACAAACACATCATCTACATTAGTTCTCTTTTTCTCTAAAACTTGTAGTAGCTCCGAGATGTGTTTTTTGGCGGAACTTAAATCAATTGTAGTGCTTTGAAGATATTTACTTAATGGCAAAGTTACGCGTAATACATCACTTAATAGTATATTATATACCGCGGGACTGAAGTAGTACTTTTAATCCCGAAGGTAAAGTTTATGGCCCGACCGAAGGGAGGGCCATAATTTACCTGAGGGATTAAAAACACTACTTCAGTCGCAAGGTATATACGATATTTTTCGTACTTCCGAAACTGAAACACTTAATATGTATGGAGTTAGAGAACGCGTTCTTTCAAAAAATCGCTGCTGAATAAGTTACCATAAGGAACGCATGATACTACAACAACATGTAGTATCATGATAGGAACGTGCGTTGGTACGACAATGCCTATGCTATGGTAACAAAAAGAATTTGGAAACTGTCATCGCTAGTGTCATAATTTTGGTGGTGGGTGACAAAGGTGTATTTGATATTGATAAAAAGCAGCCAAAGTAAGTAAATAATTGATACCACCGAAATACAAAAAACTAAACTATATGAGCAGCAATACGATGGGTTTAAGCGAGGCCTACGCTTAGACCATATAGTACATGGACTGCTAATTGTAACTAAAATATGGTCAAGGACATCGCCTGGGTATGTGAGTTTCAGGGTAAACGAGTCTGTCCGAAGTTGTGCGATTAGACACGATTTGAGACTGTCAACCTATAAATTAACAAACGTCAATTAATTAATCGCCTAGATATGCCAAAAAAGCAAACCTATCCGTATTTGTGGATGTATAGAACACAATCAAGAGTATTTAAAGCTTCCCGTACTACGAGGTTCCCTAAAAGCTACTCTTTACGCGATCCGAGTGGTGTTCATACGACTTTAGTTTACCCTGAGATTCACATACCCACGACTACAGTGCCCTCTATCCGTGACCATCCATTTTGTATTGAAAGCATAGGGCGAATAGCAGTCCATGTACTATATGGTCTAAGCCTACGATACTTACAGGCCGGAGCGCTCGAAAAAGTCACGTGACGTTAGGAGTCATATGAAATACATTACGGCTTATGGAAAATCCGTGCGCGGTTCCACTATTTATTTTTTTACTCCGGATCCGTTCAACATAGAGCCACGAAATTTCAATGAGAGCTTGTCAATAGTACACACAATCAAATTATGGTGTTCGTTAATTTTTAATAACACTAAAAATAATTAATTTTTAGGTTTAAAGTATTGAAGATAAAACGATGTTAGTAAATCCGCGTTTTTCTATCTTTACATCATCATATTTCTTTTTCTAGGAACTATATCATTATAATCCTTTCGGTGTCTTAAACTAGAATGATATGCGCCTCCAATTATGCGTATATGATGCCTAATCTGATATTAGTATAGTTTTAACAGGCCCTACAAAATCGCGCATTTATTATCCGCGCAGAGAAAAATTCAACATGCGAGAAACTTTTTTGTTATTACTATAATTGTATCACATATATCGAATGAATTGTGGCCAAAGGACACAAAAATGTTCTTCAGAAGGAATTTTTAAGAAATGGTTTCTTGTTTCCTTTTTTTCAGCAGCTGAAGTAAATAGCGCGATTTCAAGAATAAGTGAACGCGCAAAGGAATTATTATGTTTCAAATAATTGTTAGTAATCCATTTTCAAATTGTGTTTGTGAGATTCAAATTTACATTAAACTATAAAATTAAAGATATTATCAGTCAAAAGTATGGAGTATATCTTATATCTTCGTTAATATGAATTTTGCAGTACATAAAGTATTTTAGTTATACCTTCACGTGTTAAAGTGAAATGGGAAATTTACCTTGTCCGCCTAAGAGGCCTGGTAAGTATCGTAGGCTTTCATCTTCATTCTATGAATAAATAAAAATAACCTTTTGAATAAGGAAGTTTTAAAAAATAGCATTTTCTATCCAACTTACAGCAGTTTTAGTAAAAAGTACAGCTTGTAAGGAATAGGCAGTGCAGTTTTTTTTTCGTTTTCAGAAGTAACTGTTGTGTCGTTTTCTAAATCTTAGAATATTTCAATACTTATATTTAACATCGCCTCATCTTCTGCTAAATTACACGACGAAACAAAATCTTTGATGCAAAATACTCCTCTTGAATCTCACAAACACAATTTGAAAATGGATTACTAACAATTATTTGAAACATAATAATTCCTTTGCGCGTTCACTTATTCTTGAAATCGCGCTATTTACTTCAGCTGCTGAAAAAAAGGAAACAAGAAACCATTTCTTAAAAATTCCTTCTGAAGAACATTTTTGTGTCCTTTGGCCACAATTCATTCGATATATGTGATACAATTATAGTAATAACAAAAAAGTTTCTCGCATGTTGAATTTTTCTCTGCGCGGATAATAAATGCGCGATTTTGTAGGGCCTGTTAAAACTATACTAATATCAGATTAGGCATCATATACGCATAATTGGAGGCGCATATCATTCTAGTTTAAGACACCGAAAGGATTATAATGATATAGTTCCTAGAAAAAGAAATATGATGTTGTAAAGATAGAAAAACGCGGATTTACTAACATCGTTTTATCTTCAATACTTTAAACCTAAAAATTAATTATTTTTAGTGTTATTAAAAATTAACGAACACCATAATTTGATTGTGTGTACTATTGACAAGCTCTCATTGAAATTTCGTGGCTCTATGTTGAACGGATCCGGAGTAAAAAAATAAATAGTGGAGCCGCGCACGGATTTTCCATAAGCCGTAATGTATTTCATATGACTCCTAACGTCACGTGACTTTTTCGAGCGCTCCGGCCTGTAAGTATCGTAGGCCTCGGTTTAAGAAGTAGTGCCGCATACAAAATGTGGAACAACCTACTGAAATTGCCTTGTTAGTATTTCATCCTTCCGGGATTTTCGTCCAAATTTAATCCCGGCGGGACAAAAAGTGACACTTCAGTACTTGTCATAATGGAGTGAAGTTGTTACTTTAGTCCCGGAAGTACGAAAACAATTATATTGTTAATATGAACTCACAATCGCATATTGCCTTTACAATATTAGCTTTAGAAGAGGTGGTATTATCGTCCCATTGCGCAATTTCCGAAAGTGCTTGAACCAGAAATGGCAAATCGGTGACAAATTGCAAAATGGAATCATGCCTTTCTATCCAACGAGTTTGACAAGCGCTTTTTAGCTTACTTTTTAAATGCTTCAATAGCACAAAATTTCGTTTAGCCGAAAGTTTAAAAAATGTTACACTCTCCTGAATAGTACCAATGGCGTTATTTACCGACTGAACTTTTAGGGATTGAGACAACACCAAATTTAAAGTATGGTTATAACAAGGGCAAATTTTGGCATTCTTGGCATGTTTTTGTATTTCATATGCTGCCCCTTTAACCTCAGACATGTTAACTAAACAGTTATAGCAACCTATGCAGATGCAGTAAAACAAATCTAAATCCAAGGATTGCATCAATTTAACCACGGTTTGTCCTATAATAGTTCCCGTAATTTAAGGTTCTGTCGCGATATTCACTTCATCATTCACTTTATCTGAATCGTAATTTAAAACGTGAAGATCAACAAATCCCAAAAATTGTTCTTCTAGTTACTTGGTTCCTATAGCTACACAAATCTCGCCGAAATGCTTAATTGCGACCTATTGGAAACATCAGTCGTTTCGTCAAAAATTATTGAGTAAAACTGTGATTCCCGAATTTTTGCCAGGATTATTAACAAAATTTCTTGCCCACAACACTTTATTAAGTCATTTGCAATAGTTTTACTAATATAGGTATAGCACGAGCAGCAGTATTTTGTAAATGTTCTTTCAACCGAAAAGTCACCAGCATCAATTCGATAACGTAGAAGAGCTCGAAAGGAGCCATCATTGTGGCTTACCAAATTCACTTCTTCATCTTTTCCAAGTAAGGGACCGTCACCTCGATGACCCCTTAAAGGTATATTTTGTTGTCGATGTAAAATAATGGTTTTTAAAATTGGAACGAGTCTTTGTCTGTTTTTATTGATGTACCTATTGCTCCATGTGAATTATTTGGATATATTTAATGTAGAAGGTAAGTAGAGAGATTCAAATAATTGAATGTTTTTTATTTTCTTTAGGTTTGTCTGTTCTCCAGGACGTGCCTTCTTCTTTCGTCGTTTAGCTTATTCCTTACGTCCAGTTCTGGAGTTTCATACGTAGCAAGGAAATTTCGAGCTAAAACAATATTAAATTAAAAAAATCTGAAGTTTCAAACGTATATTAGAAAGCCCTACAATCTCACAGTGATTCCAATATCCTCACCAGCAAGGGTTGAAAGTTGAATTATTATGCATCCCTTCTGGTAAGGGTGCAGGGTAGGGGGATTTATACCACGATAAGTTCAAGATAGTTTCTCATAAAACTCTTAATTATAGAGATAAAGTATAAAATTTGGTTAACACATGCGCATCTACATACGAATTTTAGAATTCTTAAACATATAAGCAACTCTGAAGCTCTATATCGTTTTTAATAAGCATTTCACAAAAAAGTAGTGTATATCAAAGTTGTGTAGAATTTTATAGTCTACAATTTCTGGTAACAATATGTTTTTCTAAAGTGAAGTAATAAAAAGATATGATTGAAAAACTAAAAAACCAACCAAATTTCTTTGGTTTTAAGGGTGGTACGGGGGTGCACAAGGGGTCGAAACTTGGATTCTTAACCATTCTTCCATAACATGCAAAAAAATTGGAACTACTTCTCGTTTTGCCGGAAATGGTCCATTTTCAGTCTCTATTTCCCGGACTAATAAATATCTTACCTTTTGCAACAGATTCCAAATGATAATTTGCTTTTTCGTGTAATGAGAGCAGAGCAAATAAGCGATGCAATCTTTATAGGGGAGTCGATGGTGTCCGTTTGTCCGTGAATACGATAACTATTAAACGCTTGGACCGATTTGGTTCAATCACAGTTGGCCTATATGCCACAAGTAATAAGCCTATTGAAAATGGGTCACGCTTCTCTGTCCCTGCCAAACTCTTAAATTTATTGGGTCATAACTTTGCACAGTAGACATATCCCATATGTAACAAGCCAATTGAAAATGGGTCACATCCAATGACTCCGTGGGGTCACACCGAGATGCTCTGCCGCTTTTTTAAACGCTCTTTATGGGTTTATTTTGTCACCTTTTATTTTTGTGTCCCTGACCGCGTTACCACATACTGAACACCTGTAATCTAAACTTAGAATATCCGCGTAAATATGTGTTCAAAGTTTCATAGTTTTATAAATTAACTTGAAAAGCAGCCACGAGAATTGTGACCCATTTATAATGCTTCACTTTATACAATGAACATCCTAAACGTACAGAAATTTCTGAATATTCTGAGAATTTTAACGATTGGAGAAATTCTGAAGGTGTTCTTGAGTGTCTTTGAGTACCTATTGAGAGTTGTCGATGAGCATCGGTTAATTAAATTAGTTCTCTTGAGTCATTAATAAAACAAGTACCATTTAAAAACGATTTTGGGGTTAACACAACCGCTTTTGCTGATTGATATCATCAATCAACAAACATGGAAAATCAACACCGTATGCACCATACACTAAAATCTAAATCTATAAACGTAATGGCATAAAATCTGAATGAATGAAATTCTCCACGTAAGTATCAAAGTCAACAGAAACAATTGAGACATAAATATCGAAACTTGCCCTCAATACAATAAATCAGGCACTAATCTCCACGTGAGCAAGTCAAACATAAATCTCTATAATTCGTGTGTGAGCTCTCGTTTTCTCCATCATTTATTTCTCGCAATCGTTCTAAGTGATGTGTGGGAAGCTATTTTCTTATTGATTAGCACGCATTAAAGTGCTCATAGCGATCCGTGAGCGTACACTTCGCAATTATCTACGAAGGGTGGGTTTCTACATTGTTCCTTCGCAATTCTCTGCATCAGTTACGTTCGCTCTAAAGGAACAGTGGAACAACAGCAGTTCTCCAAAAGGATACCTCGACGAAAATAATATTACATTGGACGTCTAAATAAATATTGCACGAACACGGAAATTGCTTGTGTAGCTCTTGTTGGAGTAAAACCATAGATGCAAACGACTTCTACTTTATCAACGATTGTGAAGAGTAGGAAAGTGGAAAATTCCGAATTAGGTACCTACCTACCATGTTAGTTTGTATCTCATTATTGAAACATAACCCTTAGTTACTGTTATGAACCCTCTTAATCGTTTTTCTTATGATTACTTGTACAACTCCATTTTATATTTAAGTTTACACAAAAATCATGCTCTCGCATAAGAAAGTGACAAAAATGTTGGCTAACAAAATGAAACCGATCTTACCGATACCTCGACGACAGAGATCAAAATTAATTGGAAATAGGTCTCACAAACAACTGACAACTTCAGGCTACCATCATCAGGCGAACATTGGAAATATCCTCAGATCGCGAGAAGTCGTCTAAGTATTATCATTTACTGTTTTCAGAAGCGGATTGGCCATTGATCGCTAGACTTTGATAATTTGTGGACCCCCGTTCACAACCTTGGGCTTATTCCTTTGTCAGTTCCCTTCCAGTTCGTATCAAATTCCACTCAAGTTCCCATCCCATGAATTATTGAAATGTTTATATTAACGATTAACAATTTACATTGCGACTTTTGTTTAAAAAAACTATTTGATTTAAGTCAACTAGGGTACACAGTATAGAAAAATCTATACAAGCTGTTCAATTTAAAGTTTTCTCCTTTACTAAATCATTTTCCGTAAAATCAAAACCCTGATCAAAACAAACTGCTGGAACACGTCAAACTTTTATATTAAAGCGAAACTAAATTTACTTCATTTTCTATAGTATGTGTACCAAAACAAACGGCTACGTTTCAAACGTCCAACACCAAAAAAACCTCAACTCACGTCCATATTTCCTATTTAAAACTATTTCAACTTGTGCCTCCACATACTGAACAAATGAATGCGGCGTTGAACAATAAACTACCCCTGTGTTTTCTTATCGGTAAAGAAACCTCTGCGATAGCACGTGCTTATATTAAAACTATGTAATAATTAGCTTACGCCGCCACAACAAAACGTCTTATCTACCGGAGATAAACTTTGACAAATCCTACGCAATTACTTCCAGATGATAAATGAAATGCACATACATGGTGTCCGATCGTTCTTACAGGTGTGGAAGCCAAATAAAACATCTGCTTGACACGGTTATATATCTCCAGTTCAAAACTAATATTAGGCTTTTAGACCAAAAAATCCTTAATCTCTTCTTCCCTCAAGAAGGTTCCTTGTGAGAAATCTAATGCTTTCATTTCCAATTTATCTAGACAAGGCAGCTTTAGAGAGCGCCACCAAGGCACCTAGTCAAGGTGGGCTGTAGCAGCGGTTTGGAGGATCGGTCTCGCAATCGGACAAAATGACGGAAGGACGGAAGGAAAGCAACAAAACACAAATTAATTAGCGGTGTCTACGGAAAAGTAAATGCAGGAAAGTGAAACACTATCCCCCCTTATAATTAATGAAATAGAAAGTAACAAAAAGCTTGGCTTACTGTGTAACAGAAAGCACGACTGCACGAGGTATAGATACGCTGCGGTAACCTTAATGTAAAACCAAAATTAAACGGTATGCATGGAAAATAAATTTACGAAACAGCTCAAAATGCGATACTTACGAAACGTCACTTACGAAAATGCAAAAGATTCCCCCTAAATTAAGCGTTTCCCTTTTATAAAATTCGGCTATTCCGTGAAGGAAGGACGGTTTTCCCAACCGACACAGCGCATTCGGATAAGAACATCGAAAAATGTCAACTTCTTTAATTAATTGTCCTAAAAATCTGTAGTTGGTCCTAAAATTCCAAACAATTATTAAGAGCGCTTCATTTCATACTTCACACGACTATGTGGAATGACGTTTACTGCATAAACATTTAATTAGCTACTGTTTATTCACACTTGCTGCGTAAACCTGCGTGGCCTTGCAGTTTTAATGCTCGTTTCAAATTAACATATGAAACAAAAACCTACTAATAATGGCTTAACGTGACTGAAATTCTAGAATATTAATTTAACCTCTTCTTCTAAATGACAAGAGCTTTTGGACGCAACAAACACAATTGAAATATCTTTACGGGAACGGTCATTCAAGGAGGCAAATAGGTGCTTCGTTATAGCACCAGGTTCTCATATCTAAAGAATGAGCGTCATTCCATTCAAGAGTTCGGCATCACAGGCAAATTTGCTGTGAGATGCTCTTGTAAAATCTGCAAGGCAGTTTATATAACCCTTTTTGAGGAGTTTTTTGAAAGAAATCAAATTTCCCTTATGTGATGGTTTAATTCCAGACTCCAGAACGAAAAGAGATAGTGATGTCAAACTTTCTCCAATCGATTTCTACGAGTTCAAGGATCAGTGCTATTGTATATGAGCTGGATTAAAAGTCTGGTTGCCGTATACGAGCTGAGTGGCAAAAAATTCCCCTACTGAAAATCGTATGCGATTCTTCGTATCTTGTTTAACTTCCCCTAGCAAATTTCCAACCATTAAGGGTATAACTAGCAACAGTATCATAAACTACAATTCAAACTGCATAGATACTGATACGGGGGATCCCAAGAGTCTATTACATGAGCTCACGATGTACTGTGATGATCCATAAGTTTTGATAACACATAAAGATACTTAAATATTAGAACGCCAACCTGCAGCTTCTTGCTTTATTCTCCAATAGGTAATCTTGATAGACTTTATCACTGTACCATTATACTGTATCATTGTACCTACTTAACCCCGCTCTCGCGTATAACCTTTTAGATAGGTAGGTATATTTGTATCGTACGAATATTTTTTGGCCGTTACAAGCACTCTTGTTTTGAACTCAGGTAACAGCTTAATTTTTTGATATCTTGTTTGATAAATCAATAACATATCGATTAATGAAATCGAATTGAATCATATGACTTTGTAATAGAAGTTACACTAAGCTCGGCTGTACCGGTAGTCCCCAAGGGAATTTTCAACATCGATTTCTTCCATGGTTCATCTTTCTTTTTTCATTCCGTAAAGAGGTACCTACCCACAGACACCTAGAGTGGTAACTATAGAAAGCCCCCCTGCACTTCTGTGAACATAAAAGAAGTAAACTTGTATTCTCTACTAACTTACATGTAATCTTCAAAATAAAATATAACCCCCTTCTTTTTTGTACTTAGGTACACAAACCTCTTTACAATATTCAATAAATCAACGAGCCTGCATAAATTCCTTGAAATTGCCGTTTTCATTAAAGTAAATAATATCAATTAAAGAGTTGGTCAGATTCCTTTGTTAAACTGAGATATTAGGTTGGTTTCAGAATGTTGAATATCCGTCGGAAGAAAGAACATTTCCTTCATAGAAAGGAAACGACAGTTCTTATGACTGCAAAATGTCTGTTCCTGTTTACGACAATCGACACAGGTCTCCAAAATGTAGTAGGAATTTCAATTTTACAATTTTTACTATCATTTACCATCTTTTGTTTAGTTTAGCGTTACCAGTGACCACCGACCGATAGGTAATTTTAATTTTATTGTTCCGCGTGTGAGTTTTGTTGCGCACATAACGTCCATCACGCAATTTGAACGTTAATTCTGGAGTAAATAAATATACGACAGTTTTTATTTGTTGAGCTATTTTACGAACGTTGCTATACCAAAACCGTAATGTTGACGGATACAGTAAAAACGTTAGCCAAGTCGTAAAACACTTTATAAAATCTGTTCCCCAACAACCCTAATTCGTATGTAGGGGTTTTGTTGTTTTATTGGCCTACGTGATGACGATGTTACAGCAATGCACACAATCGTAAATTTACCCTTATCGTAGCCAAGAATACTGAATTTGTCGTCGCGTTGCGGAATCCTCTCTTGTAATAAACAGTGCAATGCAGAGTTGGGTTCTTTCTGTACCCAATGCGTTGCCAACTAATATCAATGTACAACAGATTTTATTTATGGCAAAGCTTCCTAATTACAGTAGGTAAGCGTAAGAGCACTTATTTCTGATCAAATAGTATTATGTAGGTACGCATACCTGTATACCAACTTTCATTAACTAAATACTTTTTTTCGATACCGAACTGTCCATTTCAATAGATTTGATACAATTGAGTGTAGTAATGTTATAGATACTTAGCGGTTTGCCGTAAATATATCTTAAACTTTATTATTCACAGAAAAATTCGAGTTCATTAACAGACACACGAAAACATTGATTGATTCAAAATTATATATATATCAGTCAAAAGCACTATAGCAGCACAAAACAAAATTAAAATATTCACATTCTAAATTGTTTGAATGTTTTCATATTCAACAATTGTACCGCAAATTACCTCGGGATCATTTCGAAATGAGGATGAGCCGAAAGTTTATTTCTGTTCCATTAAACAATACGTTTTGCTACATCCACGGCGAAAATTTAACTTATATTTGGGTTAACCTATAACATTATGCTAATGGCCTAATGCATCACGATATACATAAAGCTACGCATAATTTTAATGAAATAGTTACACATAAATTCAAATTATCCACTCACTTGAGAAAGAAAGTAGAAAATATGCATAGGCAGATATTACGTTCTCATAAAATATACCCAAGTTTTAAATACTGACCAACCGCCAAGGGAACAAATAGAATAGAATGTATATTTTGAATTTTAAAAAAAAGTGAAAGAAGTTTGGACACAGTAGAATATTCAAAAGCTTCTAATTAGAGGTCTCACAACTATCACCATTTTTAGAACCTTCAAACTCTTAATAATCGTCTCTCCAGAATCCTCCAGAAATTTTATCGTCCCATCACGCAACTATGCCGATCGCGCGGCTTCATGTACAGATATGTCTCTTTGTATTAAAACATTTCTCCTTTTATTAAGCATGAAAGGACCTTTGAATACATTTCTAGGACTCGTCTAGCACAAGGTCCTTTATCTTATAAGCTCGCTCGATAATAACTACGTCCAGCTCTGTTTCTATTTCTAAAGAATCATTTTGTAAGTAAAACAGGATAACCAAACCCTATTCAACGCTCAACGAAGGAAATGTTAAAATTTTTTTAGAAATATTCACGGACTCCTTTTGATATCGCTGTGAAAGTAATTTAAAACACACGTTTGTTCCTTTCGGAATCCAACACAATCGTTTTAAAATGTCCACAAACTTTTAGTTTCAATTTCAGTCTTAATTTAGATCACGTACAAGTAATTTTGTGAAAAAGTTAAGAGAAAATTAGAAAAGTTTCAGGAACAATATGTTTTCATGGCAATATTACCCCGCAAAAAGGGAAAATTAAGGTTCTTATTTGAATAAGATGTTACATCCTCCCTAAAAGTTACTATGAATTCTAATCCAATTTTAACTTTTCCCAGATAATGAAATTCATATTCCCAAAAATATACTATAAGCGGTACGACGGTAAGTGATTTTTCAACTACTATGCTTTTATGCGCTTATTTCAGTATCGAATCCTTTTATAGAGCAGGTCATATATTAGTCGAGTGAACAAAAGACTGCAGAGTGCATGAAGGGTTTCGGAACTTTTGATCTAAAGGATGGTTTTGAGATCGTTAGGAGTTAAAATACCTCATAAAATGCTCTACGACACTCACAAGTCATTTTCAAGGCATCTGGAATACCTTTTTGTTAAAAACTATACGCAATGATTTGCCATTTTTCACTATTTTTTGCTTTAAGTTGTATCATTTGGACTGGCACTTCCAGTGGCGGATTTACATATAGGCACACTAGGCACGTGCCTAAAGTTTGCACTATATTTCTAAAAGTCGAGTTAAACCACCGATATTCGATGGAAAATCACCGTGGTCCCCCTACTTGAGACAGTTTGAAGACGCTTCCGCTACAAATTAATGAACAGCAGAAAAGAAGGACACTTTCCTGCATGACGTGGAAATACGTTGGATGGTTTGCGTAATATTCCAGGCCACCAGCAACAAGATTTTGAACAAACTGTATCACGGCTAGAAGCTCGGTATGGAGATACGCATTAGCAGCAAGCGTTTACGCCCAATTAAAGAACCGAAACGCTAAGACCGGGCGAAACTTTGCAAGAACTCAAAACTGATGCAGTAGCGCGTTGTGTGAATACAGCCCAAAAAGGCTTCAAGCAATGATCACAGCCTTATGTAAGGTTTGACAACAAGCCAAAAGGACCAGCCAAGAAAGTGACAGTGATTTACGTCTGATGTAAACCGCAAAATGAAAAAGAGAAAGCCAACCTGGGAAGAAGTAGAATATTACATTCTGCCTGTTTGTTCCATGGCATACTTCAAACCAAAACTCCGTCATATTTATTTGAAAAGGTAACATACAGAGCTGACGTCCATAATGTCAATGTTAGAGATCGGTTTTTTATAACTATACCTACTCACAAAACGTCACTATTTAAACGCTCCTTCAGTTACAATATTGCAAAGACGTATAATGAATTACCATCTCATTTAAAACATTTATCCGAAAGTCTTTTTAAAAAACGCTTGGGCCTCATACCCCTTGCAAGACAGCATTAAGTTCCATCGTTAACATCATTATTGCTATAATTTTTTTTTTACATTTTTTTTAGGTTTTCATTTGTGCCTTCATACCGAATGGTTTTTATTATCATATAGTTTTTTCTTGCTAGGTTTTTTTATGTCTTGGTCTCTTGTTGTTAATTTCATATGTAGGGGGTTGAGTGGTAGAGCAGACGGAATAACACGGTTTATTCCAGTCTGAACTTCGCCCTATTGAGTCACCCATTATGTAATGTAATGTATAATATCTGTTCTTTGTATGGTGTGTGCTCAATAAATGTCATTATTATTGTCGGTGTTTCTTGTGAGAACTCAGGTCTAGCCTGGTTAACTAATCGCACGGATTAAAATCAAGTAACGATTAGTGTATGTGTCTGTGTCTGGTGAAGTTATGTAGGGTCAAAAAAAAATCACACACGTACATACATTGGAAATCTAGGGATAGTATGTAATTCGTACTTACCAACATACCTATTGATGGGCACAATAGCCAACGCTATCAGGAAAGAGGAAAACAAAACAAAACAAAAAATCATTATAATAATTCCTGTAATTTTATTAAATGGAGTTTATTGTGTAAGTGTTTCTNTAAGTGTTTCTTTGGCTTTGCGTTGGGGTTGAATACGAGTGGGTTGTGATAACGTGGTGTGTTTCTGTGAAGAAGGAGTTTTGTGTTTTTTAATTGTATTTATGGTGTTTCTTTGTTCCTGAGGTCGTATTTGTGAGGTTGTTTGGGTTTTTGGTGGAGATATTGTAGTATTTTGTGAGCCTGTGGTGCTGTTAAGGTTTTTGCGCTTCGGTTGTATACGAGTGGGTTGTGACAATGTGGTGTGTTTCTGTGAAGAAGGAGTTATGTGTTTTTTTAGTGTGCTAGGGCGTGTAACTTTATTGGGTGGACCTGTCTTTGTAGTGCATGTTGCGTTACTTGTATTTATGTTGTTTCTTTGTTCTTGAGGTTGTATTTGTGTGGTTGCTTGGGTTTTTGGTGCAGATATTACAGTATGTTGTGAGCGTGTAGTTCTGTTAAGGTTTTCGCGTTTCGGTTGAATACGAGTGGGTTGTGATAACGTGGTGTGTTTATATGAAGAAGGAGTTTTGTGTTTTTTAACTGTGCTAGGACGTGTAACTTTATTGGGTGGACCTGTCTTTGTAGTGCATGTTGCGTTACTTGTATTTATGGTATTTCTTTGTTCTTGAGGCTGTATTTGTGTGGTTGCTTGGGTTTTTGGTGGAGATATTGCAGTATTTTGTGAGCCTGTGGCGCTGTTAAGGTTTTTGCGCTTCGGTTGTATACGAGTGGGTTGTTTCTGAGAGAAGGAGTATTTACTGTCTAGGACGTGTAACTTTATTGGGTGGAGTAGTGCTGCGTTGTATTTATGGAAGGATTTGTGTGTGCTTGGGTTGTGATATTACATGTAGTTCTTAAGTTTTCGCGTTTCGCTTGAAACGAGTGGGTTGTGATCATTATTATTATTATTATTATTATTAAGAAGTACTCGATATGGTACAGGTTTAAAGACGCATTGCGGTTAGTGAGACTCGTTACGGTTACAGTGAGATAGAAGATGGTATTCTTAAGAAAGTTCTAGAAAAAGATTCTACTGGGTGAATTGCAAACAAGATGTGAAGGAATTGTGCAGAAAATGTGCAGTTTGTGCCACAAGCATAACTGGCCAGTAGGAAAGACGAAGGCAGTAATGGAGCAATACAATGTGTGTAATCCATTTTAGAATAGCTATTGATATCGCAGTCCCGGAGACAGATTCTGGAAACAAATAAATCTAGGGGCCATAGACCATTTCAGCAAATGAACAGAAGCATATGCGCTACCAAATCAAGAAGCCACTACGTTCTGGTTTTTATTTAACAGATTTGGAGTACCCCTGGAACTACAATCTGACTAGGGAAGAAACTTTGAGTCGGCGATATTTCAAAACCTGTGTAAATTATTGGACATTGGCACAAGATCCGCTGCTTTACACCCACAGACGGGCGGAATGGTAGAAGGCATAAATAGAACAATGGGGAAGTACCTGTCAAAAGTTGTGTCCGATCGCAAGCGTGATTGGGATGAATATCTGCATTTGTTCCTGGTGGCAAACCGTTCAGCGGTGCAGGAAAGTATAGGACAAAGACCAGCTTCCGTGTTGGTTGGCAGGGAGATCGGGGTAGCGTGTGATTTAATATTTGGTATAAAACCCGGCCAGGAAGAAACTGTCTGTAGCGAGTACGTGGAAAACCCGTGTCATAAATTGGATATAATCCATGACAAAGTTCGTCATAATATGCAGTGAGCATTAAAGTGCAGTACGGCGTGAAGGCCCACTGGTTATCAAGCTGGAGATCTGATTTAGTTGTATCGTCTCCAGATGGGGCGCTGGCTATCCTCGAAATTAAAAAAAAAACGCTTGGGAAAGACTATATATACTCTTACAGTCTTGAAGAGAATAAATATCGGATACGAAAACTACAACGAAAACCAGTGCCGCTACGTAGTGCATATAAATCTATTGGCCCCATACGCGGTACAGAACGAGCCCGAAGACCATCCAGAAGCAGCGAACGTGATGCAAACGAAACCACCACAGTCCACTTTCGCATAATTTATCGCACATTACTCCGGAACATAGAAGGCACGCTTTGGTGTTGTCCGTGAGGAATTTAAATACGCTGAAATCCACCTTCAACGTCCCGAGGTTTTTAAAGATCAAAGCGTGTTCCCTACAGGAGGTCGTGCACGTACCGCCATCAAGTTCTCGCTATAGAACAAGAGTTGCCTGGGACTGTCCCCGCTACAACCGTCGTCCGTATTGCGAGACGCAACAGTTTTAAGAGGAGGGAAACTCGCAAAGATTGGGATAAGGCTGCATGAACATGGAAATAAAGATCCGTTTACAAGTTTTCTTGTTGCTCTAAGTTTCTGGGAAATAACGCTTTGAAGAAAAAATGTTTCTCAAGTCCAAGCAGGAAGGTCGTCTGATTCTCCATCGGCAACATCCTTACACTTAAAAAAGGGGCAAATATCGAAAGGCACGCCTTGTTGAAGTATAGGGCTCAAATGTAAGAAACGCAGAGCATTAGTTATCCTCTACAATGTCATTTGTATCAAACATCCTTCCAGTTTCGCCCTGTTTTAATTCCCTGTTCAATACACCAGGGCATTTTTGTTACATGTATCTTACCAGCAATCTGTATAATTCAGGTATTCTATACAATTCCTAGAAGATGTGTATAATTGAGGGAAGGAAGGAATACACCATTGTATTAGTAATAAAAAATGTTACTCAATACAGTTGATGATGATTTCCCAAAGGAGAAACGTCTAAATGAAAATTTGTCGGCACTGTCTTGTGCCTATGAGGAAGTCTTATTTATTTTTTGATATCTTGTCAAACAGGACCAGAAAGAAATAAAAACGAATGTGGTTAATTTCGTTTTTTTTTTAATATCTCCGGAATTGATGGGAATTTCCGAATTTTTAAAACATCATTTTATTAAGCCCTAAAATATACAGCTTTTTTCTATTTAACCAACGGTGTATCGCTTATGGTTTCCGATTTCCCCATGCTGTTCATTCTCACCTTGGATTTCCGGAATAAATATAATATCGTGTCTACCGTAGTAATGTGGTCAAATTTTATTTCATTATTATCGAAATTTCATCTTTTATGTGGGAAGCTAATGCGAATAGATTTTTGACAATTTGTGCATAAGGGTGTTTTCAGTTTTGGGCTAGTAATGCTTGCTCAAGTTTTCGGTTCGATCTATTTTGTACAAAAACCTAATAATTAGCAACTGCCTTTACTTAACTTACTTACTGTGTAGTCGTGTAGGCACATGTTAAACAATATTTACTCGGATTTATGGCTCAGTGGTAGAGCATTGGGTTATAAATCCGAAGGTCGGGTGTTCGAACCTGAGTTGAGGTGAATTTTTCATCTGTGGCGGAGATGGAAATTACCTTAGACCAGTTCCGAGCATTTTACCGGCTGCTCCGAATTAGGTTTTCATGCAGTTTTCCTAATTCGTAAGGTAAATAGTAGTATAGATAGGCCAACTTAAGACCACAGATATATTTAAGTCTGTGTTAAGACCTTCTGCAGAGGCACCTCTAAATAGCATTATGCGGGTCACTCTGTAATTGGGCGCATGCCTGTTGAGGGCCCAAAACAAGAGAGGGACAAAATAAATAAAAAATAAATTACTCCAAATGGAGAATTGGTTTTTCGTTTCTATTTCAGCAAACCACATTGAACACTTTAACCCTAATATGTGATTTTTTGTTGTATTATTGAAACTAAGAAGTATGAGTTGCATTACCATCAGATTACTTTGAATTACCAAAACTACACTTAGAAGTACCTACTTGAGAACTGGTACAGTACTTCGAAGTAGGTGTATACATTTTTGAAAGTGAAATCCTCCGCGACCATTTCTTCAGTAAGATACTTTTGCTCCTATCATCCGTTAGGTATTTTTTTAGCAATGAGATTCTATGAACAATTCTAGTTCTTAGTAATAGGACCTATACACAGCATTTCGTACACGTAACTGCAAATAAACTCAAGTTGTAAAGATCACGATTTATCATTCCGTTTCAGACAATGGAAAGTATAGGGAAAACAACAACGGAAAACTTATCGGATAACATTAAATTAATAAAACGATTACAACTATTTACTTACATGCAAATGGGCAGGTTTGAGTTAGATTTTCATGTCTGGAAGCACAGTCTTTTATGAATATCTTTGAACGTAAGCAATTTATTATCACAATAGGGACGAATTGTTAAATAAATAACATGTAGACCCTGTTCAAAATTAAATATTTGCCGTACTACCATTCAAAAACAACAGCATCCAGTTTATGATTTTAAAATGGTTTCCATTTTACTAAAATTAATTATGAATTGCAAACTGTAAGGGCTTTTCTTTTTATTAATATTTAGTGTAGATATATATTCAACAAAAATGTGTATAAATGTCTAGAAAAGGGATATGATTGCCACGTCGCGACTGTGTTTCGTATACAGCAATAGGTACGCACTAAAATTCTGCTTGTACTGTTTCAGCTAACAAGTTCTACGTTCGGCACCGGGTCAGCGTCTAGATGCGCCTGGATGCTGGAGAGCAACATGCGTCGACGTTTCGATCTGACGATCTGGGGTGTCACCCGAATAATTCCCAGGAACTGATTTTGTATTCTGTTTTGTATTTAATATAATATTCATATGAAAGGATGTCTGTACATGAGGTTTACATGAAACTGAAAGTGTTTTTACTTTCCCCTGTTTCATATCTAAATGCTATTAGAAGCGCCTGTGTATTAAAGGTGGAAACGTACTATATAAATTAACAAAAATAGTTACTAAAACTGAGTGCTCAGACTTTTGTGACGATCCCTTTGGGAATGTTAGTTCGTGGCGAAAGGGGTATTGTCCCCAAGCTGAATGAAAAAATAAATTCCATTTTTTATGAGCTGCAACGGCGTGAACCCGTAATGGAAATCGGTTTCCAACATGATATACGGTTTTTGCGCACAACTTTTCCATCACATTCGGTGAGAGTGGTGTCTTATCTAAATCGCATTGTAGTTTTGAATTTTGATCCATCATGTCAGCGGTGTATATCTTTCATGCTCTATAAGAAAGATATAAGGACTATAACTATACTGTAAATTTATACGCATTTAAAAAAAAGCAGCAGGTTTAGGTACTTATTGAAAGGGCTCGACTATTACTTTATTATGATGAGGATGAGCCGAATTATTGGAGATAGGTACCGATATTGAGACCCACTTAACCTAGAAGAATTTCCAGATCGGTTTGAGTTATCTTAAAATTTACTAATTACTACTCTACTACCATTGAATAACGAAACGCTATACTAAGTACATATTTATCTACTAATTATCTTGCTGAGGAGGAAACAAAAATAGCATAGAGGTGAATATTCGCACCTTCATCTCCTTCAAACTCGAAATATTTTAAACAGATGGGTAACCCTCTATGTGTCACACATCATTGGAAAGCTTTTCAGAAATGACACCTCATCCACATTCATAACCCAAACGCAAACTCTAACACTTACCTACACAATGATACGAGTCCATTGGTAAGCTATAATCAACGGTCTAGGACATCTCGTCGTCGCCGTTTCGCCGTCGCCACTTCGCCGCCGCCATTTCGCCGTCGCCGCTTCGCCGCCGCCAATTCGCCGTCTCCATCCTGCCGTGGCCATTTCGCCATAGGCCATTTCGCCGTTAACATTTGCCGATTCTCCAATATTAACGCGTTATTATATAAATGCATTATCATTAAGTTATGATCACTCTTTCAGTATATGAATGAATTATGTTTACATTTAATTATGATAATTATTTATACTTACAGTGCGTCTTAGACATACAAATCGTGCCATGAAGTAATTTGAATCAAAGTCGTACTGTATAAATGTGAAAATAACTTTATTCTAATAAACAGTATGCCATTCATAAAGTATGCAAGTGCAATTACAGTTACATTATTAATATAATATTACATTATTATTGCCCCATTTGGTAATTATGGGCGATGCCCCGTAAATATTCTTCAATAGCTTCGTACTGAGCAAAGTTTCGTACAATTTGTAAAATTCTACGATCGGCGTCTCTATACCTTCTAAGTTTTTTAGGTGGATTGTTTCCCGCTACCAGTGATTCATAATAAATATCTCGGCCATGCTGCACCGCGCGCAAAGCGTCTATAAATTTCCACAAGGTAGGATCATTGAATTTATAACTATCAAATTCAATGGTAGGATGTAGAACACCTATACGTAACAGATTTTTAATAAAATTAACCAAGAACATATCATGCTGCTTACCTAATTCAGTCTGCAATCTCCGATGTGCAGCTTCTGAGTGATTGTTTGTACGATCTTCTTCATGTAGTGTGCGTTCGTACAAGTTCCATATTGAAGATTCAAATATGGGAGCCCGGCGACCATTTCCCCTTCTGTTAAGCCTTCCAACATAGTTATCCTCAAACCAATTAAGTAGAGGGTGCAATTCTGGAGGCAAGACATCAGCAAGGCTATCTAACGCTTCGTCCAGGTGGTCAAGCGGTACAAAAGAAATAGCGATCACCATTTTCGCCTTTAATGCAAATTCTGCGTCGGTGTTGTAAGTTTGAATTAAATTCAAGTCTGCCAATTTTTTTCTCATGTTCTTCGCAAGGTGGAAAAAGCAACCCTTTACAGATACATTTGGAAAACATTCCCTCATTGCTAACAATGCAGCTGATTCGTAATCGCAAAATATGCTGTCTGGATTCGCATTCTGTTGCATATTTTTAATTATGTTAAAAAAGCGAACATAAGTAGCCCTTAACTTATTGGGGAGGAGTGCGTATAGTACAGGGTGCACACCATTATGTTTTTTTACCATCAACACGTACACCTGCGCGTAAAGTGGGGGTGCAATTTTAAACGTTCCGTCAACAAACCATGTTTTAGAAGATAAATGAGCCAGCCAACTTTCACGGCCAAAGATTAATAAATCTTTGGTTTCTTGGAACAGTAAAAAGTTTTCATTTCTGCCGGGCTCTGCGTGGTATATTGTGTACTCGTCTGGTATAATTAATTCTTCGACACTCTGCGGATTGGGAGGTGCTCTTTTTAATTCGTTTCGCTGCCTTCGCACCATTTTCTTGAGAGCATAATTATTTGGCAGCGATGCTTGCGATGCTTGGGAAATATTAGATGTACACGCATTAAGTACCTGCAATAATTTTGATTTTATTGAATAAAGAAGGTATTACAGCATACTGATAAATGAATTATTGTTATTCTGACGTTTTAATGAATTTGAGAATAAGGGAAGGCATTATCAATTACAGTTTTTCAATATCTAAAGGCAATACAGGTATATTTAAAAAACTTATTTTTTGATATTCCAAAAAAAGAAAATAGATTGATAGGCAAGCGAGTTAAATTCTAATTTAGAAAAACCTTATTGTAAATCTTTCATTGTAAATTTGGCATAAGAATTCCTTATGTTGAAAATCACCATGCATACAAGTAAAAAAAATCACGAAAAGATACCTGACTTGTTTGTTCCATTGTCTCAACAGCACGTTTTCTTATTCTAGTAATCGTTTTTCCTACTTCAACTTTTGTGGCCGAAGAGTCGTGTGAATGGATATTTAACGTCTTCACCACCGTCTCATCACGTGTATGAATTCTGGCCTTACAACGACCACGCTCCTCACACCTCCAAAATTTAACATTTTCGTCACTTTTTGAAATAGAATCGAATATATATATAAAACCGCACAAACAAATTTTTCTTTGCCTCTGATACTAACTATTTCTGAATTCATAATTGTGTATTGTACAAAAGGCACAAATGAACTAAAATATTCCAAAATAATTACATAGTCTACTCTACCCCCCCTAATTATCTAAATCCGATTTTAACGATCCTACAAGATTAATGCAAAAAAGGATTGCTAACTTGGGTCAATAATACAAAAGATTCGGGAGTGTAATTAGAGAAGTACATCATTAATGACTAATTAACTGCTTAAATGACTGCAGTTATTTTCTTCATTGAATAAATAGCATGCTTTACTTTCTACTTTGAGTGAGAAAAACGGAACTTTAATCTGTACCGAGTAAAATGTATGGATAGGTTGACTTGAGTATTTTTATACGTTATTTTGTCAAAACGTAGATGAGATCTGAGGTGACAACTGACATCGCGGCATTTCTATTTCTAAAAAATTTTTATGTGTGGAAATATTATGCTTCGCACTCTTGCTCGTGCTCATTAAACCCTAGAATGTAATTAATAATGTGATTACCTTTACAAGAGCTAACACACATAGTATCAACATAGGAATTGTATCAGATTCATCGAAGTTGTATGTTCTTTTTTTTATAACAATATATCTTGGACTGACGGCGAAATGGTCAATGGCGAAACGGCGACGGCGGGATGGCATACGGCGAAATGGCGAAGGCGAAATAGCCACGGCGAAGTGGCGACGGTCAAATGGCGGCGGCGAAGTGGCGACGGCAAAACGGCGACGGCGAAACGTCCCATACCGATAATCAAAGCTTGTAGGTATAGGTAATGTTACCTATAACAAAATTAAAAAATCGTACAAGACGAATGACGTACAGAGAGATACTGTTGTATCTTGTTGTGAATAATTGCAAGAAATACTTAGAACACATTTTATAAATCACACATAAACATTTTACAATAAATATTACATTTGAAAATCTATCATGCATGACAGATGCCTACTTTGACATAAATACAACATCTTCCCTTTCTTTAAAAAAAATCAAAACAAACTTAAAACAAAACATTATTATGAGATTACATAATAGTTATTTATGTATTAAGGGCGTAATAGTGATGTTTATATTCTCGAGGGCGACGAGTTAAAAAGCGGCCTGAGAGCTTTTTAGTCGCCCGAGAGTATAAACATCAGTTTATGCTCGTGGTACATACACAATTTTATGTTTTACAAATAGTTTTCTTCGTCAAAATTCGTTTACAAAATAATTCATTATGCTTGATCGAGTATGCGTGGTTCGATTTTTTTAATGTGATTGAAAACATCCAAACGTCAAACATAATTTTAAATAATTCAATTCATCGTGAATGAGCAAGAAGTTAAAGAAACTATACGAAATAAGGCCAATCTTGTGATTTAGTAGGTATTGACAATTAATAATTGACGTTTCTAATTTTCAATGACCTGCAAATATTTGTTTGTTTTGTCATTAAGTATAAATGAGTTACTATGGTGATACTTAATGCCCTAGGGCTTAAAGTGGTACTTTATGCCCGCGTATCACAGATATAAAATGTGCTATGATGGGTTAGTAAGACATAAAATAATCTTTAAACTTATTCGGTAATTTAACAATCCGACCACTGTGTGTTGTAACGTTCACAAACATAACATAACAATTAGATATCATATTCTGTATGTTGCTTGACATGTCTGGCCAAAATACAATTTGTCTAGCACGTTGTTTGGTCTTAACAGTACCAAAATGCGAGGTTCATGAAGAAGCCGTAAAATATAGAATCTAAGTTTATCCGGGCCTATTAACCGGTGGTTTATAAATAACAAGACATCTTCGACAGATAATTCTGTTTGAAACTGATAATAGTATTTAATTGAACCGTCCATTAGTTCATTACTTTTAAGCCAGCCATTTGTAATATAGAACATTACCTTTAACAAAACTGGATGATTGGCAGTAGCCTGTATAAACTCCAACCTTTTAGCATCTGAAATATTTAAATTTTTGCTTAATCTATTGATCATCACCTTCGCTCTCTGGAAATTTAAGTAAAATCGTGAAAGCAAGTCGGCAATAAACATATATTTTCCTGGCAAGTAATTTAACATTAGTTTATATTTAAGAATTTTATTCTCATTCTTTGCAAACGCGATGAGGCGATATCTCCAATTTTTTTATTCATTAGAGATTCTGTCTCTAGAAACGGCACATATCAATAATTTCAAGATGTTTTCTTAGCAAGGTTCATTTTTCTTGGAGAAAGTGAGTTCCTAGTGAGAGTGTTGTCCTTTCCTCGGCTGGCAGGGGTCCGCTGGTATCCGCAAGGTGCCATTGTGACCGAATGCGAGGAACAGTGGACCTTGAACTGGTTGGAAAGGGCCGTCCCTCTTATTAGACCTTGGGTTGGCGCGTCTCTGAAAGTACACCATCTTGAACGTCCTGGGTTCAGGACGAGTCCATGGAGGACGTTCTTTCGCAGGGTAGGAGACTGGTAGAGCCTTCCTCGCATCTGGTGTCGATGAGCCATTCTGTCGATCACTCCAGCGGCAGAAAATTGCAGTAAATCAGTCCCTATTTGTTCTTGTAAAAAGCTCTTAATATCTTGCGTGGACTTTTAATGTGAACACTTTACTTGTATGTATAGTTAATTTATGAGAAACGCGCAATTTTTAATTTGATTTTCTGTATGGCATCTGGAACAGATGTTCAAATTAGAGTAGGCAGATTCATTCATATGAACGCCTGCGGTTTTCGAATTTACGTATATTTGCATAAGTCCCATAAACTCAATTATAAAGGGGCAGCAAACGATGAAATGCTTTCAACACTTTACCAAAATTGTCGTATTATGTAATTGTGTTATATAACCGACAAACTTTCAATTAATCAAAGTCATACCCTAATGGTTTTGAATGAATTGCTTTCTCCGTTTTTTTAGATAAACACCCCGAGATAAAGTTTCCGCGAAGTTTAAAGCTTTCCGGTTCATTTTTAAACATAAAAACTACGCTTTTAAGCTCTTTGGAAAATTTATCGTCTGCGTTCAGAATAACCAATATAGGAACTTCAAAATGCTCTAAGAATCTCTTCGTCCATTTCGCACATACATTGATCAAATCTTTTTTCTGTTTGTTCATGTCTTTAAATAAAACTTCATCTGAAATGTTAAAATAATTTACTGTAGTAGATATTGTCTAGCAGACAGCAAAAGGTGAGGTTTATGCTGAAATTATATAAAAATGGTGGGTAATGAAAGTGTACTTGCAAGTAAGCAATGTGGTTTTTGTAAAAAAGGTGCTGTTACCAAGATAGTGAAGTGTACAAATTGTAACACATGCTTTCATAGAAGCTGCTCCGCAAAAAAAACCAAAAACTGTTGTGATAATCCCAACCTCGTTGAGGAAAATCTGAATGATAACATGGATAACCTAGAAAACACTATAATGGCAGAAGATAATGCAACTGATACTATTACAATGGACGCAATAAAGTTTGAAAATAAATTGCTTAAGCAGATGAACCTTTATCTCAGAGAAAAAGAGAAACTATATAAGGAAAAAATCGAGTACCTGGAACTAGAAATCACTCTTTTGAAAGACCACCAAAAAAAAGAAGACGGTAATACAGAGGAGATAGCTTCGGTTAAAATAATCTCCGATACAATCAGGGATGAACTAAAAACTTTCCTTGCTGAAAATTACGCTAATCTATCTCGTGAAATAGATACGTTAAAATTGGCAATGGAACGCCAGACAAACGATGCTCCAAAGGATACCAAACACACGACAAAAGGGCAGACTAGCTACAAAGATGTTCTGATAGCATTGATGAACCCTCCACATCCCAAACCGGCAACTCCAACAATAGTAAACAAGGAGTCGTCACCATACTACAAGCAAGCGACATACCAAGAACAGAACATTCTACAGCTCGAAAAAACTCAAAGAAACATAATGAACAAGGTACTACACCTGCACGATACTGGCCACAATCAATACGCAAGTGGGAAAAGCCCAGTGGGCAGTGAATGTGAGAATTTTACACTAGTCAAAAGAAAAACGAGAGCGAGCAATGAAAATGCAAGTATCGCGGTATCAACGCTTCAAACCGAACAACCCAAAGCTGTTAAAACGGAAATACCAAAGAAAGCATTTCCGAAACGAGTTGGAACAGCTGCATGCTCCCAGGAGGGCTTTTCGGGCATACAACGAAAGGTGTGGCTTTACATATATCGAGTAAAGCCTCATGTAAATGAAGACATGATCCATGCCTACGTATCCAGCAAAGACGAATTAAAAGACGCAGCAGCGGAGGTAAAGGAAATCCCCTCAGAGCCTGGTAGATTGAAGAGGTTTGTAGTGTCAGCACCATTCGCCTTAAAAGATGTACTATACGACACGAACTTTTGGCCTGAAGGAGTCGGTATCAAAAGGTTCGATTTTTCAAAACATCCCAACGTGGCACCCAGAGGAGCGGATTTTCCCCAGCAATAAGCGCAGGCAACAATATCATCAACCAAACTACAACGATGAGCATACTCCATATAAACATTCAGTGTTTAAGCAACAAGATATCTATCCTTGATGCTTACCTAGCGGATAAAACCATAGCGATACTTTGTCTAAATGAACACTGGTTACGTTCTAGTGAACTCGAGTGCACATGTATCGAAAACTATAATAGTGCCTCTTCTTTTTGTCGGAAAATATATGCTCACGGTGGGGTTGGCATATATATCAGAAGTGACCTTAATTATACCCATTTGTCTTTAAATATTGCAAAGATGTCTCTTGAAAAGGACTTTGAAGTTGCTGGAATCTGCTATAATGGCATCCAAATAATAACTGTTTATAGGTCCCCGCTAGGCAACCTGGACGTATTTTTGCATTGTATGGCTGATTTACTACATAAGCTGAAGTGCACACAGGGAATCATCATCACAGGAGACTTCAATGTACACTTCTCTAGACCTGATTCCAGAGTGAGTAAGATGCTCAACCTATTTCTATCTTTTGGTTTAAACAAAACTGTCTTTGAGAACACGCGTCAGGATTCATGTATAGATAATATTTTTACTAACCTCGATTCTCACAAATACAATGTAAAAGTCCTGCAACCAGATCTCTCAGACCATAGTGCCCTCATGATCACTTACACCGCAGTTGTACCGGAGGATACATCTTCCAAAGAACGCATTATCTACAAGCCAATTACACACATGGGACTATCCAAGCTTTATAACACCTTGGAACAAACAGACTGGTCATTCATTTCCAGTACTAACAAAACTGTAAATCACAAGTTTGCTTCATTTATTGACATTATCACAACAGCATGTGACATGTCTTTTGGAAGCAAATCTAAAGTAAGTGCTCGTAACAACAGACAGTCATACAAAGTACACTGGTTTAACCATCATATAAGAAAAAGGAGAGAGGTTCTTCATTTTCTAACATTTTTAAACAAGCAAAACTCAAACATCGTCAGCAACGAGACATTAAAGGATTACAGGAGGATCTACAGAGCTGAAATTAACAAGTACAAAAAACAGGCTAATGATAACCACATGAAGAAATCTTCCAACACTCAAAAAGCTGCATGGGACATAATACAGAACTACAACCCAGTAAAACAAAGACAAATTCCAAACACTCTGACAGCTGACATATTTAACTCTTTCTTTAGTGATGTGGGTACTAACGTAGTGAACAATTTACCACAAACTAGTGTGAATCCTTTAAAATTCCTTGAAAACTTCAATATTCCTGGAAACCTAAATTTCTCATTTAGGGAAATAACGTACAATGAAATACGAGAAATTATTTCAAAACTAAAAAATACCTTGAGTAGGGACCCATACAACCTCAATTTAAAAATCGTCAAAACGGTGCAAAATATAATAATTTATCCCCTTTGTAAACTCATCAACCAGTCTGTGAACGAAGGCATATTTCCTGATTGCCTAAAAATTGCAAAAGTGGTTCCAGTCCATAAAACAGGTCCCAGAGATGAGGTATCAAACTATAGACCAATCTCCATCATCCCAATTTTTGGTAAAATTTTTGAAGCGGCGATGAAAAAACAAATACAGCAGTATTTTGAAGAGAACAACCTATTCAGCACTTGTCAATTTGGCTTCCGCAATGGCAGGTCAACTACTACAGCCATAAATTACTTGCTACAGTTTGTGAAGCAGGGGTTTGAATCTAAACGAGTCTCACAAATGTCTCTCTTTGACCTAACAAAGGCATTTGACTGTGTGAGCCACGAGTTACTGATCAAGAAACTTGCGAAGTATAAATTCGATGCGACCAGTATAGCACTAATTCGTTCGTATCTCAATGATCGTACCCAATATGTTACACTTAACTCACTTAAATCCAAGAATGCAGCCGTGAAGATGGGTGTTCCTCAAGGATCTGTATTGGGGCCCATCCTATTTCTTGTTTTCATTAATGACCTGTCATCACTTTCAACAGCACCACATCAGTACCTAACTCTTTTGCCGACGATACCACCGCCCTTACTACAGCCGACAGCAAGGAACTCCTGAGTAAATCATCTGAGAAGCTACTGTCAGGAATAACCCAGTGGTTCACGAGCAATGGTCTAAGTACTAATGAACTGAAAAATCAATCCCTGCTACTGGGCCTCCATGATACAGATAAATCTCCCCCAGTGAAACTGTTAGGTATATATATCGATGGCAAGCTGACGTGGGCAGAGCACGCCTTGTACCTGTCCAGTAAACTGTCTAAAATGAACTACATTATAAGAAATCTAAAGCCTAGAGTAACAAAGCAGGTCTTACTACAAGCATACTATGGGTACATCCACTCCACATTAAGCTACGCAGTACTGTGTTGGGGACATTCCGTCCATGCAGCTAAAGTGTTTTCCGTCCAGCGCAAGTGCATAAGAATCATTGACAACCGCAAATATAGAGATTGTTGCAGAACATCCTTCACCAAACTTAACATCCTTACACTCCCATGTATATTTACCTGTCTAACACACGCAAAGAAGGCCCTTCCAACCCTTCGTAAAAACAGTGATAAATATCATTACAATGTACGGACTAAAAACAACCTTGTCGAAGACTACTATCGGACGGTAAAAGGACGAGATATTAACTATTTCATGAAGAAATGTTACAATGCTCTTCCTGACTACATCAGGGATCTGGAAGAACAACAATTCAGAAAAACAATCAGAGTGTTCCTTGGTGCCAAAGCATTCTACAGCATCGATGAGTACTTGAACTACAAGTTCGATGGCTCTGAATATTAAAGTGGCAATTGTGCTTCCCTATACTGTGACGTGTGGAAATATTTTCTGTATAAACCCCACCAATAAATATTATTATTATTATTATTATTATTAACCACCAGGTTAGGGATCTTGAGTTACTCAAATTCAGACTTAATTGCCACCTTCTATAAGATGACTTCCTTTAGGCTACTATACGAACGTGGAGCGCTTATAAACTATAAACAAAGCAATAACAGAAATCGTTACGTTCCAAGCGGGTTTCCATCCCATTAGTTGTCCATCTTAAAATTAAACCTACTGTATAATGTTGATATTTGCTTCAAGCTTCAAGTAACGTATCTGTTTAAGTATGCAAACGCTGTGTGATTAAATGTCGACTTATTAGGACCTAGACGGGTTCCAGTAAATAACATGTGAAATATAGAAAACATCAGGGGTTGATTAAAAATACTATTTAGAAAATGCACAATTTACGTAAAATAACATGTGATGTGTGATGAACTAAATTCGCTCTATCTCTTCGCAAACTTGACGTAATTACTTCAATATCATGTTCAAAAGGATTGAAGGAAAGTTCGGAATATTTCTATTTGAACTGGATCATTTGAGAAAGAGAGAGAGATTAATTTATAACATTAATTACTTACAATTTATAACATAGCACAAGCATATCAAAGTAGGAACTGTCTTGAAAGCAATTCGATTTGCTTATAAACCCTAGAGTTCTCGAGTGCACGCGAGTCTGTTCGAATGTTCTAGAACAAATCACGTCGTATTTCCTGGAAAGATTACGTCACATCCGCCTTCGTTCTTTATCGCCGATGACTAATCTTCCATGGCGCCTCGACGTCTATCGAGATTTCTAGAATATCGCTACATTTCTTAATCGAGTTAAGGCAAATTGATTTTCTATGAATTTTAAAGGCAAGGCAAGACGCTATATTTTTTGGCAGCTCGTATCCGTTAATATATTCAGACTTCTTCTTCGGCTTTTCCTAAAATTTTCATTTTTCAATCTGTTTAGGACAAGTCGAACTTATTGTTATGAATTTTAAAGCCATGACTATCGCTTTTGCTATATATTTTTTTAGTTTGTGACTTTGTGTACTGTACCTCTTTAGAAATACGTTTGCAAAGTTATAGCAATTTCTACATCAGAATACACAGTGGTGTATTGTGTAACATATTTAACCCATCTTCAAACTGCTACGTTTTTCCTGTAATAGAAGGTACAGCTATACAATATGCAACATTTTGATTTTTTTTGATTTCCTTTGATGGTCCATATCGCCGACTAGCGACATTACGCCGACGGACACTACGCCGACCGAGCCCACATAGCCGACAAGTGTACAAGGGACACTAAGCCGAACGTAACCATAAAGTCCACTCATAGTCATACAACAGTTTTAATGAAACTGGACGGTTGAGGTTATTGTAAAGGTTTAGAATTTTTTTTTAACTTTTTTTTAAAAATGCAACTCATACAAAAATTCTTAATGAACCTGGACAGAGCACCTATGAGGGGCCTGGTTTTTCGAATAGTTGGCGTTGTGGTCACGTTCAGCGTAGTGTCCCTTGCACACGTGTCGGCGATGTGGGCACGGCCGGTGTAGTGTCCGTCGGCGTCGTGTCCCTCGTCGGCGATATGGATTATCAAAATATCGTGTCGACTTTGTGGGCATTCGGCGAAGCAGTAAATTCTTAGAAATATCTGGCAAGTGCTTGTATTGCCCTTCTACGCCTATATACATTTTTAATACTTTAAACATTTTTATTCTGTTAATTCTGCATGTTTTTGGAAGAAAATAATCGCGGGAATCTGCGTAAATAGAAACGAAATTTGATTTTTAATACGGATTGTTTTCAAAACTAAACAACCAAGTCTTAAAAAGTTACCATTTCAAATAAAGAAAAAGAAAGCTATTCCAACATATGGTGTTTTGTTTTAAAGCATCTCTGATACACCAGTTTGAATCACAACGCTATATGTTACTAATTATAAGGGGATTGATTTTTGATTACTAAATTAGAAATAATCCCACGCAAGCTATAGCAAAGTAGCGCGAGCATGCGGTTTGTGCTGCCCTGTCTTAGGGGATTAACCCTCAAGCCCAAAATTTAATACTTCTTCGCTAAGGGATATAGTGAAAAAGTGCATGTGTCATTTACAGTCCAGCATCGATTGATCAGTCAATTAACTTTGTCTTCTAAAAATATTGTTAAACAATTTCGGCCTTAGTTTGAATACTGCACTCCTTTAATATACGACCAATCAGCTTGGTGATTTTTTCAAATTCTAACCAATCAGATGATTTTTTATGTGATTAAAAGCTATGTAGCTTTTTATTAGCGATAAAAATGCGCGTAGGAATGCGTAAAATATATAGTGATGGTTGTAAAATATACTGTCTTTTATTAATCTCCCTAAAATACACTCGATCTTGGTTTTAATCAGGATAATTGTATTTTTAATTCACTCAAATTTTGTTGCTTCCTGGAAAAAACTAAAAAAGCTGTCGCGATTTTATCACACTTTTGATCTCTAGTTTTTTCCGTTGCAATAAAACTTTCGTGTAAAAATAAAATTATCCGATTAAAAATCAAACTCTTGTGTATTTACCCCCGATATAATAATTATCAGAATCCTTACTGACAAAAATTGAATTATAATCATAGTGAGTGCGCATTCTATACGTACTCCTTCCGGGGGCGAATTGCGATCATTTATTGTCTAAATCAACACATTTCATTCTCTAGATTATTCCCTATGTCTGACAATTCAATATAACTTTTCTCTGTGGTCTCTATAGGTCAAAAATTTTAGAGCAAAATGTACCTACCCTGCTACCCAAAATTTACACATAAATTTGAAGTTGTAACTTGTAAAAGCTTTCAAACGCATTATCTTGCGGCTGAAAAAGTACATCACATGGACATTTCATAACTGCATGTGTATTTGATTCAAACTTTTTCTGAAGGCGCAAGTATTTTGATCAAAATATGCCAGATCGTTATTCTTGCATCGAGATGGTTACGAAAAAACTAGAAGTATATTATCTCAATGCCAAAGACGTGAAACTGATGAACTTACGTATTTTGCAAGGTTAAAATTAAAGGTCGTTAAAAAATTATGGTAATACTGAGGATCCTTCGATATTCCGTTGTACACTGAAAGAAATCGTGACGTGTGATTCAAATGAAAAGTTCAGTAGAGCTGAATTTAGTAGAACAAAATGAAATTTGTTAAGGCAAAGCGAATCACTTTGTGAAGCGTAATAATTATTTGTTACATGTTACTGAACGTTTCTTGTAGACGTCTATATTGTTGACAGTACGTTAAGGTTTGCTTTATCTACAATGCCGTTATTACCAGTAGCAAACTAAAAATTAAAGGTACACTTTTGTGGAACCTAATGGTGTACCTATAGAGACAACAAGAGCATTAGGTTGACTTTGCAAATAGAGCGATACACCTTATTAAATTGTCTTTTTACCTAACATGGAATGTTAGCTTGGCACAACGAAATTAGTTAACTAGCCCTCAATGATTTTCTGTTTGAAACGTGCAAATACATTTCACTGAAGTTTTGTTGGATTGGAGGCACCCAAATTAATTATCCACGAAGTCTTTTGTCAAGGCTACCGAAGGGATCGGTACTAGTTATCAAACAACGCATATGATACCAAAATATTTTGCTGCGTCTATACATCTACAAAACAATTAGGTACCTATTCATTTAGGGATCCGGTGTCGAACTGATCTCGTCATTTGCAATTTTGCATTTATTGCAGAAGTGTTCTTGACTCTTGTTCAGTGCAGTGTTGTTGTGAAAATACGAGTGGTACTAATGGCGGATCAAGACACTGCAGATTTTCTTAGTGCTTGGAATTTGAGTGAATACATTCCAATATTCAGGGGTAAGTACCTTTTTACTAATTTATTAATGAGGTGTAGCAGCAAAGCAAAGCTTATCATTTCATTTTCGACGCAAAAGTTGCTTGAGTGTGACTATCTATCCTATCTGCGATGACTCACAGTGGACGGACTGTCATGTAGAAGTAGATTTCCGAAGCATGTATTATTACCTACATATAATGTTCAGTGTTTGGTTCTATTATACAGGGTGTTATGTTAGGGAAGTTGACCGAAAGATTTTTAGGGTAGTATTAGGGCGCAAAATGAAATCAACAATGTTTTATATTAATTAAGCAATATATATTATACAGGGTGATTTCTAAAAAAGACCATTGGATTGCGTTCTTATTTATCGTACGGTTTAAAAAGAGGCACACGTAACTGAATGGCTCATGACAGCACAGGCAACGGATTTTTTCAAATTAGACCTATTTTAGCATGTTTTGATAGGTATTTTCATTTTGGAACTGGCAATGTATCACAATTCTGCTTTTACTTCAGACATGTTCGAAAAAACAAAACAAAAATGAGACTTTTGGTTCTAGAAATTGATCGTTATCCATGAAACAGACGATAGTTGCCAATTGCAAGATGAACAATTGCCTTTTCTGGTAGTATATTGCTATCCCAATTTCTTCTCGATCTTATGTAATATTTACGTCACTAAGAACTTTGGATTTTTTTCAGAAACATTTCTGCAATAAATACCTATACAAAAATAATTTATGATATACCTATTGTCAGATTCAGAATGAAAATGCTATTCCGTCATAAACGGTTTTGAGGCATGACAGCCTATTTTGTAGCCCATTTGAAACCATCCAATGGAGTGTCATAAGAGCGGTACTGTCTGATCTTTTTTTTAATAAATCACCCCATATTTTTAATGTGTCCAAATTTTCTACCTTTGTTATTCCATTTTCACCAGATAATGGGGTGGATCTTAATTGCCTTGGGATTCTAAGCGAGGATATGATGAAGGAATTAGTACCTTTGATTGGACCACGAGCAAGACTAAAATCCAATATCGAGCAATGGAAGGCCTTGTTTCCGGGCTACAACGTTAACAAAGCTGTAAGGTTCCTCTTTCAAATGGAATTATTGTTATCATATTTTTTTCTTCTTGCCAGATATTATGAACTTCGCCTTGACCCTGACAAACCTTTAATTCGTGTATCATGGGCCACTGCGACAGGAGCCGAATACAAAGTAAACACGGTTGTAACAGTTGATGTAACCGACACTGGCAGTTACAGGTTTGGCGTTGTTAAGGACATATTCTTCTATTTTAACGAACATGTAATTTTGGAGTGTGGTATGCTTTCGACGGTAGATTTCAATGAACATGTTTTTGCTTACGAAGTCAGAGATTCACAAATCGAGGAATTACAGATAAAATACTATAGGCTGGAGTCCCTCGTTTCCCCTGTTCCAAATTGTTTAAACATTACGTCTGACAGTTGTAAGTACGTAACCGTTAGAAGTCCTTTGTAAAGTATTGTATTGTTTTCCGTTATATCTTTTGTTTAGTCTTTTGTTTAGTGTATCGTAAGAAAATTGTTTGTTTACTTACTGCTTGTAATAAATATATACTTCACCTAACAACGGTGTTTGTTTATTTAACTCCTTACTTAACTTGTAATAATCTTCAAGTTTGATTTCGATGTGTAATTGCGTCTTATTTTGCAGATCCGAATGCACTTTTTGATCTTATTCAGACAGATCTCGCCAAGACTGCTTAGGGTTTTAAGGTGATCAAGTAATAGAATCACTTTTGCCAACTGGATCGCATAAAAAAATGAAATATTTCCCACCATGAGAGCGGCCTGAAATGCTGCAACTGCTAGGGTCGCATCAGGAAAGGCAGTGATGCTACTATTGCAGTTACGGCATTTAAGACTGTTCTCATCGTGTGAAATATTTATTTCTTGGATGCTCTGGTATATAGTACGAGTACTGTACAGTACAGAAATTACTGTAATGCATGCTATCCTAATACTGTTGCACTTACCACAAAGTATAGTACAGGCTACATCGTTTTCACTACCACCTACCGAATAATTCAGTAGTGACCACAAACTATGCAATAGCATACACTAAAATAGTTCGGTATAGGTTACAGACGTCATTTTCGCATAACAAGATGATCGATAAAAGTAACAAAAGGTTTAGTGAAACTAAATAAATTGACTTGTCGGTATATCAAAATACTTTCATTACAATTAACAACCCGGTACTGTGAGGTCCGGTAAATGCAACCAAACATTTGATTTTCTCTTAAACATCGTTATTTATGTCTAACCAATGCAGGGATTTTCGCCTGTAATAAACTCTGATTAGACATAAATTCTATAAGTAACCGGAATAGCCTTGTATTCACAACTAAACCTTCGGCTGTCACTATATCTACAGTATTTTCTTGTAGAGCATACTTGAATTCATTGGTCCTTACGGTAAATTTCTTTCCGTGTATGGGTTTATTCTCGTAAGAAATTGTAAAATACGACAAACATTGTGCACACAGTGAAATCATAAAGATTCCACATTCCACAGTGTACGTTTATCATATACAGTGGTTGTATGGACGGAGAACATATAGCTTAGGTCATAGTTGTTTACTCTATATTAGGTACACAAAAAGTGCACTTCAAACACGTCCTGCCTATTTTAGAAACGGTTTTCTTATATATTCCATAAGAAGTACCTACGCATTTTAATACGGTAGCTTTAGTTACAGGCTAGGTAAACTTTTTTATTCTGGGATGAAATATTGAAATATTAAAATGAGTCATTACGTAAGCTCTCTGTCTCTGTTCTCATCAAGTAAGAACTTATTAATTTTGAAATAAGTCGACCTCGTTGTGAGAGACACGTCATTCGATCGTACTCATCCCAATACTTGGTTGAAGTTTGAAACATTATTAGACAAGCTCATATTGAAACATGGTCGAAAACAGTAGTAAAAAAGAGTCTAAGGTTTTCATCGGTTTATACGTGACATTTTGTGTGTTGCTTATAATATGGATAACGAATAAATTTTTCAGAGGAAGGCGACAGTTTTATCAAGCTTTTAATACGATCGAAGAGCAGTTATTAAAATTGCAGGAGCAATTAGACCGTAGATGTGAAGCTGAAAATCAACCAATGATAGAGGACGCGGCAAAAGAGGGAACTGTTGATAATGAAGAGGAGAGTGCCAATATTGACGGTGGTGAAAGCAAAATTAAAGAGGAATAATAAATTGCGAGTGCTTACCTACGTCTAATCGGAAAGTATTGAGTGAATGTTTAGTTTTTGTGTGTAGCGGTTAACGGCGGTTACTATGAAGACAATTGTGACGTGTTGTGTTTACATATGTTGCGATCATGTTTATGAAGGGTAGTATGTGAACCCCCGTAGCAGACAATGAAGCACCAAAAAGTCACCGTGGACGTGTGGAAAGTGATTGTTACTTCAAGTTCATGCTTAATGCTGGTTGTGTTAGGGTGGATTTTCTTTAAATTGGTTGCCGCGTGTTTTTGGCTGCCTGGGTTTTTACAAAAACAAGAGGCCCTCAAAGAGAAACGTTTGCGCGAGGAAGCAAAAAAGAATGAATAATTACTGTAAAATTTGGTGTGGTTTTAACGAGTACGAGTGCGTACTAAATGTTTTACTTTTAGACAAATTAACATACGATTTATGTTGAGTATGATGGTTCACTGTGGAGAATCTTGCTGCGAAACCATTTTGCGTTTTTCTGTCAACCGCTTGAAAAGTACAAATGTAGTATATTCAGTGTTAGTTTTTATAATTGAAATTATATAGAAGGGTTATTTGTATACAATTTAAATAGGCACCTTATCAGTATTTTGTATACCTCTCTAGGCATGCAATAAAGAAGCATCGTGTTATTAAAGATTGATTATAATATCACTGTTATATATTTGTCAAAACAAGAAAGTAGGTAAGGTAGGTAATCGATAATGCGCGACCCCTCTTTATTAGATACCGGCAACCTATGTAAGTACATAATGTGAAATAAATCAATCTTGCTTTATGCAATTTGGAGACGTAAATCATTTTTCTTTGCAATACTTTCGCGCCTTGAACTTTTTCCTTGGATAACTCTGCGAGACCCTGATATTATAAAAGATTAAGAAAGTGACTTGATCTGTGAAAATCTATTTTCTACTGGTCACTATGGAAATAAGTAATTACCTATACCAAAGAGTATATATATAACGTATTATATAGAGACTTCAACTCCAGGCATTCAAAATGTTCACTTCAGTCATCCACTAAATAATGTACCTAGAATTATTAACAATTTGCTAAATGCTAGGTATTTTGATGCCGTAGGCACCTAAAAAGAAATTTTTTCTTATTACAAGTGGTGAACTGGCTAGACATGAATAACAGGAGAAAACTACTATTTGCAACACTATGCCATAAGGTGCTTTTAAATAAGCAACCAGTGTATCTTTATAACAAAATCCGCTTTCGAACGGACGTTCACAATTTAAATTTAAGATTTTGTGGTTTAATTTCTCCTCCTAAACACTCCACTGCTTTATTTGAAAGAACCTTTCAGTATCTATCAAATTTATAAAATTTACAATAACATACCACCTGAGTTTAAAACGTTATCAGTGTCCTTGTTTAAAAGAAAAATGTTCCTATATTTGTTAAAACCTAATGTTTAATTAATTGTACAAAATACGATAGTAATAGTAATCGTCAGAACTAATCTTAACTTCGGCCGACATCCCAGAATTTAATCCTAGGCAACAAATTAGCACAACTCTGTTATTGACTTCACGGTCCCAATGGAAGACCAAGGTAGCTGACTACCAATTTGAATTGGCACCGTGTAACTTCCTAGCACAGTAAAAAACCCAATACTCCTTCTTGTCAGAAACAACCCACTCGTATACAACCGAAGCGCAAAAACCTTAACAGCACCACAGGCTCACAAAATACTGCAATATCTCCACACAAAAACCCAAGCAACCACACAAATACACCCTCAAGAACAAAGAATCACCATAAATACAAGTAACGCAACATGCACTACAAAGACAGGTCCACCCAATAAAGTTACACGTCCTAGCACAGTTAAAAAACACAAAACTCCTTCTTCACAGAAACACACCACATTATCACAACCCACTCGTATTCAACCCAAACGCAAAAACCTAAACAGCACCACTAGCTCACAAAATACTGTAATATCTCCATCAATAACCCAAGCAACAACACAAATACAACCTTTAGAACAAAGAAACACCATAAATACAAGTAACGCAACTTACACTACAAAGACAGGTCCACCCAATAAAGTTACACGTCCTAGCACAGTTAAAAAACACAAAACTCCTTATTCACATAAACACACCACGTTATCACAACCCACTCGTATACAACCCAAACGCAGTCAAAGAAACACTTACACAATAAACTCTATTTAATAAAAGTACAGGAATTATTATAATGATATTTTTGTTTTGTTTTCTTCTTTCCTGATAGCGTTGACTATTGTGGCCATTAATAGCTATGTTGGTAAGTATGAATTACATACTATCCCTAGATTTCCAATGTGAGTGTGCGAATATTTATTTTATTTTTTATTTTTCTTTAGCACCCTACATAACTTCACCAGACACAGACACAGACACTGTTACTTGATTTTAATCCGTGCGATTAGTTAACCAGGCTAGACCTGAGTTCTCACAAGAAACACCGACAATAATAATAATAATATAATAATAATATGATTTATTGCCCAACAGAATCAAATTCCAATTATAGGACAATTACTAATCTAAGAAAGCACAATAACTAAATATACTAATATCTTAACCGCTAACCTAATAGAAACCAAATTAAATGGTATTAAACTAAACAGTAAGTGTTATGTATTAACGTATGAATTGGTTTCTCCAGAAGCATCGGACCTCCCACAACGGGTGTAAGGTACCTACGAGTAGCTTGCTTCAACGGAAAAATAACCGAAAAAACGACTCAAATTTCAACAAGTAAAAAGGTTTTCGCCCTAAAGCGAGTAACTTCAGCGCATTTTCCATGAGTGATCAGTAGGTACTCCCCAAAAGGCCATAGCTATGTGCGCTGTGATTTTCTTTAGAGGGATATATGGTTAAAATGTCAAAGAAATATCTCCATAAACATAAAAGTTGGCGTTGTGCAGTTCGCCCATGAGCACATTTAATTTATGAGCGAAATAATGTTTTTGTGGTACTCATGAGTATAATCTGAGCCCTTTCAGTGTCAGTTGCCTATTAGGTATCCTTTCGAGTGTTGCTAATCAGTTACGTCATTTACAGTTTATATATGACTGAACTATCTAGCCTCCTGCCATGTGCAAAACGGGCAAATTAAATTAATAACCCAGAGAGTTTTAACCCCTGACCCCACTCCTACTCCCCATATCCACACAAAATCCACTTTCTGATTTGCTTAAGTATACCTTTTAGTCATTGATCTGATACTACTTATATGTACTAGGTGTGGTTTTATATCTTGGGGGAGGGGGGGGGGATTTCCGGGTAATGAATTAAAGGTTTGTTGTGAATTTTAATTCGACCCTAAAACATATGTGAAATGTGGGACTTCAGCGCATTTTTGTGTCACAGATCAGTATTCTATATTAGCCAGTTTTGATTTCACCATCCATAAGATCTTGTCCGCATTTTCTTTGTGGGTACCCACTTCCTACCTCCCGTTCACCCGCCATTCGCTTTTGAAATGTTGACTCCACCATCAGTAAGATCTTGTCGGAGACAATCCATTCCCTTTGTAAGTACTCACTTCAGACATCCTGTTCACCAGCAATTCGTGTGTGAAGTTTTGACTCTACCATCAGTAAGATCTTGTCGGGGGTAACCACATTACATTTGCCGGTACCCGCTTCCGACATCCCGTCTACCCGCAATTCGCTTTTGAAGTTTTGACTCCGCCATCATGCAGTCGAATCTTATCGGGGGTAACCACATTCCGTTTGTCGGTACCCCCTTCCGACGCCCCGTTCAGTCGCAATTCGCATTTGAAGTGTCGACTCCACCATTTTCAATTTTTTTCATATAAAGACGGAAAATTGGATAAATAAAACTCGCATATTTTTCAATTATCTGCGTTGCCATGGAATTTTCTAGAACAAAAAGATATCCAGTTATCAATTAGCAGCAGTTCGAAATTGATTTTATGATCGACTTGGTTACTGTATTGCAGTTAATGGTGGCTTATTCGAACATTTACCTATTGTAAATGGTTATATTAGGAAACCGTTTTTTTAGTAATTTGGCTCGTAATTTGGTCTTTCTTTATGTTGAATTCGCTGTTCTAAATTAAATATAATACTTTTTGATAGAATTTGATTTGTTTTATAGCAGACATTCCATGGCATGACGGATATTGGCGTAGTTTTTGTATTATAAAATTCCATGGCATCACAGCTTATTGAAAAACATGGGGGTTTTATTTTTCCAATTTTCCGTCTTTATTATGCAAAAAATTGAAAACTAATACTATTGATTGACGTAAAAAATTTTTTCTACGAAAAACCTTAATACATTTTTGCTCTAAAATAATTTGAGGACCCAATAATCGCATGTTATGAATTTTACATTGAAATCCCTATGATGCGTTAGGCAAGTCACCACCGTGTATAAAAACCCATTGACAGGAAACAATTAAAAAATGACAATTAAAAATTCAATAAGAACCAGCTCCTGGTTTGTAATTGACTCCTTCCGGTTCCGAGATGAAGAGTTGTGCAGTTAGTGGAGTGGAGGATGAACTTAATTATGCTGCTTCAGATAGGTGACTTCTGATGGAGGTATTTGATAGCTGACCCGTTTTATGGTCTAGTAAGGAAAAAGGCAGTTCGTTTTTCCACACGCGTACCTAATGGAAATTAAACAAAAAGTCGCGAATTAAAAGTGAGTCTAAATGTTTAAAAATGGAACAGTTTTGCTTTTTCTGGCATGTTCAACAGAAGGTTTTCTTATCAACCCCCCAAATATGATCTTTTCATCACTTTCCACCTTACTGATGGCTTTGGTAACGTGCCCAAATTCCATTATGTCTTGATGAATGTCTTGTTCCTACGAATAAGCTTCCATATTATCCGTAACCTGTGTATCTTTAGAGACATTCTATACCCGATGATGCAAAACCAAATCCTGTCAGCTTGTCATAATTTTCAGCTCTATGGAAACACTAAACGGGAAACCATGGAGCGATGGACTGTTCCAGGATTTTTTCTCCCCTTTGGTAAGTAGGTACACTAACCGCGGGAAAATATCACACTCCATATTTCTTTTTATTTGAGGGAAAACAAAGATTCCAGCTTTAATTTTCGCTCCTGAAAGCTTTCAATCCAATCGCTATAACTTTTGTAAAAGCAAATAAGTAAGTATTTTCGATATCCAATCGCACTTTTTAGTTATTTTTGCTTATTATAGTCAGAATATATTTCGCAAAAAAATTTATTTTTTGTTGACCGGTGTTATTAGTTTAAATAAATCTCGCTCTTTAATCATTTTCAATACCAATGTTCCTCCCCTTTACTCATTTTAAAACTTTTCGTTTTTTCTGCTCATAACATACACACAGTTTCAAGCGAGCCCGGGTAGCTCAGTCGGTAGAGCATTGGACTTTTAATCCAAGGGTCCAGGGTTCAAGTCCCTGCTCGGGCGATACCTTTTTTTTAATTTACGCATCAACATAATATACCGTCGATTCGATATTATTTATATAAACAGTGAATGAGACTACCTACATTTTACTCATAAGTCATAAATAACCAAGCGCAAGGGCGTTTCACCAAAAGCTAACGTAAACCGGTCGCCGGGTCGCCGTAGTTTGAGGGTTGATACTGAAACCGAAATGTCGCATAAATAAACATGAAAAAAATATTGAGATTTGGTCTTTTCATGTGCTTTCCTCCAGCAGCTTATTACGGTTACATTTTAATTGAAAATAAAAGGTAATTGCACTATGAGCACCTCCGTTCCGTTTCGCACTAACCACAGCACGAGTGGAGTGTCTTACTCTTATTAATTATCCAACTTATAATCTTATTACGTGTAAACACGTTTTTGACATTTTTTCGTTCATTTCTCTGTTTGTACTTGAATGTATTTTATAAGGTGCAGACGTCTCATTTTTAAATTACCATTAAGTACAAATCAATCCCTATCACAGCAAGGGAGAGACTTAGTTAGGTTAGGTTTCAATGTGTACTATTCTAAATTACTGATCTTTTTATAATCTGTAGATCCCATTATTTAGCACGAAAGGATATTAAAACCATGACTACCTCAGCATCAGTGTTAAAACGTTACGATAACATCACCAAGTCCGCAGAAGACAAACGGTTATACAGGGGGTTGGAGTTATCAAACCGTATGAAAGTATTACTTGTGAGTGATCATACCACCGATAAATCAGCAGCAGCGTTGGACGTTAACGTTGGTAAGTGGAGTTTTGTTTTGTAATTTAAACAGCAGAAGAAGATTTCTAGGTTATCTGAGCGATCCAGATTACTTACCTGGTCTTGCTCATTTTTGTGAGCACATGCTGTTTCTGGGCACCGAGAAGTATCCAAACGAGAATGACTACAGCAAATTTTTAAGTGAGCATGGAGGTGGAAGTAATGCTGCCACATATCCGGATCATACCGTTTATTACTTTGACATTGTTCCCGAACATTTGAAAGGTGCTTTAGATAGATTTTCTCAATTTTTCATTGCACCTCTTTTCACCGAAACCGCTACTGAACGTGAATTAAATGCTGTGAATTCCGAACACGAGAAAAATATTCCAAGCGACTTATGGAGGCTGGATCAATTGGATAAGTCGACTTGTAATCCCAATCACCCATTCCATAAGTTTGGAACAGGTGGGGAACACTTTATTAGAAATGTTCAAAAATAAAGGCCACCTTTTGTAGGAAATAAAGATACGCTTTGTCACATTCCAAAGGAGAAAGGGATAAATGTGCGCACTGAGCTGTTGAAATTTCACGAGTTATGGTATTCCTCCAACATTATGGCTTTGGCCATTCTCGGCAAAGGTAAGCGGAGTAATACATTCTGATTCTATAATTAAGTACTTTCTTTTCAGAGAGTTTGGATGAATTGGAAGAAATTGTGGTAGGCCTTTTTTCTCCAGTTAAGGATAAAAATGCGGAAGCGCCAAAGTGGCCCGAACATCCGTTTACACCTGATCAGTTTAGGACTTGTGCTTACATAGTTCCTATAAAGGACGTACGAAATTTGAACATAGTGTTTCCATCGGTTGACTTACATCCTTACTATAAATCAGCCGTAAGTTTGAATTTTATTATGGTTTGGGATTTCCTGGAAAAAGAAATAGTAAAGAATTTAAAGTATTTCTCACAAGTTTGTGGATTTATTAATACAGTATATCCCGAGAGGTGTGGTTCACTATACCTATAGTTTTTCATTTTTCGAGAAAAAGTTTATAAAAAGTCCTTGTTCCAAGTATTTTCCTTGAAAATGTAGGGTTTTCCAATAAATTGAAAAACCTGTTTGGTAACATCAAATATTAACAAATCACGTAAGCACAGCACCAGAGCACTTTGCAAGATAAGTTTTCCAGGCAAGAATGATAAAGACAATTAATTTAGAAAAATATCCCAATAATTCCAACTGTAGATCTGTTCCGCTGCCCCCTGTATCTTTGGGTAATACTAAATGACCTTAGCACACTTAAGGCCCATATAGTATCGCAGATGCGCTAAACATGGAACTTTTCTTATTAAATACTATTCTATTGGCTTGTCCTTATGGATTGACAATGAATATTTGTTTCATTAACAGTGCCAACATTGCTTGAAAATTCTATACTCTGCTATACTATAAATGTATAAAAACACTGTGAAATCTGAACTTTAATTATAATTACAAAGAGGGATATATTGTCTGCAATTTTTACTTCCACATAAGCACTTAACTCTTGCCATTTTCCCATCTTCATTTTGATTGCTGTCCCTTCCATAATCGAATGTAATTTCTGCACCAGCCTGAATGTCATCCTTTGCAAAAATACACAATTTCGGAATAACAGTATTGACCCGAACAGTCAAGAGCTCAGAGTTTGGATCACAACTGTGGTTTATATACCTGCCTATATTACCAAAAGTGGAAGGATCAATGAACATCTTCATACATACTCTTCCAAAATGCTCAATGACACCAAAAATGTAATTCATCCTTTTAGATTTCTCGTTTTGGTCATGTCTCCTCATTGCGTCGGTTTCATTTATAATTTCACCTGCGTACTCACAAACAAAACTGCCCTTTTTAATGCGTTTTAATGTGATTAAACCCAAACCTTTACATTGGCCATTCACTGTGTCGCATAACTTTATTTCTAAGTCAGCACGTGGACCAAATTGTACAAGTTTGTGGTTGCAAAATTGTGTACATTTACAGTTCTTGTTACATTCGTATACTGGTTTTGCGGTGTCGGAGCATATAATTGTAGCATCGTGAAGATGTTCGGTATCGGTTTTGTAATGGGCACCGCTTCTCAGAATGCAGAAACATTGATTTTCAATTGTGCATATGGTCTTGCATACGCAACCTTCACTAAACTGCTCCTCAAAGGCGTCGTGGGTGTTTGCACTTGGAATATTCTCAGGTATGTAGAAGATTTTCGAATCGACGTGATTGTAATCATCAACAAGCATTTTTTGTAGCTCTTTTAGTTAAATTCTCCTTTCTAACCTCAAAATAGTCAAAATGTGATTTACCATTACCATAGAATATATTAAATTTTGTGTATGTGTGTACAGTGGTGTAACGTAAGGGCGGAAGGGGGGAATAATAATTGGTCCCTAATTTTAGTGTCATTTCAGTACGGATACCCCATTGGAACAGCTGGTCAAAGAAGTTCTTTTCTCAGTAAATGAGAAAGCGCCAAAAAAGGGAAAATTCAGTTTTTGAGGAAAAGCAATGATTGTAGCCAATGAACTTTATTTCTAGTCTCTGTAATGAACCTTTTTCCCTTTTCGTCATTCTGACGCTTTAGACCTCAATCACACACACAAATTCTTCCTTTGTGTGGTTCCAATGCTGTAAGTTTTGCCGTATTACTTTATTGTTTCTGAGGCTCTCCCTATCATTAGTGTTAAATGGGTTAAATTAGAGAAAAGTGCTATTTTTTGAAGTACAATTTACGAATGTTTCAAAAAACAATATTTTGACTATTAAATCTATAAACAATATTTATATGCGGAAATGCGAATCTCATTATCCAGAGAACAATTAGTTGCCATTTATCCTTTCACAAAAAAATAAGATTTAAATTTTTTTAATCACAATAATATTGGCCTTGGCACTGAATGTGTAATGACGCTTATTTTGCGCTCTTTTCAACAATGTTATCATAATCATCATCAATGAAACATACAGGGTGATTCCTATAGTACCTGCCACCGTTTGGGAGCGTGTAGGTGGTGCGTAGGGGAGTATTTTGATATAGGACACTTGGGGTCGGAAATCTAAAATAAGGGTGCCAGAGCCAAATTTACCTTCTGGAATTTCGCGCCTGTAGGTAGGCAACCCAACCGGCCGGCGGTGCACACGGAGCGATCTCAGGCGGCGATGTGTGGCTGACACTTGATCAGAATTTTGTTTAAACCCACGAAATCCCGTCTGCAACGACGCGTATCAAGTGAATAAACACTATGGCACGTTTTACTAACACGGAATACGCGGACATGCACTTCATGTACGGATTGGCAAATGGTAACGCACGAGCTGCACGACGAGCGTACGCTGAGCGGTATCCAAACCGTCAGTTACCCTGCAGACAGGTCTTTCAAGAAGTTCACTTCCGACTGTGCGAGACAGGGCAATTGCAGGTAAGCTGACGGAGGCTTAACTTTACACACAGATTCGTGATGCACATCGATACTTGGGTCATTTAAGCACCCATTTCGAAAAGTTTGTTTGTTTACACCGACCTCCTCCTATTTCGCAGCCCACTAGCGCCCGTGATCGCGATCGCCCGTTGGTAAATGCCTTAGAGGAGGATGTGTTGGAACGTTTCGAGGCAAACCCGCGTACTAGCACTCGACTTGTAGCAGATCAGGTGGGTTGTAGTCAACACACAGTGTGGAACATCGCCAACAACAACAACTTACACCCCTATAAGTTTAAGAAAGTGCAAGAGTTACGGCCGGGTGACCATGAAAGGAGGCTGGAATTCTGCAACTTAGTCGTCCAGGAGGAAGAAGCTAATCCGAACTTTCTGAGGAGCGTGCTAGTTACTGACGAGAAAGGATTCTCAAGAGAGGGGACCTTCAATCCTCGTAACAGCCACTACTGGGCGGAGCACAATCCTCATGAAACGTTTACGCGAGGATACCAGGACAAGTTTTCTTTAAACGTTTGGGCTGGCATCCTGGGGGACAACCTACTGGGGCCTTACATCCTCCCTCCGCGTCTAAATGCCCATAATTACCTGATTTTCCTGCGCGAGGTGCTACCAGAACTTTTAATGGATGTTCCAGTGAACTTGTACTGGGACCACTGGTTCCAGCACGATGGGTGCCCTGCTCACTACGCGCGGCAGGTGAGGGAACACTTGGACCAAACCTATCCGGATCGGCCGTGGAGGTGCGGTGGAGTGGCCGCCCGCTCGCCCGACATCACCCCATTAGATTTTTACTTGTGGGACATAGGAGTCTTCACGCGAGTTCGAGGGGAGTGGTTGGCTAGATGTAGGAAGTGCATTGAGAACAACGGTGGCCACGTTGAACACTTGTAAACGTTATTGCTTTTGACTGTCGTTTTCCCTCCTTCCCTCCCATGTCGCTTCCTCGCGCTAACTCGCTCTGCATCGCTCCGCGCGAAACGTCGGTCGGTTGGGTTGCCTACATACAGGCGTGAAATTCCAGAAGATAAATTTGGTTCTGGCGCCCTTATTTTGGATTTCCGACCCCAAGTGTCCTATATGAAAAGACTTCCCCTAGGCACCCCCTATACGCTCCCAAACGGTGGCAGTATACTATAGGAATCACCCTGTATATTAAAGTGTAATTCATTATTAATGTAAATTTTAAGTAAAAAATGTTGATTGTTGAACAAGGGTAAAACCTGAGTAGGTAATTTGATTTAGGCCTACTATGATGTGTACGAAATGAAAGACACGAACCCACGTAGATTGAGAAAAATTGGTTTTTATTCAATTTTGTATTTGTGGGTTCGTTCGCACTTTGAATATTGTATTTCCATTCAGGCGGAGACAGGTGTCTTGCTCTACAGTAATTTATATGATTTGTTCTTTTTAGCCCGGTAATTATATAAGCCATTTGGTAGGTCATGAGGGTCCAGGTAGCTTATTATCTGCACTTAAAGCAAGAGGCTGGTCCAATAGTTTGGTGGCTGGAAGTAGAACGGCACCAAGAGGTATTGGATTTTTTGGTATTTCTGTTGACCTAACGGAAGAGGGCATGTTTCATATTAATGACATTGTGAAATTAGTGTTCCAAGTAAGTTTAGCTGTAGCTGTTGATTGTTAATTGACTCTTTGAAAACTTAGTACTTGGAAATGCTCAAAGTCAATGGCCCCCTCCAATGGATACAGGAAGAGCAAAAGCGTATATCGTCAATGATTTTTAGGTTTAAAGACAAAGAGTCTCCACGATCGTACATTGCTGGCCATGTACATTACTTACATGTAAGTTATCTGTGGTGATTTACAGCCATTTATTGTAATCTTGTAGGAATATCCTTTAGAAGAAGTTTTATCCTCTCACTATTTGCTATCGGAATGGAATCCGGATATGGTAAACAAAATCTTAAGTGATTTTACTCCAGAGAATGTAAGGTGAGGGTTCCATAGTCAAGTTATTTCTCCTTAATTCTAGATTTTTTTAATAGAGTAGGCGTAATTGCGAAACAATTTGCAAACGAGGTTAATTTAAAGGAGCCGTGGTATGGTACTGAGTACAAACTGCAAAACATACCAACAGAAGTGTTAGAAGTAAGGAAAACTATACTGATCCAAAATTGATATTTTAAGTTGTTGTTTCCATCTCAAATTAATTTGGCAAGGTCTGATCATTTTCCACATAATAAAAAAAATGTTTTTAGGACTGGAAGAATTGTGGAGAATGTCCGGAATTACGTATTCCGGATAAAAATGATTTTGTTGCTACTAACTTTGATTTATATCCGTTTGATAAAGAGGTAACGCTTTTAGCTCTTAGCAAACACCTTTGAAATTGTTATTTTAGTTAAACGATCATCCCGTAATAATTCAAGACACTGCTTTAACAAGAATTTGGTTTAAACAAGATGATAAGTACTTACTACCAAAGGCTAACATTATGTTTGATTTTGTAAGGTGAGTATAGTGCTAGCTAATTTTATGTGGGATCTACATTGAAAATATGAATTTGGGATTTTCATAAGGATCTCTCTCTGTACAGTGCAGGTTCTATAGAATACAGAACTTTCAAGTAAGTACGCCCGGACAATTGAGGTAGAGCCACATCTCTTTCAAAACTTTTCAACAGTCTAGTAAAGTCATTAGACTGATACGCTGACACAACTAACGGATCCAACAAGATTGGATGATATAATTTCGGTGTTCACTGCCCTTTTAATTGCCCTCTATTGTTTTGTTTCTTTCAAGTTGACGTCTATCATCTAGATTTTGGATAAGCATTTCCAAAACAAAATATAAAGTAATAATTTTTCACCAGTTAGTTCTTCAGACCCGAAAATCCATTTCATAGTATACACATTCGATTCATTTTTATGAGGAGTCCTTGTAGTTACAATTTCGTTGAATATCTTAGTAAATAACAAAGTTCGGGTGCGCTTGCGCCGAAACGGAAACTTATCCGACATTCTTTTTCGCCTACCCTACGTGTTTAACCATATTAAATTAAAAAAAAACGCAAATGTGTGTTGGGATCTCTCGGACGGATGGACGCAAGCATAAACTGTATTTAAATAAAAAAAAGATGTAGCCCTTAAATACCGTAGTACCATTACTATCAGAAATCATATAATTTTCAATTCAAATTCATGAGCAATGAAGTATTTCCAAGAAAATTTTGGTGATAGGTTGTTCTTTGAAAACAAACCAAGTATAGAAAATGTTTTATTTGGGAGCTATGAACTGTCCCTAAAAGTTCCAAAATACGGGTTTCTGAATGGTGCGTTTTCCCCAACGGGAAAAATAGCTATTGCAGTGCGTTTTCCCCAACGGGAAAAATAGCTATTGCAGACAGACGGCCAATTTTCTCACATCTACAGCACCCAGAGAGTTTCATGTGTATAAAATTTAGAATAACTGTAATGTGGTCTGACTTTCTAAAAGCTAAAGTAAATAATTTATATTTTCAGCCCTTTGGCCTACTTAGATCCATTAAATTGTAATCTAACTCATATGTTTGTGCAACTATTTCGAGACGCCCTCAGTGAATACGTATATGCAGCTGAGCTTGCCGGCTTGAAATGGGAATTGTCGAATACGAAGTACGGCCTTATTGTAAGTAGCATCGAAAATCTAGGGTCACATTTTGAATTCTATTTTTAGCTAGTTCTAGGTGGTTACAACGAAAAACAGCACATACTACTAGGTAAAATCATAGAAAAATTAACGAATTTTAAGGTTGATCCTAAGCGGTTTGAAATATTTAAGGAAAATGTAGGTTTTCATTTCTTTATGCACTTTGTAATCGATTCTTTTAGTATATAAGAACACTTAAAAATTTTGCTGCAGAGCAACCCTACCAACATGCAGTGTATTATTTAACAGTATTGTTGACCGAGCATTCATGGACAAAACGAGAGTTGCTCGCGGCAACAGAAGGTTAATTCCCTTAATAATGAAGAGTTATGATAGTGTGTTTGTTGTAGAGCTTACAATAGAGAAATTGGAAGAGTTTATACCACAGATGCTTTCAAAAATGCACATCGAATGTTTGGTGCATGGCAATGCGAATAGAAAGAAAGCATTGGAAATGGTTAACATTGTTGAGAATCGTTTTGCAGAACTTATTAATACAACGCCGCTTCTACCGCGACAATTGCTGTTAAATCGTGAGCTTCAGCTGGAGGATAGCTGTGATTATTTATATAGCGTCGACAATGACATACATAAGTCCTCGTGTGTGGAAGTTTACTACCAATGTGGCTTACAAAATACAGAAAGTAATATTCTTCTGGAATTATTCGGTCAAATCATTCAAGAACCCTGTTTTGATGTGTTACGCACAAAAGTAAATAATCTTCAATCTTATCGCAATAATTAATTGTTTTATATTTTAGGAACAATTAGGTTACATAGTATTCAGCGGTATTAGAAAAGCTAATGGTGTCCAAGGTTTACGTGTTATTGTGCAGTCTGATAAGCATCCATCAATTGTTGATGGTCGAATAGAAGAATTTCTACATGGCATGCTTGTAAGTGGTTTCATTAAAAGTTACATGCTGGATTGAATTTTTAACTTTCCATAGGAACATTTACAAAACATGAAAAATGAAGAGTTTATGCGACACAAGGACGCATTAGCTGCCCATCGTTTAGAAAAACCCAAACAACTGACTGCTCAAACTGCCCTCTATTGGTCAGAGATTACTGCACAACAGTATCATTTTGCGAGAGCCGAAGTTGAAGTGGCTTACTTGCGAACAGTAACAAAAGAAGATCTCATTAACTTTTATGAGGTAAGTCGATTTCGTTTGAAGGAAAGATGAATTTAATTCCTTCAGACGCTGTTAAAAAATGGTGCTCAAGAACGGAAGAAGCTCGCTGTTCATGTGCTATCTAAAGCAGAAGGAGGTGCTGGCACATTAAAAGAAATAGATGTAAAGGAGCCAACCCAAACTGTTATACAAGATGTTACAATATTTAAAAGTAGTCATGGAATGTATCCCTTAGTACAACCGTATATTAATATAACTCGTAAGGGTAAAAAGTGCAAACTTTGATTTTAAAAGTCTTTAGTATTTCGTATTTTACTATTTAAGAAAAATGTTTATATTCTCAGTGTTACACAGTAAAAAGGTACTAATTTCAACTGCAAGCAATTAGAAATAGCTCGGCATTTTTGTGTCAATCAGGCAAAACTTTATAAACTTGTAATTTTGGTTGTATTAAATTTTAAATGTAAGAATGGTATTTTTGTTCTAATATTTTCATCGTGCTATATCTGAAAACATGCTCGATTAGTTATAAGACGGTTACATACACAATGACAGCAGTACCAGGTTTGTTACACTTTAGTATATGTCAGGTTGATAGTCATCAATAGCTGAGTTCATTGGAGATTAGAACTGAAATATTGATGGTGTAAGTACAATTCTACGTACACACAAAAGTAAAATGAAGGTTAATAACTTACTAGTTTTTAGTAATTTGAGTCGTCTATTTTTTCGCCCCTCACCTGCAGTCGACTGTATGGATTCTTCTAGAGCTGTGGTAGATCTGGCTTTGGCGCCTGCTATTAGTTATATTGCGATTTAAAATGACGGAAAAGAGAAAAATTGTTTTTTAGATGTTTATCTGTCTGTCTAAAAGGTTTCATTAAGTCTAGGTCTACCTGCAATGTAAATGCATCATCTCGTGGTACTTTTCTGGAAGTATTCCCATAAGTATGGTTTCTTCTCTAGGAATCTTCAGGAGATGGTTGTGTAGTTTTCCAAGAAAATTGGGTACCTATTTTGTAATAGGTGACAGGTGACAGTAAATAATGGATAGTGACGGAAATGCATAATATGGTAATCATAGCACTGATCTTATAAAAGATCGTATTTTTACCTTTCAGGAAATGTTTTTTTCTACAATCGATATCCAAAGTAGACATTTGCGCTCTGACAACGCAAACGTCATCTTTTTCGAGGAATGTCACTTTATAAGCGACTTAATAAAAACAAGGCTCGGCAAGCTCTCCCAATTGTTAACTATAAATCAAATATGTGAAAAATTAAAATTTTTCGAAATATGCGAAATGCTCGATTGTAGAAACAATCTTGTGTGTAATTCGAGCGCAAATTGATTGTCGATTTCAATCGACAATATATCATTTTGCGCTCTTAATACACAAATAGCTAAATCCTCTTCGAATTCACTGTCAGACATGTTGTTGACTATAAATACCAGATGATGAATCTAGCGTTGGTATGTATATGGTGTATATAAACCATAGGTTATGGTCGGTACATCGTGTCGCTGCCGCGACGCTTTGGTGGGACAAGGGCTGAACCGCCACTAATTTAATGGGTTGCTGTCGAGTCGCCTTTGGAAGTTCAAGTTAAATATACGATTTTCGATGTAAACAAAAATTTCAAAGGCGACTTGACAGTAACTCATTTTTGATCGCATAGTATATACTTTAACAACTGTTCAAACTTGCTGTCGAGTCACCTTTGGAATTTTTGTTTACACGAGAACTTCCAAAGGCGACTCGACAGCAACTCATTTCTGCACGTTACATAGATTATTTTCACTTTTTGGAATTGCGGGGTGCTATTACACATACCGTGTGAGTATGACACTCAGCTACATAGGAGAACGTCACTGGTCTAGTCTGTCTATTCTTTTCATTGAAAGTGAATTTACATAATCAGTGACCTTAAATGAAGAAAATGGCAACATGAAAGAAAGGCATCGTAATTTGTATTTTCATTTTGTGTTTTGTGCTAGACTACACTTTGGCGGCCGGAAGTGTGCGCAATCGACGGTTGTGTGATGTGTTTCAGCGCGCTGGTGGAGTTAAATCCGGCCAACACACGATCAAAAACATTGAAATGGATTGCATTGCAATTGCATTGCACATGCATGCCATGTACGATAGTAGAAAATGAATAGGTTTAAAATTGTAATAGCCGTAAAATACAATTAGCGGCAATTTCAACTTTTTTACACACACTTCCCGTTCACATCTACTGTTCGTTATTTTTGTCAGAATTAAATGTACCTATAAAGGGTTGTCATTGGTGTTAAAAAGGGTTAAACACCATTAAATTATAGTAATAGAACTTTAATATCCAAAATTTCGTAGAGCGTAAAAAAAAGTTGTGAAAATTGGGTTTATTTAGAACAATCAACGAATACATCGTATTACAAATAAGTCGATATCAATATGCCAAACAAGGTAAAATTTAGTCATTGCTCACTAATTTTAAAGGTTACGCGGGTCAACGATAAATATTTTCCCGAGTAATTTCTTTTTCAGAACTTCGCCCTTATGGAATATAACGTAAGAGCGGTTATTTTTTAAATTGGTGAAACCAGGTATGGCCTTCGGAGATTATTTCCAATATATAAACTTATTTCCAAATAATTCAGTTTTGCGCGGTTCCTGGTGTGGATAGTGGTGGTCAGTGCCGGATTTAGGGTTTCTGCCGCTGTGGGCAAACATTTTTTGCCGCTCTTGACATATCACTATATCACCATTATTACAAGGTGGGAAAAGTAAGGCATATTCATTGGCTATATTTGCAATGCAATGAATGTACTAACAGATTTTATTTTTGCTTCATTTCATTTACCGATTCACCGTTTACCTAAAAAATTTGAACGCATTTTAATTTTTCTGTTTTCCTCCAAATTTGCCGCCCTTACAATTTTGCCGCTGTGGGCAATTGCCCACGTTTGCCCCTTATATAAATACGGCACTGGTGGTGGCGTCGTTCCTAGTGCGTTCCTAGATGGAGAGGTGGCGTCTTCCCGATGGAGACGTAGCTGACCAAAGTTGCCACAGGTAACTCAAAAAATTAAATTCATCCCGAAAATCAAAATTCAATGTTGTTACAGCAATAAACGTAAAGATCCAAAATCAGATATTTTTGACCATGTTGATTTAAATATATACCTACTTACGTTTAATGCGGTATACTCGATATACTCTGTACAGTTTTTAACTCTTAATTTAAATTTTGCTTAGATGAAATTTCTCGTCCTTTTTATAAATACTAGATTAGAGTACAGATATACCTACCTATACTGTATTCATTTTAAGAAGGTAGTGGTAGAAAGCATAGGGAAGCTTTGACCTTCAGTGTGATTGGTTAAAACACGAGTCAGTATTACGCTGAAACATAAAAGTGTGGCGAATTTTGCAAGCTGGTAGTTTCTGTTGCCATCTAAACTGTTGGAAGTGTCATTAACTGTTAATGTCAAAGATTTATTTCTGTTTGCAGTGCTGGATATGTCTACTTTACAATAATTTGGTGCCGTTTTATATTTTTCCTGTGTGTGCTTATCTTCAAACACAGCGCCATCTACTACCTTCTTATAATGAATGCAGTATACAGTTAAATATGTGATTTGAGCATGAGTCATAGTAGCCGTGTGCTAGGATCCTTAAAGAGTAAGTAGGTACTCTGAGGTAGTATCAATTTCAGAACTTTGTAGAGACATTTGATTTGGATTTTTTCTCGCAAACTAGGAATTTATTTTTCCTCGTATTCTTATAACCTTTCCATTCAAGTATTCTCGAATACACATGTAGTCCGAGCGCTGGTAGACATTTTTGGGGATGTATTTGAGGCACGCTGAAAACTTGTCCACCACTTCTCCAATAATACCCAAACACAGAAATGCAGACCTGGCTGAGGAGTAGCGGGGCTAACACTTTGCCAGGCGCCTTCAAAGTTTGAGAGAAATAATGTATAGGTACACTTGAAATCAGGAGTCTCTGGCTCTGTGTCATTGATTTGTGGATCAATTTCACACATAATACGCTAAAACGCTGTTACAACTATCAAGTGTGCGGAAAAAAAACTTGTATGAAATTGATTCACAAATCAATGACGCAGGGCCAAGGGACTCCTGATTTGAAGTGTATTTTATCCTTCATGGTACTCTAATGAAAGGTCTCAACGAAAGGAATTAATTTCTACCAACCAGCGCTCGTCCTCGACCTCTTATCGTGATCGGGTAACAAGAGTTGTGCACAATTTATACTTGTTTAATTTTTATAGAACAAAAGACAACCCTTAAATTGAAAATTGATAGTCTTTTTTTTTAGTCAATCTCATAGTGTGTATATTTCGCACAAATATCGCAAAAAACGGGGTATTTTAATTTTGTGTTTTCAGTGTTTGGGTGTAGGTACTCTATATTGGGCGCAATAGGTACGATATTTTGCACATCAAATTGGCAAAAATCCTACAAAAATATACATATTGTTAGGATCTAATTAATCAATAATGAAACTGGAAATGTCACCCCCATATTATTGTACTTCTTCATAGTACGGCAGTTATCTCAATCTTCGTCGTCATATGTGACTGGTCTAGCTGTACCAGGAGGTTTTTTTAATTATTATCTAATGTTCCTCCGAATGAGGCGACACTATAAATAACTGAACTGTTTTTTTATTTCTTTGGAAGTTTGATCGAGTTTCAAACAATGCATAGGTAATTGTACCACTTAAATGCTGAAAAACAAAGTAATATGACCTATACTTACAGATCGCATGGCACGAGTTCAAGCATTTTTATCTCGACGTGTATAGTTAATAACCAAACCCGGCATTCGGCAACGTCTAAATATGATGCGGAGGACGAATTTAGTTTCAGCTGAAGATAATTTGACGTATCCGAAAACAAAAGATCAAGTGCGAGGTTAATGCATAACACTTTTTATCACTCGCCTAATTAGTCGAGGAAATAAACGTTTTGATCTGATACTTTTTTCAAAAAGATTCGATTAACTTGAAATTTTGACAGTAGGTATAGGGAATAAGTCAAAGTATAAATAGTATATTAAGATACAAGTGTATAATCAAGTCTTTAAAGCACGCGCAACAAGTTTAAGGGCACGACGCAAAGCGGAGTGCCTTTAACGTTGCAAGTGCTTTAAAGACCAATTATACACGTGTATCTTATAGTATTTTTTATTATACCTGCAGTATAATTTAAAAATAGGAAATTCAATGAAATCATATTGACGTTCGTTATACTCGAATACATGTCTAATTAAGTGGGCTGGGTGTTCGTAATTTCACGATTGCCATGGAAATGTCACTTGACGTTTGCTGATAAAAATCGTCGTCTTTGTGAATAAAACGATTTCCGTTGAAAAAGATAATACACCGTCCATTAAATCGCTTGTTGTAAAATCTAAACACAAACGTTGGTAGGTGTAAAATCTCAATCCAGTAAAGCCTATTATCAAGCATATGAAAAGTTGTTTCCATGGATGAATAGGAAGTTACTTACGAATAAAGTCTTAAATGCATCGATAATGCTGGCATATATGAAGGAAATGTCAAAGGTATTTAAATCTTCTATCTTTTCGTGCATTCATTCAAAACTTCACTTATTGCTGGGACTAAAAAGTGGAACAGATTTGGAAGCATACCCTCAATTACGCGCGTTTGTAAAAGCTTCAACCAAAGGATAGGTACAAGCCAAAGAAATGTTCTGCATTTACAGAAAGCGACTTAGGAAGATTTTTTATTTCACCCAGATGACAGTTTCAAAAGTCATATTTGAAGTATCGTTACTTAGCAACTTTAAAGCACGTGTGTTTTAAAGGCTTTTTTTCGCACGCATTTGAGTGTTTAAAACGGATATTGTGATTCAGGTATAATAAAAAATCTATACCTATCATATGCCAAAGGGCGGTTTCACCCTGGCGACGGCGGTTGCCACCCTATCTCTGGGGTTGAATTTTTTAAATTATAATTTTACCACCGAAATGGATATAAAAATTAATTTTTTGTACACCGTGGACTAAATCAACGTGTTTTGTCATTCATTTAAGGGACTAAAGTGCAATTTTTTCTCAAACGCGACGCGGGACTAAAAGTGACAGTACACACTGAATTGTCAAACACAATTTAATGGTTACCTGTATTGCACATATTTATTCTTGCACCATATTTTAGACTTATTATATCGTTTTCCATATATCTTTTTGAATTTGGAAGGCAGTAGGTTTCCTTATAAAGCTTTTTCTTCAGAGTTTTAAACGATCATTTGTACGCCGTAGTTTTAAACTAGAATCTTTAAATCAAACTGACATTTATCGTTATATGGTCACAATTTGACATTACCAGGTGTATTGATCCTACAATCAATGAAATTTTTTCTTTCAAATTTGCACTTCAACATTGAAATTACCGTAGCTGATTACCGGAGTACAAAAAATAGCGTATATACCACAGGACTAAAGTGCGTCCTAATCCCTCGGGTGCTTGCTGCCCTCAACTACGTTTCGGGCAACAATATAACATACAACATAACATAATAATTATACTATTAAGCAAAAAGTGTTCCATACATTTTTTTGTAAAGTTATAATACTTTTCGAGTTATTGGCGGCCGAAGGTATATCAGTTTGTCATTATAGAAAAGATTAATGGTTTTAGTTTGTTGTGCGAAAAACTCTAAAAATACTAGGTATGCATTTTATTTTAAAAAAAAACTGGTAAACAGAATCATAGCTCTTAAAAAGACAAAGAATATGAGTTTTTATGGATTGTTAAAGGTTAGATCTTGATACGTCAAACGCTAAATTCGAGAGTTTTGCAGTGAATTAACGTCAAAACTGAAAATAAGATAGATCCCTATTTTTTTCAGCAAAAATAATCCCCTAGTTACCACCCTAATTGTAATTAGTTCTTCCCCATTTCCAATTTTCTCTAATTACGTACGTATTATATTAATATATTCTAGCAGTGTAACCAGTTTAGAATACTTAATTTAGAAATAATTAAAGCTAAAAGATAAAAATGCAATTTTGTGAAAAACTCCTCCAAAACAACTGGAGATAACATAAAAAATGCTATAGGTAGTATGAACTTGTAGCTTTTTTTAATTCCAAACAATTTGCTCACACAGCGACGTAACTATAATTTTGAGGCCCCCCCGCAAACATTTTTATTGGCCCTCTCTCCAAGTCCCTAAACAAAAAGGCAGTGCCTAAGAAGAATTTTTATTAATTTTTACAAGTTTTGCCTTAAAATAAACAAAAAAAAAGGTTAAGACGATATTATACATTATAAAAATTTAAAATATACAGTAGCAGCAAATTCATCAACCAAACTAATCACAATTTTCTCAAAGAAGTTGAGAATACTCAAATAAGGAGATTAGTTGGGGGCCCCAGAACTCTGGGGCCCCCCCGCAGTCGCTGTAGCTGCGGGTACCTAGTTACGTCCCTGTGCTCACAGGAAATTTTCTGTGCGATAAAAATTAGGTGTGTACTTAATGGACGTTTAAAGCGCCGGCAGCTTTAAAAGGTTATTGTAAAAACCTAAAAAATTGTTTCTTAATGAACATTCTATAATATAAAATGTAGAGGAGTTATGAATAAAAAACCAACGACAATTTTTTTCGAAAAATCCTGAAATCGCAAATCGGAGCATGTTAATCTACATGCTTCGAATACTACAAATAAAGAAACTTACATACACACTTACATCAATTCCAGACACTATTCAATATATTTATATATAATATATACAGGGCGATTCAATCTGTATTTTAATTAAAGAAACAAAATAGAACCATGGGTTACAAATCAAAATGAAGAGTATTAAAGAAAAGTTTTTTCTTCTGAAAAATAAGTTCACAGATCTCCGATATCATCACTTCCAGACACTCGATCGATATTGATACGATTACAAGCAAATACCTTTAAGGTATTTGTTACAAGTGTGCGGCCGTCCGAAACTTTTCCCTTTGCACAAATGCACAACACCGCTCTCTATGTACCTACTGGTTTAATGTTTAGATCAACGTTTGATACACCACCTTCAGATCCAAAGTGGCGTGGAAACAGAAGTATTCGGCATTCATTGCATCCTATTAAAATGGACCTGAAGACCTTTCAAAATAATTGTTTGCAGTTGTAAAAAAGAACGTGGGATCTTATGTGGCTGACGCCTTGGCACTGTACCTAGTTTCTTTGAGTAGAAGTAGACATAGCGATTTCCTGTCTACTTTTACATGATAAAAAGACGCCTAACTTTATGCAACCAAATTAAATACCTACAACAAATGAGGATCTGCCTGTCATATTAATTAATTTGAATATTATCGCTTTGACTTCCGTATTCTAATTTCGGTTCGTGTGCGATTTATTCAACTACAGCCAATTGGTATAGTGCCGATAACAGTTAAAGGAACTTAAGAGATTTATTTTCTGTGAAGCTAAAACAATAATATTCAAACTAATAATTAATATGACAGCCAGATCTTTATTTGTTACAAGAAGTTATTTTGGTTGCATAAAATTAGGCGTCCTTCAGGAGACTTTTTATCATGTAAAAGTAGACATAGGAAATTCCTATAGGAAATCCCTATTTCTACATGAATATCACTGTATGTAAAACTTTTCCATGACAGCATACAGCTACTGGGCGTATAGAAACCTGAAAGGCGGGATGTAGGTTCTTTCGAGATTGTACGGGACCACTAAGAGAAGATTTCCCGAAATTCACACCGGAACAGGAAAAAACGGGATTTTACGTTTTACGGTTGAAACTGCGGAAGATAACACGCAACATTTGACATATAAAACGTAGGATTCTTTTAAGGTGTACCTATTTTCCCACTGGAACGGGGAAAAACTGAATGAAGGCACGTGGTAATGCTCCCGTACGAAATCGCTTGGGCAATATATACTGCAAGGGTTATCGTTATCGTAATCGTATTTTTGTAGTGTCATTATCGTTTGATAAACGCATTCATAAATCATAACTACCTACTTGAAACGATCTACTTTGTTTTATTACTTTCCAAACCTACCTATGGGCGTATAGGTAAAAAATTACCTTACATCAAAATGATTTTACTGTTCGCAATTGTTGTTTCTATACTTTTATTGTTTTTATTGTATTTACAAAAAAAGAAGGCGTATTCATATTGGAAAAATCAAGGAGTACCATTCCCTGAAACAACTTTACTATTTGGAAATATTGGAGATGTAATCTTGTTACGTACTACACTTTCCGAATTCTTTGAACGTCTTTATAGGTGAGTGCGCAGCATTTTATTATAAAGGTAACAGAGATGAGCATCCAAAACCATATAGTGTGGTTTGTTAGTTTCACTACCTATCTATATTAAGGCCACCTGCGCCTCACCACCTGTTTCTATGACTAAGGATACCCCTCCCCCCCTACTCCTTCTTTACGTAATAGTAGAGAACATATCAGAATTGCTAATACAGTGCAACCTCTATAATCCGAATACACGCTAGTCCGAAATCGCGATAGTCCGAAATAATTTTGTTCCTCGTAACAACGATGACACCCCTGAAGACGTTGAAAAGAATAAAGTTTATTTCTTAATGCTTGTGTCCAAATTTATTATTTTCATTAGTTTCGCGATAATCCGAAAATGTGATAATCCGAAAGGTCGGTGGTTCGAATCTATTCGGATTAACGAGGTTGTACTGTAGTGTCAAAATTTTAAAATAATGCCCTAAGATATTTTCAACATTTGTAAAAAACTAAAAAATTTTAATATTCCTATTTTATTTTTTATTTAACGAAGAACATACGAAGAATTTTCTTACGTCGGGTTTTACAACTTCCTGACACCGGCAGTAGTTATTCGAGATCCTGAAGTAATAAGGGAGGTTCTTATTGAGAATTTTGAAAGTTTCCACGATGTGTTTATAAAAACTCCGGATGATGTTGCCAAAATAAATCCGTTTTTCGTCGAGGGTGAAAATTGGAAAACGATGAGAAAGGAAATTGCTCCTCAATTGTCAAGCTTAAAAGTAGGTACATCAAATTTTAATTTCTGTATAACAATGTTGTTACATAGGTTAGAGACATGAAACCGCATATAGAAATGGTTTGTCGGCGCATGATAAAATATATCGACGCTTTAAATGGTAACTGTGTAGATGCTGAAGATATAGCCTACAGGTTTACTGGAAATAACGTGATGGCTTGTGCGTTTGGTCTTGAGGGAAGGTGTTTTGACGAAGATCATCCACTCATTTTTCAAATAAGAGATAGTGTGGCTATTAACAATCCAACTATAGCTGGGATAAACAGCACCGTTGGAATGTTGTTGCCTAATATAGCGAGCTTGTTTAGAATATCGTAAGACTAAATTAAACATATTACTTATTCATTTAACAGAGTGCTCCATGCTCCTAGATATATCGGTAAATACTTTACCCAACAATTTAAGGATATGATTTCAGAAGCAATAAAGACAAGGGAAAATATATACAACTCAGATTACTTAAATTTTCTAAAAGAAGCAAAGGAAAAGTATCAAGGCACGTATGTCATTTTGTTTCTTTTCTTTAGCTAGTTGAATTTGGGTTTACGATAATTCAACCAGACTATAGGTAAAGCGGCTTGCTAGAAATTATACCTTGGAGGCGATTATGGTGAGACACGCTAATAGAAGTTTTATCCTATAAAAAAATAAAACTTTGAGGAAGTTCTTTTCTTTATATTACTCGAAAGTTTGCGTAAAATGGCTCCATCATCATGATCCGTTCCGTGACATCTTTCCCAAAACAGCGCTTTCTAGAACTTTAATTACTGTAGTTGCTTAGTCCTTTCATTTTAAAGCAAAGATGTTTAATATTTTGGAAGTTACATTACAAACGATGACTATGCAGCCATGCTGTTATGACAATTAATACTACCATAGTGTAAAGAATAGCACTAAGATACTACCTACCCATTGTTGACTTGACCTTGAGATGGTACCTGAATATTTTTGAATTATATATACTTATTTATAGAATTTTTAATACCAAACGTTACAGTGACTATAAGTATACTTTTCATTGACAATTTAAATTTAAACGAACTTATTCGGGAATTTCGGATTCGCTGGATAAATCGAGACGTGTGCTCGCATTTCGTGATTTGACATTATTGAGTTCGATTCAAAGAGGTGGCCTACGCAAGGCGTGCTTTGGATATTTTTATGTGCATTTAATTAAGCAATATTCGGTGGAAAAGGTGCCAAATATCGTTCCACAAGTGGTTTTCCATACAAATTAGCAATAAATCTTCGTGTAGAAGCAGCATTTCAACACCATTCGACCAGTTTGGAAGAATGATTCGCATTGACTTACTTCTTCGTTCGTATTTGGAGAAGAAAGCCACCATCTGCATATAGAGCTTTTGTTATTCGCTATCGAAACGTCGTATTTGAAGCAATGACATTCAAATCAAAGCGCTGTTAAGAGGATGTAAGATTAGAAGGAGGCCTTCGTTGTAATTATCCTACCAATGTCGTCGTTTCATATTCCCGTAATTGTTTATATTGCATTTGCGATTCTCTGAGAAATTTATTCTATCGTTTGCGTGTCAGACGAATATTGAATTTTGCAATTGTTTATAGTATTTACATTGTAACCTATATCATTTGACGGTATTTATTGGTTTAAAAATATCACTTTTGATCTTGCTGGGATATTCAAATTGCTTCGCATTATCTGACCACAACGTTCCCATATTTTTGCTCATATATCTACCCAAATTAAGTTTTGTTTATACCAACACCACATTATTATTAACTAAAAAGGATTTGGCGATCTTTAATAAATTTAATTAACAAGATATCTTAAATGCCTTGATAGATTACATTTTTGGAAAAATATGGTTTCTCACAAACGGTTAGTGAAGTAACGCTGCGACTCATCTGAGTTGACGTCCTCACATCGTCAGACAAATTGTACATTACGTATGAAAATTGATAGGTACTTTTCACTCCTAATAAAAACTCTACTTTGAGATTTTCCATGTCGCTCCTGAATGCATTGATATTCTATATTTATTTACTTTCTTTAACGGTCGAATTGTTGAGAACCTATGCGGCATGATTTTTTTAAATAAATACAAGTAAAGACTGGTATTAATTATTAACCAATTTTAATACCATAACTAACTATAGTTGCAAATTTCATTTTCAGACCTCACCCATTTTGGTTATGCGTGCACGTTTTATTTAGATGGATGGGGTACAAGTGCTCTTGCTTTTACATACGCATTATTGGAATTGTCAGTGAATCGTGCGGTACAATTAAAAGCTCAGGAAGAAATCGATTACATTTTCCAACAACATACCTCAATCTATTCGGAAGAAGCTCTAAATGAAATGGTCTATATTGACAATATCGTTTTAGGTGGGCATAGGGACACTTGGTATGGTATGTACTTACTTGAGAATAATTGTTTTTTAGAAACCGTTAGAATGCATCCTGTTATAAAATTTATAAACCGGAAGTGTACCAAGGATGTTGTGCTATCTCCACCTAAGTATCCCGGATCAAGTGTTGTAATTAAGAAAGGTACTCAAGTTTATATACCATCATCCGCCATACATCACGACAGCAAATATTATGAGGAACCTTCTCGATTTGATCCTGATCGTTTTAAAACAGAGCAGCTTGATTCTCGGCCGAAATCGTGTTATTTGGGCTTCGGTGATGGACCAAGGGCTTGCATGGGTAGAAAAATGTCTAGACGTTTCTTTCATAATTTCAAATTTTAGGTCGTAAATTTGGGATAACCCAACTGAAAATGGGACTAATTGCAATATTGTCTAAATTTGATATTTATTTAGACGAGAAGACCATACTGCCGTTAGGCGAAGATACGGACCATATAAGTAAAGTTCCTAAAAATAAAGTATGGATCAAATTTTGTCCAAGGAAGTAATAACTACGTGTAGTCTTGTTTAATTAAAAAAAGACATAGTACTCAACTTACAAAATGATACTCGTTACTTAAAAGCTCAGTGCTCCAAATTATCTTCGATTAATACATTCCATTAATATACAACCAAACAGCATGGTGATTGTTTCAAATTCTAACGAATCAGATGATTTTTTATCTGATTAAAAGCTAGGTAGATTTTTATCAGCAATTAAACGTTAGGTGGCTTTTTATGAGCGATAAAAATGCGCGTAGGAATGCGTAAAATATATAGTGGTTTTAAAATTTACTGTCTTTTATTAATCTCCCTAAAATACACTCGATCTTGGTTTGAAATCAGGATAATTTTATTTTTAATTCAATTTTGTTGCTTCCTGGAAAAAACCTTCGATCAAAAGCACATGATAAAATAAAAATTATCACACTTTTGATCTCTAGTTCTTTCCGTTGCAACAAAACTGTCGTGTAAAAATAAAATTATCCTATTAAAAATCAAGCTCTTGTGTATTTACCCTCGAAAATAAACAATCTTCAAATCAATATAGCAAAGTGTGCGTTGCCCCGTAACACTTTTTCCTAAACGGTTACACTTTTCTTCTTGTAGGTTACTTACACAATACACATTCAACTGTATACTCTGTAACTGGAACGGCATCGATAATAATTAAAATCGCGTACTGCCTAACGTAGGCTGTGGTAGGTATCCTGGTCTTTGTTTGACACGTTGTTTTGTAAAACGCATAAACGCCACGTGAGTGAAACACGATGAAGTATACCTACTTCGGTGCATCTCATCCATAGATAATTATCTATGATCTCATCCCGGCGACGACCTATCCCGGCGACTATTGCATTCCCGGCATTGGTTATCCCGGCAATGCACACTTTCCTAACGACGTCTGTCCAACCCCATTTTTCTTTTGTTTTTTTGGACAAAAATAATTACATGCTTTAGAAGCGGATGCCAAATTTGGTACCGAAAGTAGTGTTATTGGACCTGGACGCATTGTAATTAATGCTAAGAAATATAGGAGACCGAAATATGCAAGGAAGCTCAAATACGCCGTTTGTTTACACAATTGACGGTGCAAAAGACCCATTTTTTAAAAATTGCGTTTTACCATTTACCTACGCAGGTAGTCTTTACCTACCTATAAATGGCATAATTTCAATTTGATGCTATAGTCCCTATTCAGATTGTATCTAGAAAGAAAAAATCACACTCTATAAAATGATAAATAAGAAAACTTAATTCCGGTGAATTGTTTCAATATGATAAACATGAATTTGCTTCATATGTGCCCCGCATCTTTGTTACAGGTTCATTTTTAGCGCATTTCCACAAAAATAAAAAAAAATGCGCTATTGTGGCCACTTTGTCCGTCCGTCCGTCCGTCCGTCCGTCCGCTAACTTTGCGACGCTACTAGTTTTTTATCTTAAGAGCTATTGTTCTACTTTTTTCGCTATTTGGTTCGTTATGGTGTCGAGTCTTGTACCAAGGAAGGAATTTTTTCTGTACCGCTTACAAAAAAAGTTATTGTAAAAAAAACAAAAAACCGTTTTTTACATGTTCCATAATTTTACACTTTTGCCGTTTATTAACGATCCTAGAGATCGTTTATAATTTTGCATTGCTATCTGTCGCCTGCCGGTTGGTCTCTCCGTCTGTTCCTTTGTCTGTCTGTCCATCTATCTGTCCGTGTGAACGATAACTTTGTTTAGAAATGTTCGATCGCTTTTACATCTCCGTTAGTTATGAACTGAATTGCATGAAATTCAATATGGGCATAGATTTAGCCATATAATACGCAATGCCAAAAGTTGGATCGAATCGATTCAAAATTCACAGTGCCCTTTTCGCATCTCGACCATTTATAAACCGAATTGCAAACTTTTTTACTTATAAAAGTATTTGAATGAAATTTGATACATAGGCACTTGGAATAAAGGAAAATCAAACGCCAATTTCAAAATTTGGTTTTGCGCATGCGCAGTGCCAACTTTTTTATTTATGGAAGAATTTAAACGAAATTTGATACATAGGCACTTGGAATAAAGGAAAATCAAACGCCAATTTCAAAATTTGGTTTTGCGCATGCGCAGTGCCAACTTTTTTTATTTATGGAAGAATTTAAACGAAATTTGATACATAGGCACTTGGAATAAAGGAAAATCAAACGCCAATTTCAAAATTTTATTTTGCGCATGCGCCGTGCCAACTTTTTTATCTATGGAACTATTTAAGTGAAATTTGATACTTAGGCGCTTGGAACAAAGGAAAATCTTAGTTTATTAGTTAGTTATAGTAAATTAGTTTTAAAATTTAGGTTTGCGCATGCGCAGTTCCAACTTTCTTATTTAGAAAAGCATTGAAATGAAATTCTTCTCATAAACTGAAATTGAAGTAGCACGTCAACAATGGATTGCCCATGTGCAACGCTATCTTTCATATTTGTGGCGGATTTTTACGATTTTAACAGAAGTTGCATCTTACAAATGGGAAATGAATGCAAGTGGAAATGCGCTTTATGTAAATCGTTTACGATTACTTTTTAACTTGTTACTTTATTTTTGCATTATTTATTTTGATTTTTAGATTAGAATTTGTTTATTTTGTTTTGAATATCATATCATAGGCGTACTCATTTTCTTAAATCTCTTCTTTTGATTTCTTTGCTTCTTTCGGTTCTGGCTCTCTTCTTACAATTTTATCTTCCTTTGCACACTCTAAACGCTTCTTCTTTCATTACTGTTTTCACTATTCTAATTTTCTAAGCTTATGCGTAAAGCATTTTATTCAATGATATGCCTCTGATTCGTTTTCAGGGCCATCTGCTGTTATTTCGTCTAAACTACGCTATACTTTCCCGCTCTTTTCAAAAATCTATTCTTCTTTTCCCGCTAACTTTTTATGTTCCTTAATTATTCTTCTAAATTCTTAGGGGTGCATATTGACCAAAATTTGAAGTGGTGCAAGCAGGTTGACTATGTTGTGGGCAGACTGAATAGTGCATGCTATGCTATCAGATATCTCAAAGAGCGCCTAAGCCTTAACTCAATTCGAGCGTATTACTTCGCAGCTGTACATGGTGTACTAGCCTACAGCATACTACTTTGAGTATTTATAGCACAAAAACGCATTATTAGGGCTATGGTTGGTCTTCCAAGTGCAGCTTCTTGCCGAACTTCATTTCAACAATTGAAAATTTTAACTCTACCCAGTCTTTTTATATACTGCGCCTCGGTACATACGTGGCGTAACATAAATGATTTCAATAAAAATAGCCATATTTACAGCGCAATGAGTACAAGGAATGGTGACAATTTGAGCATACCCACTCACCGAACAACGCGTTATGAGAGAGGTTATTACTATAATTGCATCAAAGTATTTAATGCTATACCAAAGGCAATAAAACAATCAAGGAATATTCAATTGTTCAAAAAAAACTTAAAATTATATCTACTTGAAAAAAATTACTACTCCGTGGGCGAGCTTGATGCGAATTAAACCGGACACACTAACATCTTATTCTCCTCAATGTATAACGTTTGTCCTCTTTATGTTTTTAGTTTGTCTTTTTTTCTATATAATTCTACATTCATGACAATGCCAATGTAAAGGAATTTATTCATGGCAATAAACTATTATTATGGTCGGTGTTTCTTGTGAGAACTCAGGTCTAGCCTGGTTAACTAATCGCACGGATTAAAATCAAGTAACGATTAGTGTCTGTGTCTGTGTCTGGTGAAGTTATGTAGGGTCCTAAAAAAAAACGAAATAAATAAATAAATAAAATAAAAATTCACACACTCACATTGGAAATCTTGAGATAGTATGTAATTCATACTTACCAACATATCTATATTGATGGGCACAATAGCCAACGCTATCAGGACAAAACAAAACAAAAAAAATCATTATAATAATTCCTGTAGTTTTATTAAATGGAGTTTATTGTGTAAGTGTTTCTTTGGCTTTGCGTTTGGGTTGAATACGAGTGGGTTGTGATAACGTGGTGTGTTTCTGTGAAAAAGGAGTTTTGTGTTTTTTAATTGTATTTATGGTGTTTCTTTGTTCCTGAGGTCGTATTTGTGAGGTTGCTTGGGTTTTTGGTGGAGATATTGCAATATTTTGTGAGCCTGTGTTAAGGTTTTTGCGTTTCGGTTGTATACGAGTGGGTTGTTTCTGAGAAGAAGGAGTATTGTGTTTTTTAACTGTGCTAGGGCGTGTACCTTTATTGGATGGACCTGTCTTTGTAGTACATGTTGCGTTACTTGTGTTTATGATGTTTCTTTGTTCTTGAGGTTGTATTTGTGAAGTTGCTTGGGTTTTTGGTGGAGATATTTTAGTATGTTGTGAGCCTGTAGTTCTGTTAAGGTTTTTGCGTTGCGGTTGAATACGAGTGGGTTGTGATAATGTGGTGTGTTTCTGTAAAGAAGGAGTTTTGTGTTTTTTTAAATGTGCTAGGGCGTGTAACTTTATTGGATGGACCTGTCTTTGTAGTGCATGTTGCGTTACTTGTATTTATGGCGTTTCTTTGTTCTTGAAGTTGTATTTCTGTTGTTGCATGGGTTATTGGTGGAGACATTACAGTATTTTGTGAGCCTGTAGTGCTGTTAAGGTTGTTGCGTTTGGGTTGAGTACGAGTGGGTTGTGTTTGTGATAACGTGGTGAGTTTCTGAGAAGAAAGAGTATTGTGTTTTTTAGCTGTGCTAGGCCGTGTGGGTGAGGGCGTCTTTGTAGTGCGTGTTGCGTTACTTTTATTTATTGCGTTTGTTTGTTCAGGAAGTTGTGTTTGTGTGGCTGGTTGAGTTAAGTTTGGAAATATTACAGTATGTTGTGTGTCATGTTGTGAGTCTAAAGTGCTGTTTAGGCTTTTGCGTTTGGGTTGAATACTAATGGGTGGTGGTAATGTGGTTTGCTTCAGAGGTGAATCTCTGATTGTAGTATATGTTGTATCATTTGTTGTAGGTAGGTACTTGTTTGTTCGGTAAGTTGTATTTGTGTGTTTTGTTTGGGTTAGAGTTGGAGATATTACAGTATGTTGTGTACCGTGTTGTGAGCGAGTACTGTTGTTTACATGTATACGTTGTGGATCATTTCTGTATGTAGTATCTTGTGTTATGTTTAGAAATTTACGAACAATATGGCATGTGTTGATAATGACTGCTTTTTGTAAATGTTTGTATGTGTTTTTGTCCAAACCTAATAGTTGTAAATGTGTATTGTCTTTGGTATAACTCCGGTAGCACTAAGAATAATGGGAACTATAACAGTAGATTTCATTCTCCATTGCGTCTTAAGCTCGATAGCTATATCGGTGTATTTGCGGTGTTTTTCTGCATGTGTTTTAGTTAAGTTGTTAGTGATGGGTATGGCAATGTCTATAATACAAATGGATTTTTGTGTTTTATCTATAAGTGTAATATCTGGTCTATTATTGTGGATAGTTTTGTCTGTGAGTAGTGTCCTGTCCCAATATAATTTGTCTGTGTTGTTTTCAAGTATGATCTGTGGCGTGTATTTGTAGTATGGTGTCTTATCTGTTATGAGATTGTGTTTAAGTGCTAATTTTTGATGTATGATTTTAGCTACCTGATCGTGTCGATGTTTGTATTCAGTTTGTGCAAGTCGTGTGCATGATGCCGATATTATATGTTGGATTGTTTCTGATGTTTGTGAACAAAGTCGACAAGAATCATTTGTCACTGTTTTATCTTTATGTATGTGTTTTTTATAGTTGCGTGTGTTAATGACCTGGTCTTGTATTGCTAACATGAAACCCTCAGTCTCCATGAAGACATCACATTCAGACAACCAACTGTGCGTTGCTATAGAGTCAACACAATCCTGGCCAACCTCTTGTGGAAATCGTCCATGTAAAGGCTTTTGGTTCCATGTCTGTATATTATTTGTGATGTATGTAAGTTTGGATGTGGGTGGGAGTACATTAGTTTCGTGTAGGTTAAGTGGTGTGTAAGATTTGTCTGCATATGTTACTGTTTTGTGTAAGACTGAAGTATCTGATTTGTTATAAAAGTATTGTCGTAAATGGTGTATTTGTGTTTGGTGTAATAGTTTTATATCTGTAAGTCCTCTACCTCCTTCCGAACGAGGAAGGTAAAGTCGTATAGTGGAGGAGTGAGGGTGATGTATATGGTGTTTTGTTAATAGTGTACGTGTGTTTCTCTGTATTTGTTCTAAATCTGTATTTGTCCAACGTATAATCCCAAAAGAGTATGTAAGTACTGGTGTGGCATAAGTGTTAATAGCTTTGATTGTATTTCTACCGTGTAATTTTGTTTTAAGTATACTGCGTATTCTTTGTAGGTATTGTGTGATAAGTGTTTGTTTTATACTCGTATGTTTAATGTGTGTGTTTTGCTGAAAACCAAGATACTTATAAGTTTCATTCTCGTCCATGGAATTTATTAAATTACCCTGTTCGAGCTCATAATCTAAAAGTTGTCTTTTACCAGCTGTGATGTGTTGTGTTTTACATTTATCGATTCCAAAGTCCATTTGTATGTCACGTGAGAATGTTTCAGTAATGTGTAGAAGGTGATTAAGTTTTATGCTTGTGGAAGAGTATAATTTAAGATCGTCCATGTAAAACAGGTGTGTAATGTTGTGATGTATTTCGTGGTTGTGCTTAATATTGTACCCAAAGTTAGTAGTGTTTAACAAATATGAAAGTGGATTAAGAGCAAGACAAAACCAAAGCGGACTTAAAGAATCGCCTTGAAAGATGCCTCTTTTAATTTGTATTGGGTCAGTAATAAGTTTTGTGTCGTTTAGTGTAAGTGTTAACGTAGTGTTCCAACATGACATTATGTAATTGAGGAATTGTGTAATATTGTTGCTGACCTTGTATATTGAAGTACTTGTTGTAACCAAGAGTGTGGTACTGAATCGAATGCTTTTTTGTAATCAATGTATGCAGTGTGTATGTTTCGTTTGTTATGTCTGGATTGTTCAAGTATTACAGAGTCCATAATGAGTTGCTCTTTACAGCCTCTGGAACACTTGGTACACCCTTTTTGTTCTTCGTATAAAATGTTGTTATCAGTACAGTGTTGGTATATTTTGTTGGTAATGCATGATGTAAGGATTTTGTATATTGTAGGAAGGCATGTAATTGGTCTATATTTAGATGGGTCTTGTGTATTGTTGTCTTTTGGGAGCATGTAAGTGATACCTTGTGTAAAGAATGCAGGAGTGCGATCTGGTGAATTAAGAAGTTCAGTAAATTGTTGTGCAAGGTAAGAGTGAGTGTAGGTAAAATATTTCCACCAAAAGTTGTGAATGTTATCAATGCCTGGACTTTTCCAGTTATGTAAGTGATTAATAGTTTGAATGATGTCTGTTGTAGTGATGTTTGTGTTATTCATAGGAGTAATGTATTCAGTGCGTGTGGTTTCTGTGGTAATCCACGGGGCGTGTGGATTGTGTTTAATGTCTTTGGTCCATAAGTCAAACCAGTATTGCTGAAGTGAGTGTAGAGATGGTGGAATTAGTTTTTCATTAGTGCTGTTTTGTGTTAGTGATCTGTAAAATAGTTTTTCGTTATGTTTAAATTGTGTGTTATGGCGCTTTCTGTCTGCAGTTTCCCTATAGCGTTTTAAACGGTTTGTGTATACCTATAGATAGTTTTTGTGTGAGTGTATCTCTATGTTCGTTATAGTTTGTATTTTGTTCTCGTGTGGTGTGATTGTTTAGTTTTGTAGTTATGTGTTGTACTTGTCTTGTTAATTTTGAAGAACGAGTTCCTTGTATGTATTGTGTAATTCGACCCAAGTCACGTCTGATGTCATCGATGCGATTAATCAGGCGTTTTTCCCAAGCCGGGGGTGAGCGCTTTTTTGTTGTGTGGTGTTCTTGGTTTGTTGTTATTCTTGAACCGTTACATCTAGAAACTGCAACCGCACCGCAATACACAACAAAGTGTAGTTGATGTAAGCTTGTGTTATCGTTAATGTAATTAGGTAAAATGTGATCATTTAGTGTTTTTGAGAGTGTGCGTAATTTTGTAGTGTGACTTTGTTTAGGTATTCGTGCTCTTTGTGTTGGGTCAGTGTTTGAGAATTCTAACAATGCATTGTCAAATTCTTTTTGAAGGGATGTGAGTGTTTGGTTTATGTGATTATTTGTATCTATCGATTGCTGGGGTGTCGCAAATATCTGTATTTCAGTGTTGTTTAGAACGGGTGTATTATCTTGTACGATGAGTGTGTTGTTTGTGTTGAGTAGTGCTTCAATTTCGTGCCTGATTTGTTCCTGTGTGTCTAATGTAAGGAGTGTATTTTTAAGGATAACTCTACGTTGGTCTGCAATGCGTTGTTCTGTCAAGTGTGCTAAATGTGGGTATTGTGTAATGAACGCGTGATATAGTTTACCTCTGTATGCTGTCCTGTCCGTTTCTATCTTCGTGATCTCCAGATACGTACCAAAAATGAAGCGATTCATCCCTTCGTCCCATTTCATACGTCTTTTGGAGGTTTCCTTTGCGCTGGTCCTATCCACAAGCGGTTGAGAAGCAGGCACAAAGGTCTCTTCATGGCGGTCCTCTTCAGGTGGTCGTTGTCCTCTTCGTAGTCTTCTTTCGGCTGTAGAGGTAAGTTTCGGGTATCCCGACGAGCGGCCGCCTGTTCACCAACTCGTCACTATCGGCTCGCATGCTGCAACGCCCAGCGATAGCTCCAGACGTGCCCTGACGCTCCTCAGGTAGCGGCATTTTTCCGAGGCTTTGCTTAAACTCCATTTTCATAAGAATATGGGGTGACTAGGAACACGTGAAGGCGTCACTCTTCAAGATATTCGCGTAAGCAAATATCCACCTGCGTGTTGTGTATAATGTAGGAAAGTAGGGAACATGGACGTGGGAGTTGGAAAGTAAAGTGGGTAGGTAAGTACTAAAGGTGGTTGGACTGGTCACCTTTAGTGCCCATTGATCGCCTTTTACGATCTCTAGGGCGAGAGTGGGCCTATTCTATCCCCGAACCCACAGGGTAATATTATTATTATTATTATTATTGGTATTACTGTTAGTTTTTTTTTTTAATCTTCTACGTTTCGTTTCCGTTTTCGATTATTGTGCTAGAGAAATGCAAAATTTTTATAGCCGCTAATATCCAAAAATTTTGGGATTACTACCCTCTTGAAGTTCACCCTACTTAATAAAAGGAATTAGTATTCGTCCTTATAAACGCATTTTGGGGATTAAGAGTAGAGGAGAGACACACTTGTATTTGTGATTTGCTTCTACACAACCAATATATATTTTACCTCTTGTTCGCCGGATTTCAGCGCTTTTGTAAGTATTCTTGTTGTATCGTTTTAAACACTCCGTTTTTTTTTCAGAGGTACGGTGACGGATCGAGTAGAAACCCATCCGGTGGTACGCCGGTACTGGACCGATTTTTTACGGACGTCGATACGTGTGAATGCTCAAATACAACTTAGTGTGTTTCTACAGTATCCGGTAATTTCACCGGTCCGTTAGTTTACCATACCAACCAAAGTCCTATCATCTTCAATTTGTTATGCTTATGAATATGATTATTACCTTGAATATAAAATATATTGTAATTAAAAGTTGTTGTCATATTGCCCTTGAATATTCAATTATATATAATGAATCTTCATAATACATACACATAGTTATACGATACGTATAATTCCAAGGTTGTCGTTATCATGAGTGTGTTCATCGCAGATAACTTTATTTACAGATACTTGAAACAATCAATCTTTTTAATGTGTATTTCAGAAAGTGTACCGTGGTAACTGCACACTGCACTGTACCCATACCAAGATGATTTTGTTGTTCTCAATTATCCTATCTACACTACTATTGCTTTTGTATTTTCTACGACAAAAGTACGCATATTGGAAAAATCAGGAAGTACCGTTCCCTAAAACAACTTTACTATTTGGAAATATTGGAGAGGTTCTTTTTTTGCGTACTACACTTTCAGAATTTTTCGATCGTCTTTATAGGTAAGTGTAATTATAGTGATATCTTTGCATATGAACTATTTCCGAAAAACTGGGCGCGGCCGTCAGGGCACCGCCAACCGATATAATTTGACACCGACACATTATTTGCTATCTTTAGATCGTTTATAGTTTTAGATTGTTGTTTATGCTTGTTATATACACTATGTCCAAGATAGGTAGGTATGTCGGGCAAATTTCCTGGAAAATGGAAAATTTCTCCGATAGGTCTTCTTGCACGATTAAGGCGTTGTGCGCGAGTGCACCATCCTGTTGGAACCAACAGTTTCCAACTTTCGTTTTTCTGTCATATCTTCGGAAGTAATTGGAATGTTCTGGTTTTCTTTAAAGCATGATAATAACTCTTTAATTGTACATCTTTTCGCTAGTTTGACCATCGTTGTATCTTCTATGATATCATAATTCCCCCTGGTAAAGATCCTTATCTTGGACACAGTGTATATTAAAAAATAGTGTTTACTACTCAGTTCCCTAGCTCAACAAGGACAAAACATACATCTGTTCGTGTGAATCAGAAACAGCAAAATTTTAGAATTAGATATATCACTAAGTCATGTATAGACTTCGACATTTCGCTCCTTTTTCCTGAATGAATGTAGGTGCGTGTAGATATGGGGGCGAGCCATGTGCAGGGATGATGTATATCCCGTATAGTATTCTAGTAAGTTCCAGTTCGTAGGACGTTTGTAAACTAGACATAGATTGTTTATTTCTGGAAGAGTCCGTGTGAGCAAAAGTGAAAGTAGTTAAAAATTAAAACTGTTCTGCAAGTTCAATTGCTTTACACTTTGACATGACTTTCGTACCCCGTTTTCATCTAGTTTTAAATTGCAACTTTTTAAATACTAAACGAGTTCATTCAATATTTGGTTTGCAAGGACCTATGAAGACTATTCTTACGTCGGATTTTACAACTTCCTGACACCGGCAGTAGTCATTCGAGATCCTCAGATTATAAGCGAAGTTCTTATTCAGAACTTTGAAAGTTTCCACGATGTGTTTATAAGAACACCGGACGATATTGCCAAAATAAATCCGTTTTTCGTCGAAGGCGACAGATGGAAGGAAATGAGAAAGGAAATTGCTCCTCATTTGTCGAGCCTAAAAGTAGGTACGACTGTTAATCTTAATATAACAATTTTATTGTTAGATCAGAGAAATGAGACCGCACATAGAAACAGGTTGTCGTCTCATGATAAAATATATTGAAAATTTAAATGGTGATAATGTAGATGCTGAAGATATTACCTGCAGGTTTACTGGAAATAACGTAATGGCTTGTGCGTACGGTCTTGAAGGGAGGTGTTTTGAGGAAGAGTATCCGCTCATTTTGAAAATAAGGGACGATATGACTATACATAATCCAACGATAGCAGCGATAAACAGCACCATTGGAATTTTATTGCCCAATATAGCCAACCTGCTTAACATGTCGTAAGGCTTAATTATACTTGACGTTAGTTATTTATTTAGCAGAGAGCATCTATAGATATTTGGGTAAACACTTTAGCCAACAATTTCGAGACATGATTTCAGAAGCTATAAAGACAAGGGAAAATGTATACAACTCGGATTACTTAAATTTCCTCAAAGAAGCAAAGGAAAAATATCAAGGTATGTGAATCATATTTTCCTATCTTTAATGAGTTTTATCTCTATGACCATCGAAGTCTGAAATCTACTCAAGATCTAATTTTGGACTAGCTGATTCAAATTCTAGGGCCACCATGGGGATCTCGTAGGGGGCAAAAATGGCCATAATACTGTATTATTTATTTCGAAATATCTTTTTAAATATAACTTCAGTAAAAAATAAAAACGATTTTGCAAAATTTTGTTTTTTCCGGATATCTCCGAAAGTAGTCGGAATTTTTTCCGTTTCAAAACTGCATTTTGTTAAGCATCAAAATACGCAACTTTGCCAAATTTAAACTAAACCTACCTATCTCTTACAGTTCCCGAGATTCCCATAGTGGCCTTCGAATTTGATTCGGCCTATACTGTACGAGCCGTACCATCTTCGGTTCAACTTTGAGAGTGTCTCGCAACATTGCGAAACAATATTTTGGTTCTGTTATGTTGCATCAATAAGCAAATTTTATTAATTGACATTTTTTTCAGATCTCACCCATTTTGGTTATGCGGCCATGTTTTACTTAGACGCGTTTGCTACAAGTGCTCTTGCTTTTGCGTACGCATTATTAGAATTATCATTAAATCCTGAGGTTCAGTTAAAGGCTCAGAAGCAAATAGACCATGTTTCTGAAAAATATAAAACAATCTACTCCGAAGAAGCTCAAAAGGAAGTCGACTATATTGACAACATAATTTTAGGTGGGTGTCTCTTGATGAGTGTTTTCTTTACAACTGAGTAGGTGTAACCTCTTTCAGAAACCATTAGAATGCATACTATTACAAAATTTTTGAATCGGCAGTGTACAAAAGATATTCATTTATCTCCACCAAAGCATCCTGGTGCAAGAGTTCTCATTAAGAAAGGCACTCAAGTTTTTATACCGTCGTACGCAATACACCATGACAGCATGTATTATGAGCACCCCTCTCGATTTAATCCCGACCGTTTTAGTTTGGAGCAACTAAATTCTCGCCCGAAAGCGTGTTATTTGGGCTTCGGCGATGGACCAAGAGTTTGCATAGGTAAGCTAGACGTCAATTTCCGAGTTTCACACCATATTTTAGGGCGAAAGTTTGGGGTAACGCAAATAAAGATGGGATTAACTGCAATATTGTCAAAATTTGAACTTCATTTAGATGAGAAAACCATTTTGCCAGTAGGCGAAGGTACGGATCATCTAAGTAAAACTCCTAAAGAGAAAATATGGATCAAATTTTGTCCAAGAAAGTAAATACATGGCGTGAAGATGCAGACTGTTTGCTTAAAAAGCAAAAGACGCAAATAGAGCGGAAGTCCTAACTACATATATACCTAAGGAAATGCATGGGAAATATGAGCATATGTCCTTTATTAGTATAATATAGTGTAATATCACATTAAACAAAATAAAGGTTTATAAATGTAATATACCACTATTTCTCTTTCTTTTTCGTTCATTTTTCAATAGTGTATTCTTTGATGAAACTCATTCTGAAGTAAAAAGTAAAAATTGACTGAGGCTAGCACAGATACCACCAAATAAACATGGAAAATCGTATTTCACTTGAACTTTCAAAGCCGACTCGACAGCAACTCATTTTTGATCGCCAGTTATAATCTATTCTCAAACTCTTGTCGAACCTTTTCAAATGTTGGTTTTGCAATATTTCGACATTCTTGAATTATTCTCTGTCTTAGTTCGTCTATGTTCGCCGGTTGCGTTTTAAATACGACAGATTTCAAATGTATCATATTAGTTTATTTTTTGATTTGCACGATAATTACTAACCTAAATGTAATGCTATTTGGTATGGTTGGAAAGCATTTTTTTCAGAGCTTTCCAACGACGTATCACACATGGGGGGTCACTATTTAAGATTTAAAAGTTGGGGTGGCTGGGGCGCAGGGGGTTGGAGGGGGTGCGTCGCCAACTATGTCATTGTGATTCCCCCTCCGAATTACCGAAACGGATTTTGATTTTTTTAAATATCTCGTTTATTTACTAAGATATGGGGGGTGGTAAGTTTTCAAATTGTCACCCTGTACTAATAATACCATATGTAAGAATCCTATTGAAAATGGATCAAATCCGATGATCCGTAGGGTCATTCCGAGGTGCTCTGCCGCTTTTTTAGATCCGGTTTAGGGGTTTATTATTACAATAAAAAACTTTACGTAATATAGACAGGTTTTCATGAGGAGCGGCATACTGTTTTAGGGTCGGTTTATCCCCTCCTTTGCAAATTTGAATAAATGCCAGCTGCACATATTGTTATAGTCGTCTAATTAGCAATAATTTTCTTAGGTCTTTATATTTCCGTAGTGTTTCCGTAAGTACTATAAGATTTTGTTTACATTATGTTTATTGTACCGATCTTTTTAGAAAATTCTCAAGGCGCCCATCAAGTCGTTAAAGAATTATTCACCGGTGATAAGGAATAAAATCGGATATAGCGATCCTTCAACCTTCTAGAACATTCTCAAGGCGCTCGTAAGCGATATGAGTCATTCTGTCTATGAAATATGATATGCTTATTCCAAGTTTCTCTAGAAACTTTTTGTTTGCTACATAAGCAAACCGAAGTGATAAGTAGCGAAATTCGCGCTCGTGTTATAAATGTGTTATAAATTTACGTGTCTGGGTACAAGCAAAGGTACAAGTAAATGATTTTGCATTAGCCCGGCTCATCACCCTCAGGGAAAAGTTTGATCCCACGCACTCTCACATAGTGGAGAAAATCTTACAGGGGTAGTTTTTAGCACTTTAAAAAAAAAAAATACGCTATCATATTCGTTATGATGGCTGGCTGGACGCTGGCAGGGTGGCTGTCCGGCTGAGATCTCAGCAATTACAATAGGTAGAGAAATTTTCACTAAAAGCTTTCTGCTGTCATGTAGATGTGCAGACTTTAGTCTATTTTGAGTTAGATTACTCGCGAGATCGATAATTTTAAACTTTGCTAATAAAATACGATCTGTATTACCAAAAATGCAATCTAATCATGCATAATATGCTGATATTCTTTATTATTGTATTCTGAATCACTTGATACTTTTTAGGTAAGTAGGTACATTTAGGTATTTACTTTTTTCAATTTTGGCAAAAGATTCTTTTAGATACGAGTATAATGTAAATATACTCTTTCTCCGATCACCACAAAATAGCTACCTACTTAATTATTCGCCTAATTATGTTTATAATTTCTTCGCTCGTCGATTTGTATGGTATAACAAGTTTATTGCACGCAATATGAGAATTCGGGGCACGTTTTGAAACGACGCGACATTATGACGTGTGACCCAATTGAATTGAAATGAAACGTCTTGCTAGATGCTAGTAAAACCACTTTTACTTTAGCTAGGAAGGTAATCGATAGTAGGTATGTTCTAGAGGTTTAGATAGGTAGCTAATAGTGTAATTCAGTAGGTACTTGGAAATTTCCATAAATGCACATCAAAAAAATAACTGTTGCAGAAAGGGGTATATACGTTTACAATGGTTACATAATGGAGTTAAGGTACTTGATAGAATTCTTACGTTCGACTCACGTTTCACTTTACCTAAAGAGAAAACTGTCTTGTTGTAGTCATAATCATTAAGTTTTTAGTAGCTACGTTGATATCAACCAAATGATTCACTCTCTAAATTGTACAAAACAATGTTTTTTATGTAATATGATTATGTCAAACCATTAGAAACAAATTTGCTGTGCGCGCGTTGTTACGTTGTAAATCAAGGTGCGTTTTTTCGGTGCATTATCCTAGGTCAAGTGGTAAGCCCGTTAAATTAACGTAGTAGTAATTAAGTAATTAACTCCAACTTGAATTGCTTTGCGCGGTACCCACTTAAATCTACTTTCTTTATTATTTAACGCTTTGCAATCTTTGCTCAACCCCTCAACCTATTTTTTTCGCAAAGGGATCGACACTGTAATTTAATACACATTAAGGTCTGCAAACCTCGAAAAAGTTTTCAATGTCAGGTTCGAGATGCTAACTTGCCATGCATGATCACTTGAGAATTAGACCTAGAGACTTATACTTACTACCCTTCAGGAAATTATTATTTCGTTAGCTTTGGCAGTCCTATTTGGACGTCCGTCCCTTTCAGGTCTAGAATTGTAGAAAAAGGACAGAATTTGGGTGCTTTTGCTCGTACCTGGGCCAATAAAGACAACTATTGAACATTCAATAGCATGGTGCTGGTAATCTACATTGTTTTACAGGTTTGGCACAAAAACTTCGTAATCGTTACACACAAGTATTTGTTTAAATCGCTAGTTTTAGGAATACGATGAATAAGGTGCCTAAACGTAGTTTTAGTACCTAGGTATCTAGGAAGAAGTAATTTTTTATAAAAGGTCTTTCATTAAAACACTAGCCGATGATAAGTCATATAAACGTTGTATAACAATGGGACAATGATCCGATTTAAAAATAACTGAGTGCATAAATGTTAAAAAACTTTAAAAAGAGAATGATACCCTTTCCTGACTTCTTTAAAATTGATATGTGGTAAATGTTTGCAGTAAAACAGATAACGGGATAATCAAACCTAGGGCGGTGCAGTTGTGTATTTTTAATTGAGTTACCTACAGGATTAGCAAATTCTTCTTGAATCCACAATTTTTCTCTTTTAATGATTATTTTGATGTGGAACTTCATGCAATTATCCCGAAATTTTGCGGTAATTTCATACGCATTACGCAAAACTGTATAGCTATAGAAACATGAGAAGGTATAAGGTACCTAAGAAATTGAGGACATTGGTTATAAATATTTATACGGTTATTTATTACAACGAAGAAGTGACCTGCAGCTTTCTGTACCTATCGTGTAGCAATTGCCCACATACATTTTTTCGTAGAGTTATGTAACTATGAAGATGTATGACCTGGAGATTATTTTTACATTACTAACTACACAGCTTCTATTAATTTTTACTTCAAAATTTTTTGCCTACCACTGCTCTGAGTATGATTAAAAAACAAAATACCCATGTAAACAGAAAGTAAATTATTCGGTCTAGTAGATACATTTTTCTTCAATTTTTATCGAACCTTTTATCAGAAATACAGATTTTATACACGGCGTGAATTTTACCTGTCCGTTCGAATATTAGAAAGCTCCTTAATGCATAGGATAGACGTAAATAATGTTGGCAGAAAAATTCTGCGTGTGTATTAATAATACAATGATTTTATCTGTGACTATACCAAAGAAAATCACCTCCACAAAAATGAGTTGTTGTCGAGTTACCTTTGGAATTTTTGTTTACATGGAAAATCATATTTAACTTAAACTTCCAAAGGCGACTCGACAGCAATCATTTTTGATCGCCCGTTGTTGGACCAAAACACACAGACATCACTTTACCTTTTTGCTCGCCTTTTTGTGTATTTTATAGTTATTGCGGTTGATACATGATACTATACAATTTAACATGTAGTATCATGCGGTTGATAAACCTATTATATATTGACTAAACCACATAGTATCGAATAAGCTTAAGGGCATTCCTTAAATTTATATTCTTTATATATAAAATTCTTCTGTAGGTAGGTACGTGTCATGTGTGTTGTGACTGAACTTCTGAAGTGTTCCGGATGGTTTAGATTCACAATTGGGCCCGATCGGATTGTAGGATTTTTTAAACGTCTTTTTTTCGTTGATGTCGCACTGTACTATCTCGCGTACCATGTCAAATGTATTTACATTTTTACATTCTGTACTCTAGTAGTAGATATAATAAATTCTAATTCAAAAAATGGTGTTACATGTTTGTTTTGGTCCAATACATATGTGACTGGGCTCGTATACTCATAATTTAATTCGATAACGTATCCACACATACTCTTATCAAAAGTGCGTTTTTCGCAGTGAGTAGCTCTCCGGTGGATATCTTCGAATTGCTTATTTTGGTTTTATATTTCATCTTGTTTTACCCGTGTAGGGTCGGGAACGAATAACCCTACCGCAGCGCGTGTCGTAAGAGGCGACTAAACAACTGCAGATGCGCCTCGCCGAATGATGCGAGGTGAAATTATCGACTGTAACTTAAGGGCCTTGTCCGACCAAAGCTACACAACAGTGACGCGATAACCACAAGAAGCCCAGTAAAATTACACAAATGGAAGGAAGAAAATCCCGGAGTTTTGACAATTGGTACAGTTGTTCCTTAGTATCTATGTTTCAAGAAAATAAAAAGTCCTTATAGGTAGGGGGTGAGCTCGAGCTCCTCTATAGGAGTCTTTTTTAGTTTTTCGCTTGTATCTCAGTAACTGTCACTCGTAGCGAAAAGTTCTTGGTTTAAAGTACAAAAATGGTTCCATGCGTTATTTACGTAAGACTAATACTTTCTGAGTTATGGGGCCGAGAAGGTACAAACATTTCAAAGAATCGCCATATGTTTACATTCTAATTGTTATTCACCATGCTTATGAATATTTGAGATATTATATTAAGGCTGCCTGGCACCAACGATTGTTAAAAATTAACTGGTTGTTAATTTCGTTTACTGAGCAAAGCTAAAAACTGCCGTCATGGCAATAACAACAAGATTGTTTTAACAAAGGTGGTAAGGCTCGTTTCATATCTGACGGAAAATATATCGCGCGGTTGAGTACGTCGGCTTGCTGCTGATGTATGAATAAAAGGCGCGACGTATCTTCCATGACGGGTTGCCGACTGCTATTCGGCAGGTTGTGTGTTCGAATCCCGCTGCCGGCTGCTCTATCTGAGGTTTTGTCAGAGGGTTTTCCTCAGACGTACGTAGCTTCGCATAGTGCTAGCATTATGTTGAAATCTACGTCTCGAATGTTGGAGCAGTACTCTTCCCTCTCAGCACCGTAACTTCGTTCCTTCCGATCCCATCCTTAATTTTACCCTGAGCAGCTCGCCTCCGGTATCACTCGGGGTGTTCGAGGAATGAAACACGTTGACCTTTTCTTCCGTGACGGAAGATGCGTCAGGCCTTTTATTTCTATATCAGTAGTACGCCGACGTACTGGACCGACCATACGCGACGTTTTTTCCGTCAGATATGAAAGCACCCTAAGAGGCATTATAACATTTACATTAGAAAATGCATGGATTTTTTTTGTTTGTTTCAGGAACAAGTAAAGAAGTACAATATAATTAAGTCAGTTGCTGTAAGAGTTGGTGGCTGATGTCGCTTTTGGGAAGCATTTGCCATATAATGGCTGGAAGTGGTCAAAAAGAAGCTTTGTGTACTGTTTTTGCTGCAAATGTAGTAGACAAAATGCTGATTGGACATGCCTTTAACAGAGCAGTATGAGAACACCTGCTTGTACAGACTGTCTTGGCTGAAATTCTGAATACTAAACTAAAAGTATCAGATGAATACAAGAGAGAAATCACCGAATTGTTGATTAATCTTAAAGATGACACTCACTAAAGATATGATGTGTGTCATAATGCTCAATTCGCCCTCGTCCATAAACAAATGAAAACTGCATTTTTATCTTTGAAGGAAGATGGACCCACTGCAGCTCTGTAGACTTTATATCACTTATATATGAAACAGTTAATTGAAGCAGATTGTTCGGTGACTGGGAAATGCATATGTGCTCTGTCCAACAAATGATGCCATTCTTTCATTCGAGTGGCCACTTTCAGTATGCCAAATTATTATTTATATCTACAAGATATGCGTGGCTTACCCTACCACCCTCTCCCATGACTTCCAAGAATTTGCAAGAAACGGTTATTTTGCAGTGAGTAGATCAGATCTTCCTGGATTAGGAAATTTGCCTGATATGAGTATAGAGCCTACTCTAATGCGCGGCGTGAAGGCTCGTGGAGGGATAACAAGTGGGCGAGGAATCACAGATGCCGTATTGGCAAGTTGGGTTTGTGGGACTTCCACATCCACTCCATTTTGCTCTGCATTGGAGAACTTTGCTGGCTTGCACTTCTCAACACGGCAGAAACACGTGGATTACCGTACGACATGGCAAATACGAAATATTTGTACTTTCTCGGCCCCATAACTCCGAAAGTAGCCATTAGTCCTACGTAAATAAAGCATAGAACCATTTTTATCATAATTTTTTTAGCTTTAATTTTTATCAAGAACACAAGAACTTTTCGGTACAACTGATAGTTACTGAGATACAAGCGAAAAAATCCCCTATAAAAGAGGGCGGCCTCCCTCGAGCTTGGTTCCTTGCAATAAAAGGATGTACCCAACATTTCTTTTCCTTAGACTTTCTGGAACTTTTTTCTACTTGTAAGTACATCGCAATTTTCTTGTCTATTTTGGACAATTTGCCTGTACTATTGTGACATGTCGAAATCGTGTCGCTGTCCTGCAGCTTTTGGTGGGACAAGGCCCATAATTGACGCATTCAGGCGTTATGGGTATAGGGTTTAGGTTTAAAATCGCGCCGCTTCACGCCAATGAAGTGGTCTGTGGCACATTTCTCCTCAAGTGTTCTGATTTATCTGCTATTCATCGGATAAAACATTTTCCACTTATTTAAAAAGTATTTTTATTTTGCGCCATTTTTTTTCGAAAAAATTTTGCGTATGCTGGTTTTAGGTTACGAGATAGACCCCTTCTACCACGATAATTGTTTGAGATTTTCATGCTAAATATTTAGGTTTTTTTATGTTACGAGGGACCGTTTTTATATTCCCGGACTGGGCTGTTTTGAAATTTTTCATTATGCTGTTTTTTAATTACATATGCCTGTCGTATGTCGTATGTGTGTCATCGGACGTTGTATACAGGGTAGGTATAGAAACGGTTGACGCACCATTAGACATTTCAATGCTAATTTCTTTACATCGGAATTTTTTTGTCTCATTAATTTGCAATTTGTCCAATAACACGTTTTATTCTAAGATGCCAAACTTCATTCCAATGGTGCAAAACGACATGGAATTAGTATCTATATGTATCTTCTGCATATTATCCTTCCTCAAAAAATTCGCTGCTATTTTCCCTCTCTCGAAAGTCGAAACAGTTCCTCGTTCTCGAGAGAATCGCATTTTGCGCCTCTAAACATTCCCCTTGGATTATTACATATTTTGAGCAAGCATTTTATAAAAATCACGATCAAAACCTTGCATGTTATACGCGGAGTACCTACACGTCATTACATTTTTTATTGTGCATACAGTGAACGATAAAAAAAGTAATTACTTTTTAAATACGAAACTTTGCAGGAACGTAGATATTGATTTTTCATTTGATTTTTGATTTTTAGCTGTCGAGCTAAAACTCTTGGCGTAGTAAACCATAAAAGTAAGGCGAAATTGGTATTTTTTAGATCTGAAAATTTTCGTAATCTATTTCGATGTAAGCTTTATTATTTACTTACTTAACCACAGATTTGTTTGTTTTATTTTAGATCCAGACTCCCTCCTTGTTTATGTTATGTCTTTTACGTGCAACTACCCTTTGTTCAGTTTTACATAAACCCAAGGAAGCGAATTTCAATTTTAATTAGCGAATATCTAAATAAATATAGCAACATATACTTACAAGCGTTAATATTTATTTTTCATATTGCGTTAGGAAAACGTAATAAAATAAATATTATGTGTACTGAAGGCATACGTACAAACTACATCACATTACCTCATGAAATGATCTTGGCAAGGGACGTAAAGGGTAAAAACATAACATTTTACCTTGAATGATACAAGTAAGTTAAATCAATTAAAATATAATGATTACACTGATATATAGTAACTCAAGTTGGTAAGTAATTACATAAATCATGTTCCCGTCATATTCGCCATGTTATATTAAAAATCCTGTACGTTTATGTAATATTATTAGAGTAGTACCTACTACCTACTCTGAATAATGGTACGGCACCGATGACTATTTGTTGAAGTGTGTAGTAGCATTGAATAAGTAATTATTACTTATTCAATGGTATAGAAGGTAGCTAAGCGCCCAGAGTTATTTACAACAATTTTCAAGTCTTTTCTCTCGAATTGACTTCCAATGTGCAAGAAGCTAGAGGTATACATTTTTTTTAATTCATCCGTGATTGTTAACTATACGTTTTATATACCTTCAGGTAGGTACTGCACTAGAAGCAAAATTTCATTTTAATTACCAATCAATATCATCAGCATTTTGGCACACAAATTAGTCTGTGTTTCTTGGAATGACATACAAAATGAAAACGAAATATAATAGCAGGTTATTTATATACCTACCTTACCATAGTTTATTATCCAAGGCATAATTAAAGTAAGTACCTACGTAATGTTTGCGTAACGTTCGCATTCCCATTATCGTTGATGCTATTATGGTGTAGGTTGATACTTAAAGCGTTAATTGCATTCTTACCTGCTTGTATAGCATAACCAAAACATTGTTTTTTTCTACAATAAAAATTTGTTCGACAGAACTCATCGAGGAAACCATGGGTTGGTGATTAGATGATCATGAAGAAGAAATGTTTAATATCAATCGTGGTGTTCTCGTTTGGATGTCTCTCGGGCATCTCCCCTGCACCACCACGATTTCGTTTATTTCCATCGGTCGGCGTAGCTTTATCAAAATTTGCAAACAACACGATCGGTAAGAGCCATTTTTTCTCTTTCTTCAAGCACAATATGATATTGTCCGTAGATGTCTTACACGGTGTAACTGGAGTGGTACAAGGAGGCCTCAACATGGGGCATTCGATTTTAAATAAAATTGTTGGGGACAACGGAACCACAGGAGAGAAGATTATACGCCTTTTAAATGAGTTTAGGAAATACATGCAAGCTGGTATTCCAGAATTCGGAATACCCATCCTAGAACCATTAACTATTGAAAGGATTGAGATTAACATTACTTCAAAGAACGTGGGAGTGTGAGCACGTTGATCTCTTGTATCTTTAGCTTGAAATGAATGTTTAGGGTCACTGGCCAGATGAAGAATGTTGAAATTCGTAGACTATCTGAGTTTAATGTAGACTACGTCAACTGGGATTTCAAACACCATCTAACACTCAACCTTTCTTTTCCTCAAATTGATGTTGAAGGACAATACGCTATAAATGCTCGCATTTCAAAACTGGTGAGAGTATATGGAAAGGGTCCATTTTGGTAAACAAACACATTTTGAGCTGCATTTCAAAGGTTTAAACCATCAGTTTAGGTTAAAACTGCAAGGACTTTCTCTTGGTATGATAATGAAGATGAAGTACGACTATATACATGACCCGCCATTTTACGTAGACTCAATGAGGCTTGGTGTCAAACTAAAAAAACTAAATGTGTGTAGCATCAACCGAGCATACAATGAATATAATCTTTACGAAATATTTCAGAACAATTTTACCAATTTAATGGATGATGAAAAATTGGGTCGTTTATTTAACGAAGTCATTTCTAATGTCACACCTAATGCACTTGACGTTCTTTGGCCAGATTTAGAACCTGGAGTTTCAAAACAGGTTGTACATGTAAGTTCAAACGTACATTTCGTGTATTCTTTTTCTTATCATTACTATAATAAGATATTTACGCAGGTATATATGAATATTATCAGCACACTTTAATTATTGTCTTTCTACACTTAACTGCCAGTCATGAAATGAGTCATTTATGAAATAGGCATCTATTCATGATCTATCTAGGTACTATGAAACGGAGGGGAGAGAGATGGGGCCTGCGATCGTACGGGGTAACAGATTTTCACAATATTCATTATCACACATACGCATAATAGTGTAAATTGTTAAAAAAGAGTGACTGAAACATTCCATTTTAACACATCATTTTACACTATGATCGTTGGTAAATGCGCGAGACGTGTCGGCATTTATTGACTCTGCATCAAGACAAAACAAGACATGATCACCACGATCATAACAGCCCCATTTATTGTATGAGGTGCATATTTTTAGCGCATTTCCACAAAAATAAAAAAAATGCGCTATTGTTGAACCCGTTTTTTACATGTTCCATAATTTTACACTTTTGCCGTATATTAACGATCCTAGAGATCGTTTATAATTTTGTATTGCTGTCTGTTGGTCTGTCCGTCTGTTCCTTTGTCTGTCTGTCCCTCTACCTCTCCGTGTGAACGTTAACTTTGTTTGGAAATGTCCGATCGCTTTGACATCTCCGTTAGTTATGAACTGAATTGCATGAAATTCAATATGGGCATAGCTTTAGCCATGTAATACGCAATGCCAAAAGTTGAGACGAATGGATTCAAAATTCACAGGTAGCCTTTTCGGATCTCGACCATTTATAAACCGAATTGCAAACTTTCTTATTTATGAAACCATTGAAATGTAATTCTACTTATAAACTGAAATTGAAGTAGCACGTAAAAAATGGATTGCACATGTGCAACGGCTATCTTTCATATTTGTGACCGGATTTTTACGATTTTAACAGAAGTTGCATCTTACAAATGGGAAATGAATGCAAATGGAAATGCGCTTTTTGTAAATCGTTTACGATTACTTTTTAACTTGTTAATTTTATTAGGTTATTTCAAGGAAGAATTGGAAAGTCAGAGTGAATTGTTTTCCTCTAAACAGTAAACACACGTCACGTACACGTGAATCGTAGTTCGTCTACGGATTGTGCATGCTGATTTATAGAAATGAGTTTTCTTTTTATTTTGAAACTCAAATTCTGCACAATTATTAAAAGCAGAAATTGGAGTAATTACTAAATCATCAAATCTTCTATCCATAAATAGGTAGGTACTGTTGTAGGGCCGAAGTAAAGAAAATTTAATTCCCAAAGGATCCGCCTCAAAATCATTATCTTTCCCATTTTATCACATTTAATCCCCGATTTAATCATGTTTACATTTTTACGGGCTTGGATCACAAAATTATCCGCATGGACCGTGTGTATAAAATATAAAAGTTAAGTAGTCCGCATTATGCCGGTCTTGAATATGTGGATATGGTGAATATTATTATTTAAATAAAAACAACCTGACAGTCAAATAATATTTTTCTATAATCAATCAAATACGCTAAAAATCGGATTGCGCAAAACAAATTTTTTATTCGACATTGGTTTTATTACCTTTATTCGAGGTGCCTACATCCAGAGCTGGGCAAAGCCCTTACTGAAAGGGCTTGAAGCTCTAAGCACAAAGACCTTAGTCAATGTATGTACTTCGATACTCAAATTACTACCGGTCATCAGAAAGACTTGAAATTACAAATTACTTCTAAAAGGGCTTTGAACTTCAAGCACAAAGCACTTTAGGACAAGGCTTGTACACAATTTGAAAGGACTTGAAGTCCTGAAAGGACTTGAACACTTTTCCAAGCACAAAGCACTTTTAGGAAAAGGGCTTGAAGCACTTTTGCTCGAAGTTCTGAGTCCTTTATAACGATCCTTGAGATCATTTATAATTTTGCCATTGCGGTTTGTTCGTGTGCACGATAACTTTGTTTAGAAACATCCGATCGCTTTGAAAATTGGTATTACCTACACATGTTCCTAAGGATATATGAAAAGTCACTATATAGTTTTTCAGCTACGTAGACTGCTCAAAAACTAAAAAAAAAATTTTAATGAAATTGTAAAACTAAAACACAAACACATCACGCAAAACTTTAGATTAAATAACTCTCATTAACGCAGAAATGCTGACAGGTAATGTTTCGTACCACACAATGTTCATGTGTGATTAAAAGTGCTTGAATAAAATTGTAATTTAGACAAGCACAGTGCTTGGAAGCCCTGGCTGAAAGAGCTTGAAAGTACTTTTACAAGCACAAAGCACTTTTGAAAAGGGCTTGTAGAGGAAAAAGGGCTTGAAGCACTTTTCCTTGAAGTTCAAAGCCCCAAGCGCTTTGGAAAAGTAATTCAATTACCAAGTTCTAATTAAAAACACAAAAAATTTCAGGGCTTGAAAGTCCTGAAAGGACTTGAAGCCCTTTTACAAGCACAAAGCCCTCAAGCTCTGCCCAGCTCTGCTACATACAAAATTTCATTTAAATATCTTAACACAGTTATCATGTACAACTGCACCCGGACAGATAGACAGACAGACGGCGATACAACATAATAAACGATCTCGAGGATCGTCAATAAACGGCAAGTGTAAAATATTATGCGGTGCAGAAAAAATTTCTCTCTTGGTGCAAGCAAAGATGTGCAAGCCTCGACACCATAACGAACCAAATAGCAAAAAAAGTAGAACAATAGCTCTTAAGATAAAGAACTAGTATAGCCTCCAGACGGACGGACGGACAAAGTGGCAACAATAGCGCGCTTTTTTTAAATTTTTGTGGAAATGCGCTAAAAAGTACTACACCCGCCTTTATTAAAATTTATTTGTCTGGATAATTTTGTTACACGACTCATAAAAAAAATGCTGTAGCTAGCAGAGATACCACTCACACACCTGCGAGATTCTGCCTTTTTATGTTTAAGAAGATGTGTACCTACTAAATTTGGTACCCTGTAGTAGGAAATGAGTTTGGCACACTTGCGGATGAGCGATTCTCCCTAAAAATTTTTTACCTCTTCCTGTTATGTCTAAAACTGATCCCAGACGATTCGTGCACACGGCGAAAGTTCGTCATACGGCCATGGGGTAGTTCGCGTAACGTGTGGGAGACCAGTTCGTCTTGCTACGGGCCTACGGCGAACGGTTGTCATTCGCCAAAGCTTTCCGCAGATTGTCGGTAAAAGTGTACGAATCAAAGAGGTGTTAAACTTAGTTCGTCAAGCTCCCACACAGTTCACTATACCATAGCATTGAATTTATCAATGACCATAGACTAATTAGTCCATGACTATACTAAGCACTCATTTAGGTGAAAACAGTGCCGGGCGGCACCAATTGTAGATGTGCATGCTCTAGTCTATTTTGAGGTAGATTACTCGTGAGATCGATAATTTTAAACTTTGCTAATAAAAAAATCTGTATTACCAAAAATGCGTTTTGAAAGTATACATAGATCATATGTACAAATTTAAGAAAAATTCCCTGTATATCTAAGCAACAAGCAAGTTTGTCTACTTTTGGGGTACTTACTCAGAATAATTGTGTTTTTCTTTTAATGCTTCAACACTAATTATGCTTTATTTTCCAGATCATTAACAAAAAGTTAAAAATATTTCCTCTAAGTAACTTAATTGGAAGGGTTCTAAATATCTTCAACTTAAATCAAGATGTAATTAATATTAAATTATAAATAATACAACTGTAAGGTATGTAGAAATATAAATGTATTAAATTAGTATTTGTTTCAGTAACATCATACAAATTTTCTTCTTAGGTTTAAAAGCATTCAGTGAGTAGGTACTGTAAAATAGGTAAGTATATTAAAAGTAGTTTTTGGTTTTATTACAGTTAAGAACAGAAATAAATAAAAATTAAATTATTTCACTTATAATTCATCCCTAAATTTGCGGGTAAGTATTGAATTTACTTCCCGTACAACATCTGCAGCAACTTGTGACGTTATTTCGTGTCTTTCATTTGGAGATAAATATAGGTAAACAGTTGGATACTGATGGACATGTACTTCTTGGCACAACTTGTGTTCGTCTTGACAGTTTACCTTGCCACACTTAACTCTTCCATCTAATGTCTGCAACATGCTTGTTTAATTTGGTGCCTGAAAATCTATAGATACTAAATACCTTGGCAATTAAGAGAAATTCAGGCTCGAAATGCACACAGTGCCCACACCAAGGCGCATAGAAATCAACCAGCCAGGGTTTGTAATGATCATGATTAGATAAAACAGCTTTGTGAAATTTATGTTCACCCAACGGTTTTACTACAGTCCCAGGCATGAAACTGAGTACCCACTTCTTTAAAGACATGACATCGAAATGCCCATTGTACATCCTGCAATACGTACAAATGTAAACTGAAAATTTAAGAAACTGTTACACTTACGCCACAGTGTTTAAACCTTTGCTTCCTAGAGGATACAAACGGATGGTAGGATAACTTTTTATATTTTGAGCATTGCAAATGTTGAACTCTGTGGTACAATCTACCTGCCCAATTCTCACAAATTCAAAATTAGATAGCTGCAAACGGTTAGTTAACTATACTGGCGAAAAATTGTAAGTTAGGTACCTGTTTTGCCAAAGCGTGCATCTGTGGCATTAGCCTCTGGCAAGGAGCACACCAGGGTGCGTAAAAATCGACAATCCACAGTTCGTCTTCAGATTTTCTCTGTACTTGTATAAAAGAATCTTCATCTAAAGTTGTGACTAAAATAATATTATGAAAAATGCGAATAAATGACTCAGAGCTAATACATACCACTGGGATGTAACATGTTTTCGACAAACTCGACAATACCCTGTTCATTAGGAACCCCGTGAAAGTGATGTATTTTGCTGCGATTGTAAAACCTAGTGGTGGGGTACGCTCTTATACCCTCATAGGAACATAAACTTGAATGTAGAGTGCAGTCGATTGTTCCAAACTGAACACTTTCTGGTTGGAAATGTTGACTAGCCTTCCTCATTTCTGGTAACAACTTTTTACACGGCGGGCACCATGGTGCATACCAATCGATAAACCAAGCTCCTCCTGTTAACAATATATATTTTACTCTTGCCAGAGCCGGTATTAATTCTTACCTTCCTTTATTATACTATAAAATTCGGCTGGAGACAGCGCATGTAAATTTGTGGATCGACTACTTTCTCGAGCAAAAGCTACAATTTCATGTAATATGTCACGCCCGGTATAGAGCTCAAAGGCGCCCATTTGCTTGAGAACCCCCCAGGCGGGATAATGTGATACGTGAAGACTCGCACAAAGGGCAGCACTTCGTCCACAATGTATTAAACCTTCAAACAACAATTGCAGTCAGTACCAAACAGACCTAGACATCTTACCTAGCTTCATATTGGGCAGCCAAGTTGGAATTCGTTTCCATTGTAAATTGAGATCAGTCGCGGCGCCCAAATGAAAACAGATAAGCCACGAGTCTTCAGATCCTAAACGTAATTGTGTACGAATATCCTAAAATTTTGTTTAGTTCATGACGAGAAACGTAAATTGAGTTAATTACTTTAAATGATTCTTCATTCAGAAATTGAGGTTCAGGAAGTAGACCCAGTACTTTTGTGACAATCTCTTTTGTATCCGACGCTTCAATACTGTGAATCTCGGCACTGCTAGTCGATTTGTCTAAACTACCTTCGTCTTCTTTGACTTCCCAAAATACTATCGGTTGTGCTTTATAATTTTTGTGTATATTGTTTGCTAATTTGGTATCGCGGATGATACCAACAGATATCAATCCTTCCTAAAACATTATTATAACGATTGTAGTACTGTGTATATTCTATGTTCATTGGAGTAATAATGACTGACCAAATTACAAATTGATTTATCTGCTACACCTACGGACAATAATACAGTGTGTCAAAAGTATAGAATATTGTACCTGTATGCAGATTTTTAAATAAAATCAACTGTATATTGTAATTTTTTGTGTAATATCACACTTTATTTTTATATAGACAGGGTTATCCAATGTTACTCTACCAACCCACCATACAGTTGGAATTTACATACACTAGTGACCATCTGGTTGTAGTCAGATATCTACTGGGTGGATAAGATGTAACTCCCTAGTTTTGTTGTTTATTAACCCTGCAGTGGTGACGTGAAATTTTGGAACACCAGTGGTGACCTCGGTCTGAGAGACCGAATTTGATTTTGGCTTGATTTCATAGTTACTACGCATGTAACTTGGCTTAAAATAAAGGAAAAAGTTCAGTCAATAAATAAACAAAGGCATATAAATAAATTTTATATTTTGTTTATTCTTGTAACATAACCAGTAGCGGTCCCAGGATTTGGTAAAGGGAGGGGCCCAAACCCGAACTTTGTCCCAACACGGAAAAAATAAAAGAAATCTAATGAAAAAAATGAACAATGGCGTGCCCCCCACCCCCGGGACCGCCACTGACAGTAGCGGTCCCAGGATTTGGTAAAGGGAGGGGCCCAAACCCGAACTTTGTCCCAACACGGAAAAAAATAAAAGAAATCTGATGAAAAAAATGAACAATAGGCCGGGGGGGGGGGGCCACGGGCCCCCCCTGGGACCGCCACTGAACATAACTAAATTGAATTATACACAATACTAAGCTTACGGGGGAATGCGCGTTACAATGCTGCACTGACTAGAATTTTCGTAGCATCAATCAGCTTGTATTGTCAAACCTATATTTATTAAGGACCTCCAGATCGTTCATAGTTTTGTATTTTCTCGGTCTGTCTATGTGCGTGTGAGAAACAGCCAATTTTACAAAAAGTAAAAAATGTTTTCTAAACTGGCTCGATACTGAACTTATTCAAAGATGTCAAAATAAATGACACATTATTATGATCACTTTTTTCCCTCTACAAGATGCTAGTTTTAAATTTTAAGTCTGACGTTTCATCTCCAATTAACCATCATCAACTGCGTTTTTTCTATGGAAGTCATTTTTACTTTTTGTGTCATTCGAAAGAGCATTTTTTTCTGATTGCAAAAATTTGACTGCATAAATAATTATTTAATTTTGTATTGTTACTATTATTTATAGTTATGATATATGTATATCGAAAACTGATGGAAATAGATACAGGACATTATTAAGGAGAGAAACATAGGATAACACAAAAATATATATGGTGTTACATTAAAAAAAATTCAGATAGGTACATACACCGGACGTGAAATCTTATAACTTTAGACCTATATACACTGTGTCCCAGATAAGAAGGGTCACTATGGGATAAGATACAAATTTTGTTAAATGGAAGAAAAGTTGCAAAATCAATATAAGAGTGTTTAGAAATCCCTAAACAATTTTTTGGTTTTTAAAATATTTTCAAGGACTCTACCACCTAATCTGCTAGTTATTCTCTTTCATACCCAAACAAGGCTCATAGTGAAAGTTAAGCATTACTCCGTTAGATCAAGCCTACAAAAAAGAAATATTGACGTACAAAAATGGCAGCCAATTTCTGAATCGTCTCCGGTTCTGGACACGAACTGCAGTCTTCTGGACATAAAAGTAACAACCATGATTTTTTACGAAAACCTTCGTGATCCCAATCGCTTGGTGAAATAGTTTGAGCATCCATATTTAGCCGACCGAGTACATAGTTTTGTAGGTCTTCTACAGTTCTTTCACCTTGGTATTTTTCACCTTGATATAAAGTAGCCTACAAAATAATTATGATAATTGATTGGTTTATAAGGATGTAACAAATACATCTTTCTCATAGTATAACAAGGTTGGATAGGACATGATACCAAGCTGTCTACATAATGCCCAATCTTCTTCACAATTCACAGCCGCAATACGTAAAACCCCTTCAAGCTCAATGGACAATTTCCTCCAAATTGGAGCCAATTCGTGGCAGTGATGGCACTGAGCAGAATAAAAGTTTACAAACCAATTCTGACTTGTATCCAATACATTCAACTCTGAAATTGGACAATTAGAGCAATGTACTATTCTAAAAGTAACAATTACCATAATCACTACGTGTCAGTGTGATTATAAGAGGATCATCGTCGTAAATACCAAATTGATCACGATAATACGTGTAGCTTTGATACTTCTGTTTATGCGACTTATCACCAACATCACCAAATAAATCGTATTGCTTTCGTGATTCCGGGTCTTTCAAAATCTCGTAGGCGCGTGCGAATTTGGCAAATTTAGCATCCGCATCGGGATCATCTTGATTTTTATCGGGATGTAATTTTACGGCAAGCTTTTTAAACGCTTTTCGTATATCCTTAGCGTTTGCATCTCTAGGTATTTCCAGCAATTTATACAAATCTTCCGAACTTTCTTCGGCGAAACTAACGATACAGGTACATGTTAAGATAAATGCAACTAAAATTTGGTACTTCCTGAAAGTAAATAATTACATTTTCATTGAAAAAACCTACACTTTTTTAAGACATGAGGTGTCTATTAAAAAGAGATTAGGTTATGATCGTTACTTACATTTTCTAATTACTTTAGGATTCTATTTTATCACAGACTTAAATTTAATGATTACACTATGAAGCCAACGTTTGTTTCCAAGGAATCTTCTGGTTTTTAGTCAATTCTGCAGCTCCATCGTTCCCAGTCGGCTATCGCACCCACACGCATAGAGTTTCCTTACTTCATTCTTATTATCTACAGGATATGTTGACTGTTGTGTAGCGCAATGTTTCATTTTGTATCGCAAATCTTAAACCCATGTGTTAAGATTATTATTTACTATGACGTAATGCGTTTATTTGGGTCATTTATTTATTTGTATATTGAATGACACAAAGTTGAAAATTCCATCACGGACAAAATTAATCAACGTGACAAATTAAACTGCCAAAGTCTATATTTTCGCAGGCAGAGATGATGCTTACAGAAAGGTGACATCTTTTTATATGCATCGATGTCATAATTTACTAACATCAATCAATTCTTTCACATGTGAGGGGCATGACGATATAATCAATAAATCAGTCAATCGTAACCATAGGATCATCTAGGTCTCTAACCGGTACCTGGTCTCCATGGCTGCTCTCGGCCTGGACCACTGTAATTACAAGAAACACAAGTAGCACCTCTGTCTTGTATTCAGCCTAACTACTCTAATCATGTTACTCAATAACTCTCAACAAGCTACATAGTAGCGGGGTTACGAGAACAGAGGATCTTTACGTCCAGGCAGGACCCCATATGCCACCCGGAAACGTATCCCCCTGTGCAATCCCTACCCTCCTGCGTGGAAATAACGAGGGTATAAAAGAGTCTGTTACACGTCAGTTGGCTACAGCCGGGCCCACATGCCCCAGAAGCCCTACGCTGTCCGTAACTCACATAAAGGGGGCCTTGTGACGCCCGGGCCCACCGAGGCCTGTAATACGTAACCCTCATGCGCAATAAAGTGCCATGGCTCTCCTCCTCACATTATATATCTAGGTGCAGACACGTATAGCCTTCCCCTGGAACGCCCCGCCCTCACAATGAACGAGGGTAACAGGAGTCTTTCAACGCGGTGGGCAGGGTCCTTACACTGATCGGCACGATGAATCCTGATGGACGGAGCATCCAGCGCGGTGGGCAGGACGGATCCAGATGGTGAGCGTTTCCCCCGATGTGCTGGGCCGAACCATTCCTGAGGTGCCGAGCACAGCCACCGACCAGACGGCCCTACGCGCCCTTAAATTGGCCCAGAGCTCTTACGACCGTAACGTAATTCCAAGTGAGATAAATAGGGTTGGCCTTTTACACGTGTCCAGACGCCATCTCAGGCACAACAAACAAAGACTAGCAACCTGGCGCTACCACGTATCCTCCATGCGCTAAGGAGCCTTTCCAACGCTGGTCGAGCCGGACGTAGCTCCCGATGAGTGAGGGAAGGCTTAACTCAACGCCGGGCCAACTTGATACAGGCACGTGGACCTGGACAAGCAGTAATTAACTGCACGCACAGATGCACATTCTGCGGGCATTGCATTCGACACCCACAAGTCTAATTTACTAATTATCAACATACTCTAACTCCTAATCAAGAAGGTACCTTCGGTAATTAATTATCCACTAATAACTCGTAACTCATACGTAAATCATATGCGCAACGTTTCTGAGGAAAGGGTACACCTTTACCCTTTTATGAACAAAAGCCGATTTACATTCATACAATAATTATACAAGCAGAGGCACTCACTCACTTTGGTAATTCGAATTAATCCAATAAACAGGTGCACGTCACAACGCTTAGAACCCTTGAATACGATTATGGTCGAAGCACGAAACAATACCTACTGACCAAATCTGACGGACCGACAGACGGACGGACAGACACCGCAAAATTATAAACTCACTAGGAGCTCGTTAATAATGAGAAATACACCTGATGAAAAGAACTAATTTCATTAGATGAGAAAAAACCTTCTTTCGATTGGTGTCATTATTAAACCCGGTCAGGTCTTCTTCCCTGCAGCACACAATGAAGACACCTTGGCCCATATGAATAAAAGGGAGCTACGCTTAGCTTATACTTGCAAAATTCAAAGTAAATACCCAGAAGTGCTTCTTCACACTGTGCGACTTACCACTTTCACTTAGCAGACAGACCATACTGGTTCATACTGAAGGGGCACTTACGAGTATTTACTTTGAATTTTGCAAGTATAAGCATATGCTCCCTTTTATTCATATGGGCCTTTGTTTTTCTCTTTCTGTACTCGCTAATTTTGAGTAAAAGTTTAAAACCAAATTTGTATTGGAGCCATTAGGTAATCGTAATCCCGCGGGTAATACTGTTGCTGGATGAATCAACTCGAATTCGTTGGTAAACAGCTTGTAGTTGGCTGCAATCCGGAAAGTAATAGAGAGAAGATGAATGTGATTAAATGCAAAAATTAAAAAATGGCAAACTGTCAGACGATCACAGTGCCGATATATGGAGGTGTTCTAAATTTACCTATCCATAACCCCCCAAATTTTGGAAATGGCGGACGTTCGAGGAGCCTGGATGTATAACGTGCGTCTACAAATTGCTTTGCGGCATCGCTAACACATTCCTGGCTACAGGATCGACCACGTGACGCCACTTACTGAGCAGATCTGCCTAGATGCAAACTTAGCGATCAATGTTCAGTTGTGCCATCACAAGCACACACCTCCGAAAAATCACCGTTAACGCGTTGTATATATACTTGACATTCTAATAACACCGCATGTCAGCGGTAGTAGAGCATGTTTTGGCCAAAAAGGGCTTTAAATTATTTTAAATACAAATTCATCATGCAAAGTTGGTGGCAAAAGCGCCATGAATTAACTTTGTCTTAACGAAATTAAATGTCATTGTTTAATAAAAGCACAAAAATCCAAAAAGTCCTTCATGTTTCGTACTGTGTAATGTGAGTTGCCTACCGGGCAGGTACGGTCATACCATTACGGAATTAAATCGGGTTTGTAATGTTGCGTTTGAAAAATGATACCTCAATATTTTTGTTGCTTTGCTTATTAAGATAAAGACAAGAGTAATTAAGTAAAGTATAATGTTGAACACTAGGAATAAATATTGACCAACAACGTACATAAAAAGTACGTACAGTTGCTGACGATGATAGCGCAATAAATTCAATGGTATCATCTTTGAATAAAAAATATAGGAAGAAGGATAACGTAAGTTTTGTGACCAGTTACAGTCCTTTTCCTCAAAGTGAAAAAGCGCTATTGACTGCACTTTGTCGTCCGTCCGTCCTTCCGTCCGTCCGTCCGTGATCCGTCACACGTACTCCTACACCACTGAACCGATTTGGGTGATATAGGGCTTGGGCCAAAGATTCCGTGCATACCGACCGAGATTTTTTTGTTTTGGGCATGCGGAGTGTCAAAAATTTGGATTAACGCCTGTGCAATAAATACTACATTTTTTATTTATGAAGATATAAATGAAACTTTATATGTAAACACTACGAATGTAAGTAAAATTAACGACGTGTTCAAAATGTTGATTTGCGCATGCGCAATGCCAACTTTTTTATTTATGAAAGCAGTTAAACGAAATATCATGTGTAGGCACCTTGAGTGCCATGTCCATGAACCTAGCAGAGTAAGGTCAGCAGAACACTATCAAACATGTTGCATAATTAGGTGCTAATTAAGTGCCCTTATTCCTGAATTAAATGCTCCTTTTTTTTAAACATTATTACATGTTTTGCCAGGTTCATATGAACTCAGCAGAACACTACCTCAAAAAAGCCAAGAAAATGAAGAGTGAACTAACTATAATTAGGTGCTAATTAAGTGCCCTATTCCCGAATTAAATGCTCCTTTTTTTAAAATTAAGTATTACATGTTCTGCCAGGTGCATATGAACTCATCAGAGCACTACCCCAAAAAACCAAGAAAATGAAAAGTGAAGTAACTATAACTAGGTGCTAATTAAGAGCCCTATCTTCGAATTAAATGCTCCTTCAATTATAATGCAAAATTTTAGCTTTCTACACTCAGTATAGTTTCGGCTCTACGTTGTTTGTTAGTAACGAAGGAATTTTATATGCATACTGATTTACCATTGTTACAAAATACTAACGTATGGGTCTATGACTTTGACTTCCTTTTTTATGCAGAAGTTATAATTATATACATTAGTGGGTTAATTAAGATTGAATCATCGCCACTTAAGTTATATTTGCGAGACGTATGTAGTCTGAAGTGTTTTAAATCACAGTAAAAGACGCGCGAAGTCGGTGTTGGATTCACACATGGTTGCTAATATGTTTTTATTGTTTGTAGTAATGAATATTTAAAAAGTTACCCTTTTAACCTTGGCTCTAGTGATAATAGTTTTTCGTCTTTTTCAGTGGTTATCACTGACCTATAAAGCAAAATCTAAAGCAACTGGTAAACATAATTCTGACAACAGTTTGTGGTTCCTTAAAACTTTGTGTGCGATGCTATATTGTGACGCTAATGGGGAAGGCAGCAATTTTTGGTTTCTGTACACTACTAGCACTGTATTGTACGAATGCAGCAGGCCATGGTAAGGTCTTAGTTGTGGTTTCCAGTAAATTTAACGTGTTTTTTCTAGATACATATGAATTAAGAGATTTTTGCGTAAGATTAACTAAAAACAATACAGCTTTGATAAGATGGTTTGATCCAATGCCTTTGCGAAAGGAAAAGCAGGTAGCAAAATTTGCTGATATATTTAATAATGACTTTAGTCTAGGGTTATACCTTATATTATTCAAAAAATCTGGATGATCCTTTGGGGATTTGGACGACAGTATCTTTAGGTGTGTATCCAATGACTACCATTCGTGACATCTCCCTTGGCGAGGTTTACTTCTTTAAAGTTCGTGTTAACTTTTGGCAATCGGACGCCCCCGGACTCTTAAGTGACGTTCATCATTTTAAAATGTTAAATAGTAAGCATATACTTGTTACGATTGAATTGTGTCAATGTTCACTTGCAGGAACAAAACCTTGTTATGGAGATGCAGAGCGCGCGTTAAATGTACTACGAGCTGTTGCCACTTCAAAGTCATCAGTAGAAGTGTGGTGGAAGTTACAATACGATCCATACAAGGTTAACAGCATTATAATTTTTTATGGAACCAGTGATTTGGGACCATGGTATAACAAATCTGCGGGTTTGCAGAACTCGGTTGAACTTATTGATTTAGCTGAAAATACAACGTATTTCATAGCTGTTGCAGCCAAGAGTGACTCCGGAATACGTTATTTTGTTCAAGAATGTTCAGTAACAGTCGTTTTGGAAGAAGTTCCAATGGATCCAAAAGTAACGGACATAACCGCAGATTCTATGGTTCTGGAATGGTCTCCGCCACTACGCTTATTCCCGAAATATTACAAAATATCGTACGACGCACTCAAGGATTATATCGATTCTGACGGAATTAGACAGCATTACGCCTTAGATAAAACTGAGATAGTAATTGATCACCACTTGACGTCATACGAATTAGTGGATTTGATGCCTTACACGAACTACTTTGTAAATATCAGCGCGGTGCCGGTAGATTTATCTTATCGCCCTGCTGTTCGAGTAAATGCAAGAACGGAAATTGGTGCACCTGGATCAATGCAGAAACCGACCATATACGGCATTATACATGGAGACAATATCCAAGTCTTGCTTCCGAAAGCTTCAGAAGAGAACGGTCCCATAAACTATTACTATTTAGTTGTTATTCCCGTCTCAGATGATGCAGAAAGCGACGTACCATCGTCTATGTATAAAACAGAAGACCTATTAGATAATCAGTGGTTTGATGATGAAGATATAGACGCACCGTATATAGCAGCAAAGTTTTCGTTTAAGATCCCTTATGCTTTTATATTGGGAGTGGGAGTTCATGGTGGATTTAAAAACCACAAATTAGACATGCATAAAAGGTACAGGCTTTTTGTGAGAGCCGTAGTTGTATCGTCACAAGGAATGTTGGTTAGAGATAGCCCATATTCGGATTATTTTTCTGTTGAAGAGAAAAGAAACTATTTGTCTCACAACACGCACCTCGTAACCGGTATACCTAGTACATTTTAGTTTATTGGCAAAGTACAAGATACAAATAAATACTTTTATAGATATTCTTCTCATTCCTCTTTTTGTTGGTAAACTAAAGCAATTGTCCCCTAGATAATAACAAAAATGGAGATTCTTGTAAAGTTCCACTCACTAGGGTTGTATTATAAATATAGAGATGCAAAAGCAAAAGGTAATAAATAGTGGTCCCATGACCAAAGCACTTGCAGACCCATCGACCTATCGCCGTGTAGCATTATAACGAACAGTCTCAACAGAAATTGATATAAAGGTATTCAATCAATTTTTTTTATATAATTATCGTAAAAATAAAAGATCTTCATACCTATGTGAAGCACAGGAACAAAAACACTTAATAACACTAAAAGATCACAACAAAACGGAGGTGAGCTGGGAAACACCGAAGCTGTTGAAGTAACAAAAATGAAACATAAATACGAAAAAAAGACAAAAAAACAAGAGTTATTGTACTTTTTTTTTATGTTTTTGTTTCCGCTTTTGAAGCTCTCATCTGATACGAAGCCTAGATTCATATTTTTCCACGCGTGCGCGCGCGTGTGTGGTTCGATTTTTGTGAATACGAGGAACCGAGGAAATCTGGGGTGCATACAGGCTGGTATGGGGAATCAAAAACGTCCTATTTTGGTTTTGTTCCGCATCATGTTAATGGGTGTTGAGGGCGTCAAAAGTTTAAAAAAGCCCTGACGGCTTAAAATTTTTTTTTCATTTTTTTTGCATACCTACACTGACCAAAGTGGCTGAAAAAAACTCTACAAAAAAGTTCAGTTTTTTTGTGGGTTTCTTTGTTTTTGAATTGAAAAGTGTAACTATTTATTATTTTATTTTTCTAAATCTGCATTTTTGTTGAAAAGTAAGCATCATAATGTTAAATGCACAAAATATTTGTCTTGATGAAATCTACCAAAAACTCGTACACTCGTACTCAAATAACAAACCTGTCTAGTCACAGGACCTACGTTGTGTTGTTGAAACGAGCTGCTTGAGAATGTGGGCCATTCTAAAGATCGGCGAACATAAATAAAATAAAAATGAAAAAAAGACCTATTGAATACCTTTACTTTCTTACTTCTTTTCCAAATTGCATTTCATAATTTTCGGACAGACGGACGACTTGTTGGTTTGGCAACATTTCTTATTCCCAAACTTACGATAATTCGGTATTTATGACTAACTGAAGTGGTGGTCAGTATATTCTTCGTGAAAGCAGGACCTAGGGGAATATGATAATCTACCATGTTCTAAACGCGTTGCGCTACGATAGTGCGCCATTAATATAAGCGCACCATGATCACAAGTAACAGCCATTCTCGATTTTAACTAAAAACTGGGGGTTATGTAATCCTTATAAAGTGTTTTCTGTTACTACGTACCTTTGCAAAATGTCGCACTTGAAAGAGCTCTGAAAAGAACTTTGTTTTAAAATGCAAGGTTCGTGGTATCATAGAGTATTTACTCTATGGTGGTATAGAGACACGAAAAGAAACCGACGTCAATGTATTGTTGTTACTGTGATTTGTGTACTTAAGGCGTTGAGCCAGGTGGTCAAAAATGGACGATTTGGTTTCCTTTCTGGGGAGTAAGTGTAACCTAACCTACAAATTGAGATTCGTCATAAAGGTAGGATAAATGCAGGGATAAATGTTTGGTATGATACTTCGTAAAATTCGGTAGCTTAGTGACGTTATAACGTCACAAAGATGGCCGCCGGGTGAAAATCTTCGTCAAGCATTCTAAAGATTTTAGCCAGGCGGCCATCTTTGTGACGTTATAACGTCAATAAGCTACCGAATTTTACAAAGTAGGTATCAGAGCAAACATTTCTCCTACCTTCATGACAAATTTAAATTTGTAGGTTACACTTACTCCCTAGAAAGGAAATCGCACATGCCCTTTGGCTCAAAGCCTATTTGAGGAAAACCATGACCGCCAACGCCTTAAGTTAAAAAAAATTTAACTTTTTAAGCGCTAAATTCAAACTGTCTGCAGTCAGTACCCGGTAGGTATATCATAACGTTTGTGTTCGTGGTTTGAGTTTATAGGCGCCCGCTTTTGACCTGCCTCATTACAATAATACAGGGGTATTATATTTGCATACAAAGTAGGATTTCGAGATCCAACACAACAGTATTCCAGTCATGAAAATGTATCACATTTGGCATTTATGCAAATTGAGATAGTAGCAAAATACCATTGTAAACAAATTCAATAAATATTTTACGCCCCCACATAGAACAACACAACAAGGATACATTTACCTATATTTAGGAATCAAACACATACCAAAAGCTATATCTACATTCTGCCGCCTCAGCTAAAAACTTTACCAACTTCCTTTTCTCGCTCGAGGAAAGCAAACGCATATGGTTAGGTTTTTGATTTTGTAAAAACGTTACCAACATCCAAGAAAAAAAATCTGTTATGGGCAAAATTTGATGAGTGGAGTAGGTAATGTTTTTGAGCTTCTACACTAAAAAAACTGATCTTTTTGACAAATACAAAATTTATTTATATTGTCAGGGTATACAATATAAAGTAAATACTAAATACTTTATTAAAAACACGTAACCACAAAAACAAATAATAACCCGCTGTGGGTTCGGGGACAGAATTGGCCCACTCCCGTCCTGGAGATCGTAAAAGGCGATCAATGGGCACTAACGGCAACCGCCTTTAATACTTACCTACCATTTTTGAATGTCACTATCACAATTTTAGAAAATCTTAAATAAAACGAACATCATAACAAAAAATCAAAACAAAAAATAAAGCAAGTTTCATTTGAAAAAATCTACTTCTTAAGATTTGGAGTTATTAAAATTGATTAATAGTTTGAAAACACCCGATCGAGGGCGATCAAATTTGAATTCATTATCGTATAGCGTCAAGTCAGTATTGTTGATTTACTTTTTGAAATTCAAGTCAACGAAGGCCCTGAAGAAAAGCAGCCAAACGTAAAAAATGTTGAAAAATCTTGGATAACTTGAAAACCTTTGATGCTAGGTATACACCGTCTGTGTGGCTCAGTGGTAGAAAGTTGGTCTACACAGCCGGAGAGGTCGAGTGTTCGAACCTGAGGTGAATTTTCCATCTGTGGCATAGATTGGAATTTCCTTAGTAAGTTTCGAGCATTCTGCCGGCTATTCCCAATTAGGTTTCCCTGCAGTTTTCCTAATTCGTAAGGTAAATACCGGAGTAGTATAGAACAACTTAATACTTTTTGCAGGGGCACATTTAAAAAGCATTATGCGGGTCACTCTGTAATTGGGCCAAAGCCTGTTGAGGGCCCATAACAAGAGAGGAACAATAAATAAATAAATAGGACAAAGTGGTATCCAACGACGAAGATTTCCATGTACATTTAATTTTGAAAATGCAATAAAATATAGGGTGTTCTATTTAAAATAAGAAATTTGCTATTCACATCCGGAAGTGAAACGATCTTGATAATATTTTCTTTCGATAGATCAGGAAAAACTCTGTTGGTATGCAAATTTTTAGTTTTAAATTATTAATGGAAGTCTGAGATACTTTGAGGTAAAGGTTTGCGTGAAACAGCCTGTAGGTATATGCTTTTTATGAAAACATTTTGGGAAGCTGATATTCGAACATTCCACTTTACTGACACCATTATTAACCCAACGCTGCGTTCCGGAAATCGGAATAATCATAACTACTAAATATATAGGTAATGGAATTGTGAAAAGATTTCATTTTAGAACTGTTGAATATAATAAATTAAACAAATATAGCAAACGAGCCCACCTGGGTATGGTTTGGCTTGGCATTGCGTATTATATGGCTAAAGCTATGCTCATTTTGAATTTCATGCAATTCGGTTCATAACTAATAATAAATAATAATATAAAATAAATAAATAAGAACTAACGGATATGTCAAAAAGTCCTTCCTTAATTTTTGGGCGTCCATTGCCAATTCTCGAACTCCGATCTACAAATTTGGTAAAGAATCCATCTGCAAAATTTCATCGTAATCGGTCCATTCGTTTTTGAGATATCGTGCTAACGGACGGACAGACACCGTAAAATTATAAACTCGCTAGCAGCTCGTTAATAATGTCATTCATATTCGACGAGCGGTTTTTCCGCCCTTTGTTTGCTTGTTTTAGTGGCCGGATCAGCGAGGTTGCAAAAAAAATTAGAAAAATTTTCCTCCTTTGAATAAACGTTGTGGTGCCTTTTTTGACAATTTGTTTGTATGCCCTTAGCCTACATTTGCGAGAAACATTAAACACATAATTGAACAACTGATATAATGGAAAAACATACTATGGACACTTTTAGAGGCATTCCATTATTTATTTCAGAAGAAATTTTCAGGTTTATAAAAAAGAATAGACAACGGAATACGTTTAATAATTCATTACTTGGTATGTGTACGTACAACACGTCCAACGGGCTATGAATTGTTAATATACTTTACTAAATCACCACCCTTTAGTAGGCAATGCTAAGTTGATAAAAATGGTTGACCTTTTTCACCCTCAAACGTTTTTCGTCGTCTTAAATCCTATGTACTATTTTAGTAAAATCTTTGGACTGGCGCCCATTTGTTTAAAGCCAACATATTATAAACGATCATTAGTAAACACATTATGGAGTGCAGTGTGGTTAATGACCTACATTGTTGGATTTGTCTACATAAATAAAGAGCGAGATACAGAAACAGGGTACATAACGAAACTTACAGCTGAATTGTATTTCTATTGCGCTAATATTGGAGTTTGGATTGGGATCTGTATAAAATGCATCTTTGCTGGAGGGGTGAGTAACAAAGTTAAACATACCTAATCGTGTACATATCTACCTACAATTTTTAGGTTGCAAATATTGTGAGAGATATTGACAACTTTGATAAGCAGTTACACTGGAGATTCAAAAATGATATTGTAAAAATATATAGAAAAACTGTCATTCTTATATATGGAACAATTGCGCTTGTGGTTGTCTTCATGGCTAATTACATCGTGTGTATATCGTTTTTAAAGCGATATAAAACTTTACTACTCTCCTTTGGAGCACTTTTTGTCAATATTGGTGCACCATTAACCAGTACTATTACCGTATTTCAGTTTTCAGCGGTAGTTATGTCTTTGAGGAGCAGATTTAGGTTACTCAACGCTCGTATAAACTCCATTTCTACAAAGCTTTTCTTCCGAAATGCCCCTTTATTTACCATTTACTCAAGAGGTACTTCTAAGGCTGCTACAAATATGTAGGTACACAATGTTTGTTAAGCGAACGTAAATAAGTAAGTATTTGTAGGATACCTTTAAGGCTTGCCGACCATAAAATATTTAACATATTTGAAGATTTGAGAAATAAACATAATGACCTTTGCAGGATTTGTCGGGATGTGAATACGTGCTATTCACTTGAAATTTTGATGATAGTGCTTCAAAATTTCATTAGTTTAATTCTGTCACTATATTTTGGAGGCAAAAGTATATTTCACAAAAGAGAGAGTTCTGCTTTCATAATTTACAATTACTGTAATCAACTATTTTTGGCAACAGTTCAAACAATGGTACTAGTGTTGATTTGCACGAGCACGGTAGCCGAGGTAAGCAATATAGGTACGGCACGAATTTGCACTATCAATATTGTGATATTGGAATGATAGTGGTTTTGAATTTGTCCATATCTATCCATATTTTCTTTTCATTTTTAATTTGACCGTTGCTCAGAGTATAATAGTTAACTTTTATATCAGTCCAAATAATTTCAGATGGTCGTGTCACTACCTATAAGTAAATTAACAGTACACTATAATTTTTAACCTACTACTGTGAATTGGTATATAGCTTTGCAGGCACGCAAAACTGGAGATCTCATACACAACGCAGTTACAATGCAGGAACCTTGTAACGAATCTATGTATCTACAGGCATCACTTTTCTCATTACAACTGATGCACAGTAGTGTTCAATTTACTGCATGTGGGGTGTTCCCTATCGATGCGAGTCTATTGTTATCGGTAGGTCGTTGATGCATGATTTTCTTTAAGAAATTAAGCAATTTGTTGTAGATTCTTGGGGCGATAACTACATACTTAGTAATCGTCGTGCAGTTTGAAATATCTTACCCTCGCACCGACAGCAACAGCTTAACATAAAATAGGGAAGCGGTATATGTAATTCGCTTTCAAAATATATGATAATACGGTATGACTTTAGACGTAGTTAATAAAATAAAAAAAAACTAATTCCTTTTTAAACTCCCCCACATCAGAAATTATAAAACGAAGTTTGGTCTAGAAAAGTTGAGTTTAGTTAGGGGGTTCTATTGCAAAAATCCTGGCAAAAATTTTTCCTGTACGGTTAGTTTATGTTAATTATTGGTTATAATATAACCAATAATTAACGTAAACTAACATATTATGTATCAAAGAACAATATGACGAATTCGCTGCTTGTTCTACGTATTCTGAAAATATGACAATAAATGCCACCGCGGATTCTGGCATTGCAAAGCATCTAGAAGAACGCATTCCGGGCTACATAAACAGCCAGAAAGCGATCCAAAATTTACTCGTAGATCTATCAGTGTGAGTGCTAGATGCTTGGTCTATTATTCAAATTTGTTGTCTGTTTTTTACTGTTCTTAGAGCGCAATTTATTCGTGGACTTCGGGATCAGTGGATTACCCAACAAATCTTACAGTCTGAATTTACAGGATTTGAAGGTGTCGTTACGAAGGCAATTGCTCTAGAAGTTGCTAGATCAGATAGGCGAAACCTCTTGAAAACCACAACAAACCATAACTTTATACCTACGCAGCATGAGACGTCATATGAAACCAACCAGGTACAACACGGCCAGAAGAACATACGCAATAGGAATAAAGGGAAATCGGTGTCAAATTGTAATGACGTACCAAGGAATAATTCAAAAGATTACAATGGGGACCAAAATAGGAACCGAAGACATATAACACGAAGCACAAGCCATATGGAAGAGTTGACTACAAAGACCTTGGTCTCGAATGAGGGCAAAATCGGGAGTGCAAGATCGTCTCCAAGAAATGTATAATCTTGAATACGAACAATTTAATCAACTTGAAATCCAGGACGTTTATACACAATCCAATGCAGATGACGCGCGGAAGTATTATACGTATGTATTAGTAGAAGATAAACAAATTCAGTTTGAGGTTGATTCAGGCGCAGATTTTACTCATACCAAAAGAAGTTTTCGACAAAAAAGTACAAAAATCAAATAGAACCCTCAAATTTAGTGTTTCGTACATACGCAAAACAGATTTTCCAACCGTATTGAAAAGTCCAAGTTTGTGTCCAGTACAGGCGCAATCATAATCCAACATTTGAAACGGCATTCATTGCACCATCGAGTTTCGATGCTCTTCTTGGTATACAACATGGATTCGACACCTAGGAGTTGAGCTGACTGAAATCGATAACAAAGAACAAGACATCGAGTATTTAGGATATGTGGTCAAACAAAATACGATTGCAAAATCGCCCTCTAAGATTAAAGCGATAATTCAGATGCCCCAACCAAGAGATGTTGCTGAATTACGTTGATTCCTTGGAATGATAACATATTATCTTTCAGATTTATCAACTATTAACAGCACTTTTACGCAAATTACTTAAACAGTATTTGAAGCAGTGTGGTCGAAGAAATGTGATTCTGCATTTTCTAGAAAGGAAATTAGTCCAGACTATATAATATTTTTTGACACAAAAATTAGTTACCGGTTCAAACTGGGTTTTTTATGCAGGTGAAATGATTGCAAATTGAGGAAAAATAATCAAAACAGTTGAAATTTTCCGCGGGCGAAATCCCAGCGGTTGAAAGGGATGGAAAGTGGGATTTTGCAATTTGTGGCAAAACTATTCATTTTATGAGAGGTAGAGGTTTGAAATTTTAAGAAACATAGCTTGTTTTCTGATAAAAAAGGAGACAATTATTTAGTCCTGTAAAGTTGAGCTGTTTCCGGGATGTTCTTCATTTTCGATAAAAAACACCTCTTCTTCAAGGGGAGGAAAAATCTATTTTTTTTTCATCGTACAGAGCTGCGCGGGTTAGCTGTATTTTTGCCGAGGGCGACAGAGCCCGAGGGCCTCTGGCCCGAGGGATTGTAAGTCGCCCGAGGGTTAAATATTGAGTAATGCCTGAGGTGCATACAACATTTTATTTTTCATCGTTCCAAAGAATGCATTTCCAATATACAAATGTAATGATTATTGTTTGCCCAACATTAAAGTGCTTCATACGAATCAAGTTGCATCTTTTTTATTACATAATATAACTCCATGAATCAATTTGACAGGCCGTTTGAGGGCATAATGAGATGACAATCCATTATGCCCTCTCATTATGCCCTTGGTCGTAATAGACTGCTTCATATATCACATATGACAGATATAATTGACATATAATAGGCAAATGAAAAATAAAACATATTATTTCAATAGAAAAATTTCGGTAAAAAATTTTTGAAAAGTTCACCCCTAAAAAGCGTCTTTAAGCGTTCTGGAATTATGGTTTACCATATTTTGTTGACTAAAATTTATTCATACATTTACAATAATATTGTGAAATTAGCGCAAAGATAAAAGTTAGTTTCTTTAATACATGTTGAAAAGGAGATTACAATTTAGAGTAGATTTTCATTTTTAAATTTCAAATTGGGTTAGCAACAGTAATTAAACACGCATTAAATAAACGCTACCTGGTAACAGGTAACCTGTATTTAGGCAAAAAACTTACAATTCAACATTATACATGACTAAAAAGAGAAAAATAACATTTTTTTCTAAAACACAAACTGCCCATACTTTTATTTTCTTTAGACCAAACATGTAATTCAACAATCAATATTGATCAATTCACATAAAACTAATAGTTTGTTGAAAAAACAAATTGTAAATTTCTTTTTTTTTGACCAAATCTATCCATGACCTTTTCCTCAAATCCAGGCGACTTGGATCGAAGTCTGTGCACCCTGAGGAGACACATGACACAGGACAGAGACACACGCACACTCACCCGCCTGCCGCCTCGCATTCCAGATGGAGTATACTAACTGTATAACAACATTTTTTCTTTATTGAGAAGCAGCATAATTTTTATTCTGGAAGCCAGGGGGGGGGGCCGTGGCCCCCCCCTGCCCCCGAGTATGGGCGCCCTTGCACATAGTACGTCCGATAAGTGATAATAGACGACTGGAACACAAACGCATCCAATTTTATAGGGAACGTAATGGATGCGCCTGTCAATTTGTTTTGTACTTTACACTTAGAGGTTAGTAAAACCCAAAACCTGGCGGGGAAAGCAGTACGTATGTATTGATGATGGCCAAATACCAGCAGTAAGGGTTGGAATGAAAATTGATTATAGAGAGGGTTTTCGAAAACTGTATGAAGATGCGTCACAGCAGAACACTTCACTTACCTTTATATGGTTAAAGCTCTTGGTAGGGTAGTAATAAGTGGCAACAGCTTAACACCATATTTATTATCTTAACTATACAATATGATGGTTCATCCTAAGGATATTCAACTCTTACGTTTGCAGCTCTGTAAGCGTTCATTGATCTATCAGCTGAAATTGCAATACTATAACCATGTACATGGTGACTGCTCCTGCTACCTGTAACGATTTGATAGTTATTAGTAAAAGTTGTTCGCTATTTCACTCAAAACGGTTTTCTAAACATCTACACTAGGAACGGTCGAGAGTTTGGTATGGTTTCCGAGTTTCCCGTTCCGTTGGTTTTACACATAAAAAAACTTTCTTATATTCACTTGAGTGAAATGAGCCATAAGTGGAAGAGAATCTCAAACTAAACGTACACCTAAAATTTTCGAATCAAACTAAAGGTTTTCTAAAAGGAAACCATGTTTTCGTTTTTGGATAGTCCCAGATTAACTACTGAGACCGATGTTCGGTATTTCTGTTTAAGAATGGTATTATTATAGAATCGAAAATACACTTTCTAGGTATATAAGCATAATAACACAGCATAACCTATTTTCTTGAAAAATATTAGTTATACTTACCGAAAATATCAGAGTTTCGTCAATTAGGAAACATCGACATGCGGTAAATTCGATCCGTTGGTGGAAAAACTGTAGAGAACAGAAAAATACCTAAAATAAGACAAGTATACGATGAGTGACACCTCTAAATAAATCTGGACCCACCTCCCAGATGAAATCCTTTTGCAGCTGTATAGGCAGGACGTTTCTAATCCTTGATGTGTTTCGGTGGATATAAATACTTGTTTGTGACGCCTGATGGGTTACCAGGAAAATTAAGAGTGTTTTAATATTACACGACAAAGACCTACCTGCTGAACTGTTAATGAACAAGTAACTACCAAAGTCATTATCTGTGCAAACGACAATAAAAATTGAAGAGTTAAATATAAAAAATAGGGCACTTTAAACTTTGTCTGTTTAAGTAAATGTCTTCCCGCGTAGATAAAACTCGCCATTATTGTTACGAAATTTTGAATAATTATCAACAGAATTTGAGTGGTAAATATCCCATTAAGTTTTTTACAAATACCACACAGTTCGAAATGTTTTATCCGTATTCGCTCAAACAGCTTACTGGGGTCTTCTTGTACGTTACTGTAATATAAAACACAATATCTCATAATCTTACCGTTTCGCGTACTTATCGCGAGTTGAATGTGCCAAATGCTCCGGATAAGAAACCAAATAGTCATTTATCCAACCAAATCTATGCCTTAAGGCAGAAGCAAGCGCACAAAATTGAAATATGACTCCAACGTTTATCATTGTGGGCACCACCAAGCTTGAAAGCTCACGAATTACATCACCTGTATAAGAACCTATCTCGGAATTTATGAATACAAGCGTGGTGCAAAATGAAAAAATAATAAAGCTCATTACAATCATCAACGCGCAAATAATGTTACACCGCTCTTGCTTGTACTTTTCTTTCAAGTTAATTCCAAGTATACTTTCTGCGTACATATCAAATATGTTTATACTGTCAATCACTTCAATTAGCTGAAATTCTAGATGGTCAAATGGGTGACTTGGGTTTCGGCACTTACAGAGTGTATAAAGATGAGTTGAAGCAATATTCCACAAATAACTCCCAAGTGACTTGAGTATAAGTCTGAATAAGTTATCACAGCATCCGTAAATACTTCCGTTCCATTCCTCTCTGGACCGTCTATAATTCCGTAAACAACGTAAAATATTAGGATGCAAAAACTGTATGTCATCCATACGAAAGATTTCTCATACGTATCGCTTATGAAACGGTATGGACTTAGTCCCAAAAATTTTAATATATAAAACATAGGTTTAATAACAGAATGGAAATTAGTGAGTTCTTTCATGTTTGCTTTCCGTTGTACTTAATTTAATTTGGATTCGTAGTTTCATGCTTTTATCGTGCGCGTCTTTTGAATAATGTGTGTAATGTAAATGATATAAGTAAACTAGTGTTATTTCTACTGGTATTTACTACGAAGGAGAGGTGACATGGCAATTTTACCTTTTTCTGATATACCTATGTGTGTACGTCTGAAGTGACACCTTCGATTATTCCATCCAAATACATTCGAATAATAATGAATGCAAAGATAACATTTTAATTCAGGACCATTGTGTATTATAGAAGTAAAGGATATTGTTTGATGAATTATTCCATAGTCATAGTTTTATTTTTCCATAAAGGATTGGTGTTCTACTGTTTATCAAAGGAACGATCAAATACGGCGAGTCCTGGTACTTGCATCTGCATGTGTCCCTAGCGAGGCAAAAAGGAAATATTGTTCGTGTTTTCAGATCATACTAATACAATGACCATGATCGAAGACTAGAGGATAGTCTTTGCCATATATGTAGGACGAGACCAACTGGCCTCACAAGCTTACTGTAACGTGGTCAAGGGCCCAAAAAATGGGGAAAAATAAACCAAAATAAAAAAAAACTAACAGCCCTAACCATACGGCTGCGGCTGCTCACGGAGAGACTATGGTAAGACGTGGTAACATTCGGCGCCACTAACTTTTGTTTGCCTGTTTAGGAAGCCATGCTAAAAAATCAAAGATAATTATTGCAATGGCTGTATTAAAAGTAGTAAAGTAGTCGGAAAGTCAAGTCAGGAGTTTACCTGATTGGAATGGCTCCCGGAAAATAAAAAGAAGACGAACGCGCAATCAAGGACAAAATTTCGGAATGAATCAAAAAGTAACGGAAACTAGGGGGAAGTTAGAACAGGCGGGAAAATCAATACAACAAACGAGACATAGAGGACGCTACAAAGAAAACCAGCGATGCGACACAGAACGTAGAAAGCAAACGAGCACAAAATTATAAGGAAGAGTAAAGGATTAAATGAGCAAAAGAAGTAGAGAGAAGGTAAAAAACCTAACCTAAAGAAAAAACAAAAGAAAACTTTATGCGGATTTCGAAGAGGAACGTAACATTACCTTCTGAATAGTCCAAATAAATAAAATAGTTTGTGTAGCGATACAAGGATTCGTAGATTCTACTAAACGTTTCAGAGAATAGAGATAATCTTCCCCCAATGCGCAAATATCCAGATGAAGACTTCAGTAGTAACATATACCGACATTCATTCTCAAAGCTTTTTTAGTTTCTCGTGAAAATGTGCCGATGGCTTATAAAAATACAAATAGGAGTTCTTTTATAGATCAAACGACATTTTCCCGTTTTTTATTCGTTTTTTGGTTATATGTTCCGGAGGTTTTTAGCCCGGGAGACTACAATTGTTACGTAAAGTGACAGGATCCAGTTTAGACTACTTTTGGAGCTAATTTGACTGGACTACGAAACAGACACTCGCTGACAGCTTCAAAAAACAAAATCTTATTTTATCAAATACTTGAAGAATTTTATAGAAAAGCCTTTCTGGGCAATAAACTGCTTGGTCGAAAAAAATGACGTATCCAACAGGCTGACTGCCCAAAACAGTGTTTAAAACGTGACTAACACTCTTGGGCCACTATCGAAAAAGTTCCTCCGATACTCGTATATGGCAAAACGAAACGGCAAAAAATTACATTTTAAACGTCCACCACTAAAGAAGCCTCGTTTGTTGTTATGCTTTCGTCTTTAAACGATCTTCTCTATTCCACCTTAAAAATCTCTTTAATTCTTTACGATTATCTGTAAATTTCACCTTACCATTGAATAAAAAAACCTTACGCAACGGGATAACAAACGTTTTTATCGCAATGGCCAGATAAACATTTTAATACAACGTGCAAACACTACCTTTTTCACTTATACAACTAAATAGACAAATCACACTAAAAAATATCGAGGCGATCAAATTAAACAAAACTTAAACATTCTTAAAACTATTCTTATATAAAACAATGTTAAAATTTAAATAAAAAAACGAGCTTCTTCTGTTTAGTTCAAAACTAGCAGCCTAATTTACACTAACAAAATTGATATGAAGAAACTGGAAACTGGAAACCAGCAGAGAGAGCGACAGTGTGTACTCAACCCTTTTTTAAATCACACGGTTGAGCGACTATTGCAAGGCGTAGTTACAAAATTTTAAACAATTATTGTACGTAGGTACACATTTGTACACTTAAATAGGACGTATCTCGTAAAAACTGTAAAATAATATTCAATAAACCATCTGACTAATTCAAATTTCAAATTAACCTTCCCACTTCGGTATTATTAAAGTACACTGAAATGCAATTAGAAACCCTAATTATTATCGTAAGATGTCGTTTGGGTTTAAACTATACCTATACTTGAAATTTGGTCTTGCTATCAACAATTTCGAAAACCATTGTTCGGATAAAAAATACGCTATTATATTTGTTATGGCTGGCTGGCTGGCTGTCCGGCTGAGATCTGAGCAATAGCTAGAGACTTCAAATTTTCACTAAAAGCTTTCTGTTATAGTGTAGATGTGAAGGCTCTAGTTTATTTTGAGTTAGATTACTCGTGAGATCGATAATTTTAAACTTTGTTAATAAAATACTGATCTGCATTACCAAAAATGCGCTTTCATCATTGCATATGCTGATTTACAACTTGTTTCTCCAAGTATCACCATTCCTAAGATATCGCCCTTCTAAAAGTTGAGGTAGTTGCATTCTAAACGATTACATATTTCCACACAACCATACCACCGGTGAAGTAGTATACTTGGCGCGTTTCTAACGTGGTTTCTCCGGTAGGCCTACTCCACGATCTGCCACGGCATCATGATTATTGATTTTGAAATTGATATAGGTGATTTAAACTACAGGTCTGCGGTCAGCGGTCAGCGATATTTGTGGTCTTTTAAACGCGGTAAATTATTCCAGTAAATAAACCAAATTCCAACTATTAACGTGCAAAAGAAACCTGTATCCCGTGAACAAATTTGTGTATTTTTAGGAATGATAGGCGAATTTTTTCTAATTAATTATGTAGTTCAACTTTCAGTTCAAGTGATACCATTCTTTTGTGTGGGTTAAATTTTATTTAGCATCCAGAGATTCCAGAGGCGTGGACATTTATTTTGAATAGAATTATATACCAGGTGTTTGATTAATTACAAATAGTAAAAAATCTAAGTAATCAATTAGATTGGAAACGTAATCACGATATAGCAATTTAAACTAAATTTTGTATTAGTTACATCAAATACATCAATAGTTTTAATAACAAAAAATAGAAAGAAAGCTGGAGTTGCCATGGAATCCAGATTACATAAATATGCATTGCCACTAATTTTTGTGGGCCGAGATAGTATACTAACTTACGCTTTCTTTGTATTTGTCTTGTACCTGAAAAGTTTGCAAATATTAATGACATGTTTGGGACCTATAAAATCTTAATGTCATCTCAGGGCATTTGCCGAATCCAAATGCTATTATACTGGTATGCTCACAACTCTGTAACAGTTTCTAAACGGCATAGAAAAACACAGAACAACAATCAAAGAACTAGTAATGCTCATATCTCTTTTCCGAATAAGAATAACTGCTCCGGTTTGGCAAATGAATATTTGGAAAAATGTTTCTAAAAAAAGGTTTCGATCATATTTTTCTATATATAGATCTTGGGCATGTTAATACATAACTAATATATCAAACCAAACACATTAACAATCAATATCACGCATTGGAATTGGTAAATACTGTCTTATTCACGAAGACGGCCTTTAACATGACATACAATATTATTCACAAATTTGTAGGTACGTTTCAGTTCAGTAAGTTGGAGAAATGTCTGATAACTTTCAATCAGTGATTAAACCTTTATATTATTTCATGCGGGTTTTTGGTTTAACTCCATTTAGCATAAAAACCAATCATTTTAAACGTTCAAAATTTTGGATGCTTGTCAGTATAGCAACTCTATTAATCTTGTTCTCGTACTCTGCTAAATATATAGTTGATCAAACTTATTCTGATGTATTTATTGAAAATGTAATTGCAATATTTGACAGCTATTCCATTTTACTGGGAGTATTCTCTGGAATGTTTTTTCAGTGCATTTACGTTAAGGAAGTAAGTCCATATTGCAATTAAGCAGATTAGTTTTTATAATCATAATTGATTTACAGTTGCTGGACGTAATTGAAACCGTGAATTCCTTCGACTTGTTTGCTGAAAAATGTTTAGACATTGATCGAAGAAAAGAATACAAAAGTGAAAAGGTTCACATAATTGTAGTTATCATGTGCGCTACCACTCTTACGGTATTTATAATTATTGTGACCGAAATTATGAGCTCTGAAGAGGATGACGATGTCGTGGAGGCTCTAATCCAATTGGTGATCCCTTTAATGGTTAATATGTGCGTTGTTTTGCAATTTTCGGTTTTACTACTCTGTTTAAGGCGACGATTCAACTGGTTAAATAGAGAAGTGAGGGCGATCAATAAAAAGTATGAAATTACTTAAGGGAAGTTTACACTAACACGGATTTATAGGTATACAATTAAATATCTGGGAAATGTTCAAAAAATGGAACAAATTCGCGTCCAACACAGTGAATTATGCAAGATTTGTCAGAGAGTTAATAAAATATTTCATATACCAATTGTAGTGGTACTTTTACAAAATTTCATTACATTGACGGTGGCTATTGTATATATCATTCGACACCTAGTTATGTTTAAATTTCCACAAACGAGCTACATAATATACTTGTCTTCCTGTGCAATTTTAGGAGCTGTTCAGATGCTGTCATTAGTAATATCTTGTTCTATTGTAGTAAATGAAGTGGGTCTTGGTGACAGTTCGAATACTTGTAATTATTTCGACATTTCAGAGTTCAAATATAGCAGCTCTGATTCACAAAACCTTGCTAATACATACGAAAGCGGTTAGCAGTTTAAAAGAATCCCTGGAGGAAGGTTTAGGACAAGATTTTGTGCTCGAGGTGACCGTCGAATCAAAATTATGGTTCACAGAATTATTTCTTTTTAGGTTCTCTTCTTTTCATTGCAACTCCATCATCAAAATGTAAAATTTACAGCGTGTCAACTGTTCCAGATTGACGAGAGATTTTTATTTGATGTAAATGTGTTAAGCTCTGTCGACGTAGTGTCTGTTCATTGCGTTTACTGTTACAGGTTATTGGTGCATTATCGTCTCATTTAATAATCGTATTACAATTTGCTACAATGTCATCGACACTATTTCTTGATAGTGTCGGAAAATATACCAACAAAGTATCATGAACTATTTGTATCTATAATAAACATCATATTTTATTCATTAAATGATTAATTTTTCTTAAAAAGAAGGCATTAAATATGACGCACTGCTTTTGGGAAGAAGGAATATAATAAGGCTATTTTAATTGTCACAATCATTTCTAATATTTTTCAAGAACTCGACAATTAGAATTGCAAAATTTTGTAAACTGGGGTCAACATGCACATTTAATGAGTAGTCTGTACCTTGCAATGATGAAAAAAGGTCAAGATTGGCAAAATTCTGTCTAATGCCAGAGATTTAAGTGGGTGAAATTGTTTGTCTGATCTATGATCGTGTTTGCTACTTTCCAGATCTTCTCGCATGTTTTCCCTACTGGTATAAGCAGTTTTGAATTGTTTCTAACGTAAATGGTTAACCTCTCATAGTCTTTCACATATGTGAAGCTACCCCTTCTCAGGAACATTCCTTGGAGCTTAGAAAAATACATGGCGATGTGGTCAAATAAAAAAAACCGAAACATTCCCCAGCATTTTCCATACGAATCACGCTGAGTTGTTACAAGCAATTAATATCGACCTTTTTGTGCACATAAGGAATTTTCTAAATTTACTGGCACAACATAAATTAATTCCTAAAGCGGGTATTAAAATACAGTCTCCAGGACAATATTGTATAGTTTCATTGTAGCGAACATTCCAGAAATATCGATAGACATCGAGGCGCCATGAAAGATTAGCCATGGGCGATATAGAACAAATGCGGATGCGACGTAACCATTCCGAGAAGTATGACGTGTTTGTTCGAGAACGTTCTAGAATAGTCTGTTACTTTCGGAAGGGGTCCAGATCATGGAGGGGGCGTTTGCCATATAAGTATTCGAGACAAAAATTACAAAATCAGCCATGCTAAACACTTTAGAATTTCATTTGGGAATCAACCTTGCATTTTTGCCTCGAAGTTTATTCCAAGGCTGATTATGATTGAAACCAAATTCATTCGTTATTTGTCACCATAGACACTATTTTTAGGGGAATGGTCATATAGTCCTGGAATATCTCTCTTTTTGTCTCTACCAATGTTTTGTTCCTAATTACATCGTTGCATCTAAAGTTGAGTAGTTTTGTTGAAAGTGGAACAAAGCAAAAATCTTTGCAGCTATTAAAACATTTTTAATTTTCAATCTTGAAACTTGAACTTCCAAAGGCGACACGACCGCCACTCATTTTTGATCGCCCGTTATTTACTGGTAAGTACTTGTTACATACTTTGTGGAACAGGATGAACTACTACTCTCAAAATTTCGGTCGATAGCAATTTTCAGCAAAAGTGATTTCAGAAGCAGATAGTTAGTACATTATATCCATACCTGTAGGCATTGAACGGTGTTTGTATTTTGTAATGAAGAAAGATGTAACTTTTTTTAAGTTTTAATTCTAACTAATGAACTATGAAACAATATTGCACTAGGAACTAATATAATAATAAAATCACAAAAACATAGGAACCCATAAATAAAAAACAATAAACTTAGCTAATCGTCAATCACAAAAGAATTCTTCAACAACTTCTGTACAATTGTCACATTTAACTTCACAGCACCATATAAAACTGCAGTTGCAATTTTTCTTCACTTGTCTCTTGTACTTTCGAACCCTGTGTCCGCAATGCCTGCATAGATTTTTGCAACTTCGTCTTTCTAGCAACGTGTTTCCTTTGGAACGTCCCCGCAGACAGGGCCTTCCTTTGGTTCCTGGCCATCCTGAAATTAAAACACACATGTTTAGGTATATTTAAATGGAACATCATGAACGCGTACCTATCGTGCTATCCGGTATGCAATAATCGGGAGATCTTTCAATAAACGCAAGTTGATGGTTGCTGAGGTCGTGTACTCTTGGTGGTGCCGTTGGGCTGGGCTCGAAAGTTGCTCTGTTTTCAACCATTATTTTTACCGCTTTTTTGTAACGTTGCCTAATAACCTCGGCGACTTTCTGGAATGGAGCGACTTGCAACCAACACGTTTGAAGTGAGCAGCTGCCGGAGACCCCGTGACATCGACATTTCTTGATCATCGTGTTACGAATTATCTAAACATTATCCAAATTACCACTAAGATACGAAATAAGACTTTCACTTACCATTCGCCCCACCAGGTTGTTATGTAAATTCGCGTACGTTTGGGAGTCAAATCCTACTTCTAAATCGTCAAGCACCTTTTTCGCCAGGGACTGACCATACTCAACGTCATCAGAGCAACCTCCCCATGACCATTGGATCTTTGATTGTTTCAAATTATTTTTCGATCGTACCAACCCGCTTGATGTTATGTACCTTGGATTAGCAGGAATCGAAGATCTCAACTTGGGATTGCAACCGCACGATTGTAGTACCCCCTTCGAACAGTTTCTTGTAACTGCATGCACCAAACCGGCTGATAGAATTGCGTGGACAACTGCTTGTTCTTTAGTTGCTTTTTCTTTGATACGCCTGAAAAATAAACATTATAACTTTATAGTGGAGTGCGCCTGAACTATTACCACGTAGTAAAAAGACATTAGCCTAACAAAATTATTCCAAAAGATAGTTGTAGTAGTGGTATTGTGGGTGGGTAAGGGGGGCTTTAATCTTATAACAAGTTTACTGGTACAATTCAAACCATACAGAATTGCTTAAAAGGACCAAGTATTCTCATGATACGAAAAACTGCGCCAAGGTTCCTTGACAAGGTTGCCAAAAAGTAATCATTTGGTAAAAAATTAATAAGATTGACAAAAAATCAAAGAGTGAATAGGTTTCAATCTAGATGGTAACAAATTACATCGAAACAACTAAAAATATACACGGTGTTCTATTTAAAGGAATCAGTTATTTATTTACACCATAAAAATGGGATACTCTGTACATTCAAAAATAATTTCTGTAAATGCGCAACCATCTATTGCTGACATTTGCACTTATATTTTTTACTAGGTGTGAGCTATAGAAAATACCGACCCTGTAGATATAAGCATGCTCTTACCGGAACCCAGTAATTTACAAAGCCATTTGGCTATATCTGCGCAAAAGCTTTGTACAATTTATATTTGTTTGTTACACCATTCGACCGTTCTGATAGATCTTGAGTTACGCAAACAGTGTATCAGATTCTTTATTATGTTTCCCAAGTGATTATAATAAGTTTGTAATAAATGACTATTTAAAATGAACAGTTTTTTGGAAAGAGGAGCGAAACGAAGATTTGTGCAGCAAACTACAAAACTTTTAATGCCCTAAGACAGCCATGGTTTGATTTAACATCAAGAGATCATAAAATAAGACACAAATTAATTTCACGTTTAACCATTAACAAAAAGCAAAAAGCTTGCATTTTTTGTCAAATGTAAAATGTTAATCAACTTTGAGGTTGTTTTAGCGGTTATAATGGCTATAAAACAAAAGTTAATACACCTAATCGATAAAGAATTATGCTCTACAAAAAAGGTAACCACGCCTTTTTTGATAAAGGGTGTAGTTTACCTGTATAAATTGCCGGATACTAAAAAAATGTACTTTTACGGGCGACTCACTCTCCTTTACCAGAGGGGTAGGAATGGCTCCCTATTTAAAAATGTTTATATGTATGCATAACAATTTTTATGTGATTGATATAAGAGATGTTATTGTCGTAATTGACATCAAATTAACATCTTGGAGATCCGGATAACAGCAAAATATCGGTATAGTCTCCCTTTGCTAGTGAATGACATTTGATAGAAAAACACACAACATTGATCCAAACAAATTTTTTCGCTTCACAGCTTCTTTAGGACAAAGATAAGTTGAAGATTATGGAATGTTCAAGCTATTATCCATCACTGCTTACTTTCTGTGATGAAACTTTGCGAAAAAAGACCCGCAGAGCTCAATGTTTTCCAATGGATAACGTATCCTTCTAAATACACTAAATATTTTAGAGTTAATGTGTAATTAAACTTTTGTAGGGGCTGTTTTCCAATTATTTTCACATCTTTCAAAAATGACATTGTATACCTAATATGAAAACACTTATTTGTAAAACTAGTTTTGAAAGTGATACTTTTTTTCATGGATCTGCAGAGTTAAACAAGTAAATTCCTGAAAAAGAGATACTTTCAACACGTGTTGTACACATTTTTTGCATAGTGATACTTAATAACTCATAATCTTGCCCATAATTGAATAATACTATTGACATTTGCGAGTCCTGTCATTCAAAAATTGACGCTATTGTTCATAGATAGGACTAAACGCCATGGAAACGCAGAGGAAAATCGTGAAAAAAAGTAACACTTTCCATATGCTTTTTTGACAAAAAAGTCCGGTAATTTGATCACTATATGCAAAAATAGTTATTTGTACAATTAGAGAAGAAAGTGAAATTTTTCAACTCGAGTTCAAAGTTGATACATGAGGGTAGCGAGTGTGTCAATTGAACGAGAGTTGAAAAACACTTTCTTGTCAAGTTTTACACATAATTTTTTCTGAAACTACAATCATAATTGAAAAATCATCATATGCAATAATGAGCAATCTAGATACGGGTATGTTTATTTTTAAATGTCATTATAAGATTTACTCAGCAATTGTTTACTTTCCTCACTAGAGAGGAAAATCACATTTTCCTCACCATTTTTAGAGACGAAGAAATATTTGAACATAACTGGTACCGTGACCAATTATTGTAAAGTGTCACCATTGACGTTAGAACTCAATTAATGCGAGAAAAGACAGAATGACAGCAATAATGCAAACAGATAATTGGTTTCTTGCAGGGTTTCTTGACAAGTACTTAACTCTGCGTCATCACTCTTTTGAAAACGTTACTCTCGTTTTTCCCCAAATGTTAGAATGAAAAGCAGTGTTATGTAAGTGTGTAAAAACTAGTCAAAGATTGCAAATGGTAGTTGTGGTTATAATATAAGATCAAAGACTTACCGAGAAAATGAAGATTCCGGGCAGTTCCATTTGTCCCATTTAAATGTGGTTTGGCATGCGTGCATTGCCATTTGAGCACCATTTGCAAGGCTTTCGATTAGTTCCTTAAATAAATAAAAGGATTAACATCAACATATAACACTACTCTCATATAATAATTATTACAGCACCTCTGATGCATTACTACTAATTTTAATCATAACAGGCCTAAAGCAAAATATTTGAAAATTCAAATTGCAGTACTTACTGGTTGCGACATAAATCCTCTAATTGAGATGATACTACTAATACTTGACGACCACGTGAAAGAAACACTACAGCATATTAACAATAAAAGAGTTATAAACAAAAGGTGTGCACTATTCATTTTCATAATCCAAACTGAAGTCTTATTACAATCTTGAGGTACTTTTCTTTAGTGAACACTTTATGAATGGTAGAGTGGCTTTATAACTGCAATTACAACCCCCCGTGCAAACAGGGTTTCTCACCTTTCGGGATAATCGGGATTTGCATGACTACCGTAAGTGGGGGTTTACTTACCTGTGGAAACATCTCTTTCTCGGATTTGCCGTTTCATTATTTTCTGTCACGTCTTAATTTAAAAGACATTATAATTAAAACGAGAAAAAATGTATTAGACACTGCTAAATTTACAAATTGTGGGCTATCTTGCTAAATTAAGTTTAATGGAATAATTGTACTTGAAATGAAACCTTTAATTGAATGTTTCAATCGAATGACTTCTAATCAATGCCACTGTGCTCTTGAACTTCGCGTTATTAAAATATTCCCAATCTATTAGTTGTAAACGTGCATTTTTTAATTAAGCGTCTTTAAATCTGGTGAACACCTACATATTGTATTTCTACCTTTCATCGGCATTATCGAAACCAATCGAGCCACTAAGTTGATTTTTTCAAATGTTGCATTTATCAAATAAATAGTAAAACAAAGAAACAAATGTACCGCAGTGAATTTATTTGAAGATTAGAATGAATTAACTCTTTTAATGGCAATGAAATTATACATTATAGATTATTAACTAATCGATATTATTGTATGGGACGTAGGTAATTAGATCATTTCCTGCTTTCGGAATGTCTGCTTAATTTTGTATTAAAAGTTATCTAAATGATTAAGGACAAAACCTTAATTCATCTTTAATTACCCTATTTATTTCGGCAATTTCATCAGGACCATAATTAAATTTAAACAAAAGGCAGGATGCACCTTAATAAAAACAAATTTGTTTGCGATATGGACACAAACCAAAAGTATTATAAACAATTCTTTATCCATCCGTCATGAAAACGTCACATTTTTACAAAAATATACCTACTTAGATGTAACTGAATTTTAGCAACGAGTTATTTTTGCACATATTTTGGAAACCAAATAAAAAGCAATTATCTTTCCAATTTTAAAGCTTGCAGTTACAACGCTAAGAGATCAAGAAGCTGTTAAGGGCGTATTTCCTTCGACTGAAATTACCGCATGTTGACGTTCCAGGATCCACTAGTCTTTTATGAGTACCCTTTTCCGACACTTCGTTGTGAAGGTATATTTGCTTCGAATTCACCAATAGATACAATGCGATCAAAAATGAGTTGCTGTCTGGTCACCTTTGGAATGTTGGTTTACATGAAACTTCCAAAGGCGACTGTCAAGTGAATATCTCGAAAACAGTTTTTCGGAGGAAAGTACTCTCAAAGACAAAATGAATCTACAGGACGGCACATAACGGGCGATAAATGAGTTGCTGTCGAGTCGCCTTTGGAAGTTCCATGTAAACCAACATTCCAAAGGTGACTCGACAGCAACTCATTTTTGAGTTTTGGGCGATCAAAAATGAGTTGCTGTCGAGTCACCTTTGGAATGTTGGTTTACATGGAACTTCCAAAGGCGACTCGACAGCAACTCATTTTTGATCGGCCGTTATGTGCCGTCCTGTAGATTCATTTTGTCTTTGAGAGTACTTTCCTCCGAAAAACTGTTTTCGAGATATTCACTTGACATCACCAATGGATAAATTTTTTTTAGACGTCCCAGTCGCCCTTTGTGAGTACCCTCTTCCGACAATCCGGTTTGGAGATATAAAGGAATATATCCAATCACGAAAAGAGATCGAGGAGGGGGACTATGGTTGGTAGAAATTAATTCCTTTTGTGGAAGTACCATGAATGATCGAACCCCACCTCCTCTATTGATAAGGGGTCAGAAAGAAGCGCGGTAGTAGGTAGAATGCGATCTTTTCGTTGAGACTTTTAATTAGAATACCATGAAAGATAAAATTAATTGACCCCTCTACCTCCCATCCCTCCCCCGTCGCCCACTGATTTCGAAAAGAATCGTGCGGGAAAGTTATAGTTTGTACAAACTAATTTATTTCGATAAGACCTTTCATTAGAATACCATGAAGGGTAAAACGTGAGTTCCCCCCCACCCCCCTCATTTTAAAAAGTTTTATTTCGCACCACTAAAGGCATGCGCATGCAAAATCTGAGACCATTTGATTGTCGTATGTAAAAGTTATGCACGTTTTACTATCAAAAACAGCATTTTAGGATATAATGCCCCCCCCCCCCCCCCAACAGAGAAATTGTATGGTCCTCCGGCACACATTCAAGGTATATGCTACCTATTCTCAACAATTCCAGGAGTCTAGGACCATTCTCCTAGACGTGGTTCAAAAGGGTAGAAGTGGGTCCGGACGGACGGATGGACACAACACAAATAGCGCATTTTTTTTATTCTTAAAAAATGCGCTAAAAAACTAATATATATATACAAGGGCAAACAAAAAAATGACAGTACCATAACTCCTCACTATTAAAAATTTCAAATGTATAGGAATCAGCAACAATCAAACGTTTCTAACCAAGTATAAATTGTGCCCAACTCTTGTGCAGATAAAGCGCATTTTTAAAACCCAAATAGTTAATAAATAGTTGCGTTATAAGCATGCTACATTTAGCGATGCTTTCTTTCTTGTCTCGTGCAGACAATTAATTTTGCCTTTGCGGGTACTTTCCCGCGACAAAGCGTTTTCGAAATATTTACTCGTAAAATGTTGACATCACCATTCACCAATAGATATATTTCTTCCAATCGCCATTTGTGAGTACCGTCCTCCGAAAATCTGTTCTTGAGATACAAGATGAGCACTTTTTCCAAAAAAGGGGTGAAATTTGGATTTCTTCTTTAATTTTTTTCTCAACATCATAAGAGTCAAAATTTCTACCATGAATAGGCACCCCTACTTGGGTTTGCGAAAAAAAATTCTCATTTCGACGAAATTTGGTATCTGGGAGTTTTTGAACATGAAAATCACGAATCTGGAATTAGTTTTTGAAAATTTGGAAAAAAAAGTTCTACCTACTGCAATTCTTGGCCGGACAACGAAAATGGAGAGAATTCTACGAAATTTGTTGTGTACAGACTTCACCAGTTAAGGAACAAAATTGTCGAACAGTTTTTTAAAATCACTTTTCAAACAAAAGTTATACTCGTTTGAAGATTGGGCTTTCGGGTTACAAAGTGTGCCCCGCCTACTAGTGAGTGATCTAATTTCGCATGTATATAGTTAATTGAAAATGTCGCAAATAACCAAATAACTCGGCGGAACTGGAGGAATAATAATAATCAAACATTCCCACAAAAGAAATTAGACTCTCAAATAAAGTGTCCTCGTGGCACGAGTGCGGGCGCAGACTAGGACGCTTTTTAATAGACCAAAAAACACGAGAGATTGGAGTTCATATCGAACTACCCTCACTGAATACAATAAGGCCATAAGAAAGGCAAAACGTGACTCGTGGGGAGGTACTGCGAGGAAATTGAACAAATTCCCGAAGGAGCCAGAATCTAAAAAGAGGAACAGAGTGCAGAGTCGGTTTCTTGAAGAAAATGCAGGGGGGTTATACAGAGATCGCAAAGAAGACCTTGGAGCTTTTGCATCAATCACTCTTTCCGGGATCAAAAGATGGAATGAATCTTTCCTGCTGTACTACTAGGCCTTGACTTGCTAGTCGTTTAGACCCATCAGCTTAACGTCGTTTCTCCTAAAACTAATGGAGAAACTTATTGAGCGACATACGAGGGATGAGGTGCTGGGGCCCGAACCCATCAGTAAACAGTAATGTGCCTATCAACCAGGAAAATCCTCTGAACTTACTATACATAGAGTAGTGGATGTAGCTTAAAAGATGATCTCCAGTAAGTGTGGTGTCACACTATGCGTTTTTACCGCTCCCGCTAAAACGGATGCGGTTTGACAGGATGAGATCTACTTGTCACACTATTCCGGTTTAACGGGATGCGTTTTTGCTATATTTTGGCAGTCTAAGTAGTGTCAGGTTAAAGATGGATGCGCTTGAGGCGAAGGGGCTATTGCGAAAGCAGATATATTGTCAATATTAGATTGATCCTTTTAATTCCGGACGAGAATCTACTAATAGGTTCGCGAAGTTTTATGAAAAAATTCGAATGAACAAGAAAAAAATTTTTGTATATTACCGAATGTCCAAAAATTCAATTTCTACCCATGATTTCTCCCTACAGCTTTTGTCTACATACTCTTTAGATTGTTTTTCCCACAGTGCAGTTTTTGCATGAATAAACCGACATCAAACATTGTAAACCTAACAAAACACCCGGTTGCAACGCTCAGTGTGACAACTGGATGACAACCAACGTGCAACAACACGTGGTTTCATTCATTGGGGCTGTCATGTCATCCTGCGCAGCGGCAGCAGGACGCGGTTGCATCCGGTTGGTGCGGCGAAAACGCATATATGTGACTGGTACCATTTAATAACGTGTGATATTATCATCCCGTCAAACAGGAGCGTTTTAGCGGGAGCGGTAAAAACGCATAGTGTGACACCACACTAAGGAGGTGGCTAGGTGCGTTTTTAGAGAGTGTGTTTACTATGTATACTGCAGGGGTGGCCAAGAGGTAGACCGCGAAAGTAATAAAGGTAGCTCGCGGGTGATAAATGAATGGATTAGAATAAGGTAAACATAAACAAAAGCAAGTCATATTTTTGACACAGACATTAGACATACTTTTGAAAGCTAGAGCATTTGGTAACACTGATTTCTGGAAAATATTTTAAACGTAAAGGTCTAAGAAGGTTACGTTAGTTGACATCATTTTTTGATTCTACCAATCGTTGCGAGTCTACATTCTCTAGACTATATGAATGCTATAAATACCAAACATCGTTCTCGGTTAACAGATCCTCATTTCACTTCCTGTTTGCGCATAGCAATTACATCTTACATCCCCCAATATGAAAATCTTGTGGAGAAGCAGTGCAAAACATCTACCCAAAGATTAACAAAGACGTTCTAATTTTGAAACCATTGTTTAGTAAATACTTTCTTTATTACACAATGTTTTATTTCTTTCTCATAAACGCCACTTACAGTCGATCGCAAGATTTCTGTTTGGCCACCGCTGGTATACCTACTATAAAGGGCTTCTAAAAAAACTATAATGGTGCAAACATTTCTGTTTACAGCGCATTTGAGCGCATGACGAGTAGCAGTGTAAAAACATGGAAAAAAATGTAACTTTTAAAAACGTCAAGTTAGCCCCTCCACCACTTTTTAAAAATTTGTTATGGCCTAACCGTGATGGAGCTAGCTTTAATTCAAGTGGCGCAATTGAGCGCATAACCAGATGTATCGAGTGGCACAGATACCGATAGCAAAATGCGATATGAGGGGGGGGGGGAGCTACGTTCACTTGGCCTCAGCCAAATAAATTTAAGAATAACCCAAAAATAAAAATGGTGCAAAACTATCTTTTTACGGAGCATTTCAGCGCATACCTAGGAGGTAGTATAGAAACATGATGCAAAAAAGTAACTTTTAAAAACGTCAAATTGGTCCTCCCTAGGTCCTCCCACTTTTTGAAAATTTGTCATGGTTTTGTGATTTTCGAATTTTTAAAGAAACGATATTGGCGAGTTATATCGATGGCGCATGTGACCGCATTAAAACAACAGCGAAAAGAAGCTGTGCAAGTAAAGCACGTATCCCTGGAGAGGATTCGGTAAAACGAACTTAGCGAAACCTAAGATCGAAGAACAATCCAAGAGATCCTGGCATCCTGATTGATTTCTTTTACATTTAATTTACCGATAATAGTTTTCTGCACTTGCATGATGTATTCTGCCTTTGAATTATATTCAAACATTCTGTGTATTTAAAATAACTCTCAAGATTGGACAAACTGAAGCGAAATTATCATATTAATCCCAACGGGGAAGATGAAAAAGCGAAGTAACAAATTTTATTCTTTAGAATTTAAAAGTGGAAATTTCAGGATTCATTTAATTTGAACCATGCAGTATAAACCTTTAATATTTCTATTTTTGCTTTAGGCGATTGGTGGTGTACAACTGGCAACCCTCACTATAATCGCTTTCTTCTTCATGACATGACAATGATCCAGGTTCAGGGGAACAGATGAGCATCTTTGCTGAGAAGCTTTGTGAGATTTGTGAAGCAACGGCCTGGTACATGGATAGCAACTTTTCATCGACCTCGAAACAGTTCCAACAGTTATACGTTGCTGTCGGCGGAATATTCGTCACCTATATGACTTATACTACAGTTTAAAACGCAATCAACATACGAAAACATGCTCCATATGATAATTCAAGAATGTGCGGGTAGAAAACTATACCACGATCCGCTTTCAATAAACCTAGATTTTGAGAAATCGATGGTTAATGCTGCAAAAAGAGTGCTTGATGAATCATCTTGTGATCCGCGGTTGCTTCTATTACCTAACCCAGAGTAATCACAAGGTTCAAGGGTTTAGAAATCACATAGCGACAAGATCAGTATTTTAATTCTTTTGTGGTATGCTGGATGGGCTTACTTTTCTGTTCCTAATGTCTTACAAGGAATAGGTTACCTATGGATCATAATTCCTGAAATTGCAGCTGATTTGGTGGACTATTTTGACACCACGTATGTAAATGGCAGTTATTGCAGATTAGCTAATGCAAATGCAGGGGTTTCGAAATATTCCACCCCCGTTCCCACCAGAAACCTGGAATGTGCATGTAACAACGATTTCTGGAGAAGAACACACCAATAATCGAGTTGAAGGGTAGAATCTCCGATTTTCTAATCTTGTCGGTCACAAAACCACCCAGTATGGAAGTTGATACACAAATTGCGATTAGAAGAAGCAGTCGATGAAACCAAAGTACAGCAGTATCATGTTGGAACTTTACCAAAGAAGAAATTGGCTGTATATGAAAGCATACAGATTCGACTAAAGACTAAAGGAAGAATACACTTACGTCACTCGAAATTTAGACAATGCTATTCTTGGAGTTGGTTAGACTATTGTGTAGGTTCGATACCCCAATTAATGGTAAAATACACAAAATTGTTTTGTGTTTTCTACGTAAACAAAACATTTTTTTCTACAACTGTCATAAAAACCTGTCATTTTCTGACGGATTTCGAAACGCGAAGTACTAGATTTTTAAACGGTTAATTAATAAGTAAGGTTGCTCTTGACAACGTGCGCGAAATCGTCAACAGTGAAAAAATAACTATTTTGCCCTCCCGAGATTAAACTTGCTACTTCAGTCTCTGGGAATAGGGACTAAAGTTGATCTTTTAATCCCAAGGGATAAAAAGTGTTCCCATAACAACCAAAAAATGAAGCGAATTTGACAAGTCTTGTCAATATTTATTTAGCTATATTAACGTTTATAATACAATTTTCACAATTATGTAGATTAATGATTGGAGCAACATGTTCACCTCTTATTTCTTTAATAGCAACGTTTGCACTGGTGCTACTATTTGCATTAACCGTACTCGTACCCTGCTCATGACCAATTAGAATTTTTTCTGCCGTTTGAATTTTGTTATTCAGGGAATTTTCAACATACCCTTCAGCCACTGTTGCAGACCTCCATCCGCCATGACGTTTAAGAGCACTAACATCAGCACCAGCATCAGCTAGCAACGAGGCGGAGGATCGTCTAAAACAGTGGCCTGTGTATAAATGAGCATCCGAAAGATTCAAGAAAGTAGCGATTTGTCGCGGTAACTTTCCAAAAAAATTTTTTCCAATCGGTTGGACAGTGCACTTATTATCTTTATAATAAACAAAGAATCGGTCATGATTCGTGTTCGGCTTCCTAAGTGACATATATTTTCTGCACAATTCCACAAAGTTAAGATTACTTCTGTCGTTGTTGACAATGGTAAAAGTTCTATCCACATTTGTCTTCGTGTCTCTTATATTAACAACAAGCATATCACCGACGTCGCGAACATCAGTAATCTTTGATGTACACAGCTCATTTCCCCTACATGCCCCAGCGACTCCCAAAGTCAATACAACCTGAAAAGATTACAAAATTACTCAACGTTGTTGGTAGAATATTAACAATTTACCTTGGACAATAGATATTTATCATTTGGAGCATCTTTTAAAAACCTGTCCATTTCTTCTCTCGTGAGCACTTTGGACTCCTTCGGTTTATATCCGTCATTTTGACGTTTGATAAACGCAATTAGTTTTGGAAACCTACTAATGTCGATATTTTTCTTGACCAATATTGTGGCCTTGAGCATTGAGTACAAGGACCACAGCGAAGAAGGTGAAAACCCTTGCTGTTTCTCTTCAAAATAAGCGAGCATGACATTTTCAGTGTATTCTTGTACAGTTTTACTTGCACACCATTTTTTAAATTCTTCATACCGCTTGTTATATAAATTTTTCGACTTCGTGGGTAAAAGGTTCTCGACCGCTCGTGCAGCTGCCATCTTTATGCCAAGAGGTTCCTTACATTTATTCTCAGTCATGTTTCTTGCTTACTTAAATCACGAAATGCAAAATGGTTCGTTTTATTTACACCTATTACCTTGGTTACCTAACCAAGCTTACTAATGCTTTTTTAATAGGTCAATTTCTTTAGGTTCAATTGAATTGCTGGAAGTTTTTAGTTATCCGGGAGGGCAAAAAATTGCGTATATACCACAGGACTAAAGTGCGATCTAATCCCTCAAGTGGTTATTGCCCTCGCTAACGCTCGGGCAATAATTTCCACTCTCGGGATTAAATCTTGCACTTTAGTCCCTTGCTATAATACTAATTTTGTACTCCGTGGACTAAATCAACGTTTTTTGTCATTCATTTAAGGGACCAAAGTGCGACGCGGGACAGAAAGTGACAGTATACACTGAATTGTCAAACACAATTAAATGATTAAAGGTGGGTTCATAGCTCTCCGTTCATCCGTTGCGTTGATCCGTCAAACGGATAGTACATTTTGTTAAGGTTCATAGCAATCCGTCCACATTGTACATTTGCAAGTATAACCATAACCTAAACTTTATTTTGTAGTGTACCCTCCGTGATTTTCAGTATGTGAAAATGATACGAAAGTAAGAACACATTGCTATCTGATTATTACCGTGAAGAACGAATAGGCGAACGCTGTTAACATACCAAACATAACCTGACTCTTGTTAAAAACGGACCAACGGAAACGTAAATGTTCAACTTCAACCAACTTTTCCGTCGTAAACGGACGACGTACGATTTAAAAATTTGCTGTCTTCTGATTGGCTAACGGACAAACGGAAACGTATTAACGGAGAGCTATGAACTTACCTTAATGGTTACCTGTATTGTACATAATTATTCTTGCACCATATTTTACACTTATTATACCGTTTTCCATATATCTTTTTGAATTTGAAAAGCAGTAGGTTTCCTTATAGCTTGTTCTTCAGAGTTTTAAACGATCATTTGTACGCCGTAGTAAACTAGAATCTTTAAATCAAATTGACATTTATCGTAATACGGTCACAATTTGACATTACCAGGTATATTGATCCTACAATCAATCAAATTTTTTCTTTCAAATTTGCACTTTAACATTGAAATTGCCGTAGCTGATTACCGGAGTACAAAAAATAGCGTATATACCAGAGGACTAAAGTGCGCCCTAATCCCTCGGGTGCTTGTTGCCCTCAACTACGTTTCGGGCAACAATCTGCACCCTCGGGATTAAAACACACACTTTAGTCCCTTGGGATATAATATACCATTATTTTCATTAAAGACTGGTTAACTTTTCGAAGTTTCTCTGTCCTAGGAGCATTTCAGACAACATTTTGCCAACAAGGCTTTTTTTACTAATTGATACCTGCTGAACACGAATATCGATGTTGGCACCTCGAAATCTGAACAGGAAGTCCAGAATTCAAGATGGCGGCCAATTTCCGAAAATGTTGATCTTTTCACTCATGCGACCAATTTTTTTCGATCTAAAAACTAATTATAATGTTATTCCTGACGTACGTCACGTTAATAATAGTTAACTATTGTTTTAACAATAATGTAATAGTTTTTTTAGCGGCAGGAATCGTAAAATTAAGAAATTCATAGCTCTCCTTGCCAAAAGAAGGACTTGCAAAACGATTGTTTCTAGTAATCCCGACCCATATAAGTATTCCCGACATGCGTTTATTTTGCATAATTCTCCTTATAAAGTTTTGATAACTACAATCTTTCGAATTTTACGTTAATTTTCAAATGAAAAAAATGAAGGAGTTCAACAAAACTGCGGTCTTTCGGAAGATTCTTATTACGCTAGGTATTAATTACCGTTACTCAGGATATATTATTATTATTCAAGTATGAAAGCATATAGAAAAGTGAAGACAAATTTATCTTATTTTCATGGTGTTAGGTCAATTGTCTTCTTGAGACTTAGGTACCTAGTATAAATCAACTGAGCTTTCGACATTTACAAAGCTTTGACGAGCAATCCTATATTTACAACCACAAAGGACGATATCTAGAGCAGCCTTTCGGAACTAATCTAACGTTGTGAGAATGGGGATGTAGCCATTTTCAATTCTTTCCCCAGGAAATCAAGGATAGATATGCTAGTCTGGGCGACATTTCAGAGTTTAAGGTCAAAGAACTATCTCTTGAGATTTACACCTGATATGCCGTAATTATGGAAATGGATGAAATGCTAGAAAAGATTAGATGAAATCCCAAGAGAATGGAGTTCAGAATTGTTAGATCTAAAACTTCGCAGTTCCTGAAACTTGGCAATGCTTCTCCACTCTGGGAAGTCCTACTTGATTAACCGAGATGGGGCAAGGGATGTGCGCATTCTTCCAAACGGACGTCTGGTAGCGACTTCTCCCTACCGAACTAAGCGGGACGCGCACCGTCGGTGGAAGCTGTGGTATCGGCTACCTAAAGAAAAGAATAGACGCCACCTGAAATATGCGAGCCAAGTCGATACTCTGAACAAGTGAAGTTTCATGTACTTAGTTATGATACCAACCTTGTATAGTTTTGTCACGAAGATTTTTGCAAAAGATATATCTTCTCGCTGAGGAGTATGGTACCCAGGCTGAACAGTAAAGAAGAGCGCTTTTGAAACACTCTCTGGTTCACATCCGGGTTCGGATATAGATATTTGTAAATGTCTAGTGGATTGGGTTGGTACACCAGCCTTGCCTGAAACTCCCCCTGCTTAAAAATGAAGGTCAAAAATAAATAAGTAAATAAAAATAAATGCATCCAAGCGTGGAAATTCACAACAGCAAATGATGTGACAACACTTCCTGTGATAGCGTAAAAGGACAGGATATTCGTTACTACTGCTTTTGGCCAGTTCCTCTGCACATCATTATGGATAGGAACAAATACATATCTTTCTTGAAGTACCGGGCTGGAACCAAACTTCGTTTGCCAGTATTTTCTCGAAGTGATGAAGAAGCAACAGAAATACATCTGTATCTGTAGCGTTATCCTAGTATCCACTTCCTTGTGAAAAGCTTCTAGTCTAGGGGGAAATCTGTGTCCTCTGAAGTTTACAGAAAACTTTTCTTTCGTCACTGAAGCTTCCAGCAATCACCAGTACGCCGTCAAATGAGGCGTCTTCAAGGTGATGCGACAATAACTTGTTTCTTTTGTTTTCCTCTAATGAAAGGAAATTCTTCCATTTGTGAGGTAATGGAACATCGCGGATATCTATCACACGACGCACAGGAACCAAAATGCTTGCCAAAACAGAAATAATTTAATAATTACACGATGTGAACAAATTTAAACAGTAGCCATACAGTAGGTACTATGAAAAAAAGGTTTCCACTTTTACGCACTTTGACGTTAGAAAAACTATGGAATCATTGTTTAAACAGTTGTTCACTATTATTATCGTGCCGTACCTCCGTCAAGAATAACATTATAATCCGTTTTTAGATCGAAAAAATCGGTCGCATGAGTGAAAAGATCAACATTTTCGGAAATTGGCCGCCATCTTGAATTCTGAATTTCCTGTTCAGATTTCGAGATGCCAACATCGATATTCGTGTTCAGCAGGTCCAAATTAGTAAAAAACGCCTATTTGGCCAAATGTTGTCTGAAATGCCCCGAGAACCTGTTAAAACGCTGCTTTTTATAAAAGTGAACCAGTCTTGGATTTTATTTCCCTGGGATTTGTCCTCTCGATTTTTGCCGTGGATTGGACTTTTTTCCTTGGATGGAAGACCGTTGTGGGCACTAATATAGTTATTTAGATAAAGAAGGCGTTGTTGAACTGAAACTTAGATAACCAATATCTAAGATTAGAAAAATTGCCTACTAAACAAAGTGCCCCGGAAATATAATATTCTTGCCACAGTAAGTAACAGTATGTGGAAGCCTATATAATACCTATTAACCATTTTAAGTGTAAAAATTAGGGTTGAACCTGTTATCAATTTGGGTCTCAGAGCTGCAATTATTTCTTAAGTATTAGCTGCAAACCCCCTCTTTTTTATCAAAAAAAGAGTTTTCACTATGTTCCCATGAAGTTGGCTAATAAATAACGGATTTGGTTTGGTTGATGTTGTCTAGGTTATTACGAGTAGGTATGCTCCCTGAAGTATGTCTTGTCTCAGTTGACCTAGGTATAACGAAACGTTAATATGATTCTTTCTAGATTCGTTCTCCGTATAAAATTTAACGCTTCTTTAATCACAAATCTCCTTATTTCTGTATTAGACGACTTACGCGAATAATTTTCGCATTTAGCAATTTATTTATGAAAACCATAATTTAACTCGCGTCTCAGTTTTGCATTAGGCGGGTATTTAGTAACAGCTCGTTTCACATCCTAAAAAGTGTTCAGTGGTTAACAAGAAAATTGCAGAAGAAAGTAATTTTACGTGTACATTTTCCATAATTTGGGACCGAGCACATCGGTGTGGTAATAATTAGTGTGCGCAACGTAGAAACGGATCAATTTTCAATTAAAATAGAGAAAAGGGGGCAATTATTCTGAATACAACTCCTTTTTTGAGCAAAGTTTATTGGACTAGAGTGGCTGTACACCGCAATTTTTGCACTTATACCAATCTAAAATACAATTCAAAGGAATTAGTCCGTGTTAACGGATTCTGACCGTTGTAAGGTGTCAGTACCTAAGAGCAGAAATTTCCGGAAGATGACTAACTTCATTCATGGAAAGGATCCATAGCGATAGAGTATAAGTCGCCATAAAATTGTAACAAAACGGTCTTGGCGTCAAACGCAATAAAATAATAAAGATGTTAAAGTCGTACCTATCCTTAGGAGATTAATGCCGAACAATTACTCGCAAGTTAAGGATTCTTTCCCACGCCGCATTTTATTGTGGGGTGTCTTTTCGTTGTCATTTCACTTGTCTATCCTTTTGTGAATATTTGCTAAAGCGTCAAATTTTTCGAGTTTTTGCGTAAATATCCGTTGTAAACGGCGGATTAAAATGTCGGGGTTCTAAGCTCCGACAAGTCGAATTGTATTCGTATATTATGCTCACTTAAAATGTAAGTTTCTTCACAGGTAAAAATGTAAATTAGGGTTAACGTATTGGTGGCTGTTAAAAACAATTTGCTTTGTTCTTAAAGGTAGGAATATGTTAAATGGACCCCTAAAGTGTGCAGTAGGGTGTTGGGGAGAAAAGCTTCTTAAGTAGCCGTGGGATAAAAATGTTACCTTTTTCAAATTTAAGCCACCTTACTGCTTTGTTTTTACTTATGCGGAAAGCGATCCTCCTGACTTTGGTTAAAGTCAATGCAGAACTTAGCTTTGTCATATCAATGAATTTTCCAATACATCCTACCTACATGTCAAAACTTGGCCATATTCGGTATTGTCCTAATCTTTCGACCCATGATAAGCATTTAGAAATTACCCAAATTGGTGCACATTGCTTTGTAGACATTTTCAACTAAATTCTCGTAGGCCAGTTTGGAATCATAATTTTTCGGGTAGTTCCAATTTTTTAATACGTTTTATATACATGTCCCCTGATATTAATTTCAAGTTTTCAACTTTAACGAAACTGTGCGCGCGCCGACATCTTGATAAATTCAGTCAAAATAGCGGCAAAATCTAGTTTTTACCATCGTTTTTCAATGCAACTTTCCGTTAAAGTTGATTTAAGAAATTTTGGTAGAGCATGAAATTTCCTGTAACTTTGATATTTAAAATTTTTTTAATCTCTAATAGGTACCGAGATACAAAGCCGCTAAGATGCGTGTAAGTTTGCAAAAACAAGTAAAATGAACCAGTAGGTTTTGTTTTCTTATTCGGGCCCTGAACAGTTTCAAGATAGTCTTCCTCTGTCTCATCACTGTGGCGACTGGATCACGAAAGTTCTTGTCATCATCAAAGGCTTCTATACCATTCTCACAAGAGTTGCCGTTGCAGTGAATGCAAAGTTGTAGCTCTGGCACGCCGCACATTTTGGTTCTTTTAATTTCCACCTAACCTGGGTATCCATCGAACACTACTACACTGCATTGGAACTATAATGATGTTGTACATACTTGATGTATTGCTGGAAGATTGCAGAAAAAAATTGATCTCGACCCCATACCACCTTGTGTAGTAGACCCCCCCCCCCCTTCAATTAGGTACATGTATGTTCCTGCTTCCCAGTTCTGTGTCATTTGGTAGAGGATTGAAAACTGAATGAAAGGATTTCATTCCTCCCTCTGAGAAAAGAGACAGTGGGGCAGGAGAGAGTTCATACTGGAAATAGCAATGAAGTTCACTTTCAGACTGTTTCGCAATAGACATACGGATACGATTGAAGAGTATCAATGGATCTATTACCAACAGTCACGCCCTGGTTTGTGAAACCACCGCATCGTTACGTTTTTAAGTGTAGGTTCATTATACTTGTTTTTTCAAACTACATCGCGTCTTTGCGACTTTATATCTCGGTACCTATTAGAGATAAAAGAAAATGTTGAATACGACATTTGGAGGAAATCTCATGTGCTAAAACGTTAAAAAATTGCAATATGCCAGCCTTTTTGTTTTCAGCCAACACGATATAAAGTTATTTCCTAATAACTAGTGACTTTATTATTTTATTTACAAATAATTCATTTTAACATACTAATAGTCAAAGGTTAAAATTAGTCATTTATGTATGCGCCATACTCACTCCCACCACTATAGCCATAATGATGATGAGATAGTTGCGCTTTTAGCTGATCGGCATGTTCTAGATTAATATTATGAGTGTGTAATCCACCCTGATTGTTACTTCTTAGGAACATATTTAGTAGTCCCACGAATATGGCTATTTTTCCGACAATTGCACTTTTAAATAACATAAACTTAAGGCTTGTTAATATCATAGGTATTATTATTGTCTGTAGCATAAACGGGATAATCATCATTGGCAAAATCTTGCTCATCAGATCCTGCTGATCCTCCTTCTTCTTTCTGCTATCTGAAAAAGGAAACCTATTTTAAAATTGTAAATTTACCAATTAACAATAGTAAAATTAACGTCATTATAAAGTGTAACGAGAACAATTAGCATATTATTCTTTGCGATTTTTTCTGTTGGTGTATTCGGTTCGGATGGAAGTTTAAAAAGAGTCATGGCCCTAGGAACATTCAACCAAACAAATATTACTCATATATCAAGTTTAAGTTTTTATTTCGTCGATTGTAATACAGTGAGCTTTCGTCCTTTTCTCACACGTTCATAAATGAGTTGATTGTTCTAAATTGTATCTGGCGCCCACTGTCGGATTTTAGTGGTGAATTACAAGCTAGAAACAGTCATATTGAGTTACACATACTACGTTGCGAATTAAGCATTCCTTGAGAAAAAGTCAGCATTTCTATAGACAGCCGTGAAAGCCGGTGAACCAATAAAAATTAATAACATTCTCCGCAATTACTATTCCACCGTTAAATAGGTGTTGATTTAGAGTTCGGAGGGGAATTATTTTGTACGAAATTAGGCATTGGGGAATTCGATTAGCGGCAGTTGTGCTAGGTAGAAGTGATCCATATTTTAACCAGTTGGTTTTTTGGAAGATCATCATTAGTCTCAGTGGAAAATTTACGTGGTGATAAAGTCCAAGTTTATTTGGCGTATTACAGTTCCACGACACTCAGCGTAAATTGCGTGCATGAATAGTGCCGAAGTTATATCAAAAAGGTGCCAGTCACAAACATCGCGTTCTCCAGCCCTTATACCACTGGATTTTCTTATGGAGATGCCTGAAAGGAATTGTATGCAAAGAAGTACCAGTAGCAAAAGAAAAAAAGAAAAACGGAATCAGTTAATTTCGATTTTTCTGGCACATTTTTATGAGCAGTAATCCGAGTTTTCTGGTTTGCTTTACAGCACGATAATAACTCATTAATTGTTCAACTTTTCCTAATTTGACCATTGTCGTATCCTAGGTCGTATTCTTTATAGTTTCCGAGATCGCCATGATAGACATTCTTATCTTGGACATAGTGCATAGATGTACCTGTAAGCAGAACGTCCAAGAAGTGTAGTTTCTACACCATAACGGCAATAAACTCCAGGATAAACTCCTTTCGCTTCGACTTCACCTACATGTCTCGTCCAGACGATTCATTTTGCCTTTGAGCCTAATTTTCTCCACCAAGGGATATATTTCTTCCAGACGTTCCATTCGCCCTTTGTGAGCACGCTCCTCCGATAATCTGTTCTTGAGATATAAGGAATTATATCCGATAATGATAAGGAATCGAGGAGAAGGGGGCAGAAATTAATTCCTTCCGTTGAGACCTTTCATTAGAGTACTATGAAAGGTAAAATTAATGTCTATTTCTATTATTCTATTCTTTTCATCAAATTTAAATTTACGGGCTCGTGCATTTCGTTTTACCCATAATGCGCCTCAAGTGCTTTTCATTTTTTCTGTTTTTGCAAGTGAAACGAGCTTTTTTGTTAAAATTGTGTACAAACCATACGGACGGACGGATTTTTTCTTAAAAAATGCGCTAAAAATATTTTATTTCTTGTGAGCGTTTTCGGAAATAATCGGACTTCAATCCTGTATCATACGTGGTCTCTAGAATCTGGCTAATCGACAATGTTTATGAATCAAATAATTAAGCACAATTGGATTACCTATACAGGCTGATTCAAATTCGAGGGCCACCATGGGGATCTCGGGAACTGTAAGAGATAGATAGGTAGTTAAAACTTGGGAAAAGTTGCGTATTTTGATGCTTAACAAAATCCAGTTTTGAAGCTTAACAAATTCCGACTACTTTCGGAGATATCCGAAAAAACCGAAATTTTGCAAAATAGTTTTTATTTCTTACTGAAATTATTGGAAATAAATAGCACATTATTATGCCCACTTTTTTTCCCTCTACAAGATGCTAGTTTTAAATTTTAAATCCAACGTTTCGTCTCCGGTTGACCATCATCAACTTTGTTTTTTCTTATGGAATTAATTTTTACTTTTTAAGTCATTTGATAGAGAATTCAAAAGAGAGTTCCAAATTTTTAAAATATTTTTTTGCCTAGAAAACTTTGTCTTAGGTATTGTACGTCTCTAGTTTCTTGCGTTTTTACGAATTAATAGCACATTTTACATTTTTGAAATCAGAAAAAAATTATCCATCAAATGACACAAAAAGAAAAAATTACTTCCATAAGAAAAAACAAAGCTGATGATGGTTGACTGGAGACGAAACGTCAAACTTAAAATTTAAAAGTAGCAAGGGACAAAAGTTACCATAATAATGTATCATTTATTTCGAAATATCTTTTTAAATAACTTCGGCTTTTCGGCTTTTTCCGGATATCTCCGAAAGTAGTCGGAAGTTTCAAAACTGCATTTTACTAAGCATCAAAATACGCAACTTTGCCACATTTAAACTACCTATCTATCTCTTATGTTCCCGAGATCCCCATGGTGGCCCTCGAATTTGAATCACCCTGTATAGTTGCTAAATCTGGAGGAGCGGGACGGACGGTTTTCAACCATCAACAATTCCCAACAAAGGCGAGACGCAAAATGGGGAGCTACATAATCCCAATGAAAATATCTTACCCCACTTAAAACTCGGCAAAATAAATGTTTTGATAAACAAACCAGTCGATCTTTATATCGAGAGGGGGGGGGGGGGGTTAATTTTTAATGCAAAAATATTTCTTGCAACCTTAACCTTGTACTAGGAGTAAATACAATCAATTTTTCTTTAATGCATATTGATGCCGTACAGATTCTCGAAGACAGTATTGTATTTTCTGAAATTAAACGTCAGGAACTTGAATCGTAAATTGTCGAAAGAGCGCGTATAGTGTTAATATTGCAACTCGGGCAATATTTGCGGCCAATTATTAAACGGGAAGACATTGATTTAGTAACGTTTAGTTTTAATTCACAAAGGATTACCATTATTTAATAAACCGAATTGGAAGATTTAAGTTCTTTAGGTATCTTAAACGTTTCAACTAAGAGCTTCAACCCCATGAATTAGAAAACTCCTATTTTACTGATAGGTACATTATATACTTACATTCCCCCAGAGGAAAGTTACAAACCCATAAAATCAAGAAAAAGCATTCCGCCAGAATAAGTTTTTAAAATATTGGGTGTGTATTTAGTGCTAATTTTAATGTAAACATGAGTTTTTGTTGATCTACCTACCTACCATATACCACCCGACACGACATACCACCTTCATATCCTCTGTCGCATATTATATGAATGTAAGTATGTACATGATAACATAATATTTTAACAGTTTGAACGGCACATATCAATATGCGAGCACAATTGAATGCTTATTCCATATCTGTAAAAAACTTGGGGCCTAGGAGTCGAGTCAGGTTGACCGGCAGAATCTAATAATGCATCGAGCACCACTCATTAAAGTAGTAGTGGAATGTGTACCTTAAAAAACCAAAGGGTTACCGCATTTCAATTCGAGGAAAGCTGGGAAAATTAATTTTCCAGATCAGCTCAAATTAAAATTGAATTAGCACAATTTAGCACAACCCTAGCAGTACTTAGAAATTTTCATTACACATTCTTTTTCTATTTGTTGGGAGAATTGTTACAATAATTTCTATTCTGGCTAACACGATGGTTATTTCCGGAAGGAATTGCAATATCGTCATTTGAATAGGGATGGATTATAATACGAAGTCTATATAATCAATTGCAAAGGACCAAAGGCACGTATATGAGCTCCAATGAGTTGACAATAACATAACAGCAAAGAATACTTAAATAACAGTTAGGTATGGAATTTATATTGTGACATCCAAATAATTATAACGTTTATTCAAATACAGCAAAACGCATACCTGCTAATACTCTACTGGTAGGGGTGGATATGTTAATCCTATTTGAATAATTGTCAGTGTTATGTGAACTTTTTTGCATTGCACCTTCATTACAGCACGTCACAGTGATGGTCACGTACAAAAATAAAAACACGAGGACTAAGTACGCACTCATTTTTTTGTACAAGTTCTTTAAATGAAGAATGGTAACAAAGTGACGGTCGCGGAAGCCTTCAATCGTGGTCATGGCCACGATTATGAACTTGCTTGTATCTATCCAGTTACTCGAAATTAAACATATTTAGCAATTCAATACTGTCGGAAGGTACACCTTCTGCATAACAGTGCGTTTCTTACTTGATTATTTTTTTTAATGGTAAGTTGTTGTTCGTTTTGGCTTCTTTGCCACCGTTACCCGTTTATTCAAGCAGTCAATTACTGTTAAGAAAACTGTTCGATGAATGGGCCACAGAGAATTGGTACCTATATTTTTGCGGATTAATTATAATGAAATTAAAATAAATAAATTATTATGAAACTAATAAAGGGTGATTCACTTTTATTTGACTCATTCATTTTTAGTTTTCAACCGCTTTTGACTTTATATTCCTTTCATTACGTTAGATTAAAATATAGAATATAATTTTTGTAATTCCACCATAAATATGCAAATGCTCCTTTCTACTCATTATAAGTCAGATAAAAAGTGTTAACGCGAATTCATGCACTGATGTGATCCACTTGTCTACGAATTGTGACTGCACCAAAATTGTCAAAAGACGTTTGGCATTTAGAATTCAAAGCATAAAGCACTTTACTGTACCTATGAAACGGTTTCACCTGAAATCTGGATTAGGTCTATTAGAAAGCATCCAAATATGCTCTATTGTTCCCTGGTACACTATGAAATGGGCTACTTGCAAGGTTTCGTTATTAGCAAAAAATTTGCACAAGTGGCAAGTACTATATACGCCATATATGAGGCGAATACTAATTTTTGAAAAAGATCATTTGTTGTTAAACAAATAGTGAAAACAATTACTGGGAATCCCTTTAAATATGACGTCAGCTGCAAACGCCCTGCTATTGGTGCGACGTCACAACTGTGGTCGCCATATTTGTTTACATTCTTGTGTTCGTAGATCCAGGTTTGTAGAGGTCCGCCCGGCCAGGTTTGTTGTGTCTTGTGCGCAAAAAAACGATAAAGGGAGGGTGGGTGTGTGTGTGTGGGTGGGTGGAGACATGATAAAGTTAAAAAAAATTAGTACGAATAGTGTATTTTTAGGTCGACTAAAAATTTTCCACATTTAATCTCTTAAGGCAGCCCTTCGCTTCGAGCTTTGCCTGTACGAACATTGCCCTTGCCCAACATGAATTCATGCAAAGCTCGAACGTGAAGGGACCAGACGAGCAGCACTTTGTTGCAAGTTGGCTCGTGTTGATGTTTTCGAATCTGTCGGAAAACTTGGCGCGGCACGAAGCTGTGCGCGCTTAAAGTTGCAATGTGTAGTTTGATTACGAGCATGAATACAAGGTTCGAAATAAGACAATATATTCATTATATTGGATGGAATGAGACAGTAAAACTTTCAATGCCACTTTCAGAAAAATGTATTGTAGGCACTTTAACGAATTTAATTTCAACAATTATAAGTATATATTTAATGTCAGCATATGCATCCGGAAGTAAATTTGGTAATCTTCAGAGTGATTTACATTGATTTCTATTAATAGATAAATATGATTATGGCAGCACCTCGTTTTTTATACCTACCACTCCTTTACTCTACTCGATATCTTTTTTCTTCTTATTTTACTTTTTTCATTATGATCTAAAAGAACTACCTATTGCTGCTGCTTGTTTCTTACTTATTACCCTCATTAATCTGCGATTTTTAACGTAACTACACTTCGTGTACTTCGAACAAGGACTGCACGAGAAGGGTAAAAATTGTACTCGTGCAATGCTCGCGAGCATTGCTGTCATGCAAAACTCGAAGCGAAGTGCGTACGTGAAGGGCTGCCTTAAGACGTGCCGTGAGAGAGACATCGATATATTTCACGGCTCTTTGAATGAATTAATTAGTAATATTAGATCCTCGATTAGATCTGAATTTCTATGTAGTTCTAGATTAAGTACAGCATCCCACCGCCATGTAATTGGAATGCTTGCATTATGTATGGTATTTGGCCAAACAAATAGTGTCTTTCAACGATGGTAACTGTGTAACAGCTTTTCTTTAAAACTGTTTTCAATTTCTGATAAATCGTCCTCTCATGTACAAGCTGGACTCTCATATTTCGAAGTCTGTGATGAGTGTGACTGCGATTCGGAAGATGACAATTTTAGGGGTAGACTATTCTTCACACGGCTAGTTTTGCCTGGTGTCAGAGTAGCAGTAGGAGGACCTCGAGGAGGACTTTCTACTGGATCAGTGGATCAAATTTGATTGGGGAACAGCTCTTCATATTGTAGGCGTCTTGATGTTGCACTGAACATATTTGCTTCGATAATGTGGCTTTATGTTAACTTTAACACCAATTTCTTTTAACATTGGCACCATGCACCAGTGATACACCATTTTCACATCTAAACAACTTAAATTTCGCAGGAAAAAACTTGGTACACAGGAGAAAACGTAAGCAACAACAAACGCATACGCTACGTCGTCGCATTGAAGTATACATGGAAGTATATCGCCACTGAACTTTTACACAGTTGTGACGTCACAACCATGCCCCGGCAAAATCTAGCGTTTAAAATGATTTCCAAGCGCGCGAAAAACTTATCTTTAAATAATTTAAAAGTTTGTGTGTTTAGGATTGTGAAATTTTGCATACCGGTATTTCTTTATGTTCCGCATTGATTTATCACATAAATAAAAAATGTGAAAGTGGCCCATTAAGGGAACGTGATGGCACTATTCCACATAAAACACTCAATCAAGCCGTATCCTAAGAATAATCCTCTCATCTTTTTGAAATAACCTCTTTTCCTAATTTATGGGACCTCTACCCTTTCATCTCTAACACTGTTTTACAATATATCAGTAAATATCGTAAATTAAAATAAAAATGCATTTTAGAGTTAAGATTGAAAGTGCTCTTCATGTTGCTCGTGTGCATCAAGGTCTAAGTCTATGAGCTGGCTACGGAAAAAAGTGACTTATCGCTACATGGCTGATTTTTTGTGTAAAGTATGCTGATAGTGAAGTAGAAAAACTCATGTCTGCCAGCGAGATCCCGTGCCTTAAGGTTGGGAGGAGCAGTCAAATATGTCAAATTTTAATAAAACTGCCGATCTTCCGACTATATCTACCTCTGGCGCTTTTATTTTGAATCTGACCAAAAAATGGATGAGACTTTTTTGTACAGTTCATCAGGGCAAATCTTATATACTTAACATTTTTCTCCGAAAAGTGCAAATTTAGAAAAATTATAAAATGAATAGTTTAACTGTTCAATTTAAAATTTCTCAGAAACTAAGAAACTTGCAAAAAAATTGTTATGGACTTTTTTATAGTTTCTTGTGCCACATTAGCTAGTGTATGCGAAAAAATTACAAAATTTTTTTAAGCTGTTATGGCCCTTTTAAACTTTTAAGATTTCATCCAAATCGGTTTAGGCGTTTTTGAGTTATCGTGTTCACAAGAAACGAACCACATGCATCAGTTTAAAAGGGCCATAACAAAAAAAAAATTGTAATCATTTTTGCACACACTGGCCAATGTGGCATACAAAACTCTACAAAAAACTCCATTACAGTTTTTTGCAAGGGAAAACATTACATTTTGTGATTCATTGCTCAAGAAACTAATAAAAAATAGCCTGATAACGCTAAGTACTCGATTTTTTCTCGTCTGTCTGTTCCATCGATATCTCGGTTCCTGGTTCACCTAGAGACTTCGCTTCGGACTTCGGTTTTCGTTAATTGATAGCTGCTATGGTCTGTCATCCCAACAAGTTTTAGACCAATAGCTTCATAGGACAATTTTTCCGCCAAATGTGGCACATTAAATTACTTAAATATGATTTGTAGTACAAAAAAAATATTCTTGATAACGCAGTGAATGCTGCGTGTTTACTGAAATTCCGTTTTGTTAAGTAAAAGATCACGAGAATTTGCTGCATACATACATTTTCAATTTCTGTGCATTTTTACAAACTATTTTTGTTGACATTTTTTTTCTGACTTCGTTTGAGACTGGGTGGATGTAAAATTATGGAAAATTATACTATAGGTACTAGAAGTTTATATCATTTTCGACGTCCGGAGACTGAAATTTATTAGTTTAGAGATGCAACTCAAGCTCTGGCCACTATCAGAGTTGACGAAGTTCATAAAAGAAATTTAGTATTAGGGTGCCACGCGAAACGTCTTATAAATATTTGTTATGTCTAATTGTGGTGGGTTTACCAGTTTCTGCTTTTTGATGTATTGTGGTTTTAGGTCCTATTTAGTTGATAAAGAAGTCGTGGTTAAGATATTTTAGTGGAAGTTTTCATTTCAATATACCCAATCATGATGCCGAAATAAAACTGATTATGGCGATTACTGATATTTTTTTAAATAGGCACAATATCATTAAAGAAACAGAAAGTTTTATTTAAATATTAGATAGACGATAATCTATGATTGACTTTAGCATTCTAGTAAATATTAAATTAATTAATGGTTAAAATGCAAAAGTAATTTATTTAACAGTATTTTTGTTCAATCAAACATTGCTCTAATTTTCGTCGAAAATAGAGTCAAAAAGTAGAAATTGAATATGGGGCCTATTAAAGTTGCTATTTCTATGCCAGTAACCACATTATTGAATTACATTATGAGATTATTTTTAAAGTTTGCCCAACCGAAAAAGGAAGTTGTTATATTAAACCATTCAGTAACTTTAAACAGTAATTAAAACTATTGTAACGGCTTTTATATAATGAGATATTCAATACATTAGAAATCCGTGGTTCATAGTTTTTTTTTTTAATATTTCCTAATGGGCCTCAAGTTCCCAGTTTTAAATCTCGTTTTCGCATTCCCGTTCCTTTGGGAAATTCGGAAAGTGCTTTACTAAATCCAAAATCTTCGTGGGTATACGTCCAATCATTCCCGAAAGTTTCATCGTAATTGGATGAACGGTTTAGGAAGGAGAGATACAGGCAGACAGACAAACACTAATTTTTATTTACAAAGAAGAAGATAATAAAATCAACTAACTTAACGCACTTAACGTAATAAGCATATACAGGACATTTTAGTACATTTATTAAGAATTAAAAAAATGTGCTATTGTTTGCAATTTGTCTGTCCGTCCGTTCGCCGATCCCGATCCACTTCTACCGTTTTGAACTACTTCTAGGGGAATGGTTCTAGAGTCCTAGATTTTTTTGCAGTAGGTAGCCCTATACCTTGAAGGTGTGCCAGACTGCCATCAAATTTCGCTGTCTAAAAGGAGCCGCTCGCCACGAATTATTTCCTGAGACGCTGTTTTTGAAAGTAAAACGTGCATAACTTTTACCATACGACAACCAATTGGTCTCAGATTTTGCATACGCATGCCTTTAGTGGTGCTAAGTTAAACTTTAGGAATGGGGGGGTGGGGGGTAAACACATGTTCTACCCTTCATGGTATTCTAATGAAAAGTCTCATCGAAATAGATTGGTTTGTACAAAGTATAACTTTCCCCTGCGACTCTTTTTCGAGATCAGTGAGCGACGGGGCCTGGGGGGGGGGGGGGTGGTGGTTAAGAAAAGGAACCGTTTTCTACCAACTACTGCCCTTCTTTCTGTTCTCTTATCAAAGTACGGGGCGGAAAGGGGGGGGGGGAGTGGAACTAGTTTTATTCTTCATGGTACTCTAATGAAAGGTCTCAACGAAAGGAATTCTTTTCTCTTATCGTGCTCGGGTATATACCCTTATACCTCAAGAACGGATTGTCGGAAGAGGGTACTCACAAAGGGAGACGTCTACAAAAAATATATCCATTGGTCATGTCAAAACAAAAGCTATTTCGGTTAAAAAAAATGCGCTTTATCTGCACAAGAGTTGTGCACAATTTATACTTGTTATTATTAGCATCAAATTGTGATTTTTTTTAAGTCAAACTAGTTTTCCTGAAATTTGAGTAAAGTAAAGCTTTGAATAGAGCAAAATATACAGCCATAGGGAACTGATGTGAATGGTCAACTTTTGTCGTTGTTTTCTTGTTTAACTACGAAGAATCATTTCGGACCCATGCATGTACTTCTATAAAAGTCCAAGTCAACAAAAATATTAGGCAATCTACTACAAAAATAACTCCACACGGTTGTGCTTATAAATGAAACTTTTGCCTCTTCGAAACCAGAACGATGTTTTAAAAAATTGCTGTTGCTAGCACAGGTGCCACCCGCACATCTGCTCATGCGCGATTTTTCCCTTTTATGTCTAAGAATACTCGTATGTGTACCAAATTGTGTTCCAATCGCTTCAGCCGTTTATCTGGAAATGAGAGTACAGACTGACCGACAGACCGACATCATCGAGATTTTGTTTGATTCGGATTCCTGGTGCTTCAAAACGTGTATTTCCGTCAAAAAAGTGGGAGGTCCTTTTTGACCCTCTCTTACGGTGGTAAAAACTAAAAGTGAAACATCCATAACCTTTGAGAAATTTAACATACGCCCTACAGTTTTTTTAGATTGCTTAAAAATTCACTGTCAACAAATTCTTTACGACGTTATTTGCTTGTGCGTGGTTTTATTCTTGAAGGAAGAGCACAAAGGTACTATGGAACAACGTAATGCATTACTATCGCATGTGCAAATTTGTTTGTAGGCATTGACTTTAAAACCAAAGAAGGTTGTGGAATGTGAATTCTGTTACTCTGATCTAAGTTTACTTTTAACGAAAGTGAAATTGCTTTTCGGCAAGGAGACGCAAATGGTCCAATGTGATCCTCACTTTCCGTTAGCACAAATAAAATTTTAGGTAGTGGTTTAATTGCCCATTAACCATAGTGAAGGTGGAATTTATATTTTGGTCAAAAGGAAGTCCTGGGGTTTTGAAAGTTCTAATTGTTCATATACCTACACTTTTAGTTACTCGTATGATTCACTTTGTTTGATCTGAAGCGCTTTTGTCCACCAACCTGATGCTTATTGCTAAAATTATGGATGAGATTTCTGCACATCGGCAACAAAGAAAATAAATTAATTTATTTAATAATATTCTTGAAATAAACAAGTGTGTGTAAAGTTGTAAACTTATTTGATAGTAGTATACGGCGCAACATTCAGTTTCGTTTTGTACAGCACTCCTGTATCTCTCAAATCGCCACTGTCATAGTAGTTATCTTGCTGTAATCCATAATATCCATTCACTGTCTTGCTTGCCTTTTCAAGGGTGTCGATATTGTCGCTTCTGTCAAACCAAGCGTTGTGGTGGTGATGATGAGCAAATTGGGGTGCAGCTGGATATGAGAGTGGTAATGCCGCGACCGGTGCCGGTAAGGATTGTACTATCGGGGTCGGTCTTGTTTGAAACCTTGAAAGGACGGTACTCAGTCCAACAACCAAAATTAGGAAACCGATAAACCCATTGTTTGCAGCTACTAAAGCGACAACGAGAAGCAGTGTGAAAGCGATGCCCAGTTTGAAAAAGATTGCAGGTGCGATGAAGGATAAACGTTTTAGCGTGTTGTGGGCCAGTGTTCTTCCTGTAATAAAAACTAAATTAGAACTGATCCCATGTAAACTTATCTTTCATTTTAAATGTCCATAGTTTATTTGTATATACAAGGGATGGATAAGTAGCTATTTATCCATTCTGATTAACTGACTGAATCTCTACAGAAGTAGGTAGAAAGTGAACAATTATAGAAAGTAACAGACCGATGAGTAATTGTGTGTCATTTTTTGCATCAAATACCCATACGCGTTACATTTGTATAAATACTTATTTATGGAAAGTGGCGTTCATAAAGAAAGGAATTGAATAAGTAACCGAAAGTAACTAAACCTTCAATGTACGACCAATATAATTCAACCATCCTGGGTTAGTAGAGCAATTAATTTTCATTCCTTTAGCGTGATGTAACAAATACACTGCATTCATAAGTTATTAGCCCACACTTAATTAATGATTTTTATGTGATAGAATTTGACTCTATACTTAAATTGTGTGTACCAATTGTATTGTGAAGTGGGGTGTTCTACGAATTTGACAAATTGCCGTTGTAACAAAATGTAGCTCTGCACGCAAGGAGCGTAAACAATACCGAGGGACGAATTGTTTAAAGAGACATGTCAAATTGTTTTTCAGTAACTATTTTTATTAATAGGTACCTAAGGTGTACACAACAAATTTACACACAAAATAAAATATATAAAGAAACTCGCTATATTTAGTTAGCCCTGCATACTACAGATACGATCATCTTTGCAGATACTTACTCCTTCATTTAATTATTGTGACTACTCGCTTAGACCGTCAATTTCTTTATAGATTTTTTAGTAATGCAAGTCAACAAAGATTACAAATATTACCTTAAGTTAAAGTAGGCCGTAGGTATATTATTAAGAGGTAATTTCAAGAAAAGTAGAAAAACTACTTTTTTCAAAATATCCACCAAGCCATTAATAATTATGGGAAAATAAACGACGTGTTCCGTGAAAGGCACATAAAACTGCATTTTTTTCCTATTTAACCTAATCCGTATCTCTTGCACTTTCCGAAATCCCATACTATTCATAAAAAAGTTCGCCTGTACATACTTTAAATGCGACAGCCCCCAGTCGTCATGCACTTTCCTCTCGAGTCCCGATGTCACGCTCTCCATACCTCTAGTGCTCTTCTTTTGTCAAGGGGCCAACTTAGTTATGCCTTTGAATATAATTTTTTTTATATTCAAAGGTTATGCAGCTAAATACCAAGATTTTTACATCTTCAAGAGAGAGTAAGTGGATGACACAAAGGACGCCACGCATAATTTCTTGTACCAGTTAACAAACTAAACTGTTTTTCAGGCTATTGCTTCATGAGTTCATTCAGGCTTTAGAGGAAGAAGACGCCGGTTCCGCTGATATTTACATAACTCCACCTGCAGATGACCAAGAAACCGATCAGGACAGTGGCTTGTCAGACGACGAACGTGAAGAAAACCATTTAGGTGCTGCAACTCTCAAAGCTGAAACTGAAGCTATTATAGACCTATAACATCAACAGGGCATAGATAATTGTCAACTGCTTTATCCCAGCATACATCATTCAGAAGCTGAATTTTGCAGTGATGATGATTTAAAACTTTCCTTATTTCTGCGGCCCCATCCCATACAGCAATGGAATCATGTGTCCAAAAAAAGAAAGTTGCTGAATTCGCATAATAATAATAATCATAATCATCTCTGAGGGTCAATCGTCAATGAAGTACGAAAATACAACATAAAAAGAGATTGCAATACGGAGAACCTCCACCATGCATATTCCAAAAAAATCTTTGGCTGATTTTTTGTCTTTATTTTTTTATGACGAATGACTACAAAAAGTTTTCGTTGAAGGCAATGCATATGCATTATGAAAAAACTTCCACACGCCCTTGAATTTGAGTATTGAAGAATGATTGTTGGAATGCTACTTTCTGAAGATTTTGATTGACGCTGATATTAATGCAGGCTATAATTTTTCACAGTTTAATATTTTCGCCAGTCAATGAACACTGAACAGTCAGTCGAGTTCCAATGATACCATGAAACAAGCTATCTAACTTTTGTCCTTATAGCCCAGGCACTTTAGACAAAAAAATGCCATAAATCAGATAAAATTAGTAACTAGCTGATTTTTGGTGGGGTGTTAGTATATGATAAGTATTTTCTGAGAGTTCCCCTTCCTTCCCCCTCTTGCTTCACCCGGTACAGCGATAGAAAGAGCCTGTAACCGGAAAGTAATGAAATAGCTATTGTGCTCCATCTATGGCACCGATTTTGGTGGTCGTGGTCTTAAATTGTTCAAAATGACAGTGGTTGTGCTAAATAATAACCACTGCAATAAACCATAACATTTTGAGGTGTTTTATTGGAATTTTATGTAAATTTTAGCAATTTTTTAACCACAAATCCAATAAATAATTAAAGCGCTTTCAGAGCACCTAAAATGAGGAACTTTGTTACAATTTCGCATCTTTAACATTCTTATCATCTTGCAGAGGATGCGATAGATGCATTGGCGCAATCTCCCATACAGCCGGTAAACTTGGAAGGACAAGCTCGGGCACAGTCACAAAGTCTATCACACTGGCCTTTTAGTCCAGTCAATTACGGTTTGGGCTGGATGTTCACTCAACGACACCAAGCGCATCCTATGTAAAAAAATTCGCTGAATCCAAAAATCATAGTCCCCCTGGCCGGAAACGCCCGGAACATATTGTTATAAACAAAAAACGAAGAAAAAATGGAAAAATGTCGTGTTTTTTTCACATTTGACTTCGAATATATCGTTAACTATTGCTCGGAGGGAAAAAATGAATAGAAATGAACTTGTTTAGAATAATAGTATATTATATACTGAAGTAGTACTTTTAATCCCAAAGGTAAAGTTTATGGCCCGACCGCAGTTGCAAGGTATATACGATATTTTTCGTACTTCCGAAACTGAAACACTTAATATGTATGGAGTTAGAGAACGCGTTCTTTCAAAAAATCGCTGTTTAACAAGTTACCATAGGAACGTTGCGTTGGTACGACAGTCCCTATGCTATGGTAACAAAAATAATTTGGAAACTGTCATTGCTAGTGTCATAATTTTGGTGGTGGGTGACAAAGGTGTATTTGATATTGATAAAAAGCAGCCAAACTAGGTAATGAATTGAACCGAAATCCAAAAAACTATATGAGCAGCAGTACGATGCGTTTAAGAAGTAGGGCTGCATACAAAATGTGGAACAACCTACTGAAATTGCCTTCATAGTAATTTCATCCTTCCGGGATTTTCGTCCAAATTTAATCCCGGCGGGACAAAAAGTGACACTTCAGTCCTTGTCATAATGGAGTGAAGTTGTCACTTTAGTCTCGGAAGTACGAAAAATTTTCTATAAGATACAGTTGGTCCGCTCAATGTCAACTGTTATTGTTATTTATGGAAAAATGTAAAAAAGTAATCTCTAACACTTTGTTATTACTAAGTAAAATTCATCAGATCTTTTTGAAAATCCGTATTTAGTAAGTTCTTTTGATAACAAAACAATATCACAAACCGCCGTAACTACTACAGTTTTCAATATATTTATTCTTACCTTTTGATTTCGGTACCTTATAGCTTTGGTGCCTGAGCCAAGAACGACGAGTAATGTGCGCATGCGCAGGTTGCGCAATATGAACTTCCTTATTTATTAATATATTAATATTTGATTTGCTATTATGGGTTGTAAACTCAGTACATAAATGTCTTGTCCGTCCGTCTATCGGTACGTCCGGCGTCTTGAGACTAAGCGATGCACGAATAACACAATAGTACGAATATAATGCCGAAAAACCGAAACTTCTACGAAAGGCGGCCGAACAGTCGACTGTTAGTGAAACAATAAGCTCTTTTTATGAACCAGAAATAAAAGTGAATAATCTCATGGGTATCATGGATCTGAGGAGTTTCAAGAATTTCAAACGAATTACAAAAAATGACGATGTATCAAAAAAATCCAAACAATGATAAAAATCTAAGAATGTAAGAAGGATTAAATTAGTGTTGATTCAAAAATGATAAATTTAAAAATCTCATTGCACATACCTTCTTCAAGTAACTCACTTCCAAAATCTGTCTCCGCACGAGTTTCATTCAATTCACAATTTACTGCGCTAAGTGAAACGCAGAAGTATATTGAAAGATAAATTAACAACTTAATTTTATTTCTAGGCGACATTTTTACGCGGCGAGGGTCGAACTTGACACTGACTTTAAAAAATGCTTTCTGAAAGTAATTTCAATCATCTTTGAGAATTTATTGTTGGCGATCAAACAATGCCGCTATAATTCGAAGTTTAATCACGTAGTGTTTAGTGTGTGATTAGCAATGCCTTGGGTATACCGGGTTTCTATACGTTGAACAAATTTAGATGATCTCTGCATGAAAAACTAAGATGTGTAATTGATGCAGAAAAGAAATGAACAAAATCTTATAAGTAATTAAACTTGAATTAATTCCCCAAACTAACTGCCTCTATAACAAAAAAAATATGCATTGTGGACATGCAGTATACTGGTACTACCAAATTTCTCACCTAGATTTAATAATATGCAAATCAATTGCAAATTTCGTGCATGTATTAATTGTTTTACGAAGTAGTGCAAAGTAGATTTTGGAAGTAAGTCAATTCGTGATAGAGGTTATCATGACTTGGTGCTGCTTTGAAGTCATCATTGGTTAGTAGATATTCAAGTTCGATTATGCATTATGTACAACTTGCAAAAAACGGTTAAAGTGAAAAATGTTTGCAAATATTTTGTTGTATTGCAAATTTTCTACAACTTGTTCCGCATTTATGGGTTCCTTCATTTTAGGCTTAAATTAGTGTGTGCCTAGCAATGCCCAAACAGGTTATTTAGGGCCAAACATCCTTTAACTAGGGAATGCAATACCGGGATCCCGAAATACCGGGATTCGGGATTCTTCATTTTCACTATGAGGATCTCGTAAACCGTAAGATACAGAAAGTCCATTAAATGGGTAAAGTTATTCAGAATTTTACGTTGATTAATTTTCTCCTCCAAAGTTTCTGTATAGCTTTACAAATGGTAAAGTTGTAACCAAAAAATCGATGTCATTTAAGAATGCGCTGGCGTTCATTTATTTTCAAAGAAAATAATATTAACAAACCATTAGAAGCACATTATAAACTTCAAGCAAGAATTCAAGTCTGATTCCCAAATGAAATACTGAGTGAGACAGTTGTGATTTATCGAAACCCACAAATCATAAAAATCTTAATTTAGCACCATCAGAATGCTGAGAAAAATTCCTAATGGTTTCTTACAATTTGTCATATATCTTTGAAAACAAAAGAACGCCAGCGCAATGTCAAAAATGACATTTTTCGGTGTTTTTGGTCATATCTGTTTATACAGCTATAATAAGCTTTGAATGGGAAAATTAATCAGCACTACGAGATCCCCATAGTGAAAATGAGAAAAAAAACTCACCTTGTATAATGCACTTGTAAGGCAATTCGCACTTGGATAATTCGCTGCAAGCAAAATTCGCAACAAAACGATCAGCACTTGATAGTAGACATTAGGTTTTTAAATTTTTACTCTTTAAAAAATGTCAAAAAATGATGTCAAAAGTATAGAATGGGGTTTTGGGACGCTGGGGTCCAAGTTTGTTAATTCGATTTCATGTTTTAAGTTCATTTATGGTCTTAAAATAAATAAATAAATAAATAAATAAATAAATAAATAAATAAATAAATAAATAAATAAATAAATAAATAAATAAATAAATAAATAAATAAATAAATATATAAATAAATAAATAAATAAATAAATAAATAAATAAATAAATAAATAAATAAATAAATAAATAAATAAATAAATAAATAAATAAATAAATAAATAAAATGCAACTCATGTGTTTATTTGAACCCTTTAACGACGAAGAGAGAAATCTCATGTTCAGTTACGTTTAGTTTTGTTTGTTCCCGACAAAATTTGGTAAATTAGCGTTTGGAATGTAAGGATTTTGACCTTGAACATCGTTTGCTTGGAATCAGGAACTTAAAGTCAGAATTGAATTATTCTGTTGTGCTTGGGTGCTGTTGTGTACCGAAAGAAATTTTATTAAAGAGCTAGTTAGGTTTGAGAAGTGTTGTATATGGCCCGAAATTAAAGGGCCACAGCAATATTTATCTCTGATCTCCAAGGAATCTATTAAACTGACCATTATTTACAATTCTTTCTGGATGCTCTGGATTTTTTAATATCAATAATGCAGTGGTTGATCCTAGGGTTGATCCATCTTCTCGTATTTATTTATTTACTACCATTTTTTTACTCAATATGGGGTTGATATCAGATGGTTGCTAAAGACCTGGATTCTTAAACCCGCCCGTGTGGAAAATTTCCCGACGACAATCCTCTGGGTAGAATTTGAAGATCGAATGGACAATACAAACCTGCTCCTAATGTTGGTTTATTTGCTGGTAAATGAAACTTGGTCCAAAAAACTTCAGTTTGCTTACGCACTCACATTTATGTTAACTTGCATACCGTTACCTTACCGTTATTTGGAGAAATGTCTTAGATAAGCGGTTGCACTAAAGTGCCTATTATATCAGCGAATCTAATAATGAACTTTACTTTTAGTTGATTTTATGTCATACTATCTAGTAATCGCCGCTTTCCCAGATCCATTTGAGTCTGGTAAATCGTATTTTACCAGACTGAAAATTTTTACCAGACTGGAAATGTTGCCTGGCAACATCAACTGACATCCATATAAACCTATATATTAATGTGTCAAACTAGTGTCAGATCAAACAAATCAAGTGATCGACTTTTGCTTTCATTTAAATGCGTACAACATTCTAATCAAAAATTGTATGGCATTTTAATAAAAGAATGAGCAATATGAAATAAAATGTTTTACATTATTTGTATGTTAAATCAATTAACGTTACTCGTTTCGAAATTCCTGCCTCAGCTACGCTTCGGCAGTAAACATCTGACTCGTTAACGTAAACCTTGATTTACCATACTCATATGTAAATAACTATTACAGACAGTTTTCTTTGTTGTAATTCCGTGCACCGAATGAGTCAATTTCACCTCGTCTTTATTTTGTTAAGCTACACAAATACGAGGTAAAGTTTCCCAAGGAATTTGCTTGCTAACACGCTTGTTTATAATTGAACGATGTCTTTTTATTGAACGGATACTGCACGATTGCGAGCTTTTCGGACTCGTACAGTTAAGTAGACAAATATCTCTTGGCGTAATTTTTCAACAAACTCTATTCTGGTGACTTGGCACTCATTGTCTAATATACGGATTCGAAACTTGTATGGCCATTTAAAATGAATCATGAAAGCAACAACTTGTCTGCACTTGTATGCACCGTACTTTTTACACTCGAATGACAAACGCAAATTTTTCACAACTTTCTAACTTGACCACCAGATCGCTAAGAATTTATTTGGGCCGCCTTGTGAGCTCGGTTACCCGAACGCTAATATGGGCCGTACTTTTAACCAGCTAACAGGTAACCTTCGAATCTGGATCTTTTCCTGAGTTATAGGGGCGGTATTTTATTAATTTTCGTTGGTTCAACCGGCTTGCAGAGCTGTATCTGACTTTCGAATTCTGCAGTGTTAGTTTATGTTTTATGAAGCTTTATTTAATTTGATGAATTGTAAAACTAACATAACACGATCAATTTCCAGCGTGTAATTCAAAACCGTAGCCAGACAACGAGGAGACAAATACCCCATTGATAAACGTGGGAATATTATGAAAGCTCGCTGTTATTTCAATCGACATAATAAAAACTTGAACTTATCACGAATAAGATTTGTTGGGGGAATGTTCTTGAAACCTTGAATCTTTTTCAACTTAGAAATTTTACTTCCGTATAATTCGATTGGAAAAATCGCAAAAAATTTAACTCAAATAAATGCTCTCGGTATATATTGTCACTTGTCGTTCTTCATTGCTTTTTAATCCCTACGGGAAATGGAGAAGTCGAAACGCCAATTAATATGTTACATAAAACAATAGGTACTGTTCGAGTCTAGGTTCGAGTACTTTGCAAACCTGCAATAAAAATAACGTAATTCTAATACGCTACTGGAATACACCACGTCACTGCTAATCAGAAACGTTTTAGCCGACGGTCATTGTCAGTGCACAATTGGGCTCCAAGCTTTTGACCACATCAAAATGTTCAGTTGGTAAACATCGCCTATTCGAATTATTTCGTTGTAAATTACGGGGCTCTGTAGGTAGGTATATTTATAGTGCGAAATTGTCTGGGTGCTAATTATTCGTGAGCGAAATGTCCAGAGTGCCAGTTGATCAGGGTGCTAAATATAGTAGAACACAAAATGCCCTGGTGCGAATTGTCTGGTATCAAATTTTTAGGCCACAACATATTCGGAGACGGAAATCTCTGGGTGCGAATTAGTGTGCATTTTTAAGGTGCGAATTATCCGAGAGAGAAAGGTACTCAGGGTGCCAATTTTTCCGATGCGAATTGTTCGGGCGCGAATTTTCCGCATATGTAATATAATATAGGCATTTACTCATTTGTCATTTATAGGTAATAATGTTAAGTGTAATTTGTTTATGTTAAGATCTGTGTGCATTTAGAAGATTTGCTCTACTTCATTTCACACTCATCACTTCTGTTTTACATTTCACCGCATGTAAGAGAGTCATTTTACATAATCTCGCCAGTAGATTACTTCCTACCTGCACCTGTATAAACGGTAAAATCAGTCTGAGCATCTGCCATGGGTGCCCACTAAAAAATGTTAATTTAGTAGCTTTGTTTCTATTCAATTACGTATTGCAGGCCGGAGGTGATTGTACCGCATTTTTGAATAATCGAGCGAATCCAAACGAAGCGCAAAATGTTAAAGTAGCACACCGTTTCTTTAAAACTGGATACTCAATTCGACGGCATTCACAATAATGACTTCTCGCGAATTGTGTTTCGTACTATTCCTACAGTTGAACGCAGTGCAAAGTTACAAATTAAATAATGACTGTGACCCACAGGGTTTGGTTGCCAAAAGTGGATTAGATCTTCCTTGGTTATCGAGAGTGAAAGGGTTTCTTCAGGATTCTAACGTGCGATATCTTCACAAATTGTTTAATGATTTGGATCTGAATAGTGATAAAGACGATAACTTAGAATATATGAATAAAGTGATTGTAGAGCGTAAATTAAAGATAGACGATGAGAGTAAGCAAATTTTACCTTTCTTAATAGTACCGGGACTTTTACTAGCCGGAATTCTCCCGTGGATTATTCCTAATTTAAAAATAATTGTAATGGTTGTAGGACTTTTGAATCAAATAGCCTTTTCTTCGGCGGTTTTTTCATTTCTGCGTAGCTACATATTTGACAATAACAACCGTGAACATCTATTCTATATCAATCATGGGTATAATAAGGATTCATTAAAGTTTAGCAATAATGTTCCAATAATGTATCATAATAGATAAGTTTATTAGTTTAAGTGATTGTTATAACAAAATGTACCTGATGTTACAATTAAAATTCAGTAATTATAAGAATTGTTAGAATTTATAAACTGCTAGATAGACTACAAGAAATAAATTACGGATAGTTTTTTTTTCAGTGAAAAAAAAGTGGACCAACCTTTTAATTGGGATCTAATGCATTTTGGTGTCAGTGCCAGATTATCGTCCTTTGGGCCAGCGCAATTTCCAAATTTCTAATTTTATCGAAGATTTGTCCATAGAAAACAAAATACCTTCCTTTTTACTGTCACCTGTATATTGAACAATTGAAAAACATACTTGACGTAGAAGTTTTATTTATCGAAAAAAAAATTGGAGGCATTACAAGAAGATTGCACAGAAGTATGAGATACCAGGACATTCATTCACATTCCACACCGAAGAAATCCAAGTTTCATGAAAGCCGTCTTTCCTATCCAATTATTTATGGCGAATTACTCCTCGACTATGGATTTCTTAAAAAATTCACATGAAATACTTAATTTGTCACTTCAAGAGTTCAAAAAGGATAATTATTCTTCACCTAATGGATTTTTTGTTTTCCTTTCCGAATTAAATAAGCTCGCTTCTCTATTCTCACATCTTGACGCAGAATATGTGCTGCCTATTATACGCTTGTCTCAACCTTTAAAAATTTAGAAGCAAAATATAAAGATAAGTGACACTTTTAGGACTGCGAACCTCTCATGCATTTATGTGCTAAAAATCGGCTACTCGAAAAATTTTTAAGAAACGGAAGAATCTAAAGCGTTTAGAACATCCGAAGAGACAAAAGAATTCAATAAATTTAAACAATCTAAAAGATCAAAAAAATTACATTACGTCAAAGGATTCGAAATATCGGAAAAAATCACAAAAAGGAAAAATCTGAACGAGCTTAAAATCTAAAGGATTTTATGAAATCAGAAGAGTCGGCAAAGGATAATTGAAACACACGTACATCAGCACACGATGAATTTAAATAGTCCGTAGAATTGAAAAACCAGATGAATAAAAAAAATGATTCGAAGAATTGTCAGGAATTTAAATAATATGAAAATGGGAAATCAAATTTTGTTGTTGCGGGTTATGTTGAATTTAAATAATAAATAAATAAAGGCTATTTTAGCGGGAATTTGAGTTAAATTTAAATCTTAACAAAACGGAAACGTTACAATGCTGCGAAGGATCGGAGGAAACGGAGAAATCAGGATTCGCAGAAACAGAATTCGAAAACATCAAGAATCTAAAGAAATATAGCAATGGTGAAACACTGATGAAAGGAGTTTATCTGCATAATCCGGACTTGAGGGATCCAAAGAATTGGAAAAGTTGAAGCATCTTAAATTAAAGTAGAAAAAATTCCGAAGAATAATGGATTTTGAAGAATCTGAAGAACGTGAAAAAAAACAAAAGGGTATCGAGGAAGTAAGCCTAAATTTAGTTCTAGTAGTAGTTCACTGTAGTTTTCTCTTTCTAGCAGAACGTAGAGCCGTCGATAAGATCGTAGGTATGTTTAGATACTACTATGAAAATCTCCAAAAAAACACGCACGTGCGAACAAAAATACTGGCAAGTTAAAAATATTTTGTAGGGTATGTTAAAATTACATTGTAACAAGTTTGAATGAGTAGGCTAAGCCGTTCTTTAACCGTAAGGATAGATAAAGTGATCACTTTAACAGCAAGGGTAGATAATGTGAAACAGATGAGTGTGCATTCTAATGACATCTGTCATTCTCATTTCAAATGCACGATATAAAATGACGTCCAGAACATCTATAGCAACGATCGCGACGGCAGAACCTTTTGACGTCTCTAAATTAAATTCAGAATTGTCAGAAGCTTTACAATGATTTATATGGCTTCTGCTATACAATAAAGTTTTGTTTTATACACGACGATAAAGGGAAACTAAACTTAAAAAGCGGAAGATTCATAACAGTCATGGTGATAAACCATACCTACATTTCTTATGCCAAATACAGAGAATCGGAAAAACTCAAACGGAGGGCAAGCGGCGACTGGCTACTAGTGAATGCTGAAACAAAATTAAAGCGCACAGCAATTTCCTTAAGCGGGAACAGTAAATAATCGGATTCGGTAGTGCCGTTTACGGGAAAGCAAAATGCAGGAAGGCGAAAATCAAAAATCATTACGTAACGGAGCTGAAATTCCAATGGTCCAATAGTCAACTTAGGGAAACTATTTATTTATTGTTCCACTGTTGTTCTGGGCCCTCAACAAGCTTTCGCTCAATTACAGAGTGACCCGCATAATGCTTTTTAGAGGTGCCCCTGCTGTTGTTCTATACTACCTCGATGTTTACCTTACGAACTAGGAAAACTACAAGAAAACCTAATTCACACAAAGAAATATCAATACATTATAAAGAATGTTAAAACAAAAAAAATGACAATAACAAAATGCAACTAGTATTTAATATGTACCGTCCAAAATACATTCATCTCAAATTTGTTGTATTAGCTATTTGTAAATGCATATAAGTCATCTTTTTCATTATATCATGTAATAGTATATCTAATATTATATCTATTGGTTAGGTCGAAACGAATATCTCGATCACGACGTGTCGGAAGAGCGTACTCATAAAGGGCAAGATGGAACGTATGGATAAGACGTACAAAACGTTCAGTGCAAATGTCTGCAGAACAGTGTCGGAGGAAGGTACACTCAAAAGGCGAATGGAACGTCTAGACAAGACATATCTACTTCCAATGTAAAAATTTGAATGTGGATATCTCGAAAATTGGCTGTTGGATTGTCGGCTTGATTCTTGTTGGATTATAGGGCGTATATTGTACATGTTTACCAGGCGACCGTTAAATTTTTATGTGTAAAGAGCTCATTAATCATCTACCAAGAAGGTCAACATCTATAAATATAGCACGCTGCTATCGTATTTATAACCCAATAGCTTACCTCTAGCTATTTTGTTAAAAAAAAGTGCTTTATCTGCACAAGAGTTGTGTACAATTTATACTTGTTAATATGAATATTCGTTTTCGTGGTGTCTCGAAAACTTGGCAGAAAGAAACAAAATAAAAATCAAAACGGTGTAACATTATTAGACCAACTGTGACAGAGATGGCAATTTCCTTAGACCAATTTCGAGCATTTTGCTGGCTATTCCGAATTAGGTTTTCCTGCAGTTTTCCTAGTTCGTAAGGTAAATACCGGAGTAGTATAAAACAATTTAAGACCTTCTGCAGGGGCATCTCTAAAAAGCATTATGCGGGTCACTTTGTAATTGGGCGCAAACCTGTTGAGCGCCCAGAAAAAGAGAGGAATAATGAATAGGTAAATAAATAAAAAAGTAAATATAATAAAAGATTTGGGGTTAGAAGCCTTCAAACTTCAAAGTACTGTTATAGTTGTCAATATGCATCTAAAATACATAAGTTGTATTCCGCTTAGTTTAGCCATAGAGGTCCTCTATGGTTTAGCTAAAAAATCCGGCGCTAGTGATGATATTTTCCTAAACAATTTTCTTAAGGAATTTTGATAGAATGAAAACAGTTTTAAAAAATTGTTAACCTTCTTCATAACTAAATGCAAAACCAACGAAATTGGAAATGAAACGATATAGCTGCATTAAGGCCCTCGGTCCTCTTATGGTATGTGCAGAAGAATCGTCAGGGACTGTGATGTTTTAGTTATTAGTAAGGAGGATTTAAAAAAAAACACTTTTGTTTGTTAGTGTAGTTAACCGTTTTGTAAATTCATGAGGTATCGTATTACCACAGATATACCGTGATCTGTGGTATTACATACGTAGGGAAATATGGAAATACTACTCCGTTGTTCTTAGCGCGAATTTTTCTCGAGTGCCGCATGAATTTACAGAAAGACCTTTTACTTTTGGTAATTTAGCGAACAAACATTATTTAACAGTTATAACTAAAATTAAAAACAAAGAAAAATAATAAATGATAAGATAGTGTTAAAACTCTATTAATTTATTGTACTTTTTTACTTCCTCAATGTCTTCGGTTTTCATTTCGGAATCTCCCCAGCCCCAAACAGCCTTACTATTGTGTTGATTCTCAAAATTAAATTTAGATCCATCGCCGCTCCGTATTGCTTTTCTTTCAATTAGTTCCTTCGCCACCGTTTTTAGATCGTAAGCCCATCCAATTTTCGCAAAAAAGTTGATAAACATTGTAGTTTGGTTGAGGCGAGAATTTCCGAACTCGGATGTTTTATAATCCCACGGAAATACGTGATGGTAATTATGCCATCCTTCTCCATTCGTGACCACTGATATAAGGGAATTTTCAACAGCACCTATTTTCCTTAAACATAATTAATTATAATTGTATCTCCTTCACTATTCACTATAAGTGTGGCACTTACTTGTCGTACGGTTTTGTACCAAACAGATGTGCAATGCTATTCACACAGTATATGGCGTTTAGGGAAACGCAGTGTCTGAACATCGCTGCTGTGTACCATGATATAGAAAGCGATTCGTTCCAGAAATACCAAGGTACAATAGTCGGTATTATGTAACATAGAAGGATGACCAAAAAGAAATAGTGCCTGTAAGGAAAACAGGTTGTGCATTAAACTTATTGAATTATTTCTGCGCACGGTTCAATAGGGGTTGCGAGTCACTCTTTAGTTTGAATGAGATCTGGTCACAACACCCAATAAACATAACCATAACAGGCATACTAAGCACTACACCCAAAGACGTCTGTCCTAACTGGACGTATTTAGGATATTTTTTCCAAATAAAATGCGGTAATCTAGTTAGTTGTTAATTGGATGGTGATAAAAATAGTAGGTACATAGGATGCCTGGGAAGGGCTATAGATCGCGAAATTTTAAACGTGCAAGGAATCGCTTGTTTTAAATAAAATAAAATATCTAAAACGTACCCCTCATTTGAAAAAATAGAAGATCTAGAAAATTGGATGTAGTCGAGTCAAATGGGTAAAATGGGTGTAACATTCGTCCTTGTGACGAAATGCCATCGGATTAAGCGGTGCGGTGCATCCAGCCGCAATGCCTTCAGTTAAAAAGGACTAATAATACATCGCTCTTCAACGAATGATCAATATTTGCATACCTATTATTTTCATACAACAAAAAATACTAGTAACTAATGGGTAGTAATAATTTTTTTTCACTACTAGCGTCTGATGACATGATTATTAACCTTTTTTCCACTTGTAAAGTAGGCATTTGTTCAAAGTGGTTAATAATGTGTACATTATTAACTAGTAGTCAATAATGAGAACTGTCACGCTGTCACTTTTAGAAAACACAACCCCAAATTTCGCTCAATAAACGTTTAGACAAGTTCTCTAAAATGAATAATTGCCACCATCCGTCATTTTCAGAGGAATTACATACCTAAAATTATCACATTTTGAAAAAATTCGAACGAAATTACTCTTTGAAAATATCTCAATGACAGAACAAAATACGGCCTGTTTGACTTTTACTTCCACGTACTTGATTCACATGTTAAATTAATAAACACAAAATTCTGTTCAACTGTTCACTTTCTTATCAATATAATATGTTAATTTAGAGGACTTCAAGTGCTAGTAGTGAAAAAAATAGTATATATACCACGCAAGCGCCTCGAGATGTAATCTTGGTGCTCAGGCAATAATACTGTACTTCTCTACCTTGATATATAATGTACTATTTAAACCTCTCGCCAGGAAAGATTGCCGGTCATAGAACACTTGATCCCGATCTACAATCCATGTTTTTCCAAACGTGTGAGCAACTTCCGGGGTAGTATCGTGTCAATGTTGAACAAAAAGACTTTTCGTTCAACATTGGCACGATCCTATTCCGGAAGTCGCTCGCATCTTAAGAAAAACATAGATTGTAAATCGACAGAAGGTGTGCTGTGACCGGCAATCTATCCTGGCGAGAGTTATAGTTGAGTGTGGTGGTCACCCTTAAAATTTTGTGTTGGTGTCATCGAAAAGTGGGTATTGTGGTCATGTTACGTGTGAAGCTTAAAACACTAAGTTAGGGTTTATATCAAATTGAGTGTTATGTTCTTTGGGCATTTTGATATAGACCAGTTAGAATTATCCACCTACTTTCTTTGGAATTGAACAACTGCGTCCGACTCTAAATCATCCACAAATATTGTCTTTCTTTTGTTTATAAAATCTTCATGTTTGACGACCAGCAGCCATCCAACGTGAGAAAAAAAGAAACCACGCTTCGCGTTGTGAGGATCGGCATCCGTATCTGAGAATTTATGATGTGCTCTATGATTTCTTGCCCAACTGTAAATGTGACCTTGGAATGCGATCGATTGACAGATCATTAAAATTATCCTTAATGGCAACTTTGCTTTATACGATCTATGCGACCACAATCGATGTGTTCCTGCTGTAACACCTTGAAGGGATATGGTTCCATATATGTAGGCTAAAACATGGTTGTACAAATTAGAGAACTTGCTCATGCCATGGCACTCGCATATGTTAAGCGTAGTAAATGTCGAATATTTCTCATGTCAAGTACCACGCTCTAAAAGACTATCAACAAAATCGGCATCAGTTTTACTTTCATTCGACGTGCCTACGTACAAAATCTGGGTCAAATATCTTAACAAACAAAAAACAGGATTGCACATGCGCAAAACAGCTTTTTGATTTGGCGTTAGTTTTACCTTTACTCGAGGTACCTACATATAAAATTTCATTTAAATATCTTAACAAATAAAAAAATGGATTGCGCAAATACAAAAGTTGGAATGCGCTAGGGCAATATTTTTTTGCATCTGCATAGTTGCTTGAGGTTTAACGAATATTTACTGACCATATGTCCTTTGTAACAAGAATTATAAAAGATATCTCTCTCGAGATACGCTCTTTTGGAGGTTCGGGAAGTTTTTGGGCTGTAAGTTTTTGACCCGTTAGTCTACGTAGCTGAAAAACAATAGCGACCTTTCTTATATCCTTAAGACCATGGATACCTATTTTCAAAGCAATTCGACGTTTCTAAACAAAGTTCTCGTGCACACGGACAGACGGACAAAAATATAAACGATCTCGAGGATCGTTAATGACCTATCTGACACTGGTACCAATAAAATCTCCATTATAGTTATCAAGGTATCAAGGGCGTTGTTAACTAACAACCCCCAAGTTAACGGTGTTGAACCCGAGGGCCTCCGGCTCGAGGGCAAATTTCCGTTCTCTATACAAAATAGTGATCGGTTGCACGAACGCGTGTAGGATATGGAAGCAGTGAACGTTTTTACATATCCTATCCGATTTCGTGATTTGCTGCCCGATAACAGCAATCCGTAATGAATTTTGCAATCACGCTATTTGCACGTGTCCTTCTACTGGATGGCTAGTGTTCACTAAATTAACTTGGTTTGTCTGTGAAGTGTATGAGGTCACGAAGGAGGTACTCATTTCGTTTGAAAATAAACAAAACCGTAAGGTGAAATATTTTCAAACCGATAATGGAACCGAATATACCAGCGGCGTTTTCGACAAATTTTTACCCGAATCGGGAATTTCTCGGCGTTTCCTTATAATCCTGAACAGAACGGGATCGCCGAATGGAAGAATAGGACGATACTCGATACTGCACGTTGCTTGTTAATCCAGTCGGGACTGCCCCCGCAATTTTAGGCGGAAGCCGTCAATACCGCGAATTATATTCGAAACAGATGCCCGTCAAAGAGTCTAGGAGGTAAAACTCCGTATGAAATGTGGACTAAAAGGAAGCCGGACGTCAGTTTTTTCGCCAATTCGGTTGCAAGGTATTGTGTTTAAACCGCGATCCAAGAAGAGGAAAATTCGAGTCACGCACGAAGGATAGAATTTTTTGGGTTACTCTGAAGAATGTAAAGGGTACCGCGTTTGGATCCCAGATGAGAGGAAGGTTGAGATTACGCGCGACGTCAAATTTTTCGAGGAAGCTGAGGTTGTCAGCGACGAGAACGTCGACGTTACTGCAAACGATCTCATCAGAGGGGAATCATCCGACGACGATTTACCTGCTCAATTCATAGAGGTGGAAATCGGGAAAGCCAGCGATCTTGAAGGCAATGTTGAAGAAGACGCAGCTGGAATCAGATCACGGGTTAGGAATCTCCCGGGAAGACCAAGTATTGTTAGAACTGGATCGAGGGGAAGACCTAAGAAGGAGTATAGGCAAGTACTTGCACCAATGGAAGTACTCGGAGCCGCTGAGTGTCCAGACGAACCTGAGGAGGCCAACATCTCCGAGAGTCCGATGAAGGAGGCACTTAATTCTCAGAAAGAGAAGAATGGTTCCAAGCAATGGCCGACGAGATGAAATCAATAATACTTGGGAGCTCGTAGAGCGTCCACCAAATCAGGAAGTAATCGGAAGCAGAATAGTTCTGCGGAATAAGTATTCTTCGGATGGAACACTGCTTAGGAGGACAGCGAGGTTAGTTGCGCAGGAATTTGGCCAACGACCGGGAACTCATTTCAAAGAGACTTTCGCTCCAGTGGCAAGGATAGGAACGGTAAGGATACTGATGTCCTTAGCTACGCAATTAAACATGGAGGTTAGGCAATTCGACATTACATGTGCTTACCTCAACGGTGAATTGCAGGAGGAAATCATGATGAACCCTTCGAGACATTTAGAAGAAATCTCGAAGATCATCATACGGGACGAGCGGGGCGAATTACATGTCAAGGCGAGAAAAATGCTGCAATTGCTGAAACGGGGCGACATGATCTGCAAACTTCGTAAGTCGTTATATGGATTGCGTCAAGCGGGAAGAAGCTGGCACGCTAAGCTTGACGAGGTATTGAAGAATTTTGGAGCCAATCCAACCAAGGCAGATCCGTGCCTGTACAGCATAGGCTCAGGAGAGGAGCTTACGCTAATCGCCGTTTATGTTGACGATATAATCGTTGCGTCGAAGAATAGCTGTATCATTAGAGGACTGGCTTCGCATCTATCCGAGAAGTTTGAGACGAAAGATCTGGGGCCAATCAAGTATTGCGTAGGAATCGAATTTTCGAGAGGCGCGGAAGGTTTTCACGCTAAGCAGACTGGATACATCAACGAACTTCTGAATCGATTTGGAATGATCGAGGCAAATACGGTTTGTACGCCATTGGATTTGGGTACCAAGCTGGACCCCGATCAGAAAATTCCGTTCCGAGAGCTATTAGGGGCGCTTACCTACCTTTCAACTTGTACCAGGCCGGACATATCTTATGCCGTCAGTTACCTAGGACAATTTAGCAACTGCTATGGGCAAAATCATTGGATCGCCGCTAAAAGGGTATTGAGATACCTGAAGGGAACGAGAGACCTAGGACTACAGTTCCGAAGGGAAACTTCTCCATTGGTTGGATACGTTGATGCTGACTGGGGAAATTGTCACATCGACAGGAAGTCATACTCAGGATATGTTTTTATGATGGGTCGAACCCCGATAGCATGGGAATCAAGAAAGCAGAGGACCGTGGCCCTATCCTCGACTGAGGCGGAGTACATGGGAATGTCAGTGGCTGCCAAGGCTGCATCCTACTTCAAATCGTTGTGTACGAAGGCAACATGGGAGCCATCAAGCTGTCGAAGAACCCGATGTTTCACGCTCGGACGAAACACATCGACATTAGCTACCATTTTATCAAAGAAGCGATGCAGAATGGAACGTTCAAGGTCGAACACCTCGCGTCGCGTGACATGGTGGCTGACATTTTTACGAAACCATTGCCAGGACCTCGCCACCGGGAGTGTACGGTGATGTTAAATCTCGTTTAAAGTTTCGAACTATGTTAGTGTAGTGAGTTCGCGACTGACACTTATCGAACTCAGTAGGGTGCGAGTAGCGTACGTCGGTAGTCTAAGTCTATCCCAGTTAGTATTATGTATGTAACGTATACTTAAGGTTTATTAAACGTATTACCCGTGGATCGTTATCTCGTTGATCACTTGATCCGATCCTCTAACAGCTTTGCTAGTATTTACTTTCGAATTAGTCATTTTTAATTTGCCATGTGTGAGGACACAAATGGTACAAGTGTGAGACGGAAAGAAAAATGTAGAACTGGGAACCAAATTTAGACCAGAATTTTGCGAGGAAGATGCAGTTAACTGGATCAAAGAGTATTCAAAAGTTACAAAAAAAAATCGATTGTCCCACGGAATTACAAAGATCCAAAAAATAAAATATTTCATACTTTTGATTAATTTTTTCTGTGTCCATAAAGTGTCCTTTAATTGATTACAATGTTTTTAAAATGCAAATGAGGATAGTGCAATGTTCACATTACACGTAATTGATCACGTTGACCGTGGGTGTTGTGTTCATAACACCCGTGGTGCCTTCAACGTTTTATGTCATACTTGATCATTACTATTCAATATTCACTCTTAATAACCGTAATGGGCAAATAATACACTCCACCATGACGACCCAATTATACATAGCAACGGGCGTTATTCTTGTAAATCCCACAAATATGAAATAATGAATATGTACGAACATGAAATACAGGATTTCGATTTCTTTGGTGCGATTGCTTCGTTTGCTTTCGCAGCTCTCGCTAGAACATTTGCGGGTAATAGGTAAATTACGAGCTTTGTCTGCCATTTCGCACACATTTTTGAAAATGTTTGACAAGTAAAATATCTATAGATACCTTTACCTATGGATAACTTAATTATGATGATTATCATTACCTTCTCTTTTAGTCATCTGCATATGACATAAAAATATAAAACATTACCGTACGGTTTACGCTTAACGTTTCGATACTATACTAAAAGATAAATTATCACTTACTCCAGAGGCACGTTTTCCATGAACAATAAAAAAGAAATAGATACAATCCATATAACCCACCAGCATATATGAATACCATAATGAATACGTGTGACCATACGAGTTTCCATTTGTAAGTTGATTTGGAAATGGGACCTTCTTTGCCCTCTGCCGTTACATCAGTCTCCAAGTGTGAGGTTACAATATTAGTGGACATATTTCTTCTGTAACAATTTACTTATATGTAAATAACAAAATGGTAAAGAAATGGTACAATTTAATCCTGTTCTATTTGAACGTCACGTAATGGCTAACTAGCACTAATTTACATGTAATTTTATCAAAGCAGTCAAATTCTTCAACTACACTAATCTAAATCATAGAGCAAGTTCTCTTATGCTATATCTACATCTATTAATGTTTAGTTTTTAATTGCATGGAATTTAATCTACAGTTGACCTTTTTAACCCCATTGATATGATTGATATCGCGAATTGATGCTTTACAATTTTTGACTTGCCAGGGGAAAAGGTTGGGTTTGGATCATTGAAGTTGTGTTCAAAAATACTATATGGGATGCGATAATCATCTCATAACATCCAGCGTGATTAACAAGTAATTTGTTTTTTTCATTTTGCTGGATATGAAGTACTCAGGGCCTCAGAGTTGTTTGTTCGCAGGTCTAGGGTTGACGGCCAGTTCAAGGAATTGAACCCTTATAGTATAAAGGTGTTTGTTTTATTGTATTTCTCTCAGGGTTTTACGATCCACACTTTCATTTAAACTTAAAAGATACTCGCCGTACTCCCCATTTTTAACTAACTGAGCGTCATTGTTTCTGAACACAAATAATATATAATAAGTATACATAAATTTGTTCTGTTTTGTTTTTGGTTATTTTGTAATTTAACATTAAGGTACATTAAGATTCAAGATATTATTACATTTGTGCACACTCTAATATTTGTAACTTCAGATTGTCCTGTAGTTGGAATGTTTGTTGTTCTGTTGGGCAATAAAGGAAATTTAATTTAATTTAATTTAATAAAGCCAACAAACTCATTTTTTTAAAATGAAGGTGGGATATATAAGATCATTACTTAAAGATGTCTACGAACTGTGTCAAAGTCTTTTTTTCAAGATTTCATTTCCTTTCCTCAAAATATTCACTCCTTACTTCCTTCCTAATACCGGATGGGGTCAAAAAAGACCCCCATCTTAACGTTCTCCTGAAATTATATTGGTAATGTTATTAGAATGCAATGCCGCTTTTTTACATTGTTTCTTGCAGTTATAGGTAAAGCAATCCCGAATTACCTATCTTTTTTACTTTTCAAGTTATTTGCAAAAATGGTCTATGGGGCTGTTAAGTTCAGTAACAAACTCTATTATTAGATTGCAGTAATCGCATATCTTGTTTCCCGCATCCCATGTGTGAAGGATGTTTGATACTTTTTAAAGGTAATGTATTTTTCTATGTGCCATTCCTTCTTCTAAGCTTTGAGTTTGAAGCAAGCAACGCGGTTACACGCTTATTAGGCCATGGTTACACGTACGAAATGCATAAAAAAAAATTGTACAATGTTGTTAAAATTAATAGTTCTATCGTAAAAATCGGCGTTTTCCATAACCACTAAACAGGAAGAATTATTGCCACAAATAGGCAATAATTCGGTTCGGGCTGAAATCGAATCGGTTATTTACCTACATGTCACCAACCTTCATCACCCTTATAAACATGGTCTTTCGATGTCGAATGCAATAGTTTGCCAGATATGGACGGAAGCAAGAAAAATTAAAACTGTGGCGTCTATCATGAATCAATTATATTATCAATGTATAAGAAAACAACAAGCCTTCCAAGTAAGTTACCGTCCATCTGCATCGCTTAAAAATATCTTTCGCTTGCGACCTGCCTTTTGTGTCCTATATGTTTACAGAGCTGTACCTATAATTTAAATTGTCGTATTTTGTCATCCATTTTGTTCCCCTTGTTTCAAGTTAAGAAATCTTTGGATTAAGTTATCAAATAGGTAACGTAAGCTAATCTTTTTAATTTGTTCGTTTCGATAGCACAAGGACGGATGGCCTCAATTGGTGTGCATCTTTATTCGTTATATTCGCTATACGTTGTTACGTTTCCCTTCTTTGTTTTTCGCTTTTAATACTGCCAATTTCGTTTCATAATCCGCTATGGATTCTCTCATTAGGGGACGTGTCCAATTAAAGCCTAGATTAATTATTATTATTGAGTTTATATTTAATGTCTAGAAGTTATATTTGTGTTACTGTTTAAGACATGATGTACTTTTTTTAAGACGAATGTGTGTAATTTATTAGAATTACTCTTACACAATAAACACTATTATTATTATTATTATTAGTATTATTTTATCGTTCAGACATTGTTCTCAGGGAAAACACTAGAGCGGCATAAACCGCCCATGTCACCGAACAGGAAGCAAGCCATGGGCAACCATAGAAGAGCACAGAAGAGGTTTGGGCAAAACCCACACAAACCCGAAGCAAAGAAGGAGCTAATTGAGAGGAATGAAAAGTACATAGGAAAACAGAAGGAGGAAACAAGGAGGAATCAAAAAATATGCACTAATGACAGCATGGGAGAAGCTTCTGAAGAAGGAACAAGAAGCACAGGTCCAGCTATTGGAGGAGAACGATTACTGGCCACTACCACCACCACCCACGCTGGAAGAAATGATGGAGATAATATTAGGAAGACTGAAAAAGGGGAAATGCCAGGGCAGGATATGGTCCAGGCCGAATTACTACAATACGCATCAGAATGGCCAATAAAAGATCTACACGAATGAATTCAGGAGATATAAACCATGCACTTGGTCCCCAAGGAATGGCAAGAGACAGTGCAGATCCGCATCCAAAAACTCAGGTCACCGCAAGAAACAGACAATTATACAAGAATCATGAAGCAATAGTCATTATTAGGATGGCTTAACGAATTATAAACGCGTGCCTAAGGGATTATACTAGTATACAATGGTTTGGGAAGAAGACCAAACATCTAATGAAAACAAGACGAATCAATCAAGGATGTCCCCTCTCACCAGCGAGATATACCTTGAGATGGTAGGCCTACGAATAAACAACGAGAACACCTACATGATCATAAGAGCCCCAGGAAGAAATACCCAATACAAGGAAGGAGGAAAGATCACAATAGCCGGGAGGGGGATGAATCACAAGATTAAATTTCTGGGTTACACACGGATTCCGGAACTTCATATGAGAGAAGGAAGAAAATACTGGACAGCTTGAAAATGACACGATCATAGCAGCGACAATCTTGTTAACACCTCAGTGCTAACAAAGAGTAACAGACAAACAATGAGGAGGATGGAACGGAGGGCACTAAGGATACTGATGGAAAACAGCAACCTCACAAGAAAGAAGATAAAGGAACTACTAGAAGGAAAGACGATCACCAGGAGACTGAAGATGAGGCAGAGATTTTGGGGACATAAACAGGAGGAACAAAGGCCATATCCTGTAGGTGGTCAAGAATCTACGTGTCTCGGAATGGGCAGTAAGCCGGGCCCATGGAACACCACTATAGACCAAATGGTGGCGGCCTCGAGGGTTCCCATAGAGGGACGGGAAGATTGGAGCAGAGACAAACACAAAATGAAGAAAGAAAGCAATACAAAGACAACAATAAGGAAGAAAGAATTAAGATCAATCGATGGAAGCATCGGTAACTAATGGAACGAAGAGGGAGAGGCTATAAGCAGGAAGCAGAGTTCCCTCCAATGCAGTTATATCGGTGGCGAAGCTGTGGCCGTACCATTTTGGGTCAGACAACACGCAGTTAGCCGGCCCCCATAACTTCTCCAATCCACAAAATCCACCACATTCTTTGGCATATGTCGCGGCCCAGGACAGTGGCAAAAAAAATTCTGGGAGAGGCGGGTACGCTAGGCACATGCCAAAGTATCAAGTATCAATTTAACGGTAACCAACTTCACCTTGTGCCTCAAGCAAAAATGCTTGAAATTGAAAGACGTTCAATCAAAAATGTTGTATCTAACTGATGATCACTGATCAGGAAGGAGAAGCCGAACATCAATCTCAATTCGAGGACATTTACTTCCTAGTTTACTTCAGTTCGCTCTCCGTAGCCGAGTATTACTTAAGTGCTCAAAATTAGCGAGCCAAATATTACTTCGCCAACAAACTCAAACAGCAGTTCGTATACGAATGGATAAGTTACCTTCCAAAGATTTCAATGCCTAAGTTTTCAGGAAAACTCAAGGGTTTGCATGGAATTTTGAGCGATAGCCTCATACACTCAAACCAAAGCAATGATGATATCCAAAGGCTACGTTATCTCAAGTCGCGTCTTGTTGGCGATGCAGTACAAGTCATTTACCTTTGAAAATTACCAAGTCGCTTGGAAAGCCATTTGCTATCGCTATGCTATGATCAGCCTCATATGCTCATTTTTCAGCCATTTAAAATCCATTATACCCCTGTACAAAGGACTCGGTGTAAAAACAATTTGCTCCATTTTCAGATACTTGCCGGTACGAACAATTATTATTCGAAGTCTCAATTATTTATCTTATTTCTCGCAAGCTCGATCCTGAAAATGGAAATGTTTAAGAAACAAATCCACAACCATTGCGCCAAGCGTTGAGGAATTTTAAAACCTTCCTAACTAACACTGCTAACATTCTGCAGTCTGCAGTCAACATCCGCACACAATGCGAATTTCAATCAGTCTCAGCAACAAGTTGACTACAGCGACGCTCCAAGAACTTCTCGTTAAAACTCGTTATTATGTAAGGGATGAGCATGTTCAGCAGCATCCCCATGGACCGTAATGTATCAGTTTCTAATTAAAAAAAAGAAACATAATTTCTCTAGTGCGACCGGCGTTTTGTAGAATTGAAAAAAATTATACCTATATAAGTATGGAAGGTAGTTCCCTTCGTTGTTCTTGGCGAGAATTTTTCTAGACCACCACACGAATTTACAGAAAGACTTTTTAGTTTTGGTTTAGTTTAGAAAACAAACAATATTTATTTACAAAAAATAACAAAAATTAAAAACAAAGAAAAACGGGGAATACGTTAGAAATCAATTTCAAATTCACAAATTTATGAACATAATAAAAGTATATATTATACGACACATAATTAGATATTAATATTTAGTGAATATCTTCGACTTAAGGCTGATACCAATACAAAAAAAGTAATAAATAAATCCGATAGTGTCTTAAAACTCTACTAATTTGTTGTATTTTTTTACTTCCTCAATGTCTTCAGTTTTCATATCGAAATCTCCCCAGCCCCAAACATCGTTATTATTGTGATGATTCTCAAAATTAAATTTAGACCCATCGCCGCTCCGTCTTGCTCTTCTTTCAATGAGTTCCTTCGTTACCGTTTTTAGGTCGTAGGCCCATCCAATTTTCGCAAAAAAGTTGATAAACATTGTGGTTTGGTTGAGGCGAGAATTTCCGAATTCGGATGTTTTGTAGTCCCATGGAAATACGTGATGGTAATTATGCCATCCTTCTCCATACGTGACCACTGATATAAGGGAATTTTCAACAGCAAATATTCTCCTTAAACATGATTAATTATAATTTTCTCTCCTTCATTTTACTATCAGTGGAACTTACTTATCGTATGGTTTTGTGCCAAACAAATGTGCAATGCTATTCACACAGTATGTTGCGTTTAGCGAAACGCAGTGTCTGAACATCGCTGCTGTGTACCATGATATAGAAAGCGATTCATTCCAGAAATACCAAGGTACAATAGTTGGTAGTAGGTAACATAAAAGGATGACCAAAGGTAAATAGTACCTGTAAAGGAAAAAAGTTGTGCATTAAACCGATCATTCAATTACAGCGTTATTTGTGCATATGGTTCAAGAAAAGAGCTTTAGATTCAATTCATGGTTTGAACTGGACCTGACCACAACGCCCAATAACAATAACAACTTGACCACTACGACAACAACGTCTGTTTCAGTTAGAAAACATTACTATATTTTCTTCAAAAATTAATAAAATGGGGTGATCTAAGTAGTATTGGATTTTTTTATCTCTATAGGATGTGGGTAAAATCCGGGCCCGGCCCGGACCCAGATTTGGTGGATAAGACCCGGACCCGGGTCTGAACGCGAACTTTGATGTGTAAAAGTCAGACCCGCACCCGGACTTGGTGGGTTCTTTCTTTTATATTTTTGTGCATCGAAACATTGAAGTCGTCATGAAGATCCTGGTGAAGTTCCAAGCCTTACTTTTTTCGGATGGATTTGCTCTTTCTGTGCGTCAAATATTCCACTTCAATTTCAACGCATCGGGAAGATTCTGATGGTCCCCAAAAGTTTTGGAACTTAATTTTACTGTTTCACGAAAAAGAATCAAACGTCACAATCATAAAAGAACTGGTAAATATTTGTGGAGAGTCGAGCTATAGTACGGGGGCATAGTGACATAGGTATTTACATAAAAGTCAGGAAAACGACACATTACTGGCGAGGAAATATTGGAGTACGGGGCCCATTTGGGGCCGAGTAGTGCCATTTTATTGACTTTTATGTTATTTTCCGAGTTCTGTACTTATTACATTTTATCCAACATCGTATTTTAATATAAAATTTCAATTTTCATATAGAACTATTGGTTAGTGTCAATCTGTCAGTGATGACAGAAGCGAGGACAGAAGTCATTATAGACACCATCACTGGTCACAGGTGCAGTCGGTAAAGTGACAGGAGGGAGGAAAAGTAGTCTGGTAAAGTTTCATTGCTTCTGTCATGGAAACTAAAATTTCCTGAAATAGGTATGAAAATGAAGGTTTTATGACGGTTTTGGGTAAAAAAATAAATATCTTGCGAGAAAAGAAAACATAAAACCTAAAGCAGTTTAGAAAAAGTTAGAATGCGAGAAGGATGAGAATCACGACCTATCCCTAGAAATAATACCTTCCAACGCAGGGGTATTATTCGCCGAGGAATATTTAATACTAATTGGTTGCATTGTGATAGGAAAAAATCACCATTTCTTAGTTTTTAACCTCACCAATAAAACATTGGGAGGTTACTGAAATCAGTCCAAAATTCGATTTTGAGAATTCACCGGAATTACACGTTTCAAGGTCCTAGGAGTCAAAAACAGTGGTTTTTAAAAAATGTCTGTACTAGTGTCTGCATGTACGTATGTGTCTATGTGCGTGCGGCATGATTCTTGTGAACAAGGTTCAGCCTACCCGACCGATTCGATTGGTTGGAATTTGAAATATATGTTCCCTTAAATGCTCTTGAGAGCTGAAAAGCGATTCGAAAATGGCAAATGCCTGTTTGGCAATAAAATCGATATTTATTTAATTACGTATAACTTTGTAAGGAGCAGACCGATTTGTAAAAATGTTAGAATGTTAGAAAAATCTTTATTTAATGTATTTAATCGACGTATCTTAATTTGTTCAGAGAGAAAACAAAACAAACAAAAATATCACTTATTTGTTGCGAGGGAAAGAAGGAATTTAATTTGCTGTCAGTTACGTTTGTGACAATCTTGGGATAGTGAAAATTAATTTATTGATTCAGATTTTACTTCCAAAATGGTTTACGCACTAGCCGAATGAGTGGAAATTATTCTAATTTTCTCGAAAACGAATCGACCGATTTTAAAAAATAATGCAGATTAATGACGAACAATGAGTTGCTAGCCATAATGGTGTTGCTTTTTGCAAACTATTCCGCAAACAATACCTCAACTATACAATGACTCATGTGTAGATACTGATCTATCTAAAATCAAAAGATAGTTGTTTACCAACGAGTTATAAACAAACCACTATCATTGTTTAAATACACAATGCAACTATCAAATTAATCCTCGAAATGGAAATTACCTACTCTCTATGTTCATTGTTTAAATTACCATAATCATTATACATTTATACCACATACCATTTACATTTGTATTTTGTATTTAAATCTGTACCAAAATTTTAAAAATTCATTTTTAATTACTTTATTGCTGATTGTACTCTCGACTCTGTTCTCGTGGTGACTTTTTTTTGTCGTATACGGATTGACCTTTGTGACGCGTCTTATATTTGCGTATTTGTTTTTATAAAAAACGAGACTAAAAAATAATAACCGATCAACAAATAAAGCAATAGAAAATTATTATTTACTAAAAATTGCTGTCATTGTTTTTCCAAAGCATCACTAGGTCTAAGAAATTTTTTTTTATTTCAAACACTGACAAATTCATCAAATACCTACTCAAATTACTCATATTTATTACATAAATTGTGAATGGGCAGTTTAAATGTACCAATGTATGGTATTTCTGAAAAGCATTTTTAAGAGCTTTCCTATGATGTATCACAAGTGATACGTCACAATTCAAAATTTAGGCATGGGGGTGGCGGGGGGTACGAGGTTGAAGTTGGTTCCTTCTTTATATGACCATTTTGGTTCCCCCTCGATTCTACCGAAACGGTTTTGGCCATTTTGTGATACCTCTAATATAAAAAACGATATCGCCCATTGAAAGTTTTAAAAGTGCCACCCTGTATATTAATTAATAGGGGTCGATTTTTAAACCCCATCAGCCCCCAAAATCAGTTTATGCCGACATCTACAAGACCGATTTCGACCCCCAGGGGTCGATATCGACCACTTTCAGAATCCTTGCTTTAAACCAACGAGGTAAAGAAAGGAGTTCGTAATTATGCGACGGAAGTGTGTTTGTAAATTGCTTTTTGAAGCAAATAGCCATAATGCATTCCGTTAAAAAGAACTATGGCTTCAACTAATGATCAACATTCAATTTACATACCTACTACTTTCATACAACAAAAAAGACTGATTTGACCCGTGTTTAGTTCGGTGTAGTGGTCACCCTTAAAGTTTTTACGGTGGTGTGGTGTCATTATCGAAAATTGGGCATTGTGGTCATGTTAGGTGTGAAACGCTGTATTAAATTGGGCGTCATGGTCATTGGCCTTTTTGATATAGGTCCATTAGAATGATCCACTTACTTTCTTTGGAATTGAACAACTGGGTCCGATTCTAAATCATCCACACATATTGTCTTTCTTTTATTTATAAAATCTTTATGTTTGAGAACCAGCAGCCATCCAACGTGAGAAAAAAAGAAACCACGCTTCGCGTTGTGAGGATCGCCATCCGTATCTGAGAATTTATGATGTGCTCTATGATTTCTTGCCCAACCATAAATGTGACCTTGGAATGTCATCGATTGACATATCATTAAAATTATCCTTAATGGCAACTTTGCTTTATACGATCTATGCGACCACAATCGATGTGTTCCTGCTGTAACACCTTGAAAGGATATGGTTCCATATATGTAGGCTAAAACATGGTTGTACAAATTAGAAAAAATTGCTCATGCCACTTTCCATTTATGTTATACCTAAGCGAAGCAAACGTGGAATGTTTCGCACGCTCAAAAATTTCCTTACCAATGAAGAAAACCTTTTTCAGAATAGATACCGGGGGAAAAAAAATGCAACTAAAAAATTTGTAACAATCGTTGTATGTTTGAGCAAAATTTGTTTTGCTACAAGTAAACATTGCACCTCACGGAACCTACCTGACACTGTTATTTTGTTTAAACATTTTTTTATACAATCCCGAATACGACAAGCATCTATGGTATAGGTGCAACTGTAAGAAACTACTTTTTTTATTACTGTCAGTCAAGTATCATACATTTTACAGATACTTTTTCTAATTCATATTGTATTTTAGTATATTTTCAACAAAAACAGGAGTGCCATTAAAATATAAAATTTTCTGTAGGGTTTTAAGATCAACATTCCCATAGTATCAAAAAATAAATCACTTACTCCAGAGGCACGTTTTCCAGGAGCAATAAAAAAGAAACAGATACAATCCATATAAACCACCAGCATATATGAATACCATAATCAAAACGTGTGACCATACAAGTTTCCATTTGTAAGTTGATTTGGAAATGGAACCCTCTTTGCTTTCCGGTGTTACATCAGTCTCCAAGTGCGAGGTTACAATATTAGTGGACATATTTCTTCTGTAACAAAGAATATGGTACAATTTAATCCTGTCCTGTTTGAACTATGCACATAATACGTATCTATGGCTATACCTACGCACTAATTTACATGCAATTTCTCAAAGCAGCCAAATTCTTCAACCACTCTAATGTAAATGATAGGGTTAGATAATTTACTCTACGTCTACGTCTACTAGTTTTGTTGTTAATTGAATGGAATTTAATGTACATTAACGTACAAATTTTATAATTAAGGTACGGAAGTACTTACTTGTTATGTTAACATTTTATGCTTGTTCGAAAAAATATTAAAATGTACCGTAATTCAGCGGATTCATACACATCGAAACGTAGTAGTATTTTTCGTATGAGCTAAGCCCAATCTGGAAAGTCCAATACAAACAAGTTACCACAGTAAAGTAGTATTTTGCAATTATTGCTTAATTCCTTAATGAACTCATTTACATGGACGTTGTAGGTAAGTAGGTACTACAGCAAATATCATCTAGTATGATCTATGAAACTATGATCTTTGAGTAAAGCAAAGAATCCAAGAAAATTAAAGTGTATCCTGATTTTAATATTATATCGACATGAAATATATACTTTACTTCTAAAGCCGAAAATTGGTGAAATTTATATCCTGCACAATTTTTTAAAATGTGCAATTATACGTACTTTTGAAATAATTAGGCCACACATAGGTAATAATTATAAAACTAAAACTTACGCACGTATCTGGTACCAACAATGAACCAGTATTGACTCGAAATTCGGAATTCGTGTGCACGGCACACTCAACAACACCTACTTAAAGAAAAATTTGTGAACAATGCTCTATAAAATTTCACAAATACTGACCTTCACAATCACGATAAAAATGGCATTATATTATCATATCTTAAATTCATTTAAATGATCCGTCCTTCAAATTTGCTCGGAAATGTGAGATGTACCTATCCAAACTTTCCAACTTACGGAAAAAATTAGTTTCCCATTTAAAATACAGTGTTCCAACTAAAGACGACACTATTAGTAGGTAACTTCTTTATTGTGGACTAGTCATCTGAATTGCCTATCAAGGATGAAGCACTATTCCTAATGGATTACACACATCAAATAGAAAAACTGTTTTAGCAACGGATTAGTAATATACTTAATATACAAAATATAAAATAAAACGGAATATTTTGCATATTTTGAACGTAAATGGAATTCTAAGTCCATAGTCTTTATGGCATAGCTACTGTCGATAAATTAATGTATAATTGGCAACAAGGTCATAAAAATCTCCCTTTACATCCAAAATCTAGTACACCTAATTTCAAAATTGTTTGAAAATGTGGAATTAATATGCCAGATGGACGAATTTAAAAATTTTACAGCACATTTTAAATGACCATTATTTTAAATAGAATGGCATTTTTCGTCAAGGAATAAAAAATATATACCATATATTTCATCTAACAATCTCGGCGGTAGAAAAAATAAACAGCAAACAAAATTGTCCAGCAGTGCTTTATATAGTTTACTAGTAAGCTACGAGTATATAACTTGGCAATAGAAAAAACACTCCATACATTAACAATTTCACGTTCATTGAATAATATTAGAGTGCAATCAAATAATTAAAGGCGCAGTATGTGTGCTACATGAAAAAACCAGTTGCCAAATTCTTGACAGAGCAGCTTCCTAGTTTAAAGCAAATAACGTTTTTACATGCCAAACGTCATATTAATTTGCTGTATGTGCAGGTTTATTATTAAACACTAATGGCCGTTTGCAGGACAAATTTAAGCGGGGCTTAGCTTAAGCGTAGCTTAAAATCCATGGTAACCATTGTCTCAATAATCGTTGCCATGGATTTTAAGCTACGCTTAGGCTAAGCTCCGCTTAAATTTGTCGGTGCAAACCGAGGTGCAAACGGGCATAAATTGTTCAAACTCCAACAGGAAAATTTTTGTGGACCTCTTACAGACTTAAATGTAATTTGGATGTTATATCTTAAAACTTAAACGATTATTAATTAAGGTCAATTTTTTATTCGTACATAACTGAAAATTGCTTTGTTTTGGATTCCTTCTGTTGTTTTGTGCATCTTTTTATTAACACCGGACTCAACGAATTTCCCTCTGCGATCTTGATGGCGCACTTTCCACCAAGCATGCGAAAATTGTTTACGATTTTTTAAAAAGTTCTCAAAGTCCCAAATTGCAAAATTCGCATCCTCTTCGTGTACTCTTTTTTTAAAGAAAAGATTCTGCAATTAATTCCCTTAGAAGAGAAATGTTCTTGAAAACGGCCATACCTGACCGGGTTGAAAACACCGGTTCTCATCCGATCACCGACACAACGTTAAGCAACGTCGGGCCAGGTCAGTACTTGGATGGTGACCTCTTGGGAATTTATTTATTTTTTTTTATTTTAATGTCACAGGATAACATAATGATTAATAATTCTAATTCCTAATTAGAATTAATTTAGTGTTGGCAAAAAAATTTAGAGTTTTTGAACTTTGACATTTTTTTTCTCGGTTTTTTTGTAATAAAACCTGGCACAATTTTTGTAGGTTGTCCACAGAAAAATAAGGTCTTTCGAATACCTTAAGAAAAATGTTAGGTTGCAAGAGCGCGAAGTTATTTCATTTTTATCACACACTGATAATAATTTGTTATCAAATTTAACTTCATTCACAAGCTTAAACCCTTAGCAACCATCGGTCGTTAACAGAAGTTTATTTTTTTTTACCTCGAATCAAAGTTAATGAGGAAATCGCAAGGCAACTTTGCACTTTTTGTAAACGCCACCTTAATATATAGAAGCAAAAAAATCAAAAACTAGTTATACTTACTTTTTTATAATTCGTTTTTAGAGAAAACTAACAAAGACAGTTTTAATTTGTTAATAACTTAGGCATAATTACACTACAAAGAAACTAGATCCTAAAGCCGCCGAAGTTTAACATTTACATTACTCATTAGTTATCAATTATCATGCAAAAGCTTTCGTCACTCACAAAAAAGAGCATTTTACTATTTCGCGATGAATTTTGTGCTGCATTCCTCCATATTAATTTAAAAAAAATTTCAAACAATCACAAAAAACTGGGACTGTTCAGGTTTAAGTGACATTATTTTTGACCCTGACGTCGACGTTTCTATTCGCATTCTCACTTCGCAGTGTATGACATATGCGATGCGTGCGTTGTTTGTGGGTGTTGCGGATATTTTCCTTCACGTCCCGTAGATAAGAATATGAATTACACTCTACATTAAATATCATGATACTACAAGTTGTAGTATCATGATTAAATATTGTCTTCTGGTTGGGTTAGGTCTATTGACGTACAGACTGTTTTCCGTGGTTTAGTAAACTTTTTAATCTTTTCAGTTTTCAATTAACCTGTAATACTAATGTTCTTTTGGAAACTATAGATGACCTGTTAATTGGGGTTCGGTTTCAATGCACCACAATTGTACCTTATTCATTATTGTTATTTACATCCAATGCGGATATAAGATTTACTCAATTAAAACATTAACACATACTCACATATCTATAACCACAAATATAAGTGGAAAAAAATTACTACATGCTCCCAGTAATCATATCCAACAGCGATATCCCATAACTAAGGTATTATATTTTGTTTAATCATTAGATTTATTATTCAATGGTTTAATCCAGTTCTAACAAAGAGTATATACCTACTCTTTGGTTCTAGCACAGATTTAGTTAATATCTGGTTCTAGTGAATGTAAAATCGGGATGCCATGGAATTTTATAATACAAAAACTACGCCAATATCCGTCATGCCATGGAATGTCTGCTATAAAACAAATCAAATTCTATCAAATAGTTATTTGTTTCATTAGTACAAAAAATGTCAGTTTTCGGGACGAGGAAGATAGTTGCTGGACGACGCGTTACCGGAGTCCAGCAACCTTCCGAGTCCCGAAAACGCATTTTTTGTACGAATAAAACATAAAATTTTTTCTCCGACCCCCTTTACTTCAAATTATATTCGAATTTAGATTCAGTCACAGTTTCACTACTAGTATAAGAACTTCTGCTTTCTTGTCCTCACGTGTCATACCACTCTAGTTTTTAGGTTAACTTATAACCTATTCGTTCTTACTTCTTACTTCTCACCTCTCGCGACTTTGGAGGGAGCAAATCTTGAGGTAGCATGTTCTGCCGTTTCTAAAATCTCTGGCGGAGTGCAATCCATGTCGCTATCAGTTTCAGTCATTTCTATTGTATACACAATTAATATTGTTATATTTTGTATTGAAATAAAGAACTTACCTAACAGTTTTTTAATTAAAATTAATTGCAATTAACTTTTTCAAATTTTGAATTCAAAATGACAGATAATAGTGCAATGGGTCTGAAGTAGATGGCGTTACGCGCGACGGCGAGTTGTATACGTATTAAAATTACGTTCACGGAATATGTAAATTACGTTACACATGGTTTAAATAAAAATAGCGAGCGTAAATCATTTTCAATACATGTACATACGTATAGGTAACATCACTATTTGATTTGTATGTATAGAAATATCTTACAATCTGCAATGTAAAACGATGTCAATGTGACATATCTCCGTGATTGTAATTTTTTAATTGGCCAACTTTCAAGGTCAATTTCTTTTTGGTACTAGGACCAAAAGTATCCACTTTTTGTACAGTTGCCATGGTGAAAGCGATTAATCCGCAAAACGTCAATTTTACGTACCGAATACTGTCACAAAATAGCGTCTTATTCAGGTGGTTGGAGAAAAAAGTATTATATTTAGAACAGCGAATTCAACATAAAGAAAGACCAAATTAATAAAAACGGTTTCCTAATATAACAATTTACAAATACATGTTCGAAGAAGTCACCATTAACTGCAAGACAGTAACCAAGTCGATCATACAATCCATTTCGAACTGCTGCTAATTGATAACTGGTTATCTTTTTGTTTTAGAAAATTCCATGGCATCGCAGATTATTGAAAAAGATGCGGGTTTTATTTTTCCAATTTTCCGTCTTTATATGAAAAAAATTGAAAACTAATACGGTTGATTGGCGTAAAAAAATTTTGTCTACGAAAAACTTTAATAGATTTATGCTCTAAAATAATTTGGGGAGCCAATAATCGCATGTTGTGAATTTTACACTGAAATCCCTATGATGCGTTACGCAATAAGTCACCACCCTGTACAGGGCCATTCTTGATGAGTCAGTTAGAAAGACATGGAAAACCTTTGAAAATGAAACTAAACTGATAAGTCCTTTAAGGGTTTTGGCACATGATGAATTGAACTAAAATATTTTCAAGATGGCGCCACTTCCGGAAATACCGGAAGTAGCCATCAACTTTGTTATTTTAAATAGGGACCCAATTTTAATTTATTATTCGAAAACGGTGAGAGATATTGCAACACAGTTTTCAGTGATTTATTAAAGAAAGATCGAATTTTCTTATGGTATGCGTAACAGTCTAAAAAAGTGAAACTACGCCACTTTTTCAAAGCTCTCAACTTTTAAACTTTTAAATATACGCTCGTCAAGAATGATCCTGTATACATATATATTAATATTGTTCCGTATATATGTTATTATAAAATTTTGCAATAAAGGCATGGCAGGTCAATTATTTACTTATGTCTTAATTTCTTTCATATTAAAAATTCTCTCAAACCTCATGTACCTAAATACAAAGGTAAATATTAAATACGTAAGTGAATAAATGACGATTAAGACTTATCTAATTTTTCATCTCATGTATAGTATTCATTTCACATCCATTCGCATTTGGCATACAATGCATTTTCGTGGACACGTTATAAGCGTTACTACGTATAACATTGAAAAAGCAAATCTAAAGTCTATATATACTTACAGTGAAATTTCGGGAAAGTATAAGGGAAGTTCGGGGGAAGCACAAGGAAGTACTGGGAAGTAAGGGGAAGTATGAGGAAGTAAAGGGAGGTACGGGGAAGTAGGTATAGGGAAGTTAAGAGGACGTACTGAAGGACTTCCCCCGAAGGAGAAGTATTGTACAAATTTTAGGTCTGGTAATTACCCCCTGGCACCGACAAAGGGAATGTGGCAGCCTTCGACAAGATTTTACTGATGGTGGAGTCAAAACTTCAAAAGAGAATTGTGGGAGAACGGGACATCGGAAGCGGCTACCGACAAAGGGAATGTGGTAGCCTTCGACAAGATCATATTGATGGTGGAGTCAATACTGGCTAATAAAACACTGATCTGCCACACAAAAATGAGGACTTTGATAATTTTTTTATTATTTTTCTGCCCGTTCTCGGGTGTAGAGGACAATGTATAAATTTTTTATTTGATTTGGATTTGTCAAAGTTGAATTAATGTAAAATTTTGGGGGTTTAAGGTTTCTAAATAATTTTAAAGTAGTCAACATTTTGATTTGTTATTAATATTTGCGACATAAAATTACGGATCGAATGGCATCTAAATGACGAATATTAAAGCAAGATAGATTTTCACACACTGCGGGGTGCTCAATCCGAATTTCAAATTATGTCGAAAATATTTTAAAAACTGTTTGGCATAATGTAAAATTTCAATGCAAGGTCAGTGACACGTCACGCAACTGTGAACATACCTATAACAAATTTAAATACATAACGTGCGCCTTCCTTATTTCATGTTAGCGTTAATTTTTAAATACGTGTGTAGGTATAGAGGTATTTAGGTACCTATAATTTCTAAAGCAGCGTTGGCTACATTAAACTAAGTACAGTTTTTTTTTTAAATAGTTGATTTAAGAATATATGCTTTTTTTTAAATGTGTATTCTCCATTTTGCCTAAAAGTTGCATTTAAACGATTGAATTGCACTTTACAATATGGTTGCAAGTTGCAACTATACCTAAAAAATACATAAATTCCTTAATAAATTACATTTTTCCATTGACTCTCGGAGCAAGAAATCCTCGAACAGATAGCGACACATTGAAATTTGGACCATTTAACGCGTGCATAGGTATATTAGGTATATAACTGAATTTTCGCGTTAAAATTCGATTTAAATATTCGCGGTTGGTATTTTCTAAAAGGAAATAAACCCATAAAGAGCGTCTAAAAAAGCGACAGAGCACCTTGGTGTGACTCCACGGAGTGATTGGATTTGACCCATTTTCAATTGGCTTGTTACATTGTGGTATGTACGTTAACTGTGCAAAGTTTGAACCAAATCGGTCCAAGCGTTTGACCGTTATCGTGTTCACGGACAGACGGACATACAGACACCATCGACTCCCCTATAAAGCTTGTATCGCTTTGCTCTGCCGCTTAATAAGGTAGCGGCCCGAATGTATATTTCCACGAAGACGGCACTGATTGGCACGAAAGAAATCAAAGATTGCGCTTTGTTTCGTCCGCGTGGAACTGGTGTCTTTTTCTTCTTTGTTCTACATTCAAATGGGCCATAATTTACAATAAAAATGCCAAACATAACGCTATACGAGTGAAGTTAATGATCCATATTGATTCGACGACTCAGAGCGCGTGGATATTAATCATTTTCGACTACGGTTTGCTAGCTTAAGGCTGGACAGTACACCTGTTCCGTTGTCCGAAAACGCTTGATTTCGTTCCACGATATCTGCATTCTGAGCGAAGATGAAGAAGTCGAATATTCCTGTGAAAGGTGAATGCTTGAGCTAGACAATAACGCCGGGGTTTACTAAAATGTTTTAAAATAATCTTTAAACGTCGAGAGGGCTGTTAGGGTGCCATATTTTGGAAAATTTGGAAATTGTTCCAACTTCATTTATAGATAAGTTATCTTGGAAAAACAACTTAAAAGTTTTCCTCAAAAGCGCGGAGAGATAGCTTCCGCCGCGTCGCTTGGAGTATACAGATAGAAAATGTGTATTATAATTATAATTGGTCTAAGTTTGTTTCTGCCATCAATCACAAATTAATATTATAAATGGCCAAATTTGGCGATTGACAATAGGCAACTTTACATACTCCGTACTGTATGTACTGTCCAGCCAGGGGAATTTTGGGAAGATGTATGTGAGCTTTGGTTATTAAGAGCAATTGTAATTTTATGTTTCGAATAGTTACTGTGGGTGTTTCAATAAATTACTCAGGTGATGTATTTCTTTTGTTTTTCGTTATTGCATCCATCCAGTAATTATATGATTGTGTTAGATTATTATTTGCCAAATTCACGGCAAGACTGCTAGTGCAGCATGGAGCTACCAAATTACAAATACAGATTACTCTTTTATCATGGTACTAAAATTGCAATGTGTTTTTCTACGCAAATATGTTGATTTTCCAATTTACAGTATCACTGTAGGTAACGTATGCTTTCTTAGAGATTATATTCAACCCGATGATATAAATATAAATAATAAATTTTATAGCAATTCGTTGATGGTTGCTGTATTTGGGGTATCGACATTAAATTGTTAATTTATAATTGAATTTCTTGCAGCATATTTAATTTCTTTTGTAGGTCCAATATTTTACTGTTTATTTACATCAGGGTGTATAATCTGGGGGCGAGTTACCTACATTAGATCAAGATTGTTACATATATTGCGCTTGGCACTGCGAATTAATAACTTTTTTTCTGAAACTACTTTAGAAACAACACTTTCGTCTTTAAAAAGGGTGAAGAAAGTGCGATTTTTCTCTCTAGCGAGGAAAGTAAAAAACAATTGCTATTGACATTTAAAATTGAAACATTCCCATATCTAGGTTGCTAATTCCTAATTGGCAACTTCCATTATTGCATACGAATATTTTTAGCGCATTTTTTAAGAATTAAAAAAATGTGCTATTGTTTGCGTCTTGTCCGTCCGTCCGTCCGGACCCAATTCTGCCGTTTCGAACTACTTTTAGGGGAATGGTCCTAGAGTCCTGGAATTTTTTGCAGTAGGTAACGGTAACCTATACCTTGACGGTGTGCCAGACAGCCATCAAATTTCGCTGTCTAAAGAGGAGCCCCCCCCCCACGAATTATTTCCTGAGATGCTGTTTTTGAAAGTAAAACGTGCATAACTTTTACATACGACAACCAATTGGTTGTTGGCTTGCATTTCAGGTAAAAGTGGCAAAGTGCCACCTGACATACGCAGAGATATACTTAAAATGTAAATGTAAATGTATTATATTCATAACAAATCAATATTCACTAGATTCAGATCATGACGAAGCATAAACATGGCGACAATTTTTACAAGAAGTAAACAATCCCAGAGGAAGAAAATAAGAAGAATAAGGGAGCTTTACTAAAGTATTTTGAGTCGACCACCCAAAGAGCCGAATCTGAACGTGATACAGAAGATAGTACTAGTGTCACTCCAAATCAGAAAGCTGTTCCGTCTTCTAGTGGCGGACGTGGCGAACTTGAAGATTTACCTAATGAACCAAGCGTTAGTAGTTGAGCAACCGGATTTGCTGGTGGAAGAGGGAACCTCGAACGGATTGATACTCTTGACGGTCATGATGAACATATCATAGTATTTCACTACTGTGTTCGACAGTACGCCAGATTTCTCACACAAGCACTACATGATCCAAATACTGCGTTATGTAAGACTCGATAGCACCAAGGTGCAAGTGATCATTCATTGACTTTCTTGAAAGTAAGTGCAAAAATGCAAAAGATATCACTATAATGATTTTGTACAAAATGGAAAGCGATGAACTGGATATCCAAAATTGCCATGGACAGGCATGATGCAGCTGTCATGATGCCCAGTTTGTTGCATGCACTTAATCATTTATTAAATCTAGTACGTATGTAGGCAGCATCCATCGCAGTAAACTCAATGACGTTCTTTGGTACTATATGGAGAGGGTTTTCAATTACTTTTCATCTTCTCCCCGCCGGTAGAAAACTCTTACCCGCCGGCGCCGGTAGAAAACTCTTACCGGCCAACGTTACAGGTCAATTGAAACACGATGTGTTGATAGTCCATACCGCCGACTAGAGACACTACGCCGACGGACCCACGTACGCCGACAATGGACCTCATCGTCGTAAACCGTTCTGATAAATTTAAAAATTTGTAAATCTCTCTACAACGGCGGAATTTTGTGCTTTTAGATTTTTTAAATTTCAAATAAAAAAGTTGGATGCGGTTTGAAAGTTAAAACGTTAACGTTACATCGACATGGACACCAAATTTTTGAATTTTTGAATAATTAAATAACGATCAAACAACAAACGTGAATATCGGGGGCAAACTTCACGCCCAAAACTTACAAAATTTATTCTGAAGATGCTATCAGCCAACAAACGGTAAAGAATACCCAACATATACAAACAAACGACCAACAACCGATTACAACTAACAAAAATGAAATATTGCAACTTCGGGGGAGGGGGGGGCTCACTATACTCCCAAATTTTTGAATTGTGAATAATTAAATAACGATCAACCAAAAAAGTGAAAATGTAACTTACAAACACCAACAAACGACCAACCAACGATTGCAATTAAAATATTTTGAAAATTCAAAAAACTAACTATACGCCCAAATTTTGAAATGTGAATAATTAAATAACGGTCAACCGACAAACGTCAAAATGTAACAACAAACGACCAACAAAGGATTGCAATAAAAATATTCTGATAATTCCAAGCTACCTAATTAAATTCACATGACTTCACAAGTTGGTACCAGCAAATGCGTAGGTACTTTCTGGGAAATATTCCGTAGCCTAAGTAGGTATTCTCTCATGTTCCAATACATTATAAATAATAATGAAGGTTAGCACTTTCTCAGATCAAGTTGCGAAATAAAGTATTTAACATGTCTTTACATAGCAGTTTTTTGAATTTATATTTTGGCAGTTTAAATTAGGTACTCCCACAATCTAAATCCTAAAAAGTACTTGTTAGTTTACCTCTGCACCTACAAGTTCCACGTTATAATAAGGATTTGGAACCTGTAGTTTATTTTCCGTTCCAGTAGTTGTTGGTTACAGGTACGTAATGATTTGGCGATCTAGGTAGGTACATTATTGTTTGATCCTGTCGTAGTACAATTTTTTTTCGTATTTCTCATGAAAATATTCTCTTACCGCTGCTCTCGTACTAATCTAGGTAACAAGCTTAATTCTAAGAGTTTTCATGTAATGTTCCCATGAACCTGTAACTTTCGACTCGAATCTTATCAAACTTATCCTTGATCGTACCTATATCACGATTAAACATTTTTCTGAGAATTTCAATATTGTAGCTTCACTAGTAATGTCTTTAGTAAAATGAATATGTATTGGGTCATACAAAATTAACATGGATGTTTGTGAAACTTCCCAAGGGTGAACTTCGACATCTTTTTTACATTTTTTGCGCAATTCCACAAACGTAAAAAAATGCGCTATTGTGGCCACTCTGTCCGTGCGTCCTTTCGTCTGGACGCTACTAGTTCTTTATCTTAAGAGCTACTGTTTTACTTTTGTCGACATTTAGTTCGTTATGGTGTCGAGGCTTGTACCAAACCAAGAAAGGAATTTTCTGTGCCCTTTAAGAAAAAAGATATGGCAAAAAATCTATTTTTTGCATGTACCATAATATAATAATATAATAATAACTTTTGCCGTTTATTGAGGATCCTCGAGATCGTTTATTATGTTGTATCGCCGTCTACCCGTCTGTCTGTCTCCGTCTGTCTGTCCGTCCGCCAATTTCTTATCTGTTACGATATTTAAATGAAATTTTGTATGTAGGCACCTCGAATGAAGATAAAACTAATGCCAAATCAAATAAAAACATTCCGCCATTTTTAGCGTTACCGATTTGGATGAAATTCGGAATATTGTAACGGTTTATTATCTTCATTAGAAGCATTATTATTGTTCACGGTATATTTTGTTGAATGATTCTCGTTACTTTTGAATAGATGGCATGGCTCCATCTATTGTTGGAATTTTAACCACGCCATATTACCGCGCATTTTGTGGCATTGCGATTTGTGGTTATCGATTGCCCACATTCAGTTTCCTTTTTCTTTTGTGAGCCGTATCAAAGTGCCCTTCGTTTGAACCAACAGCTGCGGCGTTAGTTGAGAACGCATGGAACTTTAATTGCTATCATCCATATTTTATTAATCTCTGGCAATTAGTGAACGGATTCGCAAACGCATATATCTATAAAAAAACTCATCCCTTAACTCAGTATTATCTTTTTTTTTTAGTGGGAGAACAACGTACCTATTTGTAAAATTTCCTCAATTTCATTGATGAATGACTGGATTTACCTTGTACACTCTCCTGGCTTTCGTGTATACCTTTTGCAAATGCCCCTTTAATTTACAAAATGTATCATATAAACCTGTACCTGCACCTGTAGCATTTATAGTCTTTGTAATCATTTTCCTGTTTGAATTTGTGAATGTTTAGTGATTTCTAGTAGCTTCAACATGATTATCTTTGTAATTAAAATTTATCTTTAAATTATTATAAAATATAGTCCTCTTTGTAGTTGGTGGGCATCTATTTCATTCAGTTACATTCCTCTCTAAATCTCCCCAGCCTTTTCCAGGTCCAGATTCCTAGTTTTGTCCTACTTTGTATCTTCTTGGAGCTTAATCCATAGACTATTTTCAGAAAACTCCCAAAATTACAGTTTATTACCAATTTTTGTAGTCCATGTAAATACCTACTCTGTATTGTCTCTCTATCCTGTTGCTTCCTCGAATGAGACCGAAATGCTTCAGTAATTATTTCCAATGGTGCGAGATTGTAATATTGATAGATTAAATTAATAATCTGCTCGTATTCCATTTCTTCTGGTAATGCGGGCGCCACTTGGTTACACAGTGACACAACGACTCGTAACCCATGTAATGAAATATAGGTAGTATCATTGAATTTAAAAGTTATAAATTCAATGGCAGTATGTCTTCATATTGTCTGCGTGCAAAAAACTCCCTAAAACACTAAATCCTGGCAAATAATAGTATATTATTCAACGAGTGAGAAAGTTGGCAATTATTCACGAAGATAAGATTTGCGCCACGAGTCGAAGACGAGTGGCGTAAATTATCTGAGTGAATAATGCCTTTCTCACGAGTTAAATACTATACTTTTTCTACTTGTATTCAATAATTACAGTAATAATAACATTATCCATAATGGTTTTATTATGTCATCAAACAATTGACAAAATCAGCAATGTACGTAAAATACGGAGACGTTAGAATTATATCGTCGCCACTGCTCATCATAATTGCACTACTGTCCATTTTCACGTAATTTTCACAAAACTGATTTCTCGTAATTTGTTTGATTGACATTAATGTTTGACAACTGAATTTATCGCGATCCGAGATCTTGATTTTTGCTACACACGTTTCCAAGGCAACCCTACAATGTGACCTGAAGAGTAATGACAAACTCGGAATACGATTGGCTGACAACAGTTGAATAATGAAAACACATTGAATAATAGATAACTTTCACAATTAAAAACGCATCAGTATTCTACCTATTATTTAATATGAGTAGAAAAAGAAATATAAAATACAGATGTCTATTAGTTATTTTTAATCATATTAATGATTTGTGTTCTTATTTAGATCACTGTTAGGTTACACTTAATGATCTCCTCTACAATGTTATCGCCCTCAATGCAAGAAAAAGAAGGAAAACCTACTCCTCAATACGGAGAGACAGTGAAAGCATCTGGAAAAGAAAATAAAGTAGTGTGGAGGAACGTAATTCTGTTTACATTGCTACATATTAGTGGACTTTACGGTCTTTACCTATGTTTCTTTTTGCGTTCGTGGTACACTTTTTTTTGGGGTAAGTGGTAAGGTTTATTGTTGCATGCTAGAATATCTACTCTTTACATTCTTGTTTTGTTTTAGCGACTTTGATTGGTCTCATATCAGGACAAGGAATAACAGCCGGTGCACATAGGCTATGGGCTCACCGAACCTACAAGGCTAGACTGATGTTAAGAATCACTTTGATGATTGCGCAAACTCTAGCGCTACAAACCTACATCTATGAATGGGTTCGGGATCACAGAGCTCATCACAAGTTTACGGAAACTGATGCCGATCCGCATAACTCCAATCGTGGATTCTTCTTTTCGCATATTGGTTGGTTAATGGTGAAACGTCATTCAGAGGTTAAACGAAAGGGAAAGACGATAGATATGAGCGACCTGGAAGCAGATCCAGTTGTTCGATTTCAGAGAAAGTAAGTAGAATATGATATACAATTTGGCGCCCCCCTTTGTACATACTTAAGTCAATTTTTTAATAAAATATATTCGATAGTTTCACACGACATGGCCACATTTTAGAGCGACCCACAATGTGGAGAGAATTGTGTCCTCTATTCTATCCTCCTTCATCACACTTCTTCGGTTTCGACCCAACTTCGCGCTCACAATATCGAGTTTTGTTTTTTGAAAACGTCGTTCAACGGTCCTTATGTGCAAGTGCGCTCTCGACGCATGTTTCGCAACGACTGCCTCGGTCAATATTTCATGGAAGTCAGAATTGAGTAAAAACAGAATTGGAAGGGTGTTATGATTTATTCATTAACAGTAATATCAAATTGGTCTGTTCACATCGGTTTGTGCCCACCCCCACACTGCACCACATACTAATGGTGAGAAATTGAAAGACTTAGTGGTCTCCATATAGCTCACCCACCGTACTCTTGTGAATGTTCCCTTTACAGTATCCGCAGAAAAGATATTTAAGCTGTAGATTTGGATATCTGGCAGAACAAAACTAATTTTATGTTAAAGTAACTGCCACGTCTTCAAAGCGGTGCCTGCCATTCCGGAAATGTACATCCCGACGGCGTTCATCGTGGCACCACCGTCCCGGCGTTCATTACTATCGTTGAGTAAAGGATTTAATTATTCAATGTTACTATGCCGGCATTGGGTATCTCGACGATATTTTTATGCCCGTGGGGACTATTGTTTTTTCGGCATCGGAAATGTTTGTAATAACGAAGAAGTGAAGTTATTACTCATTATCATTCTCCCAAATACTGTTCGCGCCGATTTCTGCAGTTTATATATTTTAATTTGTATTGTGTGTTGCATAATCGGCCACTTTGGCATTGGCGCCTATATCGTGAGTTATTTAGTAACCTACAGATGATGAACTAACAAATACTACAGCAGTCATCTGTAAGCTTAAATAAACTAACCAAATATAGAAAACGAGCTCCTGAGTATGGCTATGTATGTGCAAAACCAAATTTTAAACCTGATGTTACTTTTGCTTTTATTTAAAGTGTACATGTATGAAATTTCATTTAATTGCTTCCATAAATAAGAAAGTTGGCACTGCACATCCTGCACAAAAGCAAATTTGGAAAATGGCGCTAGATTTACTTTTATTCCAAGTGGCTATGTATCAAATTTCATTTGAACGCCTCCATAAATAAGAAAGTTGGCACTGCGCATGCGCAAAACCAAATTTAGAAAATGGGGCTACATTTGCTTTTATTCCAAGTGACTATGCATCAAATTTCATTTAAATACCTTCATGCAATCTGGTTTGTAAATGGTCGAGATGCGAAAAGGGCACTGTGAATGTTGATCGATTAGGCTCAATTTTTGGAATAGCGTTTTATATGGCTAAACCTATACGCATATTGAATTTCATACAATTCGGTTCATAACTCACCGAGATGTCAAAAGGGCCTTCCTTATTTTTTGGACTACATTGCCAATTCACGAATTCCGATCTACAAATTTGATAAAGAATCCACCTACAAAATTTCATCCTAATCGGTCCATTTGTTTATGAGTTATCGTGCTAACGGACGGACAGACATAACAAAATTATAAACTCGCTAGGAGCCGCGTTAATAAACTGTTCTCATATTATTGATTCCATATTTTCCATTTCAAAATTTAATTGCAACCCTTTTTTAATTAAAAATGGATACGGTATGTTCCAATTGCAAGAAATGGTCAATTTTCAGTTCAATAACGTAACAAAATTGTACATCGAAAAAAAGTGAGGTTGTTTATTAAGAATCAAAAACATTCACCTTTTCGCCAAGACAACAAAACGCAAGAGTTTAAATTACCGGTATGACTGAAACCGGGATGTAAATAGTGGTCGGAACCGCTTAACTCTAGAAACCGGTACCGGGATGGGAATCGCCGGTATGACCGTGGCAGAACCCAAGAACTCTAACTAATAGTATCAAATTATCCATCTATACAAAAATAAAGGTGCAAAGGTGCTGTTCCCTACACTTATAAACCTCTACCGTCAGCTTCACTAAGATACTATACCTTTTAAAGGAACTAATAAACTATTGCGTTTACCACTGTTTCTTTTCAGGTACTACATAATATTAGTTACCGTCTTGTGCCTATTCATTCCGACATTTGTGCCATGGTATTTCTGGAATGAGGACATTTGGGTCTCTTGGTTCACAACAACAATGTTTCGGCTTTGTGTATCTTTACACATTACATTTATGATCAACAGTGTGGCTCACATATGGGGAACTAAACCATACGATAAGTAAGTAACGTAAGTTTCCTACATTGTTTAGAATAGGTACTGGACCTCATTTTTGCATGAGACGAGCGATTACTTACTTACTGTTTTTCCAGAACGTCTGGAGCTGTTGAAAATGTGCCCCTAGCCTTTCTCGCACATGGTGAAGGTTGGCACAACTATCACCATGTATTTCCTTGGGATTATAAAACTGGGGAATTGGGTGGTTATCGCTTAAATACAACAACTATGCTAATCGACTTTTTCGCAAAAATTGGATGGGCGTACGATTTGAAGACGGTATCGATTGAGACTATAGAAAAAAGAGCGCAGCGTACGGGTGATGGATCGAGGATCGCTGTTACCAAATGTGCTGTAGACAATGTAGACAATCACCATACAAATGTTTGGGGGTGGGGCGATACAGATATGAAAGAGCAAGATATAGATGATGTAAAGTACCACAACCAGCTGAAAGAAGATTAACCACATTTATTATGATATTTCATAATACCCAGAAACGTACCATCAAACCAGGCGTTTGTCTTTGTTATGTTTCTTCAAAAGATAGTAGTTATTTTGTTCGTGTCACGAGATTCATCTTGGTTACTCAAATTTTCTCTCTCTCTCAGCATATTGCAAAAAATATTTCACTTCTATGTTGTTAGTTTGTACCATGGTGTAAGGGATTGCCGCTAAGTGTTTTAATGCAATACGTAGTTTATATCAATTTTACAATTTAATTTCATACTTGGAATGTTGGAATTAGTATTTAAAATATGCCTTCTTCTATGTAAGACTGTATCTAATTTGGCACATCAAATAGAAATTTGGTACTCTTAGAGAATTTAGAACAGTTCTATAGAACGATAATGGAATTGTTTCAATTGTCTCAATTGTTTCAATTTCAACTGAGAGCTTCCTTTGGAATTACGGTGGCAATTATAACGAGTCGACTCCGACGGCAGCTTTGGAGACCCTCTTGAACTCATCAAGGGTGGCGCATTCGCTCATCTTTGATGAAATCTCTAAAGATAAAATCCTCAGTATGATAACTGAGAGGATAACTAAAACAGTTTGTTTTACAAAACTGTTTCCCTGCTCGATACGACTGGGAGGACAATTCCAATAACGTAAAGCTGAATGGAATCGTGTATTACACAGATGGCTTGAAAACTACGGAGAGTACTGGCTGCGGAGTGTTCGGAAGAAATGAACAGGGCTGCAGAATCTCTGTACGCCTAGGACAAAAAGCAACCGTGCTCTAAACCGAGGTATCTTTAGAGTTACAGACAGCTCGGAACGCACCACTTTGTTGCGATGTTGAACTATGAAAATCGCGTAGTATTTGGCGCCAATGAAATGCAATAGTTTCACCTTCAGTAACTTTAACTGCGTTTTGTTGCATTTACGTGTGAGAAATAACCTGAACCTGAAACAGAATAAACTTAACTTTCTTCCACAAATACAATGCGTTTAACGGTTTTCCAAAGCAACTTGGAGGATAGATCAAGGCTCTGGGCAACGGGGCCCAACAGCGGATCCAACGATTATCTTAAAAATCTGGCAGTGGCGCAAACATAATACCGTTATGATAATAAGTGCAGCTGAAAATGATTCTAATCTAAAACTAGGGAATTATCATGTGATTTTCATTAATTATTTCTTTCCATATGCTTATTTCACCTACACCAGAGCTGGGCAGTATTCGATTTTGTCAATACTTTTTAGTATTCAAATACTTTGTAATTAAATACTTTTATGGAAGCAGTATTTGTATTTGTAACTCAAATACTTTCACAAATATTTAGTATTCGAATACTTAGCAAAGTATTTGGATACTTCGTAAAGTATTCGAATACTTCGCAAGGTACTTTGAGAAGTATTCAAATACTTCGCACAGTATTTGAATACTTAACCTTCCTTTTTCACCAAAAATCGACTGCACCAAAATTTCTCGGGAAAACACTTTTTCTTATTAATTTTGGTGCGTAGAATCCAAAACAATTCGTACTTTTTCGATCAGACTTCTCAATCAAAAGTTATAGACTAGAAACCAATTTCGAAAAAAAATTCAAAGGGCTGTAACTTTTGAACTAGTAGCCCAATCTTGGAACTGTTTGAAATTATGGATTCTACAGGCCACATTCTATAAGAAATTTTTTTCCGGGGTCGATCTGAGACAATTTTTTTTTCGGGCCTCAAAAAAAGGCAGTGTATAACCTTCCTTTTTTACCAAAAATCGACTCCACCAAAATTTCTCGGGAAAACACTTTTTCTTATTAATTTTGGTGCGTAGAATCCAAAACAATTCGTACTTTTTCGATCAGACTTCTCAATCAAAAGTTATAGACTAGAAACCAATTTCGAAAGAAAATTCAAAGGGCTGTAACTTTTGAACTAGTAGCCCAATCTTGGAACTGTTTGAAATTATGGATTCTACAGGCCACATTCTATAAGAAATTTTTTTTTCCGGGTCGATCCGAGACAATTTTTTTTCCGGCCTCAAAAAAAGGCAGTACTTTTAAGTTATTCAAATATTTGAGAACAATTTAGAAATGTTTAGGGAAAGTTTCCATTGTCACAAAATCAAATATAAAAATCCGATACAACTGAATACCGAACGATACTGGAGTGAAACTTTTTGACTCGATAGTCTACATAACTTAAAAACAATAGGGACCTTTCTTATATCCTTAAGACCATGTGTACCAATTTTCAAAGCGATCGCACGTTTCTAAACAAACTATCATGCACACGGACAAACGGATGGTCAAAAAGGATCTGTTCCAAAATCGCTAGGATTAATTTCAGAAAGGCGTACGTATCATGTGCACGACGTACGATCGCTTTGAAAACTGGTACACGTATTCTTAAGGATATAACTGGTTTAAGAAAGGTCCTGGTAGGTACCTCCTATATAATAATATAATAATATAATAATAATAATAATAATACGCTTTTACTCCCCTTAAATTTGTATATAACAATAGAAATATAAAAAAAGCTAACCCCATACAAAGTATAACTTGATTTTTAAGTAGTATTAAGACTTTTATCTAGTATACTATTTTAAATTTTTAATGTATTTGAGTGACAAGTATTTGAATACTTTTTACTGTATTCGAATACTTTTCAAAGTATTCGAATACTTTTTATAGTATTCGAATACCTTTGATAGTATTAGAATACTTTTGAAAGTATTCGAATACTTTTGAAAGTATTCGAATACATTCTAAAGTATTTGAATACTTATTTTTTAAAGTATTTGAATACTTTTCAATGTATCTGTATCTAGTATTCGCTTGTGCTGGACGTAAAAGTATTTAGTATTCAAATACCTTTGATTTGTGTAAAGTATTTACTATTTACTATTGAAATACTTTTTGAAAGTATTCTGCCCAGCTCTGATCTACACCTCGTCCGACTTTAAAGTCTTGTGTGGCACATCAAATGCCAGCTGTGAAATCTTATTCATATTTGTAAATAAAACATAAATGACATTCAGCTTTATTGTTTTATCTTTGAATATAAAATCAAATGTTTTAACGATATGGACAACGCACTCTTTACTCTCAGAGCAATATTGTCATGGTACATAAGAAAGAAACAGAACATTATAACAACTGATCAAAATAACGTTTTCGCCCATGTAATGATGCAATCTGCTCTGAAATTGATCTCTTTGCCGTGGAAAACCGAAACAGAACATTTACTGTTTCCCTTTTTCTTCGTGAAGATTTCGTAGCAAAGATTTGCAGATGATGGATATCAAATGACACCATAGGACAAAATCATGTAGTAGAGAAATCATCTGCTTTAACTGTTCATTGATCAACATTCGTCATTCAACAAGCAACTTGTATGCTAAATGCAAAAATGATAACACTTTCAACTCTTTCGTCATTAATGTACACTATTTTTAATAAAGAAGAAACAAAGAAACATCATAAGTGTCTAAGTGGAAATTATAAAAGCACTAAACCTTCCCCATACTTCATTTAATTGTTTCAGATTTTAAATTCAGACATTATGTGACAGCACAGCGACTATAGTTTCGACCCTGAGGTCATTATCAAGCTTCAGTTTGAAGGAACATATAAATAAAAACTATAGTCGCTGTGCTGTCACATAATGTCTGAATTTAAAATCTGAAACAATTAAATGAAGTATGGGGAAGGTTTAGTGCTTTTATAATTTCCACTTAGTCAATTTCACCCCGTTTTGAGTCGTTATAAGATGGATAGCTACCAATTAATCATAAGTGTCGTTGACTTTGTTACGCCTTTTGAAATTTTTTCTTAGATCTATTAATAATTCTGGGCCAAATTCAGTAGGTAAATAAAACTTCGTCCACATCTTCAATACGGTATGTCAACCTATCTACAGAAATCATTGGTAATTTTCAAGATGCAGTTCTCTCGGTGGTAATATGTTTAATGATAACCTAATAACAAATTTAAATCCCGGTGGATCGCTTTAGATATGCTACTAGTATGCTACCCTGTACTTATGTCGCTGTAGTTTGCGGTATCCGGTCAACCACAATTAGACAATGACAGTTTACCCTGTTAGCAAAATTCAAATTTATTAAAAAACAACATCATTCCAAGAATTGGTAATTATAATTGCTTGTGAATTATTCATCAATGTCAATCATACTTAATTTACACATAAAAGCTATTTGTGTGGCACGATTTGCCCTAGTGACTCTACGCTAAACAGAAACGTAGAATTATGACATGTAATACCACTAGTGCTTGAATTATTTCCGGAAATTTGTTCGAGCTCACGAATATTTTGAAAATATTCGTGAGCAAGAACAAATTTGTAAAATAATTCAAGCACGTGTAGTATTCGGTATGAAAATTTCACACCATATTGAACCTCAACGAAATTTGTTCTCTCTTTGAAAGTAGATCAAGATAGCCTTTGGATGACATTTTACAGATTTGAATTGAAATTGCCTTTGACAGTAAGTTTAGTGTGAGTGTGAACGTAATGATTCAATTCGATCAAGAAAATACAGAAGCTATTCCTAGCGAAATTCAGCACCTAACGCCCCAGAATAGGTACTAAGGAATCCAAGTCAAGTATTTGGAAGCAGTTTACTGACTTTTACTTTGAAAAAAGTTATGAATTCGATAGGGAAAACATAATTATCTGTGAAGGAATTGGCAATGATTATGGATTTAATATCTACCCCAATTCTGCTAGAATATTTTCTTATAACGCGGACAAGTGAGGTTTTATGTCAAAACGTTCTCTTATGACGTCAAAAAATTTCCACTGTAATTCGCTCTAGGTTACCCCTGCAGGTAAAAATTTCCGATAAATACCTCGGTTACCATGATAACGTGAGACGAAATCTGCATTTCATTGGTCGAAAATGGTGGGTGTGAAATTTTCTTAAGTAATTGCACAAGTGGGACAAAATTACCGATAATTTTTTTGAACGCATGTTGTCTAAAAACTGCATGAGTTTATTTTCATATTTTGGCGAAAGAGCCCGACACCGAAAATGACCGAATACGGTTTTTTACTGACAACATGCTTGAATAAAAAATTATCAGGTTTATTTTGATGCACGAGTGTAATTTGGTGGACTATTCAATTCATCTAACATTTGTCACATTTCAACCAGTGAAATGTCTCGATTTCAAATTGCTGCGCCAATGGGAACGAATTATAGTGATAATTCAGCGATAATTTCACGTGTGGTATTTCAGCGACAATTCAACTCATGTATAAAAAATCGCATAAGCCGCAGTGAAATTGTCACTTTGACAGCGGCAAAAGTTACTTGCAACTTTTCCAGCGACAAATGCACTAGTGGTTTTTTCACTTATTCATTTTCGAACCAATTATCGCATTACCCTTTCCCATATGACTAGTTTGACGTCTGTCAATAATTGATTAATTTGGTGAATTTCTTGTTCGTTAAATTGTCCTGCCGAATTACACTCGAGGTTTGTATTTAAACCGAGTAAATTTGGGTTGTGGCAATTCAAATCTGTTTCCTTTTAGCAATTGGACTCGAAAAACTGTCAACCTAAAAATGCTCCACCTGCGGTGTCGCATTTTTATTAGTTGACAGTTTTTCTCGTCTAATTACTAGGCAACAGATTTTCATTACCTAAACAACCCAAATTTACTCGGTAAAATACAAACCTCTTGTGCAATTATAAGTGATAATTTCACGTGTGGTATTTCAGCGACAATTCAATGCGATTATTCAATGACATTTGTCAAACTTCCACCAGTGAAATGTAGCGAAATTTTGTCGTATTAACCGGAACATTCTTCTTAGTTTGTTAATCAATTTCGACAACCGACTTATCACCACATGTTTTAATTTAATCACTCATAACGAATTAGCTTGGAGCACAAAAGTTCAATAGCAAAATGAAAAGCAACTTCCATAATTTATTTTGACGTTTATTGTTGTCATGGAAATACATTCGCGTGGTTAATTATGCTTAATTTTTCTTTTGATTCATTGAATAGTCCTCCGAATACCATTCGTAGTCGAAGTATTTGTAGATTATTTTTGAGCTGCTGCTCCACTCATGCTAGTTACGCTTTTTAATACCACTCGCGCTAGTTACGCTTTTTAATACCACTCGCGCAAGCGCTCGTGGTATTAATCAGCGTAACTAGCATTCGTGACAGCACCTCAAAAATATTCGACAATACTTCGACTACTTATGGTATTATATATGAATATTTCCCGAACAAACATTACTTGTCAAATTGACGTTACCTACTTAAATTGTCGGTGTACTGTATCACAGCCGTCTATAATTACAAGCCATGCTGAGAAGTTTGGCAACTTTGTTCGAAAGTCAATCGGTGGGCCGATATAAGTTTTAATGGCGTCTTGTTGCTCTTGAAAAATGGCATTTTTCCTCTCTCCTGTGTTTCACCTTGGCGGTTTTAATATAGAAGAAAGATACTTAGGCAGCTTATAATTGTACATATATTTTATTTATTTACAAAAATGGATAATAACATTTTTATTTGACTTTAAAATTCGGAACGCTGTAAATTGGTAACTGCATCATAATGTGTTTTCCCTCGAGATCTCCGAAATTGGTGAACTTCTGTCGAAACAGGTCGAGGTGAAGCACACGCTTGAGCACTTAATTTCGGTAAAAGGACAGTAAATCGCTACGCATCAGCGAGGTGTTATCAACGACCAGGTGTGATTCGGAATGGCAGACTTTAAGCCAGTCACTACTCCAGTGGGTCTAGGTACGTAGCTTTTATAGAGGGGAGCCCCGTAGACTTCAAATTCCCGTACCATGAACTCTTGGGAATAAGTTGAAAGGTTCCTTCAGAAAATCGATTTGACATGTCCCTGCTAGAATACCTGAAATACAAACTAATTGTATTTTTTCACGATAAACACGTACCGTACTTACGTACCACGTAGTGTGTAGGTCATATTTGAGCTTGTACAGGTACTTTGAACAAATACAAGTGCTTGTAAAGGGTCCAGTAAGGAGTAGCCTGCTTTAGAGGTTATGACAACAAATCGATATATTTCGCTAAGCAACTTACCTGAATAATAATTCCTGTTCATCCCATACGGAGTAACACAAATTGTCGCAATCTCGCTCTGTTAAAACAGGTAAATAGGAATATTACACCCAAAACACGTATAAAATACACCTGAAATCTGTCAGGTTGAATTAGGAAATCGGCCTACCATGCAGTGTTGCCATAATTCTCAGCACGGCTTGTAATTATAGACGGTTGTGACTGTATTATCAAAGTGTCCAATGGAGTTGCCATGGAGATGAACTGTGCAATTATCGCAGTGCTCTTTCGCTTTCTACAATGCAATTACCGCTGTAATTGAGCGATAATTGCACACCTCATATGGGATTCATTACATATGAGGGAAATATTCTCCTAAATCCATACATCTGCCATTTCCTAATAGACTTTTTGGTATAGGTGAACATTAGCAGGAAATAGTATAAAATTAAAAAAAATTTTAGGTATAATACGGTTGGGTCTACAGTATAAATAAAGTCACATCCGTCAATGCTAACAAAACTTCTTACCCAGACCATTTTTTAGCGTAGTAAACATGTTAGCATTGTAAGGAAATTAATTATTTCATGTATTCATAACCCAAGTTTTTTGTTAATTTAACTGTAAGGAAACTAAAAGGGAATTAGAAACGCGGTTATAAATTTTATTTCAAATGCAAATAAAGTAAATTAATATTTATGTTATATGTGTGTATATTCGGGATGAGTAAATGAAGCGGGTCATCGTAAGTAAAATAAGAGCAAGGAGAGCGAGTTAGATATACAGAAAAACGCAAGTACGATGAATTAACGCAGACACTCGATGTTATCACTCAAATATATCTTTGGCACTTTCAAAATGGGTTTGAAATTTCAATAAACAAGTCGGCCATTGTAATATTTACTAGACATAGACTACCCAACAATAACACTATTGCCTTGTCAAAAGAGGATTTTAAAACACACAAGCAAATAAAATATTTGGGAATGATACTTGACGAAAACCTTTCATGGAAATTTCATATTGAACACTTGCTCAACAGATGTAATAAAGGTCTAAATTTTCTTAAAATGGTAGTAAAAACGTGGTGGGGAGCGGACATCAAAGCGGCTCTTATCTTTTATAGAGCATATTTACGCTCAGTTATAGAATACGGATGTACGCTGTATGGGTCTGCTTTGTTAAAAAAAATCGACGTGTATCAGAATACAATCATACGCATTTGTCTGGGTGCCATGAAATCAACTCCTACCTATTCACTTTACGCTGAAGCCTGTGAAACCCCGTTAAAACACAGAAGAACATATTTTAGTGAAAAATTCCTCTCAAAAATTTATATCTTAAACAAAGTCTTATTTTCAAACATAATCACACTAAATACTTTTGATTTAGTCAGTGACTACTGGAAAAAGAAAAATTCTCCGCCTCTGTCTAGCAGTTCAGTAATGCTATGAGGAATTAATTAAAGTTCACAATATAGGAAAAGTTGATGAATTTAGGGATCTCATCGCGCTCTTAAAACCAATAACGTTTGTTAAACCCCAATATGATCAAGATAGACACATAAATCACAACATTCTTGCAAAAGCCTTGTCTGCATGGGACAACGCGGTGATCGCGTATACTGATGCGTCCAAAACATCTTGTGGTTCAGGTTTTGCCTTCTATATTCCTTCCAAAAATGTACAAGAATTATACCGAATAAACGACCAACTTTCAATCTTCAGCTTGGAAGCAATAGCAATATAAGAGGCCCTATGCTTTATACAAGATGCCAGATATAGTAAGGTTGTTATAGCATCTGACTCTTTATCGGTATTGGAAAACCTTCAAAGCCTCAACTTACAAATTACAAAAACAAACCTGTTCATTCTAAAAATAAAAAAAAATGGTCAACTGCTTGGAACAAAAAAACACTCTAATCTATTTTATTTATGTAAAATCACATATAGGGTTACGAAATAATGAACAAGTCTCGGTTGGCAGCCAAATTCGACACTTACAAAGGCAGCTATCAAATACCTTTGTGTGATTTTAATTCAAACAGGAAAGCGCATTTATTTTCATTGTGGGCTTCAGACTGGCAGGAATTTTGTACCAATCGCCCAACGCGATACACAATGTTGCATCCTACACTACCTAAAGAACACTGGCACACACATTTACCTACACCTACCGAGAATATTTCAAACCACGATTGCCAGAATGAAATTTGGACATGCAGCTTACCCTGAACACCTTTTAAGAATAAACGTACTACCAAATAGTGCATGCAAGCATTGCGGAATGGTTGGAAGTCTAGACCACATCTTCTTTCCTCATAGCATTACTGAACTGCTAAACAAAGAGGCGGAGAATTTTTCTTTTTCCAGTAATCACTGACTAAATCAGAAGTATTTAGTGTGATTATGTTTGAAAATAAGACTTTGTTTAAGATATAAATTTTTGAGAGGAATTTTTCACTAAAATATGTTCTTCTGTGTTTTACGGGGTTTCACAGGCTTCAGCGTAAAGTAAATAGGTAGGAGTTGATTTCATGGCATCCAGACAAATGCATATGATTGTATTCTGATACACGTCGATTTTTTTTTTAACAAAGTACTGCTAGCAGACCCATACAGCGTACATCCGTATTCTATAACTGAGCGCAAATATGCTCTATAAAAGAGAAGAGCCACTTTGATGTCCGCTCCCCACCACGTTTTTACTACCATTTTAAGAAAATTTAGACCTTTATTACATCTGTTGAGCAAGTGTTCAATATGAAATTTCCATTAAAGGTTTTCGCTTTTTCATGTTTAATAGAATTTTTAGCAGATGGAAATATAACTTTGTAAATTTAAAAAAAAAACTACAATAACGAAGCTGGTTGAATGACCACTGGTTCAAGCCAAAAAAAAATATTGAATGACAAAGTTTGTGATAGTGCGGAGTGGGTATTTATATCATTTGTCGTTGTAAGATAAAGAGCTCATTGGGTCAAAATTTACAAAGGCGATACCTATAAATATGAATGTAAATACTGGAAAAACAGCAGTTAAGCGGCGTTACACAGTATTAAATCTGCGCCGGTCGTTTTTGGCAAAGCGCGTCATGCAATCTCCATCGAGCCACCGTCGGGCTGTGGATGCTTCGCCTGTTACCGGGTATGAATAACGTGGCGGTTTAAATACATATATTACACTATATACACAGTCAAAAGACAAGAACAACGTATGTACAATATTCGATGGCGCGTATCAAACTACTTAGAGTAGCGGTACGGAAATGGTGAGTTGCCCTAGGCCTCAATCTGCCTACTCCTAGGGTTGATCCAAGACGCTCGATCGATGGATCCCCTTAGTGCTGTCGGTTGGTGCTTATATAGGTAGCCGCCGTTAATCCCCAGTATAGTAGGCTCCGCCTACTGAGTAAGGGTAACAGTTCCCCCCCGCTTCGAAGGATTCGGCGGCTGGTGGTTGGACGTGGCTGGCTGCGCCCTGTTAGCTTCCTGTGCTGGTTGGATTCGTTGCGGTATGTTGTAGTGGCGGGATGTTCTTTTGTGGCGTGGTGGTGTGGGCGAGATGGCGGGTCTTGGTGGTGGGTGAGGTGTTCCTCGATCTGGCGGTGGCGGTTCCCGTGCGGCCTCTCTACGATTGGGGGCTGGTCGTAGGTCATGGATATGGACCTTCACCTGTTCTCTGTCTCGCTGGATGAAATATGAGTTTGTGCCTGCGTTGGCGATTACTCTATATGGCCCTTTCCATTTTCGCTGAAATTCTCCCGTTGCGAGGTCTCGGGATCTCTCCATTACTTCGTCCCCTGTTTGGAACTGCACCCTGGTTGGTCCGAAGTTCGCGTACCTGGATCGGTAGCGGTGCTGGTTGCGGTGGACTGTCCGGATCCGTTCCTCGCGTTCTTCACCTTGGCCGATGGGAGTTGCCGGGGCTTGAGTCGCATGCCATTCTCCTGGGCTGGGGAGTTCATATCCAAGCAGGGCATTGCTCGGCGTCGTTCCCGTGGCGGCATTTTTTCTCGTCCGGGGGGTGAAGAGGATGATGGGGAGTTTCCTGTCCCACATCTGTGAAGCCTCCCCGTCGAGGTGTATGCGTAATCCTTTCTTAATTTCCTGGTTCCGCCTCTCCACTGGGCTAGCTGTCGTCCAATGGTAGCACCCCCAGTGTCGGAATGCGGCATCCCAGGTGACGGAGATGAATTGTGGGCCATTGTCGGAAACTATCGCCCTTGGGAACCCGTATCGTCCGAATACTTCATTCTCCAGCCGATTGACTACAGCGTCGGTGGTGGTTAGCCGGAGAGGGAAAGCTTCTACCCACATGCTGTATAGGTCCGTCACTACCAGTATGAACCGATTTCCCAGATGTGAGGTGGTGTATAGGTCGACGGAAATCTCCTCCCACGGACGACTGGGTTGTCGTGGTCAGACAGTGGCTTCCTGAATGGGTCCTCGCTTTGCCACGGTGCATACCCAACAGTTCCGCACGTAGTTCCTAACGTCTTCTTCCATTTTCGGCCAGTGGTAGTGGGAGTATATGGCCCGTTCTGTTTCTTCCGCTCCTGGGTGGCCTGCTGTTGGTGAATCGTGGTACGCGTGCAGGACTGCTTCTTTCATGTCGACGGGTACTACCAGAAGATCTCCGTGGTTGGATTTGCGGTAGAGATATCCGTCGTGGGAAGTGTAGTTCTGGAAGAAACGGTTTTGGGCGGGGTCCGCGGGCCCGTTGTCCTGGATTAGGTTCCACGTAGTTATCAAATTGCCAGCGGGTGGATTGTTTCTCTGGCTTTGCTTCACGCTGTCGGCAAGTTCTGCCACTTCGATGTTGGCGAGGAATGGTGGCCCTGTGTCGTCCCTGTCTGCATGGTGCGGAGGGCGGTGGTAGGAGGCGACAGGTAGTCGGGGAGTTCGTTTTCCTTGCCGGGGCAATGTATCACGTCGAAGGAGAATTCTTGCAGTCTCAGGGCCCATCTGGTAAGTTTACTCTTGTCGTCCTTCGTTCGGTCTAACCAAAGGAGCGCTCGACTGTCCGTTTTGAGTGTGAACTTTCTGTCCTCCAGGTATGGTTGGTATCGCTTGACCGCCCAGACGACCGCCAGACACTCTTGTTCATTCACATGATACTTGCTCTGTGCTCCGTTTAGTTTTGCGCTCGCGTAACTTATGATGTTGCGCTGGTTGGGGCGGGGCTCCTGGTAGAGTACGGCTGCGATGCCTTTGCTACTGGCGTCAGTTTGTAGGATGAACTGCAACTTGAAGTCCGGACGGCACAGCTTAAGGGGTTGGCTGATGGCGTTTTTCAGTTGAACGAATGCTTGAGTGGCTGCTTCGGTCCATCGGTACGGCGTGTTCTTTCGTAGTAGGTCGTCGAGAGGGCCTTGCATTTCTGCGCATCGCGGGACGTAGTCTCGGATCCAATTAGTCAGTCCCAGGAAACTACGCAGCTGCTTCCTTGTTTTAGGCGCTTCGGCGGTGCGGATGGCCTCGACGTGCTCCCGTAGCGGTTTGTTGCCGTCTGCTTCAATGGTGTGACCAAGGTACTGAATGGATTGTACCCCAAAACGGCATTTCTCTACCGATAGTCGTAGCCTGTGGTGCTGCAATCGCTCTAGCACTAGATGGAGGTGTTCTTCCCAGGTCTGCGAGTACACAATGATGTCGTCTAGGTAGACCATTGCGAATTTGTGTAGATATCCTGGCAGGACTTCTTGTGTCATCAGCTTTTGGAATGTTGCTGGCGCATTCTTCAGGCCGAAGGGCATCACTCCGAATTGATAGGCGGCTCCGTCAGGTGTCGTGAAGGCGGTTAAAGGTTTGGACGCATCATCCAGTGGTACTTGCCAGTATCCCGATTTTAGGTCCAGGGTTGAGAAGATCTTTGCGATCCCCAGGTCCCTTAAGGTCTCGTGGATAACGGGTAGGTTTGAGCTTTCGTTCAGCCGTCGGTAGTCCACACAGAACCGTGGTTTGCCGTCCTTTTTTTTCACAATGACTACCGGTGAGCTGTAGTCCGATATACTGGGCTCTATGATTCGCGCGGCCAGCATGGTCTCTACTTCTTCCGTGATGGCCCTCTTCTTGTCTGGAGAGTAACGATACGGTGGTAGTCGGAAAGGCGTGTCTTGCTTCAGGGTGATCTTATGTGTGGTGGATGCTGTGGTGGTTGCGGAGGCGTCTCCTGTGAGCGTTGTCTCAAAGTTTCGCGCGAGTTTGGCCCACTGATCCTTCAGGTGTGATGGGAAACCGTGCTTGACCTCGGTAATGGGGGTCCCTTGCCGTCGGGTGGGTTGGGTGGTAGCGCGATTCCAGTGCACCGTCTGTCTGCTTTCCGTGCCCCAATGTACACATCCACGCTCGTAATCGATGACGGCTTTCTGGTGGCGTAACCAAGCTTGTCCAAGAATCACTGGCGCGACGAGCGACGGTGTCACCAGGAAGACGCCCTGATAACTTTCTCCTTCCACTTGGTACTGGATGGTTGTGGTTCCGACTATCTGTAGACGGTGGCTGGGATCAGCTAATGTGGCTGCGTCCTCCGTGTACTTCTGGATCTTGTGGGCAAACTCGCGTCGGATGAAGTTATGTGTCGATCCTGTGTCGAGTAGGGCGGCCAGCTCTTTATTGTTGGTCGTCAGCGTTATAGTCGGAAGACCTCCATCGTTTGCGGTTTCAATTAGTTGAATGGCCGGGTGTTTGATCCGGCCCCTGATCCGTTTTCCTGGTCCTGTTGTCGGTTAGCTAGGACGGGGCAGTCCCGGTGGAAGTGATACTGAGAGCAGTAACGGCATTTAGGTACGTTCGGTGGGCGTTGTGGGTTGCTGATAGTATCGACGGCGGCTGGTCGACTGCGGCTCCTTATGTCCTCTTCAATCTCGGTGGCCAGTTGTACTAGGTCCAGCATCGTCTCGGGCATGTGACTTCGAAGGTGGCAGCGTATGTCCGGATGTAGCAGATCGCGGACTAAGTGTAGGTGGTTGTGCATCGAGATGTTGAGCCTCCTTGCGATGCGGACTTTTCGTTGTAGGAAGGTGTTGCACGATTCTGTCCTCTGCTCTCTGGCGAAAAATTCGGCGTGCAGCTTCCCGGTTTGTCTGCGATCGTCGTACTTTTTCAGGAACTGGGTGTTTAGTTCGGTGTAGTCAGTAGGAGGTTCCCTGTTTGTGCTTGCTGTTTCCTCGATTTTCTGAAGGAACGGCTTTGGGTCGTCCAGGAGATCTCCGCTGTATGTCGGCAGGTCCTTTTGTTCGGGGAGCAGTTATCGTCGAAGGTAATGGGGTCGGTGGCGGCAGTGTGGTGATTGGTTTCGTTTCCGGAGCTGTGGCAGGTGGAGGCCGTCACAGTGCTTGATTCGGCTTCTGTGGTTTGTGTTGGCGGTGGTGGTGCCTTCCTCTTCCGTGCTCGGGTTTTCATAGGCATCGTTGATTGTGTTGATTGGCGCCACTGGGACTGTTGGACCGGGTCCAGGCCGGTGGTGGTGGCGATGATGGTGGTCGGCTGCTGTCGGTTAGAGTGGTGGTGGTTTAAGCGCGTTGCTTAACAAGTTCGAAGACGTTGGGCGCAATTGTTACCGGGTAGAATAACGTGGCGGTTTAAATAACATATACTACACTATATACACAGTCAAAAGACAAGAACAACGTATGTACAATATTCGATGGCGCGTATCAAACTACTTAGAGTAGCGGTACGGAAATGGTGAGTTGCCTTAGGCCTCAATCTGCCTACTCCTAGGGTTGATCCAAGACGCTCGATCGATGGATCCCCTTAGTGCTGTCGGTTGGTGCTTATATAGGTAGCCGCCGTTAATCCCCAGTATAGTAGGCTCCGCCTACTGAGTAAGGGTAACACTCCCCACAATTCTACAGTCGGTCCGTGCAAAAAACACCTAGAGGGTTAATAATTTCCATTCTGAATAAAAGCCGTGGCCGAACGCATCTAAAACTACTGGTACATAAATATTAAAGGTATTTATGATCAATTGCTCTAACGCGTTGTAGTATTGCCGCTTTTCATAGTGTTACCACCTGTAGTCTGGGAGATTAGGAAAAAAGTTCGCACTTTTGAGTAAAGCTATGAAATTCAGTACGAAAATCATCAACATTTGTAGTATTAATGAATGAAAATGCCTTCACTACGTCGCCAAGACGCCGGTTTCAAGCTTCAAAGAAGTTTTCTTCCTACGCCCGTAGAAATTGGAGACGGGGTCACAGCCAGTGATCGCGTGAAACATCGGAAGGGCTGCTGATCTTGATCGACCTGCAAAAAGTTGAAAGTTTATATGCGCATGTTCCGATAAAAAGCACAGCATCAAAACCTTCTCCTTAAGACTTACCGAGAGAGTGTGCAAGAAAGTGCACTGAGATGTTGGTTACTTCCGGCACCAAAGTACAACCCAGGTTCTTGCAAGGTGGAAATGGCGTGTATATAACAGATATTGCTATTATTAGTAAATCTGCATCTAAAAACGATTTTGCCAAGTTTCGGATTTTTCCAGATATCTCCGAAAGTAGTCGGAATTTTTTAAGTTTGAAAACTGCATTTTGTTAATCATCAAAATACGCAACTTTGCCAAATTTAAACTACCTACCTATCTCTTACAGTTCTCGAAATCCCCATAGTGGCCCTCGAATTTGAATCACCTTGTATAGGAATTTGTATATGTACCTGTTTGTCACACACTATGATAAGTGCAACAGAGCCACCTATTTTCTTGGGAGTTAGCTCGGACCCATGCAAAAAGTTTGGCTCTAAACACCTTTCGGCGGCGCCCTAATGTCCTAAACCGGTCAGACACGCACAAGGTATAACAAAGTTGTACGGTCTTATGTTTATGCATTAATAAATGTTAAAAAAATACAGGTCATGGAACGTTTTGCAAGCCTCAATTATCAGTGGGTTCTAAAACGGCCGACGCGTCAGCTGTCCTATATACAGCAGCTATTAACACATGCGCATATGCATACCTTGTCTCATTGTACCATGGGCAAAAATAGATAGCGATGGAAAATTGGTAAGTATGGATAAAATTCCAGTTTTCTACTTATTAACAAAAGAAATTAAAGACTAGTGAAATACAGGGTGAGCCATTATTGTGTGGGTTGGAGATTGTGGATTTATCAACGCGCATATTAAAATTCATTGTCGGGTAATGTCGAAGGACCCTTAAGGTTACAATCTCAAAATATTTCCAACGAAATTTCAATTGTTATTCAGTGTGATTTATATCAATGTTGCATGTTGATAAATGAAACCCCCTGTATATTATTACATATTTAGATTGCTTGGTAAATTTTAGTGTGACTTTATGTATTACAACATGAGATCTAAAATTAGTGGTTTAGTCGCAATCCGTCACTTTTTCATAAAGTAGAAGTCCAGTAAAAATTGAATATCGCAGTTGTCCTAAAACTTAGAAGGCCGTGACCCTGTAGTGTTATACTAATCATGAAATGTACTAACATACGCCGAACGGCTAAAGTTAAACTTCTTTTGTGTTAAAAGAGATCACTCCGTCAATTTTCAAAACTTCAATCAAAGATAACTTGATTTTTTTTAATGGAACTACTATAAATTGACCAGCGCGTTCTCCAGACCTTACACCACTTGCCTTCTTATGAGGATACGTGGAAGGAACTGTATGCAAAGAAGGCACAAGAAAAAAAGAGAATATGATAATGGGCATTCGTAGTGCTTTCGCATCCATAACGCCAGCTGCGCTTCGTCGTGTCAAAGAATGATTTTCTAAACTCATTGACAAATGTTTGTTCTTGAATATCTATTGAAATAGTTCTTATTCTCCTCTTATTCTTATGGTTTTTGTTTTGTATTATTTGGAGAACATTTGTTATAATTTCAATTGTTTTTACTTTTTAAGGGCCTACTCATTACTGAAAGGCTTTGAAAATCGAAAATCTGTAAATTATTAGAAATTGTTGAATTACAAAACATATGCAAAAGATAAATATCAACATGCTTATATTATTAAAAAGGTAATAAAATCCTACATTTCGTGCGATAAAAAAACCTGGTAGTTCTATTTAAAAAAATCAAGTTACCTTTGATTGAAATTTTGAAAATTGACGGAGTGATTTCTTTTAAAGTTCTAACACAAAAGAAGTGACGGATACAGGGAGTTCCATTTAAAAAAATGCAACTTTGATATAAATCACCCCCTGTATAACAATTGCAATTTCGTTCAAAATATTTTTAGGTGGGTCCTTCAACATGCTCCGACAATCAATTTTAAATATGGGCGTTAGTAAACCCACAATCTTCCGCACACACACTAACGGCCCACCCTGTATACTTGGCAACGTGCACTTCTAATTTTGAAATCGTGTATTTTCATTATAAATTCAACATGAGAATGTGGCATAAGGTAACGTATTGAATAAGAACCTCCTAAAGAACCTATAAAACTTTGCAACCTGCTCTAACTTTAAAAGCTAAGTCAACCCTGTAATAATATGAACGATAATTCTACCTAGCACTATTATTTTTAGCTTCCCAGCCTGAGCTACATAAGTGGCTATTGCGTTCACTGTTTCTTTTTGGACACATGTTCCGTCTGTACGTATGTGCTAGGTTTCATTACAAAAAAACGGAGAAAGTTAAAAAACCAAAATATTTTTTTCGGCAAAACAGTTATTTTGATTTCGTTATAATTTTGGCAGTGTATATTAGGCATATAAGACTGGCAAAAACGTTTTTTTTTAACTGGTTTGAGCTTGGAAGATGTTCTGTCAAGAATTTGACACCAGGATTTTAAGTGAATTTGGTGGCTTCGTATTCTACAACCCCACTGAAATTTTGTCAACAACCCCTGCTTGTAAATATTAATTAATACATCTTTCCAGGAATAGTATGCCAACCTCAGAAGATAAAGACCACTACCACTTTAATTTTTTTGTGAAGAAAAACGCGCTCTCTTGACCTAGTGTAGTTTTGCGCTGATCTTTCTTTGTATATTAACCACCCGGTTTTAGAGATTTTAATATCACTCTTTACTGACTTGACCACCACAATCACAAATGTACTTGACCTGAAGAAGTTAAAATCTAGCGTCGTATATTTCTTCTCATAATTATGAGACGAGGCCCCTTACCCTATAGGTAGTGTATGTACTACCTACATACGTTCTTTGTACCTACCTATATTAAAACTACAAGAAAGACCGATTAGTCATTAACACAATGCATTGTTAATTTAACATTAGCTGAAAATTGCATTTAGTAATGTCTAGTAGTCTACGTCTACCACTGTATTTTGGTTGGATGCCTCCTCATAGTCAACTTATTTACAAGCCAATTTCTTCGGCAATAGGTCAAATGATTGGTTTTAATGACGAAGAACTAAAAATGGATTCTGCACTATCGTTCTTACTCAAACAATTCGCACCCAGACATCTAACGCTCGGATACTTCACAACCTAGGATTCGGACCAAAGATAAATCGCATCAGGGCATTTCGCAACCAGAAAATTTGTACCCGGACAATTCGCACTCGAAAAATTTGCCCGGTAAAATTTGCTCTCGCGCGCAGAAAATTCGCAACAAGGGAAATTTGCATCAAAATTCACTCCCAGATAATTCGCACTGTGATAGTTTGTGCCAGGGTAATTCGCAAAGGCTTTCCGCTACCCTAACATTTCGATTTCTGGACGCATCGAACCCGCAAAGTATGTCATCAGAAGAGTTCACATTTTCCTTGTAGCACAGATAAAATACCATTGGGTATTTTATCTGTGCTTGTAGGTTTAGTAGATTCCCGCACTCGAAAAATTGGCATCTGCATAATTCGCATTCAAATAATTCGTGCTAATAGTTATAGTAATAGTTCAGTCTTCATTTTTAATAAAGAGAAAAATGTGCTACTTAGCAGTGGTGCGCTTGCAAATATCTGGAGAACGAAAGGTCGGAATACCCACAATGAGAAACTGGAATGCCAGGAAGAGGCGCATTTGTTGTTTGAGTTACAACTTCAGGTGCGAGAAGAGGTCAAGAGAAGAGAGTGTCGGAATAGAATGGGCTCCTTTTACAAGGTAAAATGAAATGAAACGTATGAATGAGACTACTTGTTGATGTAGACGATGTAGTTCAAACTTTCCACTACATACTTTTGAGACGTCCGAAATCGAGAAGGGGTACTCATATAGGGACAGCAGTAGGTCTGTACGGAACGTATCCGTTGGGGGCGCAAAATTTCAAATCAAGAAAAGACTAGGAGTAGGTATTCACAAAAGAGGAGTAGGTATTACCAGTTTCTCGGTGGAGGCTTGAAAAGCGCAGAATAACTTTCGGCGAACCCCATCGTAATTCGTTTAATACCTTTATTGTTTTTGTTTTTATGTACCAACGGCATAGAGATGTGTAATATTTGGTGTTGAGACGCATCAGTAGATGGACAGACACTAACATCTTATTGTGTGGTTTCATAAAGCGCGAATAATGCATAATAGTCCAGGAAATAGAGACTGAAAATGGACCATTTCCTGCAAAACGAGAAGTAGTTCCAATTTTTTTTGCATGTCATGAAAGACTATCTGGTGATTAAGAATCCAAGTTTTCGACTCCCCACCCCTTGTGCTTCCCCTGTACCACCCGTAAAACCAAAGAAATTTGGTTGGTTTTTTAGTTTTTCAATCATATCTTTTATTTAAGTTCATTTTACAAAAAAATATTGTTATCAGAAATTGTAGACCATAAAATTCTACACAACTTTGATGTACACTACTTTTTTGTGAAATGTTTATTAACAGCGATATAGAGCTTCAGAGTTGCTTATATTTTTAAGAACTCTAAAATTTGTATGTAGATGTTTTAACCAAAATTTTATACTTTATCTCTATAATTAAGAGTTTTATGAGAAAATATCTTCAACTTATCGTGGCATAAATACCTTTACGCTGCACCCTTACCAAAGGGGATGCATAATAATTCAACTTTCAACCCTTGCTAGTGGGGATATTTGAATCACTGTGAGATTTTAGGGCTTTCTAATATACGTTTGAAACAAAAAATTATCTCACTTCAGTTCAGCTTCATCCTCCATATCCTTCATCCCCCCCCCCTCCCCCCAACCGCTGTAGGAATAGATATTTAAGAGGAATAGAAAATATTATGTAATAAGCGTTGTATTCTCTGACTAACTTCACAATCGCCACAAGAGCGTTTAAATATCTATTCTTTCCGCGCGGGGGGGAGAGGGGGAGGGGGGTTAAACTGAACTGAAGTGAGACAATTTTTTCATTTCAAAAGTATATTAGAAAGGGCTATAATCTCACAGTAATTCAAATATCCTCACTAGCAAGGGTTGCAAGTTTCATTATTATGCATCCCCTTTGGTAAGGGTGCAGGGTAGAGGGATTTATACCACGATAAATTCAAGTTTTTTCTCATAAAACTCTTAATTATAGTGTAAAAGTATGAAATTTGATTAAAACACCTACATAGAAATTTCAGAATTCTTAAAAATATAACCAACTCTCAAGCTCTATATCTTTTTTAATAAACATTTCACAAAAAAGTAGTGTACATCACAGTTGTGTAGAATTTTATGGTCTACAATTTCTGATAACAATATTTTTTTCTAAAGTGAACTATTAAAAAGATACGATTGAAAAACTAAGAAACCAACCAAATTTCAGGGGTTTTGGGGGTGGTACGGGGGAAGCACAAGGGGTGGGAGGTCGAAAACTTAGATTCTTAACCACCAGATGACTGTCTACGACATGCAAAAGAAATTGGAACTACTTCTCATTTTGCATGCTAAAACCCTCTATTCCCTGGACTAATTGTATTGTGTTTAATCATTGATTAACTTTTTTTATCAATTACCTAAACATAATACTTTTAATATTTGGGAGATTTGACAGAGAGGGACATCGATTTAGAATGAAGGTACAATGTACAACTACTTTTTACAAGTTGCTTTTCGTTTGTCTTGACGTCGTATATCTTGTGGACGACTTTCTATAAAAAAAATTTAATTGATTTATGCACCCATACCATAATGCGTCTTTATTGCAATAATTACTGACGATCTTATGACGTACACATAAATCACTGAAGACATCCTGTACACGAGTTCAGCTACAAAAGTTGTCGGTGTAATTTATTTTTAACGATCTATACAATGCATTTACCTAATGCAATAATTACGTTGTTAAAATATAATTGAAAGGGACGTTTAAAAAATGGTATTAGGTAGCTATAATTAACACTGCAACTTTTCTAAATACATTCAACTTTTTCTTTCTCTCAGTCTTTTTCTTAGTTTGGGCATATTCACATTAGAGCATTCAGTGCAAAAATTTTCAAGTGACCGGTCTCATTTTCTTTGACCAATGGAGCCACGCGCTAACCGAGAGAATGGAAACGGTTGTTGTACTTACCACTGTATGTAAGTAGAATTTCGATATTTCTTATTTCTCGAAACCATACAATCAAATGGGACTATAAGTAAACCTAGATCCTTGCATGTGTTGATATACAGTTCAGAGTAAATACCTTTTCTAACCGAATTCATCCTTAAAGTTAAATTGCAAAATACAGCATATTTTTTTTATACAGGGTGACAATTTGAAAACTTACCACCCCCCATATCTTAGTAAATAAACGAGATATTTAAAAAAATCAAAATCCGTTTCGGTAATTCGGAGGGGGACTCACAATGACATAGTTGGCGACGCACCCCCTCACACCCCCTGCGCCCCAGCCACCCCAACTTTTAAATCTTAAATAGTGACCCCCCATGTGTGATACGTCGTTGGAAAGCTCAGAAAAAATGCTTTCCAACCATACCAAATAGCATTACATTTAGGTTAGTAATTATCGTGCAAATCAAAAAATAAACTAATATGATACATTTGAAATCTGTCGTATTTAAAACGCAACTGGCGAACATAGACGAACTAAAACAGAGAATAATTCAAGAATGTCGAAATATTGCAAAACCAACATTTGAAAAGGTTCGACAAGACTTTGAGAATAGATTATAACTGGCGATCAAAAATGAGTTGCTGTCGAGTCGGCTTTGGAAGTTCAAGTTAAATACGATTTTCCATGTTTATTTTTTGATTTGCACGATAATAATTACTAACCTAAATGTAATGCTATTTAGTATGGTTGGAAAGCATTTTTTCAGAGCTTTCCAACGACATATCACACATGGGGGGTCACTATTTAAGATTTAAAAGTTGGGGTGGCTGGGGCGCAGGGGGTTGGAGGGGGTGCGTCGCCAACTATGTCATTGTGATTCTCCCTCCGAATTACCGAAACGGATTTTGATTTTTTTAAATATCTCGTTTATTTACTAAGATATGGGGGGTGGTAAGTTTTCAAATTGTCACCCTGTATAAGTAAAAATTGACCGCAAAATCTTGGATCTACGAGTGAAAAATCAATTATAATCTAATCTAGATCTAGATATAAGTTTTTCGTATAAAAAGAATGTAGATGCAGATACAAGATCCATATAATGGATCTAAATCGTGGATCTAAATCCAATGGATCTACTAGATACTACAACACTGAGTCCACCACCTCATTATGTCGCACGGCTTCACCGATACGCTTATCAGATTCAGATAAACAGCGCAATGAGCATTAGGTGCGTTTAGACGTATCCAGTAGCTGGCGCCAGTTTCACTGGCCTGCCAATTCTTGGCTTGCAAAGCACTGGACGGAAAATTAATTTATCTACGACTAATAAGTAATAATATATAATGTGAGTATTGTACTTATGGTTTGTTCGGTATAATGCCATCCATTATTTCCCTAGGGATTAATGACCAGGGATTAATAGCTCATATACGATTTAATTCTGCATATACGTTTTGAATGTCCTCCCTAAGCGAACATACTGTGTCTAAATATAAACAAGTTAAAATGTTGTTATGCACACATAAATGACGAGAGCGTATTTTCCTCCTTATAATATTAATGCTAGGACCGAGAAAAAATACCGGTAGGCACGAGATCCTTACCCCATTCTCTTTCCAATGAGCCGTCTACAACTACAAGGCCGCCTATCGTCGATGTCTATACAGTTTAATGAAAAATGGAGCGTATACAAATACAAGCAAATTTTGAAATGGGAATTATATTAGTTTTACTTTTATTTGAAGGGTCTACATATGAAACTGTTTTAGATGCTTTCGTAAATAGCATTGCGCATTGAAAACTTTATAAATCCATTGAATACCATCATAAATAAAACATACAGCATGCGTAAACAGTAATTTTGAAACCGGAGTTAGTTTTAGTTTCATTCAAAGTAGGCATATGATATTTCATTTAACTGCTTTTTTGAAAACGTCGGTAATTTTACTTATATTCGTAGTGTTTACGTATAAAATTTCATTTAAATATTTCATAAATAAAAAAAAATTAGCATTGCACATGCGTTAAACCAAATTTTTTTGACACTGCGCATGCACAAAACCAAAAAATATCGTCATGCACGGAATATTTGGACCCCTTTCAAATGAGCCCCATATCTCCCAAATCGGCTCAGTGGTGTAGAACGAGTACGTGTGACCGACGGACGGACGACAATGTGCAGCCAATAGAGATTTTTCACTTTGAGGAAAATACGCCAAAAATAAAATAGCTTTCTTTAACTTATAAGTGTTTTCGTACGTATCAACGGCCCTACCTTCATTCAAGAAATAGAAAACCACAACCAACTACATATCGGAACAATTATTGAACTAATTGATATGGCAATTTAAATAGTCAACATCTACTTAACGTTTTGGCCTATACATTTGTATGGAAAAGGCAATTATTCATTTCATTGCATAATCGGTATTGAATTTCTAATAGCTACTTGCCCTTAAGTAGTTAATGTGTATAAATATTCTATATGAATTAATTTGGAGTCAGTAGGTACTTTTTCCATCGTAGTTTTGCGTCAAAGTTCGAACAAGACTGAAGGTGAGACTTCGTTACTAGGACGCTATATGTGCAGGTTTGAGGTAACATCTTTCGTATTTTTGTAAAGAAAGCAGAAGAATAATCATTATTTAAGTACTTTGAGACAACCAGGAGCGGACTGGGTACTTACAGGCCAGGTAAATTTACATAGGTTACAGGCCACAAACATTTTAAGGCATTCCTTTCTCGAAAATCAATTATAGAACTTAGATTTCAGCAGATAAGTAACTAAGAAACTCACTGCTGGGTTGCCAAAAATACACGGCGTTGAGAGAAATTCAATACAACGTTTCGGTTCGGAGAAATCATCAAGTTTATTGTTTATGTGACTCGCAAAAACTCAAAAAGGTACATACTGTATTGAGTAGCATTTTTTATTACGAATACAACGATGTACGGTACAAAAAAAAACAAAAGTTGAAAGCTCTGTTGGTTTCAACAGGATTTGTTGATTTAATTGTTTGTTTTTGTAGGACAGTGACTTCTGATTCCATAAGCAGTGATGGTTGTTAAACTGTTGTATGAATTCCATAGTGGTTTCTGAATTCCACTCTTCTGTGGTGACTTTTTGATAAACTGTAAAACCGCAAACCTGTTGAAACTCAAAATTATTTTCATATTAATACCAATAACATGATTTTATAGTACTTGGTTGCAGTAATCAAGGTGTATTGCTCGCTACCCCGTACTCTGTTGTCACTAATAGTTGCAAATGCATGTTGACACGACCATTGGACAATGACACGACTGCGCATTGCGCAAGCAAGAAGTGAGAAGTAGAATTGTGGTGGAGATACCTACTTGTCACTTAATAAATAGGATGGCCTGCACTGGTCAAAATTACTAATCCCAGCGAGCATAAATATGCAACACTAGCGTAACTGTAACATAAATTTCGTGCGTGTTGCATTATTTAATAACTCAAAGGTGGTGCAACAAATACCAAACCTAAGGCTCAAAATATGTAACAACATTTGCTCAAAAGTTGTTTCGCAATTGTTTCGTAGAACGTTGCGCAAATATTTAGAATTCAGTGTACGGCAAATCTTGAGTAACATTGTTCACAAAATATATTGCAGCCAAGGTTAGGTACAATGTGGATATGAAACTTTTTCGCAACACATGTAACTCAAACCTAAGATTTCAACTTATTCGTGGGACACGTCCCATTGTACATACGCAATCACGCAATGTTAAAAAAAAATCACAGATTTCGCAATCCATGCAACCATTGGAGACATTGGAAATGACGTCATATGTAAACCACAAATAAACCTTATTCACACGGAACATACACTTTTTGAATAATAAGAGTCGTAACATTCTTGTAATACTATCACGGAATGTGCACGAAAATGTTAGAATCGAATTAACAAAACTCTTGGCACACTGAAAAGTGGTACTTCATACCTACCCATACCAAAACATAAACATTTCCAATGCTAAAAATCTACTGAAAGCACATGCACGAAAAATTTGGATTCCCCCTAGACAAAGCTGATAATCTTTTTTAATGAAAATACGATTGGACAAACGCAAATTTTATATTCTGTCGAAATAGACAAACATATACAGAGGGGTTTAAAAAATTACTTTGTTTGCATATCTACATAACTCGGCGTAAGAAGTAGGTATTACATAGACTTCATATCTACTAATAACAAAGTTATATTATCGTTGTTTCTAATTGGACATCCTGTATACGGCATATTATATATACTTGAATGCGCAAACAAAAATATTTTAATTTTGGTAAAATGCTATTTTCATTTCCATAGGCTAAGCTAGCGCATACACAGCGTGAATCAAACATACAAGCATTAGAGCACGTTTCACAAACCTGAAACTTCTTTTTCAGTTTCAGAAACAACGGGGCAGTAACGATAAAGAAACAAGGCAAAGAACTCGGTAACCTGCCATTTGGGGAAATTAAATCGACGTTCCTTGCAATTGCAAAGTCACTGCGCACCTTTAGAAGGACTTGGCTAAGGTAAGTGCCCTTTTTAATTATTTTCCATTACAATGTGCAAGCAATTTTCACTATAAATTCAACTGCCACTATGAGGAAGGCATATAAAACATCGCAAATCCAACTTAAACAAATATCGACGGAAAGCCACCCCAAAGCATATGTAATAGAAACTCAATTCAAATTGAGTTATCGACCAATATAAAAATCAATACGACAAAACTCACGGGTAATTATTATTTACGGGAAAATTATTAGGAATTTTAAATTAACACCCGGTTGTGAACAACGAAGTAATATGGAGGTTAATAGGTACGAGCACTTGTTAAAATGCAATTAGCATTCAACGGGATCGAGTTAATAAAGAGAAAAACCATTAACGGATGCACTCTTTTACAAATCGAATTGTACTTATAATGATTGAATAAGTTGTACCACTCGACCAAGTGTTGCTCCAATAAGGTTATTAAATCCTTTTTCTCCCTGGAGAATATGAGAATAAGAAATTACACAACACCATATTCGTATAAGTATAAATTGCTATTGGGTAAATCCACTCGGTAGCAAAAAAACGTCATCGAAATAAAAATTAAATAAATAAAAATAAAAAATGCTAAGAACGAAAATTTCTTCCGTTTTGTTTTACCGTTTACTCTCATTTGACTATACCACTATAGACGAAGGTGGATGAACAGGAACAGTGGAATTCTTAGAATTCCAATCTTAAAATTAAATTTAAGAAATAAAATTACAAATGAATGTTAAAAACGACGAAATGGGAACAAGGAACATAGTAAGATTTGATGTGGTTATTGATCGGGATTTATGATTTATGAATTTAGGCCTTTTATAAAAATAAAATACCCACAATTATATTATTTTGTTCCCTAATCATAACAAATGATAAATATAGTACCTGTGAGGGCACGCGCACATGCGTTATCATTCATAAAGGGCAATCTGCTCCTGGCCGCGACGGTTTCGGAAATAGCGTTGGGCAGAGAAACCTTATGTAATCGATTGTTAATCGATTAGCTGGTTACAAAAGTTAACCAAAAATACCAATAAACCACAATATTTCAGTTGAACGCTGACGATCACAGCTATGCTGTTGAATCGCGTTCGATATGTTAATATTATTGGTATTTGTTACGTTCACTTTGGGCAAAAGTAACAAAGTTACCTTGAGATAAGCACACAGTAAGCTCAGTCAAAGTATAGGTAGTTCGGGGTGAATTTCATGGTTTTTACAAGCAAAAAGGAAATATACAATGTAATAATAAACCTTACCTACGCCAAGAAAATGTTGGGGTACATGTTTACCCCATTGGAACTTAATGTAAGTTTCTGATCAGGAGCTTACAAGGGTTAAAATATGGTGGTACCGAATTTGAGACGTTCAGTGTAAATAAGTACAAAATGAGCAAAAGACAACGGCAGCCTAAATCAAATCGTATTAAACTTGGTGAACCCCGACTGCTGCGAATTGAGAACATAACCACTTCTATATCTGATGTGTAGGTACCAAATCGGAATCTACATAAATAACTATTTTTCAGTTACACTATTAGGTGGGTTTATTAATATAGGCTCAATGAATACAACATTTATTAATTCTTCAAACAATGTGTTGATTCGGACAAATAAACGACACGAAACTTTCATTTCTTACGCCGCGCCTATCGGCCCCATGTAGATAATTCAGTACCCTCGAAAATTCCCTTGGTACAGTTACAAATAACAAACTGGATTTTTTTGACAACATAAATAATGAAGACGCGTTTAGATCATAATCAAGATGTAGTTCATCCGGGTTAGATGGTTATAATTATTTTGAATGACAACCATTATTTCATGCGGAATAAGTAGAACCAAATCGACGCAGTACGTGGAGGAAACTGACCCAACACAATCAAATAACCTTCCAAAAACAAATTTTTCTCAAAAACTAAAAAAGAATTTCACAGATAGGACGTACAGATTTTTGTATATACCTAATAACACTATGTATTTGATGTATTACTTAACTCGCCCCAGTTATCCATCGAAAATCCGAAAAAATAATCTTATTGTAAGCGCAAATAATTACAATTATTGCACTTTCCGTTAATCGATAATAAATTCTTGCGGTAATAGTTTGAATCGCTATCATTCCATCTTCATTCGCGAAAGTGGCGTGTGACATTGTGCACTTGACCCATATTTGTTTGTTGGTGAAAATTACTCGGCGTACCTATAGCAAGTACCGCCTATTGAAGTCTCTCAAAAGGAGAAAGAAGTACAGTTTTAGAAAACTCCATTAAACCGGTAATGGAGATCAATCCGATTTCCGTGGCCACGCATTTATAGTGAAATGGACAAAGACGGAGAATAAATGTGTAAAGTCAATTTTCGCGATGCAGTACGAAGGATAGATACATTGGTATTTCTCGTTGCAAAACTGAAAGAAAGACTATGTAGCAGGTACCAATGGGAATTTAATAGCATTGTGTTTCAAGTTCAGTGTTATTATAAAAGTACTTTGCATTTCTCTTCGTTGCATTGTAAACGGTACCGTTTTGTATGTAACACGTTTTGGTGCAAACGCTGTATTTTACGGAAATTCGTATTTGTTAAATTTAGGTAAGTTTCTTCTAAATATAGGTATATTGGGCGTTTTTCGGGCATTTATAATTTTATGAAATAATCGTATTATATTAAAAAAAACGCAAGTTATAAGTGAAATGTGCTTTGTCAGATTTTTTTTTTACAAGCTTCTTCTAATGTAATTCTATACTTTTTGCAAGAAAACGTGCGAGGAATCGGTTTGTAGTCGGCAATATTAATTGTTAAATCAGTAGATATTTAATACAAGGAAGTTTCAAACATGTAAATAATGGCGTGATTTGGATTTGAAAATAGTCGAAACTCGATTGAAATCACCCACAATCGATTTTTTACCCTAAAAATTGTACAGCTTTTCTTTAAATTTTTGGATCTGATAGGCTAAAGTTTGCGTTTACGTAGCCTAAATAAACTCAACATGTTTTAGCAAAGGGCGATGGGCCAATTTTTTAGGGGTCGTTTGAGGCAAGAGAGTTTTGAATAGACGATATTTTCCCTCAGCGTATCATTTGCTGTTTGTGTAATTTATTTTCCTTCGTTAAAAAAAGATTGTTTTGGCGGGAAATTTCTTTGCCAAATAATCATCCTTATCACGCATTAATGCGCCTTACTCGGAGCTTTCGTAAAGGGGTGCATTTATATTTGGAGACGCCGGAGTACTTCATATATGTATACTATGCAATTTGTCTGCTTGTGTGTGGGTACTTAAATGTAGGGTTGCTGGGTATCCCGAAAACGAAACTGATTTACGGTGAATTTCCAAAAATCGCTCGACTACGTCAATTTTGGGATTGAATAGCAATACGGTAAAATTCCCTTACTAATCCTTCATCCGATGCGGATGCGTACAATAGGAATTCACCCCCTAACATGTGAAATTGCGTAATATAGAAGTGACATGTCATTATAAGGGTCCCCATTTCCTGCATCTAAAATAGTACCTACTTCATTAGCGCATTTTCACGTTGGTTATGGCGTTGTTTTACTAAGAAAAGACTTACAGCCATAAACAATGCAATTCAGTAATGATAATTAGTACAAAGCTTTTCGCCCTAAAGCGAGTAGGTAACTCCAAAGATCATAGGCCATACCTCTATGTGCGCTACGTTTTTCTTTACAAGAAACATCGAGGTATTATTAACATTTCAAAGAAATGTCTCCATAAATAATACACTTGGCATTGCGGACATCTGATTTTTACTATATATTTGTGTTTACTAGGTGCATCTGTGGTTAAAATTTCAACAAAATATATTAATAAATAATAATGTTGATTTTACGCAGTCTGCGCATGCGCACAATCCTCAAGTTTTTTTTCTTAGCGCAGATACCAAAGCTATAAGCTACCGAATTAAAAAGAATGAACTAAATACAGGCTGATACAAATTCGAGGGCCACCAAGGGGATCTCGGGAACTGTAAGAGATAGGTAGGTAGTTTAAATTTGGCAAAGTTGCTTATTTTGATCCTGAAAAAATTCCGACTTCTTTCGGAGATATCCGGAAAATAACGAAATCTTGCAAAATCGTTTTATTTTTGACTGAAGTTATTTAAAAAGAAATTGAAATAAATGACACATTATTATGGCCATTGTTTCCCCTCTACAAGATGCTACTTTTAAATTTTAATTTTGACGTTTCGTCTCCAGTTAACCAACATCAACTTTGTTTTTTCTTATGGAAGTCATTTTTACTTGTGTCATTTGATAGAGAATTCTTTTCTTTGGTCAAAAATGTAAACATCACTATCTTTTAATCAGAAATAGCGATATTAATTCGTAAAAACGCAAGGAACTACGAATATACACTACCTCGGACAAAGTTTTCCAGGCAACACAGAAAATATATTAACAATATTTTTAAAAAAATTGTGATGTGTACATTTTTGAAATCAGAAAAGAATTCTTTATCAAATTACACAAAAAGTAAAAATGACTTGTATAAGAAAAAATAAAGTTGATGATGATTAACCGGATACGAAACGTCGGATTTAAAATTTAAAACTAGCATCTTATACAGGGGGCCATAATAATGTGTCATTTATTTCGAAATATCTTTTTAAATAACTTCAGTAAAAAATAAGAAATGATTTGAATCGTTCGGAAGGGCTCCTAATTTTAGGCATCCAAAATAACATTTTACAACAAACAAACATTTGGCTACCATATTAATTAGCTTAGGTATTGTTACTTTGACTTAACAGTAAATAAATCTCTTACGCATCCTTTAAACTGTTCGGCACGATACCAATTGACAATATCAACTTTTTCTTCAGTTGAATACATCGCACACGAACGAAAATAAAAATATGAAAGCCAAAGCAACAAATTCAAATTAATTAATGTGACAGCCAGAGCTTTGTTTAAAGAAGTTATTTTGGTTGCATAAAATTAGGCGCCCTTCAGAAGAGATTTTGTCTTTTAAAAGTAGACATATGCATAAATCCCTATGTCTACTTCGTAATAAATACCACCGTATATATATACATATTATATTTTCTATAAACATTATACAAGGTGTTACATTTAAGTATGTAAAAAAATTGGGTGGGAGATCAAAACAAACATTTTTTCCAAATAAACCCAGGGTCCAACGTGTTTCGGAAAGCCACCCCCAAAATCTGGTGAAATTTGCATTTCTTTAATTTTTAGAGTGGGTGCGAAAAAAAATTTGATTTCGACGAAATGGGTATCTGGGGTTTTTTGAACATGAAAATCACGAATATGAATTACTTTTTGAAAATTCGAAAAAAAATTTCCACTGCAATTCTTGCCCGGGCAACGAAAATGGAGAGAATTTCACGAATTTTGTTGTGTACATACTAGGTGGATTAAGGAATAAAATTGTCGAACAGTTTTTTAAAATCCCTTTTCAAACAAAAGTTATACCCAATTGAAGATTAGTCCTTCGGATCACAAAGTTTCCCACGCCTACTAGTAAGTTTCGTTGAAAATGCCGCAAATAACAAAAAATACCGATTTACTTCGATATTATGATTAAATGATCATAAAAAATTCGATATGTCCACTTAAACTTTGACACCCCGTATTAATTAGGCACAAACACATTTTTCTCCGCAATCGCCTTAAATTTTAACTACTCAAGTTTGGAGAAATACAAGTGTGTCTATGCAATTCGCTAGACTAGGCATGATGGAATGGAATGATTTTTCCTATCTACTCTATGAGTAAATCGTCTCTGCCGAAACGCGTCTTCAAGATAGGTTTCTGCAGTTGGAAAGCTTTCGATGACGTCACGAGATTTAGGTACGGTCGCGAAAATTAAATATTGGATACAATTTCAGTATGAATCTTTTCAAAAAGATGTCCTCTAACGTTTCCTGTCCCAATAATTTATCCATAACCTCACCATCAGATTGTACCTACCTATTAAATAATCCATCTTTAAATGCAGTTGTTCCCATGTCGCTTCGGTATCTACTGGATCGCTATTCGAATCTACTCATAGAGATATTAAATGATTAGCTACGCGTGTGAATACACTACGACACGCCGCACCTTTATTTCTAAGGCTTTCCGTTTTCTAAAAATAGAACTGACCTTTTTCTTGCACTTGGTACCGAATGAGTTAATGTTCACACGAATTCAACTTAAAATTACTGACTAACAGTCCAGCAATTCTTTTGTTGGATAGACTTATGTAATGTGTGCAAACGTTCAAATTCTGGAACTCCACAGCAAAAACACCTAGATAGATTTACACACGTCCTGTCACGGTCGCCACAGTGTTTCGGGACCAAAGAAATCCAGAGCCTTACTTTAACAACAATGGCGAAACTATATTGATTGACTATATATAATTCTAATACCAAAAGGTTCTGCAATAGGTATTTAACTTTCAAAATTGAATTCTGTCATTTTTTACTAAGCCGCCCACTTTTTTTACACACACTAGACGGTCAAATATGTCTAATATTATATTTTATGTCTTACTAACCTATCATAGCACATTTTATATCTGTGATACGCGGGCATAAAGTACCACTTTATGCCCTAGGGCATTAAGTATCACCATAGTAACTCATTTATACTTAATGACAAAACAAAAAAACATTTGCAGGTCATTGAAAATTAGAAACGTCAATTATTAATTGTCAATACCTACTAAATCACAAGATTGGCCTTATTTCGTATAGTTTCTGGAACTTCTTGCTCATTCACGGCGATGAATTGAATTATTTAAAATTACGTTTGACGTTTGACGTTTGAATGGTTTCAATCACATTAACAAATTTGAACCACGCATACTCGATCAAACATAATGAATTATTTTGTTAACGAATTTTGACGAAGAACATTATTTGTAAAACATAAAATTGTGTATGCACCACGGGCGTAAACTGATGTTTATACTCTCGGGCGACTAAAAAGCTCTCGGGCCATAGGCCCTCAAGCTTTTTAACTCGCCACCCTCGAGAATATAAACATCACTATTATGCCCTTAATACATAAATAACTAATACGAGCAATATAATAATAATTCTAACGCCCAGAAACCTGTTAATTTATCTTCTTGTACCACCTCCGTACGAAATAAGAGATTTTTTGTATGTATCTGCAACGGATCCTTCTGTATCTGCAAGTGCATCGCCATGTAACACCCTTTCTTTATGTATTCTTTCCATAAAAAAAACTGTACAACTGTCTCTTTCGATTATCGTCTATTTTCAAGCAAAAGTTATTTTGGACAGCCGTAATACAAAGTAAATCCATGCAATTGAATGAGGAGATAATCGTTTTTACACAACAAAGCCTAAAAGTATATACCTAGTGCTTTCAAAACCCTTTGTTGGTTAATTAGTTATCAACAGCTGTTGTAAGTCATTTGAACTGTTGTAACTCAACAAGACCTCCAGAGAATAGGAAACAATTTACTATTATTCCTCTTTTGAATATGACATCTAGTATGTAGCTACTTATAGAACACCTACATAGCTCAAAAATCGCCACTTTGTGCTTGATCAGCGAAATTGTTTTCCAATCTCTAAGCACGTACTTTCCGCTTGAAGCAATCTGCTAAATAAGTCCAGATTTAATAATTGAATCTACAAGAAAAACAAATTGATCGCCAAACGGTATTCCTTAATGATCTTGATTTAGTCGAGAGCAGCCGCTCTATTTCTATTATTTGTAAAAGTGTGTCGACGTTATTAGTTATTGCCTTCATGATTGGCAAGTAACACACTTAAAAAGTCTTTCTTTGGCATTAATTCATTGTCTAAATAAATAATCGCGTTTGACATCATTTGTATAGCTATAGAGGTAGATGGGTGTTGATACAAAAAGTGTTATTGTTTGCGTAGAGATGTACTTCTGTAGGTCATTAAGATATTTTGAGTGCTGTGTGGCAGACTTTGTCATATAGCAGGGTCATTACAAATGGTTTTTGCCATAATCAAAGTAGACGGACAGAAAGGTACCCAAGTACTGTGACTAATATAATAAAGTCTTCATCTTTGCTTGACATGGAAACATATAAAATAGTACTTGTTACCCGAATTTACTTATTATAAGATTATAAGAGTGTCCATAGGTACCTTGATTTTTCAGGCGGTAAATCAAATGCCTATAGAACGCTTCTATTTGAAGGCTGCCAATAATAGCTATTCTAATGCATACACATTTTTTACAGGATCTTGTAATAACTACTCATTTCTGCTGTTGCATAATTTTTGTAGATCTTATTTAAAATAGTAAAAGTGGATAAACGATCGGTTAGTAAACCTTTCTCTGAAATCCTTATCATCTGTAGCACTACAAATATTGATGTCTGTGAAGTTGGCCCGGATAAAATAGCCCGGCAGCATCGCACCATGCTAGATCGTTAGTGCTTTGTTAGTGCTCGTTAGTGCCTCACAAGTTAACATAAGGGCTCAAACCATTTTCTCAAAATAACAATTTTTTTTTGTTCGGGTCAACTTCACGTTTGCCCGGACAATGACTCCAATTTGCATCAAATTTTGTACATCGTTAGTGCTTTGTTAGTGCTTATTAGTGCTTCATAATTCAACGTTAGGACTCAAACCGTTTTCTCATAATACCTTTTTTATTTGTTCGGGCTAACTTCACGTTTGCCCGGACAATGACTCTAATTTGCATCAAATTTTATAAATAGTTAGTGCTTCGTTAGTGCTTGTTGGTGCTTCATAATTTAACGTTAGGACCCGAACAGTTTTCTCAGAATAAGTTTTTTATTGATTGGAGCCAACTTCACGTTTTCCCGGACAATGACTCTAATTTGCATCAAATTTTATAAATAGTTAGTGCTTCGTTAGTGCTTTAGAATTCAACGTTAGAATCCAAACCGCTTTCTTAAAATACATTTTCCTGTTGGGGACAAACTTCATTTTTGACGTAGCTCTTTTCACATTGGCATTGGCTCCGTAAAGTTAGCACCAACATGTAAGGCACAAACAATTTAATGATAATACGTCGATTGTGCTTCGTTTGTGCTTGTTTGTGCGATACATTTTAAAGTCAACACCCGCACCAATATTATGTAATTTCAATTTTTATTATGCGGGTGCCAACTTTTACGTGGCACCCAAAAGGTTAACGAATTAAAATTGTAATATGCTTATTCGTTTGTGCTTCGTTTGTGCTTGTTTGTGCCTTACATTGTAACATCAAAACTCTTACCGTTACTGAGTAATAGAATTTTCAATTATGCGGGTGCCAACTTGTACACAGCACCCAAAAGGTCAATGAACTAAAATTGTCACCCACTTATTTGTTTGTGCTTCGTTTGTGCTTGTTTGTGCGTTACATTGTAACATCAAAAGTTGCACCGTTACTGAGCAATAGGTACAACTTTCAATTATGTGGGTGCCAATTTACACGTAGCACCTAACAGGTTAACGCATTTATTTACAAATTCTTTTGGGAATGATATGTATGTGTAGGTATTCAATATTTATTAATTGTTAATGTATACATAAAAAGATTACATAAGCTGTACATAAACATTTGTGTGTTAACACTGTGTCAGTAAAAAATAAACGTTTTAAATTAGGATGCTTAGAGACAGTATGTTGACGTAAATGTGCTTATTAATTGTTAATGTATACACAAAGAGAAAAGTTAAACATCAATGTGCATATGCAGTTATAATGATGTTGTACAATATACACAATGGTATCACAATAAAGTCAGATTGATGTAGTTATGGGTCTTACATGCTTTATAATTATAATATTAACACAGTAGCTGTATGCGTGCTTTATAGAAATGCTAGCATGTAAGACCCATAACTACATCAATCTGACTTTATTGTGATACCATTGTGTATATTGTACAACATCATTATAACTGCATATGCACATTGATGTTTAACTTTTCTCTTTGTGTATACATTAACAATTAATAAGCACATTTACGTCAACATACTGTCTCTAAGCATCCTAATTTAAAACGTTTATTTTTTACTGACACAGTGTTAACACACAAATGTTTATGTACAGCTTATGTAATCTTTTTATGTATACATTAACAATTAATAAATATTGAATACCTACCTACACATACATATCATTCCCAAAAGCATTTGTAAATAAATGCGTTAACCTGTTAGGTGCTACGTGTAAATTGGCACCCACATAATTGAAAGTTGTACCTATTGCTCAGTAACGGTGAAACTTTTGATGTTACAATGTAACGCACAAACAAGCACAAACGAAGCACAAACAAATAAGCGGGTGACAATTTTAGTTCATTGACCTTTTGGGTACTGTGTACAAGTTGGCACCCGCATAATTGAAAATTCTATTACTCAGTAACGGTAAGAGTTTTGATGTTACAATGTAAGGCACAAACAAACACAAACGAAGCACAAACGAATAAGCATATTACAATTTTAATTCGTTAACCTTTTGGGTGCCACGTAAAAGTTGGCACCCGCATAATAAAAATTGAAATTACATAATATTGGTGCGGGTGTTGACTTTAAAATGTATCGCACAAACAAGCACAAACGAAGCACAATCGACGTATTATCATTAAATTGTTTGTGCCTTACATGTTGGTGCTAACTTTACGGACCAGCATGCAGCACGATTCATCTATACGTACCGTCATCGTTCCGTTACCGCACCGTCAACGAAACGTAAAATATTCTCGTTTACAAATTTTGATGGGCCGGACGGTGACGTAACTGTCTAGTCTATACCTACTATATATGCCACAACTGACTCGTCCGCCATTTTGGAGCCCAATGACAATTGACGCTTGCAAAACACGTGCTCCTCATGACAGTAAGTTACCTTGGCAACATAACACAACATAACGATCAAACAACACAGCGTAATATCTGACAGACTGTCAGTGGGCTCCAAAATGGCGGATGAGTCTGCTTTCTTAATCAAGTGCTGTAGTGCAGCCTGAATATGTCTATAGCCTTAGACTAGAAAAGAGAGAGGACAGGTAATACTTTCAATAAAACTGTGACCATTTGTCACCAAGACATGCCTGTCAGTGTCGTAACATACAAACAGCATTGTTGGGTGATAAGAATTATTCCTTTTATAGGACGAAGACGAATGTATATAAAATTAATTAAAACAGCAGTTAAATTAATTATTTTGCTAATTGTAATAGTTGAGTTATATATTCAAAATAATTCAAATTGGCCAATAGAAAGCCTTTAGAACGATGCGGTACACTCCGTGCTCCGAGAAAGTTCCATTAAGGGATTTCAAATGATGAAAACTATTAACAACATATTTTGCTACATATCATGTAAGGCAAGTACTGAATAAAAACGCAAAACGTAAAAATTATGAAAAAGACGGTTTCCTCTAAAATTTACCAAACAAATTTTTGCCTTTGAAACGAAATTCCGGCGCTATGGCATTGGACATTGAGACGCGGACATTAGAACGCAAGCATCATGTAGATCACCAGCAGAGATTAGATTGCAGGTAGGACAATAAAAGGTATAACAAGTAAACCAATGTTATTGTACTTATTTGATCTGTGTATGCGCTACAACGTCTAGTCCCCTAGGATCTGTGTCCTAATGTCCGCGCCCCATCAGTGGCTCGAATCAATAAAAAATTTATTCTGAGAAAACTGTTCGGGTCCTAACGTTAAATTATGAAGCACCAACAAGCACTGACCAAGCACTAACGATTTACAAAATTTGATGCAAATTGGAGTCATTGTTCGGGCAAACGTGAAGTTGACCCGAACAAAAAAAAAATTTTATGTTGAGAAAACGGTTTGAGCCCTTATGTTAACTTATGAGGCACTAACGAGCACTAACAAAGCACTAACGATCTAGCATGATGCGATGCTGCCGGGCTATTTTATCCAGGCCAACTTCACAGACATCAAATATTGTTATATTTAAGGAAAACGGCCTGCTTAGCATAGGTACAAATCGATTTGAGTATTTAGGAGATCAACAATGGAATTGATTGCAACAGTGTATTAAAATGTAGGTACATTGTAGATATATCTCGCTATTAAATTTGATGTTGATTGTTAATTTGATCTATGATTACGAGCAAAAGAGAACTGTGATTATTATCGTAACAAAATGCATACCGTACAATTGACTACGGCACTTACCAATAAAAATTCAACATTACCTATTCTCTATAACAGAGACCCCAATATTGATAAACATGCAATCTCAAACAATTCACTTCGTGCAAAAGAGGTACCACTTGTCTTTTGTGATAGTAGTTGGTATTAACGATGTTGCGAATCAAGAAATAGTGTTATGATTATAAATAATAGACTCAGTTTATGTAAATAATACAATCATTACATTACATTGCAAGTTAAGCAGAGCATAAAAAATTTAACTTAAGCTGATGCGTAATGGTGCATAACATATTTAATAGATTCATAGTTATCTGAGTGCTAGAGGCAACGCACGAGAATTCTTAGAATGGTTTTCAGTTTGTGTATATCATGAACTCCATTTTCCTGGACTAATGAAGCTTGAATAATACTACTAATTATTATCAATATTCCATTTAATTACGATTAGTTGGACTAAGGCACTATACTACTGACAGGTATTGTAAAATCCCTAGCCAAGAGGTAAGTTAATGAATAATCATATTCTAATGAAAGGTCATCAGCTCATCACGAAAAGAATTAACTTCTTCCAACCACAGCATCTCGAGAACTGATAAGACACATTTATTGGCGAGGTCGAAATGAATATCTTGAAAGGAGGAGGGTCTAAAAACTTACGGTGAAAATCTCGAAAGGAAGACACCTCACAAAGGGAAAATGCTATCTTGCGGAGAATCTCGAGTCCGTTAACTACCCGCCTCCCCCCACCTTGAGATGTGATATTTATGTTATTATGAAGTAATGCGCTCACATGTGCCACCGATAATAACTCTTGCGCGTATTTTAGAAATCCAAAAATACATTTGAGAAGGGCTAAAGTTACGTACCCCCCCCCCTCGTACTACGTATTATGTAACTGGTATCTGTGTCACCTAATACATCTGGTTATGCGCTCAACTGCGCCGTCACGGTTCAGCCATGACAATTTGGGGGGGGGGGGGGCTAATGTTTTCAAAAGTTACATTTTTCAACATGTTTTTTTTGCACTACATCGTACCTTTTATCATGCGCTCAAATGCGCCGTCGACATAAATCTTTGCGCCATAGTATAGTACTCTTTATTGTATACAGTCCAAAGAGTATGGAATATCGTATATATCTTTGTAAATATTCATTTTATCGAAAAATGTTTCAAATAAAAGGGCTGTTATGTGTAATAGGTTTCCTCTCCATTAATAATCTACCAAGAAGCTGTGCTACTATCCCAATAATTTACTAAGCTATTTTGGTTTTAAAATGCGCTTTATCTGCACAAGATTTGTACACGATTTATTCTTTTTAGCGCATTTCCACAAAAATAAAACAAAAATGCGCTATTGTGGCCACTTTGTCCGTCCGTCCGTCCGTCCGTCCGCTCGTTTTGCGACGCTACTAGTTCTTTATCTTAAGAGCTATTGTTCTACTTTTTCGCTATTTGGTTCGTTATGGTGTCGAGTCTTGTACCAAGGAAGGAATTTTTTCTGTACCGCTTACAAAAAAAGTTATTGTAAAAAAAACAAAAAACCGTTTTTACATGTTCCATAATTTTACACTTTTGCCGTTTATTAACGATCCTAGAGATCGTTTATAATTTTGCATTGCTATCTGTCGCCTGCCGGTTGGTCTCTCCGTCTGTTCCTTTGTCTGTATGTCCATCTATCTGTCCGTGTGAACGATAACTTTGTTTAGAAATGTTCGATCGCTTTTACATCTCCGTTAGTTATGAACTGAATTGCATGAAATTCAATATGGGCATAGCTTTAGCCATATAATACGCAATGCCAAAAGTTGAATCGAATCGATTCAAAATTCACAGTGCTCTTTTGGCATCTCGACCATTTATAAACCGAATTGCAAAATTTTTTACTTATAAAAGCATTTGAATGAAATTTGATACATAGGCACTTGGAATAAAGGAAAATCAAACGCCAATTTCAAAATTTGGTTTTGCGCATGCGCAGTGGCAACTTTTTTATTTATGGAAGAATTTAAACGAAATTTGATACATAGGCACTTGGGATAAAATTTGATACATAGGCACTTGGAATAAAGAAAATCAAACGCCAATTTCAAAATTTGGTTTTGCGCATGCGCAGTGCCAACTTTTTTATTTATGGAAGAATTTAAACGAAATTTGATACATAGGCACTTGGAATAAAGGAAAATCTAGCGCCAGTTTCAAAATTTTATTTTGCGCATGCGCAGTGCCAACTTTTTTATCTATGGAAGCATTTAAGTGAAATTTGATATTTAGGCGCTTGGAACAAAGGAAAATCTAACATTAGTTTCAAAATTTAGGTTTGCGCATGCGCAGTTCCAACTTTCTTATTTAGAAAAGCATTGAAATGAAATTCTTCTCATAAACTGACATTGAAGTAGCACGACAAAAATGGATTGCCCATGTGCAACGCTATCTTTCATATTTGTGGCCGGATTTTTACGATTTTAATAGAAGTTGCATCTTACAAATGGGAAATGAATGCAAGTGGAAATGCGCTTTATGTAAATCGTTTACGATTACTTTTTAACTTGTTTACTTTTGTGTCAAATTTTCAATTATTTTAGGTACTTCAGCGCCCACTATACTTAATCCCCTAATCATTGATGAACGTACAGTAGTACATTTATACAATTACGCCCTNTAATAATATATATTTCTTTAACAATTGTTTTACAATTATAGAAGCGTCAGGTACAATACATATCACAGATTAAATAGGATCAAATGAGTTATGGGACTCTTGTATAAATTCTTTAATGTTGTAAAATGCCCTCTTTTGTAAGGAACACTTGACTAGTTTCTTAAATTTTTGTATTCCAATTCTCGTAATATTTAATGGAAGTAAATTAAATAACTTAGTTCCCATATAATAGGGAGATTTTTCAAAGAAGGCATGGCAATGCTTCATCGGCAGAATCTTGTGCTTTTCTCTTGTATCGTGGCTATGTGTATCGCCGCATTTTGGCAAGTTATGTTTGTACTGGTGCATAAAGCATAGAATTTTGTATATGTAAATACATGGTAGTGGCAAGATTTTATTTACAATAAAGATATTTCTACGTGACTCTGTTGGTTTGAGTTTAAAAATTAAACGTATAACTCGTTTTTGCAAAACAAAGAGTCTGTGGGTCTTCGAACTCGCTCCCCAGCAGATGATATTATAGCTTAAATGGGAATACACCATAGCATAGTAAATGTTAAGCAGGTTTTTTGCATCGAAACGATTCCTAAGTTGGGCTATTAGATAGTATGATTTATTTAGCTTTGAACAAGTGTATTCAATGTGTTCATCCCAGCGCAAATGATAATCTAATTTCACTCCTAGGTATGTAGTCGATTTTGAGCCGAAAATGTCATTATTGCTAACCTTTAGGGTAAAGATATCCTGTCCGTTTTCGGTGGGTTTCATATTCATAACAATGGTCTTATCTGAATTGATGTGCAACTTATAATTGTTACACCATTCTAAAAATTTTTGGATCACAAGCCTTAATTTTTCTTGCGCTTGATTGTAGTTCTTTGCGTTAACAACAATAGCCGTGTCATCCGCGTACATGAAAGTTACTCCATTTTTAATATACCTGGGCAAGTCATTATTAAATAAAAGGAAAACGATAGGCCCTAGATTACTGCCTTGGGGTGTTCCAATATTGAGCGTATATTCATTGGAGTACGTATTGTTGAATTTAACGACAGACTTCCGATTTGACAAGAAAGACAGTAGAAGATCATGAATGGGATTTCGTATACCAAATTGTTTCAATTTTTCTGATAATAAATTTAGATTAATGCAGTCAAATGCTTTTCTAATATCGAAGTATACCACAAAGCATTCTTCGTTTTGATCTAGTTTATTGTTGATATGTTGTACTAGCTGTATTGTGGCTAATTCGGTTGACGATCCTGATCGAAACCCATACTGTTTGTTATATATCATATCATATTTTTCTAGGAATGTAGTTAGTCTGTTACAGATGCACTTTTCAAATATTTTACGATTTTATAGAAGTTGCATCTTACAAATGGGAAATGAATGCAAGTGGAAATGCGCTTTATGTAAATCGTTTACGATTACTTTTTAACTTGTTTACTTTTGTGTCAAATTTTCAATTATTTTAGGTACTTCAGCGCCCACTATACTTAATCCCCTAATCATTAATGAACGTACAGTAGTACATTTATACAATTACGCCCTAGTTATCCTTTTCTCTGTGCAGCAGTAAACCTTTTAGAGATGCTACAAAAAGGGGGCAATCGGAGTAGGTATCTACCGTTTTTCTTTATGTGTGTAGGTAATAACAAGGACTTGGAAGTGGAATTTATAAACAACTAAGAGAGTTTTCTGTCAACAACGTGAATTATGCTACATGTGAGAAAATATCTCACGAAAGTATAAATAAAGGCAAGCGAAAGTTGTTTACTTAAGCTTTCTCAACACCGTTTACCTCATATAAAAGCCAGCTTCATCCTTCAACATTTCACAAAAAAGTAGTGTATATCAAAGTTGTGTAGAATTTTATGGTCTACAATTTCTGATAACAATATTTTTTTCTAAAGTGAACCATTAAAAAGATAAGATTGAAAAACTACGAAACCAACCAAATTTCAGGGGTTTTGGGGGTGGTAAGGGGGAAGCACAAGGAGTGGGAGGTCGAAAACTTAGATTCTTAACCTCCAGATGACTGTCTGTGACATGCAAGAGAAATTGGAACTACTTCTCATTTTGCAAGTTAAAACCCTCTATTCCCTGGACTAAATGTTATTGATTGATTAATGTTAATGATGATTGATGCAATTTCTTAATAACGAATTGTGTTTTGAAAATTTTTTTTTATAAGGGTACTACATTGAAAAGACAAAAATCTCTTTCATCGACGCAAGCTGCTGGATCCGCCGCAAAATCAGTAGAAGAAAAAAAGATGCTAAACTATAATAGTAATCTGCTATACCGTTCCATTTTCTACCCTTTTGGTATTGAAGCACTTGGCACTTGGGTCCATCGGCAAAAAAAATGATTCAGAAATTTTTTAAAAAAATTTTGAAAAAACTCAAGAGAAACCTTGCTTTGAATACCTCAAAGTTTAGCTTAGCTATTCAGCAGGGAAATGCCGCTTGTATTTTAGGCAACTCTACCGCCACAGACAGTATTTGATGAAATTTTTTATATTTTATGTGTACGTTAAATCTATTTTGTTTCAAACAATTTTATTTGCATTCTGTACTCAAAAATAAAGAATAACAATAAAATATATTCTATAATTAAAAGAGTATTTATATACAAACTCCCATGATCAACGGGATTTAGTGAAAAATGGAGATTAGAGCTAAAAGATCAGGTAACATTGTAGTAGACTTTGCGGGGTCTTCATACCTTAAGTTCATATTTTAAATTATTTAATTTGGAAGCCTCTGGTGGGTCTCCACCCCACCCCACAGTTCACTTTGCAAAAATGCATTCTATTTCTACTCTCAAGAAGATCATCGTTTCGTTAATCTGATTACTGTCATCATGATCGTTGTTCCGACTTTCACTAACTTCAGCCTTGGACACGTTTTCATCACAGGCTGCAAATGCAATAACTTGTGGTTGCGTCGCAAATGTTCGTGAGTCAAAGTACTGGGCGAATTTTTGTTGGATATACTTTTACTCGGTATCTCTTAGCACGATGCCAATATGGACTCTCCAACAGCACTTGGATATGGACGCCCTTGACGATTAAAGTTGAAATGCAGGTTTCGGTTGTTAATTCTTCTGGTCAGTACAAATGTGGGTTGGCAAAAGAAATGAAAATTGGCATAAAATCAATTTTAAGTGGATGTTCTTGAATTTGGTTTGAACTAGGAAATCCCTCTACTAACCCTTTTCACTAATTTGCCCTTCACTGTAGCGGTACAAAAACATGAAATTTATGTAAAGTTACGAACAGTTTTCCTTATTGAAATTTCGCTTAATACAAAATATTAACTTTATTTCTACTTTGTGGCACTGCGTAGAGCGCGGTAAAATGTTTATGGAGTTTGCTAAATAGCACTTTGTTTATAAATACGGTTGGTTGTCGTTTATTGAATTACGAAACATTTACGAATTACGGTACAATCAATAACGGAATGTTGTTGACAGTTGAAAATCATTTATTTGGAGGGTAGGTACGATAGTAGTAGGTTGGTAGGGCTAGTTTAATGTGCCTTGTCACTGGGTTTTTCATGAGCTCTTCCAATAAATAGCATGATGTTACTACGCCAAGAAAAATATGTGGCACTTTCCTTACTTTATTTGAACATGATTCATGACTTACTTATTAATATTATAATATTTACTAAAAGCACTCAAAAATGCTTTCACTTAACTTAAACCTACTTTCACACGCTTGCAGATGTTCCTTCAAAGGCACCTATTGTGTTAATGCGTTACTTCAATACTGTAGAAATACTCTCACGTGCCTTTGTATATGTATTTATTCTATACCGACTTAGTGCAGGATTGTTAAGTAAATTACCCGTGTAATGTAAATTTCCACTTATAGAAACGTATAATTAATAAAACGTTCTTCCGAAGTTTGGAATACGTATAGAGATAGGTACCTATAAGTGTAAACTTTTTCCTATCCGGGATGTTAGTAACTACTATTGGCTAAAATATGTTTTAGTAATGTTTTTTTTTCTTAAACGTAATGGAAAGACTTGCCTATAATTTCTTATGGCTTAGATATATCAGATATTTCGAAAACTGGCACAGGAAGTAAAAAAGTTGCTAATACTTTTGGTGTCCTCATTTCTAGATATTTTTGTGTTATTAAAAGTGTCTCCGCCGTTAATTGTCGACGAAGAACTTGTTCGCGTTAATGGTGATTCACAGGAGACGTAGACATTTACTGTTTATTAGTTAATTATGGCTACTTAATAATAATTAGCTTAATTACATAAAGGTTGTTCTAACAACCAGCTGCTTTCCTAAAGAGAAGCGTCCAGCTTGCATATAAGAATAACCTTATTAAGGATCCTCAAATCCTTTACAGTTTGTGTTATCGTCCGTCCGTTCGTTTTTAAAAGTGGCCGATTGTGTTGAAATTTGGTGTACGGGTACTTTGGACATAAGGACGGACGCTATTGATTTTCAGGAAGCTGGTTCAACAGGAACAAAAGTTATAGGACTTCTAGTGAATCGGGAAATGACCAAAAGCATTATCTCAATGACAAAAACCTGAATTTGATCTATTTTTGGCGACCAAATCATAAAGTAAGGGGTATACTTTAAAGTCTTATAACGGGTGTTTCAATAAGAGCGCAAGATTTGAATTACGCGCCATGTTTGACAGTCATAAAGTCACATGTTTATGACGTGACAGATCGAAAGTTGACAGATGGGAGTCAGTAAAAACATTTTTTAACGGTACCACGCCATACCTCTCGTGAAACATTGACGAAGTTGCACGAATTTGCACCTGGTCGTGTCATTTCCCGATTTGGTGACCAGAATTGGTTGGCCTCCACATTCTTGCGATTTAACCCCTTTAGACTTCTGCTGGAGGGTTATCTGAAGTCACAGGTTTATACCAATAAGCCTGCAACCATCGAAGCAATGAAAGCCTAAATTAGACGTTGTATCAATGAAATACCACCACATGTATTCAATAACGTTATTGAAAGTTTCGTCAAAAGGGTACGCATATGCCATGAGCAAAGCCGTGGCGGCCATTTACAAGATATTTTGTTTCATACATAATTCCCAAATGTATATTTTCTAAATCAATAAATATTTCAATACTTTGCTACAGAAAACCATGTTTTCTTGAACACTGAAATCTTGCTTTTTTATTGAAACACCCTGTATTATAACTTTAAGAAATTAAGCTAGTAGCAAAAGGTAAATGGAATCTAGTTGCCTTAATAATTGGATTTTACTGTATCTATGGAAACAAAAGAGCTGTTGTGTCAACTACTGATCAGACGTAATAATCGCAACTTGTGTACAATTTGAAGGAACGGTTGACAATCGTACATACATCAGCAAAATGGACGACATATCGAACATTGACGGTAACCATGGGCGTACGCAGCTTTTGGTCTAGGGAGGGGCAAAAAATAAAATTGGCGGAAGGAAAATGTTTAATGAAACACATAATAGGTATACATTTTTATTTTTAGTAGGTAATAGTTACTAAAAACGTCTACAAAATTATGATATCTCAAAATATTAGTTATTGCGGCTTTTATATCAATCAATTTTGTATTAAATATGCAAAAGAAAAACACGGGGCGAAAATAGATAGGTAAATATAAAGGCCATTTCGGTATATCGGAAGAATTTTAGGCAAATCGGTAGATCTACCACTGCACAGTGGTTTGTGTTAACGCAGGTGCCGGTGTACCGAGTAATCCAATGGGCATGGGAACAGCGATTTACGGGATCGGTACCCTAATTTATAGCTTAAAACCTCTTTCATTGCTTAAATCTCAAAGGAAAAGGTTTTGAATTAAAAGCCAACAAAGACAATTCTTACAGATATTTTTTAACAAACACAAAACGTAACCTGTGGCCAGGCCAAGGGGGGCAACTGTCCCCCCCCCGTGCCCCTCCCTGCGTACGCCCATGACGTTAACCACTGGTGGACATAGGAATTCCCATTATTTAAGAAATCGATTTCATTTAACATTCTGTTGTTAACTTAGTTTGTTAAAAATACATAATAATCTGAAATATATCCCTTACTTTATGATAACCTTGTAGGTATACAATTTTTTAATATATATAGTCACATGGCCATTTTAGTGTTTACTTTCTTAAGATGCAAAATTCTGAATCGACACAAATTGTTAAAATGTTCGTTTGAAAACTATGCCCACAACAGTTCCAAAATTTACGGTTGCCTTTAGGTAACTTTGGCTCAGAAACTGTGCATGTGGTTGTGAGATTTTGTAATAACCTTATCAAGAAAAAAGGTTGGTACTGGCATGGCAGTCTGATACACCATCAATATCCATGGATAAAAATGGGTGATTTTAGACTTCCATGTGCAATGTGCATCTTCTTGCGATTTCGGTTCAAACTGATTTGTAATTTTTTTCAAACCCAAGACAGTATTGTATTACTGAATAAAAGAACAGAATAAGACCGGCATATGTCTGCATCGTATACTACCCTGCATCAGTGTAATTACATAAATGAAATGCAATTACCATGCATGCGTGCCTACTTAAATACAAACCGCAGGTTTGCAAACCACTACTATTAGCACTTGTAGGTATGTCCATAAAAAATAGACATTGGAGAAATTAGACTAGTTCACTTTTGCAAAAAAGAGCTCTACTGCAATGTTAAAATGTTTCAAGTGAAACATTTCGTTGTACTATTTTTGGCAACATCTCTGAAATATTCATAATGTAACATGTACCTCAAAAAGGTGTTACTTTTTCGTGCACAATCAAGCACAAACGAAGCACAAACGATTGGCGCAAAACATTTCGTATGTGCTTCCATTACCGTGCTAAGTTCGTTGAATTCCATGCGTACAAAAATGCAAGCCGACGCTTGTCAGCGCAGCTTGAGAATTGAGTTGAACTATTCTGATAATTTCAATCTAAAGTGTAGGTGATAAACTTATACACACAGGTTTTATGACAAAACGATAATTAAATAGGATTTGAGATAGCCTATCTTGTGGTAGCAACAATTCAACTTCAACTTTTTAAATGGAATAGGTACGCGAAAAGAAACCCCGAATAAGCGGCTCTGACAAATGTGCGAGCATTATGTTCTTTTTAGCGCATTTCCACAAAAATAAAAAATGCGCTATTGTGTCCGTCCGTCGGTTTGTTCGTCCGTCTTTCCGTCCATCCGTCCGTCCGTCCGGTCGCTACTAGTTCCTTATCTTAAGAGCTATTCTACTTTTTTCGCCATTTGGTTCGTTATGGTGTCGAGACTTGCACCAAGAAAGGAATTTTTTCTGCGCCGCTCAAGAAAAAGTTATGGCAAAAAATCTATTTTTTTCATGTATCATAATTGTACACTTTTGCCGTTTGTTAACGATTCTCTAGATCGTTTATAATGCTGTATCGCCCTCTGGCCGTCTGTCTGTCTCCGTCTGTCCACCCGTCTGTCTTTTGTATTTGAGCAATCTAATTTTCATGTTTCTTAAGATAGTCAAATGAAATTTTGTATCTGCGCACCTCGAATAAAGGTAAAGTGAATGCCAAACCAAAATGTTTGTTTTGCGCATGCGCAATCCGATTTTTTTTTATTTGTGAAGATATTTAAATGAAATTTTGTATGTAAGCGCTTCCAATAAAGGTAAAACTAATGCCGAATCAAAACATTTTTTTGCGCATGCGTAATCCAATTTTTTTATGTGTTAAGATATTTAAATGAAATTTTGTATGTAGGCACCTCGAATGAAGGGAAAATCCGTTCCACTAAAAATACGCAAAACAATTATTGCGCACACCCAGACCCACGTACATTGGTTATTTGCAAGGTTATTTGTAAACTAATTCTTCTAACATTGTTGAGTAGGATTCTTATTATAAACTGAAAATGAAGTAGCACGTCAAAAATGGTTTGCACATATGCAACGCTATCTTTCTTATTTTAGTGGGAGCGGCTCGTGATAAATATTGGTATTATTCGGCATTTCGTATTAAAATTGTGCCACTTGGAACACATGTTCCCTAGGCCTATTGGAGTGACTTGAGTCGCAGAGCCGGAAGTTCCGTCCCTTAGGATTGAAAATGGCGCCAATTTTTAAAATTCCAGGAAATATATGTTTTTAGAGCGATTTTTACGTTAGGGGTGACGTTTACGAGGTTTCCGACGGCGAATATGACAAAAATAATATCCAAAGCTAATTTCTGTGTGGGAAGCATGTTTCATTTATCATATATAGGCCTATTGTATGTCTTTAACGTCCGACAAGATTCAAAGGTTTTGACCGATTTTCGTAGTTGAGGTGGCGTTTCTGAGATTCTTTTGGGTGAAGATTACCAAAAAAGACCCATTAAAGGCCTTTTTTTATGAAATTTTTTGTATTTTGAATAAACAGATCGATGTTAACTAAGTGCAAAACTGAAACTGATTCGTTGATACCTGTTTTTAACTAAAAATTGTTGATTATTGAAACGTATTTACAAGTAAAAAGTCATCAGTCATCAAAGGGAAATGCCTCATCATCACTCAGATCTCCTGTTGCAGTCGAGCTATAAAAAATATTTAGTTAAAATCATTAAAAATAAAACGCTGACAGTCATATTTATAATAAGCATGTACAACATAATACTCGGCTGCGATTTTTGCAGTGTTCTTGGCAGTTAGAACTCTGTAGGGCGCAGAGAAGGCTGTTTCGTAAGCATGAGCACCTCATAGCCTTACACGTTGACTTGCAGCCGCATTTTCCTACGATTGAGAACGCTTTCCCTTTTATGGGATACAATTTACGCAAGAAGAGGCGGACGGGCGAATCATCCTCCATGCGAAAGATATGGTGGAGCATGGAGCCCAGAACATCCTCGTCCAGTCTTGAGATACTGACGTTCTGATGGTTATATATATTTTGTTTTTTTTTTCTGAAAGAACTCGGACTGAAAGAAGGATATCTGTCAGGTGTTGGGGCCAAGCGTCGATATATAGCGACCCATTTGATTGTATTAGCACTTGGAGAAGAAAATTCACAAGCCCTACGGGGCTTTCATTGTTACACAGGTTGTGCCTCAACGCCCTGCTTCCATTCTATTGGAAACAAGAAGGCGTTTATTATGACTTGGATGAAACGCCCGGACGTGACACCAGCTTTACTTGAACTCTCCAATTCACAAAGAGGAATAACAGAAAAAACAATTAAAACTTTGGAAGAATTTACTACCGTTCTCTATGACCCCGAAGCACAGAAGAATCTACTAATGTGGGAAAATATTTATTTTGTACCAAAAATAAATTACTGCAGTACCTGTCCCCAATCAAGCAGGTCATGTGTTGTGGGGGCACTGCTTCTATCCTACTGAATGCCCTCCACATCCGTCAACTTGGGGATGGACACGAGGCAAAGTGGGCTGGGAACCAAACTGGACCAAATAGGTGTAAATATGAAAGGAGCTCACAATCCTAGGGAAATGCGGCTGTAAAGTGAACTTGTGAGATCATAAGGTCTTCATGCTTGCGAAACAGCCTTCCCTGCACCCTACAGTGTTCTAACTGTCAAGAACACTGCAAAAATCGGAGCCGAGTATATATGTACATGCTTATTTTATAAACATGACTGTCAAGAGTTTTATTTTTAATGATCTTAACTAAATATTTTTTTATATCTCGACTGCAACAGGAGATCTGAGCGATGATGAGGATATTGCTTTTGTCGTTTTCGCCCTCGTAAACGTCACCCTAAACGTAAAAATCGCTCTAAAAACAGATATTTCCTAAAATTCGCCTCAATTTTGAAAATTGGCGGAATTTTCAATCCTAAGGGACGGAACTTTCGGCTCTGCGACTTAAACCACTCCAATAGGTCTAGGGAACATGTGTTCTAAGTGGCACAATTTTAATACGAAATGCCGTTTGTTCTCACGGGCCGCTCCCACTATTTGTGGCCGGATTTTTACGATTTTAACAGAAGTTGCACGTTACATGGGAAATGAATGCAAGTGGAAATGCGCTTTTTCTAAACTTTTTTTGGTATTTATAAGACTGCTATTTTTCCAGGACTGGAATGGCACCGAATCTTATAGGAACCGCAGCCCTATTTCTGGCTGAAACCACATCAGAAGATACAGTAGTACTTACTGCAAAACCATCAACTCGCCACCAACAAACGCAGGTTATAAGACAACCCTTGAAGAACAATAAACCAAAGTATAGATGGACAGTGGTTTGGTCAAACGTACTCGCATTTTTGTATCTGCACGTTGGCGGCCTATACGGTCTCTACCTACTTTTCTTTGGATGTTCATGGAAAACCTTTCTATGGAGTGAGTGAATATGATACTAATTTACATCAAATGATGAATATGTCTGTTTTTTTCAAATTGCTTGTAATATTTTCAAGAGTACCTACTATAATGAAATTAATAACTTTTGGGAGTGTCCTTGTGGATAATCACTGCTTTTATTACATTTTCATAACACTAACTTTTTAAACCTCTGCCATTTATTTAAACTAGTTTGTTAAGTTTTCGTTAAAATTCATTGTTTCTTAGTTATATAGTACGTCGTCAATGGTAACATCCTTTATTGTACCGTAATTGAATGTTTTTCAGACAAACACAGTTAAGGCCGGTATATGTCAAATAACGGACGAGGTTGAATTTTGTAAACCGAGGCTTTATAAAATCAACCAAGTCCGTTATACGTATATCGGGCGAATTACCTACGTTCAGTCGTTTTCATAATACCTACGAAAACAACCCAATTTCAAATTTAGAAAATCCAAATAAAAATGTACATGTATATATTTGAGAACGGTTTAATAGTTTTAGAGTATCTATGATTATGATTTGTTTGTTTAAAAACATGATTATTTTATTAGTTGTAGGTACACACTTGGCACAATGCCACTAACTTTATACCAAGTAGGTATAAACAATCACTCCGCTGGACCCCATCACTATGAGTCAATTTAAGAGTTGTATCCAATTGAGGGCTCGTTTAAATCACTAGAAATCTAAACTTTATTATGCGGTGGTTGGGTCCAGTTGGATTCAGCCCTCCTCCCACTGATTAGAATTACTTATTTCAAATTAAATTTTGTACTGGAGTAACAAGTAGATATAATCGTTAAGGCGGCCAGGTCCACCTGGACATAGCCCCTCCCCTGTTTTCCTTCTCAAATTAATTTTTATGCATAAATTGTGAGTTGTATAAGAGCTTTCGTTTACAAGCAATTGCCATTTATACAGGCAATCACTGTTCCTGAGTATTAAGCGCATCATTTTTTTAATCCACATTATGGATACTACTTTCATAATATCGGTTTAATATGTTTCAGGATATTCTCTAGGTACACGATGGTGATATGAGATTTTCAATTGGACGATTTATTTCAAAATGGGCACTTTCAACTTCTTATTTCAATGAAATGCCATCATTTTTTTTATTATTGAGATCCTAAAAACTTTCTTTTTGCGATGGTATTGCGTTTTTCTTAAAAATTCATCTTTTTCCCTAACAAAAAATAAATTAACATTTTAATCTAGCAGCGCATGAATGCTCTACACTCGATGATACAAAATTGAGAACGTATGCGATTTATGGTGAAAAACGACCTAACTCGAAAAAGTACGGTATTTTTTTCAAATCTTTTACTAGAAAAGTGTCATTTTGGATGTTGTGACTGTTTTCTTTTGAAGGTAAGCAATGCTAAATATCAAGTAGCTTTATTGTTTATTTTGTGTCTATCTCTATTTGAACAGCGCTAGCATTGAGGGTAGAGCATACGTTGCAGGAAAACCTCTAGAACAAATCCGGTATTTGTGGTGCGAGTTAAATGAATAATGAATAATGTTATATAATCATCCCGTTTCACAGCTATAAATTTATTCCACATTGACCGATATAGGAGAATCCCACTCTTACCTAATTAGGTATGGCGCAAAAACTAGAGAACAGCGATTGCGGCGGAAACAAAAATTTTCCTGTAACCTTAGACAATCAAGTAATATCTCACAACTCTAAGCCGCCTTAACTTTTCAAGGCACATTAAAAAAATTAGGACCGTACTCAGGTCAAAATTAAATTTTTGAAACTTTACTAAACGCTCCGTTACAAATGACACGGTTTTCAATTTCTCTTTTTGAGAACTTTCTGAGAATTTTTAAACGAAATTTTGTTCGACACACACTGCAAAGTTTAGCCCGTTAACCTAATTAATTAATGTTTAATGGTATTTGATACCCTGTACTGTTCTTATCCTTGTAGAAAAACATCAATAACAAAATTATCAGCGTTTGAAGCTTATTTTGGTGGTAAAAATTCATTCCGTTTTTGTAAGGTAGTAAGAGAAAAAGTGTTTTCTTACAAAAATTTCATCAAAATAAGCTGGTGTCAAAATTATTTATTTCGTTCATTTGGCCACAAATTTGGTTGAAAGATATTTTTGATTTTCTCACGCGAACCTACGCGAATACGCTATTTTTGGATCATTAACCCCTTGGTACATAATTTTTAATTGTTTCACTTTTAGCTACGATATATCTGCACGTTGCCGGTGTGGGCGTAACTGCTGGCGCTCACAGATTATGGGCTCACAGGGCGTATAAGGCAAAATTACCAATGAGGATATTTTTGATGATTTGTCAGACGGCCGCATTTCAAAACCACATTTACGAATGGGTTCGAGACCATAGGGTGCATCACAAATTTACGGACACCGATGCCGATCCACACAATGCCAAGCGAGGTTTCTTCTTTTCCCATATTGGTTGGCTCATGTTGAAAAAGCATCCAGATGTTAAAATTAAAGGTCGAACAGTGGATATGAGCGATATGGAAGGCGACCAGGTCATTCAATTTCAAAAAAAGTGAGTAGTGTATTTTGCTTTCACAGACGCTACTCCTATTGGGATGACTGTTTTGCGTTTATTTGAGGTAAATGACGCAATGCTGTTGCAAAAATTTCGAATGTACATTTATGTGCAACCGCTAAGAATCCGACGCTGAAGAATGCTTAGGTATAACAACTTCACCCTCGCCATTGCTATCTATTGGAATAGACATTATGATTTTTTTAAGGGTGAAAAATCCACAATTAGTCTCAAATTTAATAAATCTTCCAATTTAATTATCAATAGGTACATATTTAATGGCCCCTTACATTACATGAGGTAAATACGGTTAGGTGTACCTCAAAAGCTCAACCTTGCTGAGTGTATTAACTAAATTTAAAATCCTTTGAATAAAAATAGGGTGGTTTTAATCGCGTATCCCGATAATCAACTCACGGAAAAAATTAATCCTCCAGCTGGGTTCAGATAGTAACTGGCCCAATCTTTAAGCGTTATTCCTTTCGTTATCAATCTAGATGAGAAAAAAATCGCGACACCCTTTAAATGGTTCCTTTCTATTTTGAATGTAACAAAAATTTTGACAGTATCTTATATATAGATTTATAGATGAGGTAATCTAATTTTAAAACGAGAAGATCACAGAAAAAAAACTTTATGGATCTCTGTTTAGGAAATTCCAAGTACAAATTAAAACTTATTCGCGATCGATTGGCTTTTTCAGGCCGTACGAAGAATCACCAGGATAACGTGGAAATGTGTCTATATTCTCCTTGCCCTTAACAGAATGGCTAGTTTTCCGCGGATTTTTTATTTGATTTCCAATTTCGAACTAACAGCCCCTTCACGAAGAATTTATACCACTTCAGTTCAAATAGTTTTAAATTCAATTTAACGCTTAAGAAATCCCTCGAAGCGAATTCTAGTTTTGTTTAATACTTGATAGTTTCGGAACCAATGTTTAACATGGTTAGTCATTATTAATTACTTTAAAAATAATGACTTATTCGTCTGGCGCTCGCGAACGTTTATTTTTCAACAACATTTTTATCTAAAAACATTGAGCTTATTTCGCACCAACCTCTTATAATCCCTTCACGATTACGCCTACGGCATGAAAAATGAGCCGATCAATTCAATTGATTGCCCGACAAAAATTTCCCCGTCTGACCCATATTGAAAGCTTCTAGCGAGGACATTCATCTCGCCTTCCAGACTACAGGTTGTTTCTTTCATGTGCCTTTAGATTTCAGACAATGCTGTTTTACCCACCCAACTTATTCTATACACCTATACTATACATTTAAAAATATCCATCATAAAAGCCAGGTACGCCAAAAATGAAACCTCCATTTATCACTTGCATTACCCAAATTTAAAAAGCGCGCGGCAAAAGTGAAATATAGGAACCAAACTTGAAAGAAACCACCTCAGAAACCATACAATCATTGCGAAATGATAATTGTGAAACAGGAAAAGGCGCTCCAACGTTAAGGTAATCCCTTTCCCTCTCCCTCTCCCTCTCCCTCTCCCTCTCCCTCTCCCTCTCCCTCCTCCCTCTCCCTCCTCCCTCTCCCTCTCCCTCTCCCTCTCCCTCTCCCTCCCTCTCCCTCTCCTCTTCCCTCTCCTCTCCCTCTCCCTCTCCCTCTCCCTCTCCCTCTCCTCTCCCTCTCCTTCTTCCCTCTCCCTCCCTCTCCCTCTCACTTCCCTTCCTCTCCCTCTCCCTCTCCTTCTCCCTCTCCACTCTCTCCCTCTCCCTCTCTCCCTCTCCCTCTCCCTCTCCCTCTCCTCTCCCTCTCCCTCTCGCTCTCCCTCTCCCTCATCCTCTCCCTCTCCCTCTCCCTCCTCTCCCTCTCCCTCTCCCTCTCCCTCTCCCTCTCCCTCTCCCTCTCCCTCCCTCTCCTCTCCCCTCTCACCCTCTCCCTCTCCTCTCCTCTCCCTCTCCCTCTCCCTCTCCCTCCCTCACTCTCTCCCCCTCCCTCTCCCTCTCCCCCGCCCCCTCCCCCTCCCTCTCCCTCTCAGTCAGGTCCGCCGTTTCGTTCATTTTCTTTGGAGTGTAAATTATTTTCATGTTTTGCGCCAGCGGGAATTCTCCCAGTTGGAGTTTTCACAGAGGAAAGCCACTGCAAAGGTTGGTGGTCAGTTGCCAAGGTAACCCCCGCGCCCTCTAGATACAATGTGCATTTTTCCACGGTCCACACTACTGCAAACGACTCTCGTTCGACAGTAGAATAGTTTTGTTCAGCGGAAGTTAATAGCTTGCTTGCATATTCTATGGGGTGCTCGTTATGGCTCTCCTCCTCCATTAGAACTGCTCCAAGAGCACAGGTGCACACGATTTATCTCTGTCCTCGCTGGCAACCGGCACCTGAGCCAGTACCCTGACTGTAAGTCTATTGTTGACATGTATGAGGTGCACTTGTGCAAATTGTACTAATTCGTCAAAACGGGGCATGGGATACGCGTTTAAGCGACGATAGTCGACACAAAGACGGAAAGTTCTATCCTTCTTTGGGAGCAACACGACGGGGTTGGTCCACGCGCACTCACACTCTTCTATAACACCTCGGGACAACAGATCGCCTAATTCCTTGCGTAGGAATTATTTCTTGGCTACACATAGAGAATACGGTGGTATGGCAATGGGTGCGTAATCATTGGATGACGATGCGGTGCACCGCGTACTCCTCGGAGTACTTCATCGGTTCTCCCTCTTCTCGAAAGACCTCTTCGTGTTCCCTTAGCAAAAATTCAATATATTCTCGTTGCCAAGATTCCAGATTTGGGCAGGAAGGCTGCAAACCCACTTTAGGTAGGTACGTCAGTGTTCTTATGTATACATATATCTCTTCCTCGTCGAAGTACTGAAAGGTAACATTCGGATCATTACAGAAATGCCAGCATTTATTTTTCTGGTTCGTCAACTCTGGTTGAATCATAAATTATGTGGTTATGCACCGATTCTAAAAGTGAACATCGACCCTGGTGGTCAAAAAAACCTCTTTTTTACTTTATGATTCCATCTATATTGAGTACTATGAAGAAGTACAATAAACTAAACAAATATAGAAAACGGAGATAAATAATATATCTCTCTTTATAAATAATCATTTTTAGATTTTTACAATGGATGTAGCTATATTTTGATTAGCAGTACATCCCGTATACTTTATGACACATGTGTATCTAAATTACAGCAAAAGGGAAATGGTTACCCGTTTTGCGAGACGAAAGTGAATTAATCGTTCTCTAGAAAAGAGGAAATGAAACTCTTTATTTATGTATACAACATAATAATATCGAAGGTGCATTAGTTCACTTAATATGTTTGTTTTATAGATATTACCCAGTTCTTGTACCTCTTCTGGCCTTCATCTTGCCAGCGTTCGTACCTTGGTATTTTTGGGGCGAAAATGGATGGGTATCATGGTATACTGCAGGGATTTTCAGATATTGTTTCTCATTAAATAGTACATGGCTTGTGAACAGCGCAGCCCATATATGGGGGACAAAACCATATGATAAGTAAGTTTCACGTTTGCTTTATACAGGGTGTTACATGACCACATGCAAAAAAAATTGGGTGATAGAGGGGATCAAGACAAACACTTTTCCAAATAAACCGATGGTCCAACGTGTTTCGTTTGGGAGCCACCCCCAAAGAAGTGGTGAAATTTGGATTCCTTCTTTAATTTTTTTCTCAGCAACCATAAGAGTTACAAAGATGGGTGGTCTTTGAATAGGTTTTCGGGTATGCCCTATCCGATTTTGACAAAAAATTTTTCAAAATTTCTACCCCGAAAGGGCGCACCCCTACTTGGGGATGCGAAAGAAAATTCAGATTTCGACAAAATTTGGTATCTGGGGGTTTTTGAAAATGAAAATGACGAATCTGAAATTAGTTTTTGAATATTCGAAAAAAAAAGTTCTACTGCAAGTCTTGGCCGGACAACGAAAATGGAGAGAATTCCACGAAATTTGTTGTGTACATACTTGATGAGTTAAAGGAACAAAATTGTCGAACAGTTTTTTAAAATAACTTTTCAATCAAAAGTTTTACTCATTTGAAGATTGGGCTTTCGGGTTACAAAGTGTCCCCCGCCTACTAGTGAGTGATCTAATTTTGCATATAGTTAATTGAAAATGTCGCAAATAACAAACAAATAACGATTTAAGTCGATATTATGATTAAATGATCACAAAAAATTCGATATGTCGATCTTGGTATTCAAGTCTGCAAATTCGATTCCAAAAATTCCGTGGCTGCGGGTGATGGGAAAATGCTTTTTAAGTAAAATTCTATTACAATCAATAAGCATTATTGCAAGTATCGTAATACCGACTTTTTTTTTCGAATTTTCAAAAACTAATTTCAGATTCGTCATTTTCATTTTCAAAAACCCCCAGATAACCAAATTTCGTCGAAATCAGAATTTTTTTTCGCACCCCCAAGTAGAGGTGCGCCCTTTCGGGGTAGAAATTTTGAAATTTTTTTTCAAAATCGGATAGAGCATACCCGAAAACCTATTCAAAGACGTGCCACCCATCTGTGTAACTCTTATGGTTGCTGAGAAAAAAATTAAAGAAGAAATCCAAATTTCACCACTTCTTTGGGGGTTGCTCCCAAACGAAACGCGTGGACCATCGGTTTATTTGGAAAAAGTGTTTGTCTTGATCCCCTCTATCACCCAATTTTTTTTAGCATGCGGTCACGTAACACCCTGTATAAGTAGTTTAAAGCGCACGTTAAGTAATATATCAATTAAGTATTCATTGTGTTTATTTCCAGAACAATCGGCCCCACACAAAATCTTGGAGTAGCTCTTACAGCGTTAGGAGAAGGTTGGCATAACTACCATCACGTATTTCCATGGGATTATAAAGCGGCCGAATTGGGCAACTATCGTATGAACTTCACGACTTTCGTAATTGACTGTTTTTCAAAAATTGGATGGGCCTACGATTTAAAAACGGCATCAATCGAAATGATTGAGAAACGTGCTAAGCGTACGGGTGACGGATCAAGAGCTTCAAGCAATGGGGATGGTGAGATAACTAACGACCATAGCCATCACCATGACGATACGATTTGGGGCTGGGGAGATATGGATATGAAGCTGGAGGACGTTCAACATGTAAAAGTTTATAACCGATTGAAGGAAACTTAGTGTAATAAGAAATTAAATTCTAAATTCGTAAATTATTAAAGTGTAACATTTGCAGTTAGGTGTTGGATAGTTTGAATTTCGATGTTTATTTATTAAAAATAATGACTGATAGCACCAACGTGTGCCTAAATGTGTATTTGAATGCTAGCATACTAGACCGTACACACTGTTTCACAATAATTATTGATAGATTATCTCTACTGTACAAAGCTAATCATTTGTTTCTATATAACCAAAGAATTAATAATATACTGACCAAACTGACCCCAAATTTGAAATCAATGTTACTGTAATTTTTTATTGTATTACAAAGGCTGTAGAATCAATAAATGAATTTTGTACAAAATAAATAGGACAGCCAAGCGATTTTATGTGTGTTGACGACTTGAGGTTTAACACCCTTTGTATAATTCGATGGGCGATTAAGGCATATAGGAGCCGTAGATTTTTCTTGCATTTTATTCAAGCGACATTCTACTCTCTTAACTTGGTAGGAGAGTAAATTGTTTCCGTAGCAATATACACATTATTCAACGCGTGCATTCCTAGGGAGGCCGAGGCAAGCAGTGGAGTTTACGATAATTTCTTCCATCAACAGCCCCCCGCCTACACCAAATTCATAAATGCAGGAATAAGATTTAATTTTCACAAAAGTGTACTGCAAATTAATTCCCATGGTGACTAAGCTTTAGAGCGAAAATTAGGTTCAATTTACCGTCAATTTAAGTACATAGTCTCGTTTAATTAACTTTTACGGTTATTTTATTAAATTTCTTTCAATTATACTTTTCTAGGGCATTCTTTATCGTGTATCGTCCTTTAAAGGATTTTCAATTAAACTAGATTTAGTTTATGTTGCTTTTCCATAGTTCATTTGTTTTTTATTAGACACATTTTGACTTATAAACGTTTAATTATAATACGCTACTCTGTAGTCGAAATAGGATTTATTAGTTTGGGGAGATTAGCACGCCATCGTTTAGCGCCGGTTTTATAAAAGTCGGTTGACCCGTGTTACTCTATGGCCGTGATCAAGAACGTAATATTCATAACTCCTATACCTTTAGGTACCTTTAAATTGAGTAATTCTTCCCTCCGACAAGCTCTCGTAATTTATATTATTAAAATCACCTGAAAACAAAAAATAACTAAACTTATGTGACAAAAAACTCTTACTTTTTACATTAATCCTCGTCATTTGCTGTAAGAAATTACGTAAGGTTAGGCAAGACAGGAGGTTCTGCGTCTTCAGTTTTCAAACTAAACGATGCAAGAGTAACTCAATAGTACGAACCTAATGCGATAATTGCGAGAATTTACGATGTTCCGTAGCTGATGATATCTCAATAGACTTATAAAAGCACCCCTTTGAACGAAATTCCTAAAATATGGACTTCCGCAATGGTTTCTAGCTTTCAAACTAAGCGATGCAGGAATACCACGATTGTACGCATATAATGCTGAAAACCTGAAAATTCTACGATATTCCTTTGGATCGAGAGATCTCGAACAGGCGACAATTAGTGAAACAATTAGATCCTATTTAAGAATCAAAAATGTGGTCTGTCGTTCTAAAAATGTTAGCGACGTCTGGGATAGGCTCGTGGCAATGTTGAACGAAAAGTCTTTTCGTTCAACATTGCCACGAGCCTATTCCGGAAGTCGCTCGCATCTTAAAAAAAACATAGATTGTAAATTGACACAAGGTGTGCTATGACCGGCAATCTTTCTTGGCGAGTTATACTTATAGGTTGTTCCCACATGACAAAATTGTGCAACATTAGCGTTTAATAAACGTTTAATGGTGACTTGTAACGTTAGCGTATAAGTACCATTAACTTACTATTAACGTCACCGCGACTGCTAATGTCCGCCTTCAAGAACGTGTCTCTGTAACGTCTAAATACCTACGTTTAGCAAACGTTACATCATATAACACTTTATAACATCAGCATTTAACGTTAATTGAACGTTTGAAACAAACGCCAATGCGATGTAACTCTCTTATGTTGTATAAACGTGGTACAAAAATGTTTATTAAACAATACTAAATTACGTTTTTCTCCAACCACCTGAATAAGACGCTATTTTGTGACAGTGTTCGGTACCTAAAATTGACGTTTTGCGGATTAATCGCTTTCACCATGGCAACTGTACAAAAAGTGGATACTTTTGGTCCTAGTACCAAAAAGAAATTGACCTTGAAAGTTGGCCAATTAAAAAATTACAATCACGGAGATATGTCACATTGACATCGTTTTACATTGCAGGTTGTAAGATATTTCTATACATACAAATCAAATATTTTTGCATATTCAATGCAAATAATGATGTTACCTATACGTATGTACATGTATTGAAAATGATTTACGCTCGCTATTTTTATTTAAACCATGTGTAACGTAATTTACATATTCCGTGTACGTATACAACCCGCCGTCGCGCGTAACGCCATCTACTTCAGACCCATTGCACTATTATCTGTCATTTTGAATTCAAAATTTGAAAAAGTTAATTGCAATTAATTTTAATTAAAAAACTGTATGGTAAGTTTTTTATTTCAATACAAAATATAACAATATTAATTGTGTATACAATCAAATGACTGAAACTGATAGCGACATGGATTGCACTCCGCCAGAGATTATAGAAACGGTAGAACATGCTACCTCAAGATTTGCTCCCTACAAAGTAGCGAGAGGTGAGAAGTAAGAGGTAAAAACGCATAGGTTATAAGTTAACCTAAAAACTAGAGTGGCATGACACGTGAGGACAAGAAAGCAGAAGTTCTTATACTATAGTAGTGAAACTGTAACTGAATCTAAATTCGAATATAATTTGAAGTAAAGGGGGTTGGAGAAAAAATTTTATGTTTTATTCGTACAAAAAATGCGTTTTCGGGACTCGTCTCGAAAACTGACATTTTTTGTACTAATGAAACAAATAACTATTATATCATCCTTATACATTGACGGTCGGTATTATTAAAGTTATATTTACTATGTTGTAAGCTAACAGTGTTGTTAAGGAATGTCTTAACAACACCGTTAGCTGACAACAAAGTTAAGTCTGGTTTTATAATACCGGCCGTCAATGTACAAGGATGACATAAACGTAATTTAGTATTGTCACAGATGTGTACTTTAATAAACATTTTTGCACTTTGATACTAAAGTGCACAATGTAAAAAAATTCAAATTCAAAATAATTCAAATAATTTTTTACCAGAAATTTAATGTATAAAAAATTCATTTCATTCACATCAATCACTTCACAAAATTGTTAAAAATGTCCCACCATTATAAAGAATGCACAGTTACACATTATATTTTCATATAATCGAAAACTCATTCTAACATTACTGGTGTAATGTTTTTTTAACCTTGCTTGTCAAGTGGGTTATTACAAACTTGCTGATGCAACCAATGTGTTTTTAATATTGTTTATTTTCTGCACATTCAATTGTTTGATATGAAAGTTATATATCACAACAGAACAATCGAACAAAAACAAAACTTATGAAGCTTATTGGTTAGCCGTGGCGCTACAGTATTGCTTTTGTTACCAATTCTTTCGAAGCGTTATTATTCAACAGCCATGTTTTTTTAATTAAACAGCAAAGTTTTCTTTTAGATTTCTTTGTCAATTTGCAGTCGCTAGAAAAATGCCCAAATTCATTGAAATTGTAGCATCTCACCTTGGGTCTGCTTTTTAGTGTCTTCTTTTGCATCGTTTTAGCAGCCAATGCAACTTCAGATTCATTTTCTGCCGGTCCAACATACATACCATTGAGTATTTTTAGCGCATTTTTTAAGAATTAAATGGCACTCTAATGAAAGGTCACAACGAAAGGAATTAATTTCTACCAACCATAGCCCTCCTCGACCTCTTATCGTGATCGGGTATATTCCCTTATACCTCAAGAGGAAGAGGGTACTCACAAAGGGCGATTGAGACGTCTGCAAGAAATATATCCATTGGTGCTGTTAAAACAAAAGCTATTTCGGTTTAAAAAAATGCGCTTTTGCACAATTTATAGTTGTTTTACTTTGATTGTAGTTGCAGAAAAAATGATGTGTAAAATTTGATAAGAAAGTGTTTTTCAACTCTCGTTCAATTGACACACTCGCTATGCTTGAAAAACTCCACTTTCTTATGTAGTTGTACATATAACTATTTCCTATCACTTCAGTTTTAATCCTAACCGGAACCGAAAATAACGGATCCGATGTCACATTATCTGTGGAGTGTAGGTAGGGTTTAGACCGCTTTCACACGGGGATACTGTATCCCAGATACAGTCTTCGGAATTTATGTCCAATACACTTTGGGCATTCTAAACTTCTCTTTCGCAGTGCAATACTTTTTCAGCGATGCAGTGGCGGGCTAATGAAAAAATCTCCTCGTGTAAACAATTACAATGAACCAATAGTCCATCAGTTCTTCCCCAAAATAGCAAAATCGCCGGGCGACTGGTGCTCAGGGCCGTATCTAGGCGGTGGAGAGATGGGGGCGGGCGCAGCTACCGGCGAGGCGCAAAATTGGCATTGAAAAAATGTCTTTTTACATTAGTGTATTAGGAAAAAAATTCAGGTTATTTAAACAAATGTTATTCGAGATTGTTAATACTATACGTACTGTGACTGTGAATAACTGGGTCGTTACAAAGTGATATATTACCTTCATCTCTGCCCTTCCCCCCCTTTTGCCTCCTTATGGTAATGTAATATATACAGCGTGTGCAATATAAGAAGGAAAAGCAAGCAAGTCAAATGATATATTCGGTTTTATTTTTTGGCGGCCCTGTTTGAAAAGATATCAAAAAACAAATAACACTTCCTCATAGGAACTTTTTAAGCTGTACAATTGGCGTCTTTGAGAATCCATCAACAACAATGTATAGCACAATAAGATTCTTTATCACCTATATCAGTAAAATGTTAAAAATTATTTATTATTTAGCTCAGAAAAATTGCTTGTTACTAAATTTTTAACATTTTGGTTTAGTAGGCGTTGACAAAATGTCAAAACAATTTGTTCTTCTAAATGATAAATTGTAATATACATAATCGTATTCGTAATAAAAAATGCTACTCAATACATTACGTACTTTTTTCCGGTCCATATAAAAATATGAAGTTGATGATGGTTTCTCAAACATGAAACGACGCAGCGAAAATCTTGTAAAATGGTGAGCTTAAAAAGTTACTTTCGGTTTTTTTTAATATCTTCGGAACTGATCGGAATTTCCGCATTTTTAAATCCCTAAAATTAAGCCCTAAAATGCGCAACTTTTCTAATTTAACCAACTGTATACTTCTTATGGTTTCCGATGTGTCCATGATGCTCATTCTCATCTTGGACACACTGTATTTTGTAATCTTTTCTCCATGTTTTAAAGAAGCGAAATTCTCGCATCAAAAAGCTTCAAATCTTGGACTTAAAAAAGAAAGGGGGGGGGGGGAGCGCAAACTTGAAGTGCCGCCAAGGGCGCGGTCATATCTAGTTACGGCCCTGCTGGTGCTGGCGAGTGACCGAAATTTAGTCGCCGATACTGTATGCGAGAAGTATGCGTGTGTGAACGGCTCGAAAGACGCAATGTTTCAGGTGTATCCGAGATACCGGTATCTGTGCGACTGTGTCCCCGTGTAAAAGCGGGCTAATTTATGCTCAAGTTACAGGGGTGAACCTGCATACGCCACAAAGTACATAGAAATGTCTAATTGCAAAAAAACCAGGTTAATGTGTTCATCAATAAAGGGGAATTTGTTGACATAAAATAGATTAGAATATTATATTCCTCTTCCAATATCAACTACCATTATGTACATTGGAAGCTAATGGCAAACATATTTCTATGCAGCTGTATTACTAAGTAATTTACATATTAAAAATGTATCAGCGTAATATTAGACCCTATGAAGCCAAATTATTACCATTACCTATAATCGAAATCATGCATAAATTATTATACGATACAATCCATGAAAAAAGTCACAAGGACTGCATTTCTTTACCTACACTTATGACTATGCTTTTCTGAAGCGATTATTCAGACAAATTGGCAATAAATTATTTTTGTGTGGATTCCTGCTGTATTCTTAGTATGTAAGTATACCCTTTAATAATAAAAACCCCTAAGGCGGAGAGACGGGCAGACGGACAGCCAAGCAGAGGGACAGATGGGCAGGCAGACAGACGGACAGACTGCTTATTGACCTCAATAATACAAATACACTATGATCTTCTAGTTCTAGATACTACGCAGGAATTAAAAAGCCAATAGGGGCAGGTTCTGTTATGGGGATGACACCAAACTGTTCTACCACCGGTTCCAACTCATAGGAAGAAGCCATTGTGCCTACTGCATATTATACCGAAATAATTACTACAATATTCGTTAGTTACCTGGAATAGTTGAGTTTGTTTTTAATTTTGTCAATCAATCATTATATAAGATAAAACCGTTCAATTTAGCTTTATTCGATTAATATCAAAAGAAGATTGTTTTCAATCATTGCAACATATCATCCGCAACACCCTGAATAGATCCTCAATCACAAGCAAAACAAAAACTATGTGCTGTCACAAAATTGGTCTCAATTTCGACGTCACCATTGAGATTAAAAAAGCAACAGGTCCGTTACCTTCTTTTTTGAAGATATAAAATGACAGGTATTTAAAAGAGAACGGTAAACGGTCAAGACAATTAGCTACATTATATGCAAATGATCTCTTAAAAATTTCAAGGTGATTTTGGGGAATAGTTAACTCATCATTACGTCTAATGTCTAAAGTGGAATTACCCTACCCCCAAAACCTAGGCAAACTCAACATTGTGCTGCAACTGTAATTGTAGCCAAAAATACGCCTTCAAATTTTGGTCCTGTAAAATGCAGGACGTTACATTCCCTAATACCAGTTCCGCGTTCCCATGGACTTTCGGCCTCGAGTACTGTCATCTATCGCTCGTTCGTAAGTAGACCGAAAGTTAAGCGCTCAGTCCACGAAAAAAAGTGAGCGAACCCTCACTGCAACTCCACATCGCCCGGGAAACATAAAACGGCGTACAACGCCAAAAAAAATTTGGTCCAAAAGGGTCGCATGTCGTTGCGGTCTGTTCGGTTGTCGGGTTAACTGTAGATCTAGTGCAAGTAGTGTAGAAAATGCTTAGTAGGCACCTATAGACTGGTTCACTTTTATAATAAACAGCGTTTTATCAGGTTCTAGGGGTATTTCAGACAACATTTGGCCAAATAGGCTTTTTTTACTAATTGGTACCTGCTGAACAGGAATATCGATGTTGGCACCTCGAAATCTGAACAGGAAGTCCAGTCCAGAAGGCCAATTTCCGAAAATGTTGATATTTTCATTCTTGCGACCGATTTTTTCGATCTAAAAACGGATTATAATGTTATTCCTGACGGAGGTACGGCACGATAATAATAGTGAACAAATGTTTAAGCAATGATTTCGTAGTTTTTCTAAAGCCTAATTTACATTTGGCCAGTTTACTGGCGGAAAGTACTTTCTGCCAGTAAACTTGCTACCCTATTTCTATTTAACTGGCACTTTCCGCGCATTTACACGTGGCAAGTTTACTGACCGACAGTACTTTCCGCCAGTAAACTGGCTTAACGTCAAAGTGCGTAAAAGTGGATTCCTTTTTTTCATAGTACTATGGCTACTGTTTAAATTTCTTCACATCGTGTAATTATTAAATTATTTTTGTTTTGGCAAGCATTTTGGTTTCTGTGCGTCGTGTGAAAGATATCCGCGATGGTCCATGACCTCATATGGAAGAATTTCCTTTTATTAGAGGAAAACAAAAGAAATCTTGTCGCATCACCTTGAAGAGGCCTCATTTGACAGCGTACTGGTAATTGCGAGAGGCTTCAATGATGAAAGAAAAGTTTTCTGTAACCGTCATACGACACAGATTTCCTCCTTAGAAGCTTTTCACATTAAGGAAGCGGATACTAGAAAAACGCTACAGCTACAGATGCATTCCTGTTGCTTCTGTCACTTCGAGGTTTCAGGAGATGCGAAGCTTTAGATCTAACAATTCTGAACTCCATTCTCTTGCGATTCCATCTAATCTTCTCTAGCATTTGATCCATTTCCATCATTAACGGCATATCAGGTGTAAATCTCAAGATGTAGGTACTTTTTTTATCTTATAAACTATGAAATGTCGCTCAGACTACCTTATCTATCCTGAATTGAAAATAGCTACATTCCCATTCTCCCAACGTTAGATTAATTCCGAAGGCTGCTCTAGATATCGTCCTTTGTCGTTGTAAATAGGATTGCTCGTCAAAACTTTGTGAAAATATCGCAAAGTTCAATTGATTTGTACTACCTAATTGTCAAGAAGACGATTGACCTAACACCATAAGAATAACGTAGGTGTTAATAAATTTGTATTCACTTTTCTATATGCTTTCATCCTTTAATAATAATAATATATCCTGAGGAACGATAATTAATACCTACCAAAGTAAGAATCTTCCGAAACACCGCAGTAGGTATAGTTGACCTCCCTTCATTTTTTTCATTTAAAAATTAACGTAAAATTCGAAAGATTGTAGTTATAAAAACTTTATAAGGAGAATTATGCAATATAAACGCATGTAGGGAATACTTAGGTATATGTGTCAGGATTACTGGAAACAATCGTTTTGCATGTTCTCCTTTTAGCAAGGGGAACTGGGAATTTCGTAATTTTTAATTTTACGCATCCTGCATCCTCCTATTACATTATTGTTAAAACAATAGTTAACGATTATTATCGTGAAGTATACCTCAGGAATAACATTATAATCTGTTTTTAGATTGAAAAAATGGGTCGTTTCTAAGGAGGAAATCTGTGTCGTCTGACGGTTACAGAAAACGTTTCTTTAATCATTGAAACCTCCAGCAATCACACGACGCACAGTAACGAAAATGCTTGCCAAAACAGAAATAATTTAATAATTACACGATGTGAAGAAATTTAAACAGTAGCCATAGTACCTATACTACGAAAAAAAGGTTTCCACTTTTACACTCTTTCAGGTTAGAAAAACTATGAAATCATTTTGTCACGATTATTATCGTGCCGTACCTCCGTCAGGAAGAACATTATAATCCGTTTTTAGATCGAAAAAATCGGTCGCAAGAATGAAAATATCAACATTTTCGGAAATTGGCCGCCATCTTGAATTCTGGACTTCCTGTTCAGATTTCGAGGTGCCAACATCGATATTCGTGTTCAGCAGGAAACTGGCATTAGATTTAGCTTATATTTCAAGCGCCTATGTATGAAATGCCATTTAAATACCTTCATAAATACAAAAGTTTAGGTACCATATTCGGTTCATAAATGGCCGAATTGCGAAAAGGGCACTGTGAATGTTGAAGCGATTAGGCTCAACTTTTGGCATTGGTATTATATGTGTAAAGCTACTCGGTTCATAACTAACGGAGATGTCAAAAGAGTCTTCCTCATTTTTGGTCTACATTGCCAATTCACGAACTCCGATCTTAATCTACAAAGTTGATAAATAATTCACCCACAAAATTTCATTGTAATCGGTCCATTCGTTTTCGAGATATCGTGCTATCGGACGGACGAAGAGACGGACAGACAGGCGGACAGTCACCGCAAAATTATAAAATCGCTAGGAGCTCGTTTGTGCAATTATTTCACAAAATGTACCTACCTAATCTAATTTCCATATTACAGTTTGTTGTAATATAAAATAAAATGTCACAACGTACCGTCAGTTAAATTCAATACAGTTCATTTAGTTTAAAAAATTTGCATATTATTCTCCTTAATTGGAGCGGTCCTTCGACAATTTCACGACATAACAACGTTAATAATGCTGATACTGGAGTCTAGAAATTACCAGAATCAATTAAACCAGGTGTGGCAAGTTAGATTAAGGTTCCTATTATTATTGCAAAAGTTGGTGAATTAAATTAAATTTTTTCAACCTTTCAGTGATGAGAGTTCATTGACCTTATTTTAATATAGTACCGCAATGTTCCGAATTCAGAACAAGCACAGGAATTAACCCTCATACAGAAACTACATTAGAGAAAGCGTTCCGTTTATGGTGACAAAACCGACGTCAAGGAAAAATGAAGCAATATATTTTCATGAGGCAATTCCTTAGTTTAAAATTACATAAATATATTTAATGTACATATTAGATCATAATAGCAACACTCCGATCACGAACACGTACAACGCGATGTAGTGCGTTATGTATAGGTATAATAGGTATATAGCAAATCGATTTTGAAAAATTATAGGCAAACGCCAATTCCACACGAAATGTAGGTAGTACCATTTTGAATCTCTCTAACCCAAGCTCTAGTCGCATGGAATGTTCTAATAAACTTATTAATGCCAATTGGCTTAACATGAGAAATAGACGTGATTGGCATTCTTTAGGTCTATATAATAAATTTTTTAAGTCACAATCCCCTCCGTATTAATTTATTATTATATTATAAAAACGAGCTGTGGATGTAGCCTCAGCAAACTTGGTTCCAGATAAATCTCGTAAGTTTTATGTAATAGAATATGAGGCATTTACAAAATGGAAACCTAAAAAAAGCATAGCAACATTTTCATCACAATCGGCACTGCTGGTTTATTTTACCAATTAGCTCAGAAATATAAACCCTCATCAAGTCTTTGTGAAACTGAGGTTGGAAGGAGTATACAGGGTGACAATTTGAAAACTTACCACCCCCCATGTCTTAATAAAGAAACGAGATATTTTAAAAAATCAAAATCCGTTTCGGTAATTCGGAGGGGGAATCACATGACATAGTTGGCGACGCACCCCCTCCAACCCCCTGCGGCCCAGCCACCCGAACTTTAAAATCTTAAATAGTCACCCCCCATGTGTGATACGTCGTTGGAAGGTCTGAAAGAATGCTTTCCAACCATACAGAATAGCATTACATTTAGGTTAGTAATTATCGTGCAAATCAAAAAATAAACTAATATTATTATATATATATAATATATATAGTATTTAAAACGCAATCGGCGAACATAGACGAACTAAGACAGAAAATAATTCAAGAATGTCGAAATATTAATTGCAAAACCAACATTTGAAAAAGTTCGACAAGAGTTTGAGAATAGATTATACTATTATCTTACCAATAACGGAAACCATTTTGAACATTTATTGAAATAAAAGCCAACTTTAGAAAATGTATCATATTAGTTTATTTTTTGATTTGCACGATAATTACTAACCTAAATGTAATGCTATTCTGTATGGTTGGAAAGCATTCTTTCAGAGCTTTCCAACGACGTATCACACATGGGGGGGGGGGGTCACTATTTAAGATTTAAAAGTTGAGGTGGCTGGGGCGTAGGGGCTTGGAGGGGGTGCGTCGTGTCGCCACATTCCCTCTCCGAATTACCGAAACGGATTTTGATTTTTTAAAATATCTCGTTTATTTACTAAGACATGGGGGTGGTAAGTTTTCAAATTGTCACCCTGTATAAGCTCCTTCCTTAGTCTTTTATTTCAATGGTTTGAACGTCCCCACATTTTCAGCGTGCTTTGGATGACGTCATAAGCCACGACCAGTATTTGTTTACTTTTAGTGTTGAGTTATTTATATACAGATTTTCAGTTGTAATAGCTATTCAAACCATGGAAAAAGCTAAAAAACCATTTTATAGGTATTGTCTTGTACAAAAGTGCAAAAACACTAATAGAAATATTCCCGATAAAGTGTTTTTTGCAGTTCCAAGAGGACGACTCCCAGAGCGTTCTCAATTTGTTTACAGTTAGTGAACCCTACCTTTTTCAAAAATTCGAAAAATTAATAAATGGAATAATTTCCAAAATACCACAAAAAATTTAATCTATACTAGGCGAATGGAAAGCTCTCGGAAAGACCTACATTAAAAAAAAATACGTCCAAATTCGAGTACACGAGAAATGAGCTTTTGACTTCGGACTTGTTTTCGATACAACCAAAAATGACTGCAAATCGAGTCGCATCGAACGATTCTTTAAACTGTGAACTTTTTAATGCATCTATTTGACCAAAATGTATGATTTTTATTAATCAGAGCGCCAAGGGCCTATTATGGAGTTACCTTCCTTGTTATATTTCGGGCCATTTGTTAGTTAACTTAAAAAAATCCACAGTCAATCAATTTGCAAGAATCATCGGGCCTTTTTTTTGAAATGGTTGTCTTTGGATTCCATCATCTGTAAACAAATTTTGAACGCTCTGGGAGTCACCCAGTTTGAAAGACCAAGCATTGTTTTGTAAATTTGTTTATATAATGGGGTCATCCCGCCTTCATTTTTTATTTCTGATCCACAAAGTACATTAAAAATAAAAAGACCCGTGTGTCCTCAATTTTTATTTGCGAGTAAAATAAACCCAAAATAAATTATTGAAAAGCTGTGTTTTTTGTCCGAATTTGAAACGCTTCAGACTAAATACGTCACAAACCTACAACCAATCACGTAGAAGTGAGCCGGCAACCTTACGCGAGGGTCTGACGTTTGTCACATTTGACGTTTTGAGAGGGATGTTTAACTGCATCTAGCACGAAAGTGACAAGTGCCTGTGACAGATGACGCAAGTTATAAATGCCATTCTCCTGCAATATTGCCAAGTCGTTATGTCATCGGAATGGTTCTAGGAGCTGATTGATCGGGCTTATTACGTCACAGAGCCCGCCATAATCATATCGTTTTGAATAAACCTGTAAAACCGCACATGTTCATTATTTTTTGCTAATCACCCTATATTTTTAAATAAACTTTTACTGTCCAAAAAAATGTTTCATGGTTTCAGGTACACGCTTATTAAATTAGAACTGCGGAATTCAACTATACTGTCTGACTATCACTTTCAGATTCAGCGGATATTTTTACATATAATACAGTTGATTTCGTTGAGTGAGATGACAACACCCAGCCCAATCTGCCCAAATCGTAATTTGACTGGACTGGACTAAGTACTTTTAATATTGACACAATTAAATGCGATCGCGTGGCATTTGACGTCACTTTCATTCGTCCAATACTGATGCGTTTCGCAAACTTGAATTTCGTTTGCTTATTTTGCACTTTTGAATTAACATTTTTTGCAATTACTTAAAAATAAACTAAATAACAAAATGATGGTTTAAGTATAATGCCAGGACAATCAATATTCGCGGGAGAAAGAATCAAATACATTTAAACCACATGCATATTCCCTGTTAGTTTATTCAACGTAATTCGCCAGCAAAAAGTGTAAAAATATAAAAAAAGTTAATGATGAGAAAATAAGATAAGGCTGCTGGGAAAAGAACAAACACTGATAATATTTCTAAATAATTCATAAATTATACAATAATACGCGAAAAAAGAGGATACATAAATCAAAGGAACTCCCCTTGAGTTCAATTATATGTATACAAAGAGTTAGCCAACTTGGGCATTTCACATAAGCGCATCCACTGCCGCCCCAAGCGATATTGCACACTTCATATGGGATTTATTACATAAGTATGAGGGAAATATTCCAATTAATATATTATTTATTACTCCGTTGAAAATAAAACAACAGCATGGATCTTGTACATTATTAAGCGGTAGAGCGAAGTGATGCAAGCTTTATAGGGGAGTCGACGGAGTCCCTCTGTCCGTCGGTCCGTGAACACGATAACTGTCAAACGGTTGAACCGATTTGGTTCAAACTTTGCACAGATGACAGGACACAAGTAATAAGCCATTTGAAAATGAGTCAAATCCAATGATCCCTTCGGGTCACGCCTCTCTGTCTCTACCAAACGCTTGAACCTATTCAGTTCAAACTTTGCACAGTTGACCTGCATGCCACATGTATTAAGCCTATTGAAATGGGTCAAATCTAGAGTCAAATCAAATGACCCCGTGGGGTCACGTTTCTCTGTCCCTGCCAAACGCTTGAACCTATTCGGTTCAAACTTTGCACAGTAGACTATGCCACATGCCAATTGAAAATGGGTGAAATCCCATGATCCCGTAGGTTCACACCGAGATGCTCTGTCGCTTTTTAGATGCTCTTTAGGGGTTTATTTTAGGTCAAACTGCAAAATATCGGCAGCATTTGAGTTTAATCAACAGACACCAGCGATATTGCCAAAATTATAACCTCCATTGTTATGTGGTTGTAAACAAGCGCGGATTCAGGTAAATGCATTTTGTGCGCATGTCCGTGTTGGACGAAATTTGCACGATGACGTCCGTCATATTTTTTACTGCATCCAACTCCCCCCTTTTGTAGAAGCTGGATCCGCGCTTAGTTGTAAATCATAATTTGTATGTCGATTTCTTTGTTGTGGTGTACCTAAGGGTTGAATTCCCTTGTATTCTCCAATCCAAACTAATTGTAGATTTGTCGCATAGCGAATTATGGCCCACTGTTTGTAATAAGCAACAATGATAATATGTTAAATTTCGTCTTATTGCTACGGTCATTGCGCTCTTGTTTTTAATCAATTATCCCCATTATCCGCAATTTTTAATCGATGGCAAATTTCCATTATCGGGCGATCTCGATTTGTCATCAAACCTCGCTATTGTCATTCATTCTTATCCATGTTACAAATTGCATGAAGTGGTTCACTTTGAAATGAACACCCCGTACACCAACCATTAAAGGGAAACAAAACCTGGCTAATGGCTACTGCATTAATGATCGATTAATGAATAAACGTGTAGGTTTGGTCAATAATCCCTTCAAGCGGTAATTAAGTGAAATTATTTCCCACATTATTATTTAATAACCCTTCGACCTTTATGGTTGTATATCTTTTAATTGGTAAATTAACTGTGCGGAACAAGAATGTTATTTTTTGTTTAAATAGTAATTATATTGGAGTCTTATGCAACGGCCACGTTTGCGTGATGTTTTTAAATTGTACTATTATATTCCTTACAAAATGTAATGTTTTGCTCGGTTACGCAGCAAAATATTAAGCAAAATGCGTTTTAGGATTTATACACATTAAGAAATAAGAGGGTAGCTTAGAAAAGAACGAATATTTTATGCTTTGTGGATGCACACACCTTTTTGTGTGCTCTCCAAACACCTTATGCAGATATACCCACGCGCTAGGAAATGATGCTGACCCCTACGGCCATGGTCGAACGACTTCATACATCCATTTCTAAACGTGACGGTACGTTTATTAATGAAAATACGGGTTACGCATGTTTCAAGATCATCATCCACAGGTTGCGTAAATAATTTGAAAGGCGTGGAATGGTCCTACGCATACGCGTAAGTAAGGGGTAATAGGCGACAGTCAGTCGCATTTGAAGCACCCTATTTCAGGCGCCTATCCTACAACTTGCGTCGCGGCGTTTCTCGAGAACGTCGCGTCTAAATAGTTTAGGCGCGTATTAAAGAAACGGGGATCAATTCGGAATTTTTTATTCGAGATGCTGTTTCATTGCAACATTGACTTGGAGTGAAAATTATACCTACGTGCAAATTGTGTGACTATGTGCAAGAATTGATAAAGATTGTGAGGGGTAATTAAACAGGTGAGTGTTAATAAACATCACTTCTAGCCCAAATATCGAAGTTTTCCGCTCTAGTGAAGTGCGCGAAAACATTAAATTCTCTAATTTGTCTATCTATTACATAATCCAATGCTCGAGGACAGTGTTATAGCACCAGAAATGTCTTTGTTATGTGGGTATATTACGTCATTTCAGTGGAATTAGATTTTCCGCGCGGAGAGTGAAAAACAGATTAATCACTCGAACTTCTATTGGAAATAACGCCTTTTGACATTCAATTAATGTTAATATTTTTACTGCTGTAAACTAAACAAATTGCGGCCTGACCTATATTAATAGGACCTAATTGCTGTGTTTCATTTGACCATGGAAAAAATTGTAATGGATGGTTAAATCTAAATGCAATATAAAAATTACGTGTGTGAAGTAAACTGAGGATTTGGATTCGTTTTTTAGACTTCATTCCAAACATAATTTTTGCAGAGTGCGAAGTTAGCTTGGGATTCGCAATTGTTGAAGTTAAGCAAGCCTTTTCTCACAGTAAATGAATTATGGCACATCCTTGTTACTAAGCAGTAAAAAACCTCGGTATATTTCTACTTACCAGGTGGTAGACAGAACGCCCTGTATTTTATTTTTATCGCATTCTCGAAATTTACATAATAGTATATTAAGAAACAAGTGTATAATCAAGTCTTTAAAGCACACGCAACAAGTTTAAGGGCACGACGCGCAGCGGAGTGCCTTTAAACGTTGCAAGTGCTTTAAAGACCAATTATACACGCGTTTCTTATGGTATTTTTTGTTATACCGGCAATATAATTTAAAAATAAGAGAAATAAAATGAAATCATATTGATGTTATACTGGAATACATGTCTAATTAAGTGGGCTGATTATTTGTCATTCCATGATTGCCATGGAAATGTCACTTGACATTCGCGTATAATAAAAATCACCATCTTTGTAAATAAAATGACTTCGGTTGAAGAAGACAATACACCGTCTATTCGGTGGCTTATTGCTGCAGCAGAAGAACCTGTAAAATCAAAATGCAAAAGCCATTTTATAAAGAATATATGAAAAACTGTTGGCGTGGATTAATAGGAAGCATCTTTCAAACATGGTCTTAAATGCATCGTTCATGCTGTCATATATGAAGGAAACGTCAAAGGTCGGTATTTAACTCTTCTACCCTTCGGGGCATTCATTCAAAACTTCAATCAATACTGCGATTAGAAAATGCAAGAAAAGATTTGGCAGCATACCTACTCTAAACCACGTGCGTTTGTGAAAGCTTCCCACACAGGATACGAGCCAAAGACACTTTTTTCATTTGTAAAAAGCGATCCGAGAGGATATTTTATTTCAATCTGAAATTACAAATATAGTTTCATATGTCATATTTGAAGTAACGTTACTTATCAACCTTTAAAGCTCTGCGTGTTTTAACCGCCTCTTTACGCACGCTCAGGGCGTGTTTTAAAAAGCGATTCTTATGCAGGTAGGTATAATAAAAAAAATAGTAGTCTTCCAAAATCTACAATGCTGGCTTGATGCTACATGAGAATGATTTAAATTTTGATCGTCCTTTTCAGGGTGTTTTAATTAATGGTAAATTTGAATAACTTCAAACCTTAAATGCGTCTTTTAAAAAAATCATCCTTTTTTCCAGTGCTTATACAATTAGAGAATTAGAAGCAAGATAAAAAGAGTCGCATATTATTTTCAGTAGGGGATCTGACATTCCGAAGCAGATCTTTTAGTTCGGCTCATATTCAATAGCATTGATCCTTGAAGTCGTAGAAATCGATCGGGGAATGTTTGACATCGCTTTTCGTTCTGGAGGAAAAAACAGACAGACGGACAAAACCATCACATAAGGGTAATTTTTTTCTTTCGAAAAATTCCCCTAAAAATGTATGGCAATGTTACGTACAGGCTCCTAATTTTTATATCCTCTGTACTGATGAAACAATTCAGTTTAATGCATCTTCCAACGTCCCCAGCTATTCCCAGAACTTTGACGATTGATGACATTGAGACAATACATGTAGTACAGAGAAACATAAAGAGATTATTCCTTCCCGTTTTCAAAACTTTTGCGGATTGATGACGCCTGGACCACGTGGATAAGAAAAACACATAAAAAATTAGAGTAGCATATATCATTTTTCCCACGTGTTTATAGGCTGTTTGAAAATAATTGTAAAATGTTTCTCATTACCTTCATAACTTTTGCTGATATCTGTCAGTGCACCACCAGGTAAGTAGAAATATCATTTTTTCTCGATCTGTTTATATAAGAGGAAGTGCAATTTTCTCACATTCCACATATTGTGCGAATAGATTTAAATACGATTGTGAATTTTTTTAATACACGAACCGCCAGTTTGTAAGCACCGAAATGCTGTAAAAAAAAGCAACAGTAATTTGTGGCTATTGTTGTCTATACAGGCTGAGTCAAATTCGAGGGTACCATGGATATCTCGGAAACTGTAAGAGGTAGTTTAAATTTGGCGAAGTTGTGTATTTTGATGCTTAACAAAATACCGTTTTGAAACTGAAAACATTTCGATTACTTTCGGAAAAAAAGGAAAATTTGCAAAATCGTTTTTATTTTTTACCGCAGATATTAAAAAAATATATTTCAAAATAAATGACACGTTATTATGGCCGCACTTTTTTCCCTCTACAAGATGCTAATTTTAAATTTTATGTCTGACGTTTCGCCTCCGGTTAACCATCATCAACTTTGTTTTTCTTATAGAATCGATAAAATAGAAGTCAAAAACGTATTTCACAAAACTCTTCACCCTTCAACTATCAACGCAACGGTCGCGGCTGACACTTTCTGTTGTTTAGTGTCCCCCTACGACACGCAGTGCCCTCTGCGGTAGGGTTATTGTTTCCCGCCCTACACATGTAGTGTATGTATGTATGTATAAAATCGAAAAAAATTAGGGCCATACTGAAAAGTACGATTACTTCATATAAAATGAAGTCATTCAAAATCGGGAGAGCTTGAGAAGCTACCGTTTGCGTTGTAGCATCTGAGCTGCCACTATCAGCAAGCAATAAAATGGTTTTGAAGAGCCGCGCACTCGGGACAAACGAAGCGAATAAGGTACACTGTCGGGTATAAATAAGAACATAATATTACATCATAAAGATCTATTTTTATTTTTATTTTATTTTTTGATTTGTGAATTGGGTAGTTAGTTGGTTGTCTTTTCGACTCTTATAGATCTTGAATAAAAATTCTTTTTGTAGAAAATCGACATCTTAGTCAATTAGGTACCTTGACGGGCTTTACTTACCCATACAATCGGCATGTTGTATACGAGCACTACGTTTATGTTACACTAATAAGTGGATAGCAAAAAATATGTATACGGTTTTTTCTGATGGGCGAAAGGTAAAAAATACGTGTGCATTTTGCTTTCGCCTTTTTACCCGTGCATTTGTCAACAAATGAAATAAATACATAGTTTTCATGCCGACTTTTTTGCGAAGGGCGTCGGTACAGTGATCGATTTCAAGGCGCCAAGAAATTATATGTCCCGGTAATTGAAACAGTTTCTTCTAGATACAGAATTCATGGTAGTTAAAACACCTGTGGAACCTAATAGTAACTAAACATTGGCCGGGGTAAGTGAATTTTTAATTCATTAAAATGAAACATGAATACCTACTTCGAAAATTGGGAAAGGGACAAACAAGATCTATGTATTAAAGAAATATTAGGCTTATAAGATGAAACTGAATATTGCCAACTATTCAAAATGGTGTGTGGACAATTTGCGCCCGGAATTCGCTCCAGGACAATTCGCTCCCATAACAATGCGCTCTCGGAAAATTCGCTCCCGGAAAAAATGCGTGTTGAGACGAAATGGTTTGTGAGATATTGAAAAAACAAAAGTTGGAAACTGTTGGTTCCAACAGGGTGGTGCATCCGCGCACAACGTGCGAGAAATACCTATCGCACAAATTTCCTGGAAAATGGAATGTCCGATTGGCGCGATGTGTGCGTGTGCACAATCCTGTTGCATCAACAGCTTTTGTTTTCTTTGTATGCCGTATATTGTGTTGTATTCGTAATAAAAAATTGCTACTCAATACAGTGTGTACTTTTTTTACCGGGCTATATAAAAAAGTATTGATGATTTCTCTGAAATGAAACGTTGAATTGAAAATCTCTCAACGCTGTCTTGTAGAGCTCAAGAAGTGGGACTAAGAAAGTTTTTTAATTTTCTGTTAATAACACTAGAAAAAAAAATAAAAAAGAAATCGGGAATTTTCGGGTTTTCTTTTAGCAAAATAATAACCGTTTCTCTAATTTGACCATGTCGTATCTTCTATTATTTGGAAGATCCCAATGATTTTTAAATGATCCTTAAAATCCGAATCATCAAAGAGCTCGCGCCAAGTGAGTAAAAAACTAATAGTTACGTATATCTTGCAGAAAGTTGCAGTTATCACTGGTAGCGGTTTCAAATCGAATACAGGGGTAATTCAGAAACCAGTAAAAATGTCAACTTGACAAATTCAAACTGTCAGTATTCTCCACATGCTCTACATTCCAAATTTCCTATAGGTTCTGATTTAAGAACATACCTTGACGAGCACGAAGAAATGCAAAATTTCATCGTAATCGGTCCATCCGTTCTCTTTTAAATCGATGGACATGAAGCCATTGAGCGAGCAAGCGATCGTACGATTGGAAGAAAGCTAAACCGCCTCGTTTAAAATTCGACCATTGAATAGCAAAAGGTAAGTATATGGAACAATAGGCAAATATTTAATAATCATAACGAATAACTTATTCGTTTTTCACCATCTTAGGACGGTAATTATTTATTATATTATTACAACATGTACTGTAAACCATATTTTCAGCACGGCCTGATGATGAGCAATATGCCCGAAATCGATCGCCATTAAAGAACTTTTTAAATATTTGCCTATTCTTCCATATACTTACCTTAGATAATGTAATTGTTTAAGTCCTCATACGATAGGTAGATAGATATACTATTAATGGCAAATGATATAAACTAAAACAAGCTTGTGGCTTCAGTGTCGAATATATGTAAGTACAAACGATGAAATTGAAAAAAATTTGTAGGTATGCCAGAGAAGGGAGACATTTATCATAGTGTGTCAGTTGCCTTTCCATGTCGTTAAAAAAATAAGGAGTTGTTGCTCAAGTGATTTCGGTTTCAATGTGTTTCAAATGTGTGCTATCACAAATATTGATACATTTTTAAAAATAATAAACCAGAAAAATAATCGCGCCTCACCATTAAATTTTCACGTTTGACTTTAATTTTAAGAGCCTTTGGCAGCTGTTTCTGTAAAGCTTTTATTTGTATATACTTACAAATATTAACGTTTTGTCTGTTTTTAAAAGCTTTTATGCAAATGCATTGATAAATAAATTGAAATTAAACAAACGGTCTCTACGTGGCACGGAGCACGCTATTCTCAACAATTAATTGTGGCAAGTGGCAAATCGACTGTAATTATAGCGACTTATAACAGGGTTCATAAGGAAACATCACGGTTTATTGACATGTGTATAAGTTTAAGGTTAAGTGGGTACAATTAACTATATTCGTGCTTATATACGACGTTATTACTTATAGCAAACAACAATCGCATCGATTTTCTAACTATACATACCTGTCTCGAGACAATGTTTGCTATATATCACAAACACCCACAGTTATTTGTCATACAGAAAACGCGTACAAGGGTCTATTTGAAATTTGGCAATCTTAATAGGTCATTTTTCTTCAATATCGTGCCTATCGTAAAGTACTAAAAACTGTTTCGGTAGTATTTGTAAGAGAAATCAAATTAAAGTTTTTTTATTAAATTATAAACCTCTCTTAGCATGAATTTCTTTATTTAAAGGTTATAATTTTTCAGATTTCAAGATTGATCATTATAATTATGAAGTTTTTATTTTCACTTTGGAACCGATTAACTAATGTGAAGTGGCCACCACTGACAGATCAATATTGTTAACGACTAGGCCAAGGTCAGAGGTGTAGTTAGAACAAAGTTTGGGGGGCACTCGCAAAACTCCAATGATGTCAGTAAACTTGTTTTGAAGATAATAATATTTTTCCCTTGTGGGTGGTAAGGGTGGAATTGGCCCATCACCCTCCTGGAGATCGCAAAAGGCGATCGACTCCTGCTTATCCCTCTTTCCTTGACTAATACTGGTGATAGTAATGGAAGAGGACTTTGCTATGGGTTCGGGATTTTCGAAAACGAACCTTACGATGCAGGGTTTAGGATGGTCCCCAGTGCGGGTCGACACAGCGCTGCGAAGCGGGAGACCTCACCCAAACGTTATAAAACGGCGGCTGGGAGTCGATGTTAGGTAGCCAGGAAAAGGGGACTCCTTAGCCTAGGTTCTTAGACTTCCACTTCGATGAAGTCAGTCCATTTTTTCATTTCGAAAGTATTGTTTGGTGTTATTGGTGAAATTAAAAGTATAAGAAAGTGGTAGTGGTAAATGCAAATCAAGACCCCAATCTAACAGGCTAGTGAATAGAAAAATTGCATTTCTATCGGTGATTGTTACTTTATATTTCTAATCCCTTTTAACTTCCTCACGGTTAAATAATATACCTACCAACTTGGGTAGTTATAATTGAAACAGATATTTCCTTCCAATGCAAAAACACATACAGTGTATCCCAGGTAGAACGCATCATAGGGAAACGGCAATGTATTTTTTGCGAACGATCCACGAGGCCTTTGGAATTAGCGTTTACCATACTACTCCAATCTTTTTTATGCGAGATTTGGTTTCGGGATATTAGAGAGGTAAAGCGTACCGCTCAAATGATAGTTTTTTCCCAAGTTTAGAATAAGGAAGACTAACCATTTTGTTCCCAGATCACTAGAGCGAAAACTGCTTCGGGCATAATAAATCAATTTCTGATTTCGAGTACTTTTTTATCGAAACGGAAATATTCACGCGAGGTTCGTTATATAGGTAAAAAAAAGGAATACCTATAAGCGATTTAGTTTTATCCACGCAGAAAGAAAAAAGGATGATCGTGAAATTACAAGGAATTTAATAACTTATAACGTCGAGTAAAAATCGGTTCGCCGGAGAAATTACCACAGCCATACTCGGTCAAGGATAAATTAATTAAGCGCGCCTATATATTTTTACGCTACAAAGAACTATTGTTAGAATTCAGTGTTAAATTATCTCAACGCTAGTGAAACCAAAGGGAAATAAATTCTGTCAGAAATCGTGACGATAAGATGGTGATACTTGATTCGTTCAAATTTCAAGAAAGGAAATCTCCAAGCAATGAATCCATTCTGATCTGTAAGGTGAATTGTGTATTAAAATATTGCTCCGTAGACTGTTATTAGGTTTGATATCGAATTATGGGTAGTTAAAAAGATCGGGGCCACGAAATTCATAGCGGATACATTTTATTATTAATTTTTTCAATATGTTCAAACCATTATAGCAATTTTGCATTTAATTTTGCTAGCAAGAAGGTTACAAAATCAATTATTAAAATCCATTTTCAGGAAGTAAAAAGACGAACATTTTCATTCAACCCAACAACATAAAATTTAAGTAAAGGGTTAGCCGTGGATCAGAAAAATGTTGCTGAAAAACATCAACTTCATCTATTTCAAAGAAGGGGGGATCAACTCCCTTAAAATGCAACCCCGTTGTAGGATCCCAATCGGGACGCATACCTACATTCAAGGTGCGCGAAGTGTAGGGATGCCTTTGATTAGCGGACTTTTACCGCATGCAGTGCAATTCTGCAGTGGAAACATCCTGTCCCCGTTTCCACACAGGGTTGGACTGGAGATTTTAACCCCTGCAAAAGAAAAAAATTCACAAATTTCGCAATCCATGCAACCATCGGAGACATTTTAAATGATAACCGCGGTATACCGCCATATGTAAAACGCAAATAACTCTTATTCAATCAAATCACACGTCACCCTTCTGAGTAATAGGCGTCGTATACATACTCACATACAGTGAATTTTTTTAAATGCGAACATAGGAGTTTGTATGCAATGTAATTTCCCTATGTTCGATTTTAAAAAAAACACATCAATCTATTGAGTAGTTCAAATGAGTAGTAGATACAATTGACAGCTGTCACATTTTTAAAAATACCGCCGTCCAATTTAATTACGAAATCGGTTAGGTTATTGCTTAGAATGTCAAGGAGGACACTTCGAACATTTATTGTAATTGTTTTCGTTACTTATTTTCTTCATTTATGTATTGAATAGATCAAATTAGTAGAATACCAGGTGCACATGACCTACAAATAATTGAAGGTTGGTTCACAATCAGTTGTCGTGTCAGTGCGTGGCCTATGAGGTCAAGTTATCGTAAGTTTAAGAAAAATGTATCCTAAAGTTGCTATGGCCTCACATGGCCTCTTTAAAAAAATCTTACCGAGTGCTCTTCATCATAAAGATTATAGAGTTGCTGTTCATAGTCACACAAGTTGCGCGTTTTGGGAATGTGAACCGCGCACATCTCATGGATTGATGTGTTTTTTTTAAAATCGAACATAGGGAAATTACATTGCATGCAAACTCCTATGTTCGCATTTAAAAAAAATTCACTGTATATCACGGGAGATGTGCGAGAATGTTAGATTGGAATTAACAAAACAATTGGAAGTAGGTACCGATACCGTATGGACAGTATAGGTACGTGACTTTTCTCTCACCTACCGATCACGGTCGAGTGCAATTGTCACTTGATGCGACACCAAGGGGGAGAGAACATCCCCCCCCCCCCAACTTATTGATGATTTTTTATGTGTAATAAATAATTGAAAGGCTTTAGGTATTATGCCTAAGAGATCGACATCGTCTAATTTCACATTCACTCAGTTTATATCGGAAGCCATGGACATTAACAAGCAGGTTGGCTTTATTTTCACGGATTGAACAAAAGCACTCGACTGTATACATATAAGTGAACACATGTGATACGAATGTTCCGAGTTTAAGCCCGTAAGAATGAATTTCAGACGAAACGAATGAATATACGAAAATGCCAATTTGATGAATTAAATGGACAGAGCACTTTTTGAACAATCCTGAAAGATCGTTTGGTTTTGGCAAGTTTTTTTTTCGATTATCATTTATTACACTAACCTCGAATCTTGCATCGGTTCCAATCAGGGTTCCAATACATGAAGATTTTTTCCAAATGTAATTTTCCCTAATTTCGCTATTTGTTTCAAGTAACCAATTAACAGTATTTTTGCTACGCGGCCCCGAATATAATTTTTTCGTTGTTGATAATGCCATTAATTTTTTCGTCGGAATTATTTTCTTTTCCTAGCTTCGCCTAAACATCGTATAAAATCATTATGGCGCCGTTCGTGTTTTGGAATGCGGCTATCTAAACCGTCATCTTTCAGCGTCTCGCTATTTTTGTTTTATTTATATCATCAATTCCACTTGTGGATAGTGGATTTTTTACTCTAAGGTTTATTATTTGGTTCTTTTTGTAGTCGACCTCGAACTTCGATTAGTTATGTTAGACGGTGATGGTTGCTACTTAACGTTTTAACTTTAGAATTTTGTCAGGAAAGGAGATCGACGATACACGAAATTAACTCTTTATTATTAAGTACCTAATTAATTTCGTGTATCGTTAACCTCCTTACCTAACAAAATTCTGAAGTTAATCCAGTAAGAGATATGGAAAAATTTGACACAATTTTGATTAAACCTCTCGCCAGGAAAGATTGCCGGTCATAGAACACTTGATCCCGGTCTACAATCTATGTTTTTCTAAAGATGTGAGCGACTTCCGGGATAGTATCGTGTCAATGTTGAATAAAAGGACTTTTCGTTCAACATTGGCATGATCCTATTCCGGAAGTCGCTCGCATTTTAACAAAAACTTAGACTGTAAATCGACACAAGGTGTGCTGTGACCGGCAATCTTTCCTGGCGAGAGTTATATTTACCTTATTTTAGGATGTTTAAATGTTTGATAAAATAATGAGAAATGCAACTGAAACAGAACTAATTCGCATTTGATAGATGAGAAAAAAATCTTCTTTCGATTGGGGTCATTTCAAACCCTCTAAGTTAACCGGGGGAGCAACGATCTGCAAAAAAACCTTTTTCCCATGTTAAATGCCTATGTTCGGTTTTGAAATATTCACCCGGTATACATATTATAATTACATCAATACATATAGCAATAGCATGAAGACTGAGGGCATAATGGGATGGCAATCCTTTACCTATCCCCCCCTCTCATTACACCCTCGGACGTCGTGGACTGCTTTATATGTCTCATATGACAGATATATAATTGGCCAAAATAACGCAGTGCCAAGAATAAAAAATAAAGGATCTTAGTAGCTTCTGTACTAAAATTTACGACAACCCCTTAATTTTAGCAGAAAATTTCTCGTTATGTAATGAACTTTTTTTCTACTCATATTAAATAATAGGTAGAATACTGATGGGCTTTTAATTGAGAAAGTTATCCATTATTCAATATATTTTCATTGTGTTTCATGACTGTTGTCAGTCAATCGTATTCCGAATTTGTCATTACTCTTCAGGTCACATTGTAGGGTTGCCTTGGAAACATGTATTTAACAAAAATCAGGATCTCGGATCCCCATAAATTCAGTTGTCAAACATTAATGTCAATCAAACAAATTACGAGAAATCAGTTTTGTGAAAATGGACAGTAGTGTAATCATGATGAGCAGTGAGGGCAATATAATTCTAACTCCTCCGGATGTTGAAAAAACGGCAAAGCACATTACCCTTAATTTACTTCCTGAAAAATGTCGCAAGAAATATGAAATGGTGTACAAAACATTTATGGATTGGAGCAACACAAAATCGATAAGTTCGCTTTCAGAAAATGTGCTTCTAGTATATTTTGGCGAATTAGCCGAAAAATACAAATCTTCATCTTTATGGGCCCGTTGCGTGTTGAGAAGCACCATTAGCATTCATAATAATAGTGTGAACATCGATAGCTATGCAAGATTGCGCACCCTTTTAAAACGAAAATCTGAAGGTTTTCAAGTTTCAACCCAAAAAATCAAAAACGTTCACTCCTGAGCAAATTAACACATTTTTACGTCAAGATTTATCTTCGTGAATAATTGCTAACTTTCTCACTCATTGAATAATATACTATTTTTTTCACTACTAGCGTCTGATGACATGATTATTAACCTTTTTTCCACTTGTAAAGTAGGCTTTCTCGGCATTTGTTCAAAGTGGTTAATAATGTGGACATTATTAACTAGTAGTCAATAATGAGAACTGTCACGCTGTCACTTTTAGAAAACACAACCCGAAATTTCGCTCAATAAACGTTTAGACAAGTTCTCAAAAATGAATAATTGCCACCATCCGGCATTTCCAGAGTAATTACATACCTAAAATTATCACATTTTGAAAAAATTCGAACGAAATTACTCTTTGAAAATATCTCAATGACAGAACAAAATACGGCCTGTTTGACTTGTACTTCCACGTACTTGATTGACATGTTAAATTAAGAAACAAACAATTCTGTCCAACCGTTAACTCTATTATCAATATAATATGTTAATTTAGAGGATTTCAAGTGCTAGTAGTGAAAAAAATAGTATATATACCACGGTAGAGAAGTCTATTATTGCCTTCGCACCTTACACCCCTCGGCGCAAGCGCCTCGAGATGTAATCTTGGTGATCAAGCAATAATACTGTATGTGACGTAAGCGACTACTAGAATTAGAATGTTTATGTAGATTGACAGATAATTTTGATTAACGTATGTATTTCATTACATACATTACATATTTAACTCTTAATACGCTTTTATTTAATATCTACGTTCATTATTCTACATGGTGGCAGCATGAGTCGTAAGAAAAATAAGAAGAATATTGATGAATCATTTGGTGAATTGCAAGATAATTCATCGGTCGGCCGTCGACACATCACGTTTCAACCACCGGCTCAATTTGACTTCCAGTGCCCAGAAAAATGGGAAAAATGGTTTAAAAGATTCGAAAGATACTGGATGGCGTCGGGGCTTGATCAGGAACCAGAAGAAAAACAAGTGACTTCTTTAATTTATTGTATGGGGGAGAATGCTGAAGATATATTGACTCGCTCCCAACTTCCTGAAAAAAACTTAACTCCTATAAAACTGTAAAGGCCGCATTTGACGAAGCTTTTATAGGGAAGCGGAATGTAATTTATGAGCGTGCTAAATTTAATTCTCGAAACCAGAAAAAAGGGGAGATCTTTGAACAGTTTCTCACCGATATCAGCTTGATGGCCGAACGTTGTGCTTTCCGGGATCTTAGAGATGAACTTGTTCGTGACCGTATAGTTGTCGGTATTTTAGATAAGACTTTATCCTTACAACTACAAGAGGATGCTGACCTAACTTTGGAGAAAGCTATACAAAAGGCAAAACGGTAGTTTACGACTATGTGTAGACTATACAGATTTGAATAAGAATGTGAAACGCCCAAAAATCATATTACCAGATGTTGAAGAAACCTTAGGCCAGATTGGAAGCTCTAGAATATTTTCAAAATTGGATGCGCAATCTGGGTTTTGGCAGATAAAAATGTCACCTGATACTGCTAAATTAACAACATTTATTACACCATTTGGAAGATTTTTCTTTAAACGTCTACCTTTTGGAATCACATCAGCCCCAGAATTTTTTTCTGCTCAAATATCTAAACTATTGGAGGGACTAGAGGGAGTCTTATGTCTAATGGATGACCTACTTATTCATGGGAAGACGCCAGAAGAACATGATTATCGATTAACTCAAGTTTTGAATAGACTGAAAGATGCTAATGTAGTTTTAAACAAAGAAAAATGCTCTTTTTCACAAACATCAGTGAAATTTCTGGGTAATATAATTGATTCTCAAGGAATAAGGGTTGATCCTGATCGTGTGCGAGCCTTAGAAGATTTACCTACTCCAAAAGACATATCAGGAATTCGTCGTCTGAATGGCATGCTAAATCAACTCAACAAGTTTGTTCCAAACCTTGCAGGGAAAACGGAGGCTTTTCGTGAACTTACGAAGAAAAATAGAAAGTTTTGTTGGACCCAAGATCATCAGAAAATTCTTTCAGAAATAATTGAATTAGTTAAGAAATCAATTTGTTTGACACGGTATGATGTAACAGCAAAAGCAACTGTTATGGCTGATGCATCAGCTTACGGACTGGGCGCAATTTTACTACAGAATGAACATGATAAACTACGAATTGTAATGTGCGCATCTAGATCGCTTCAATCAGCTGAAAAAAGGTATGCCCAAATAGAAAAAGAAGCTATTGCAATCGCTTGGGCAGCGGAAAAATTCTCTAAATTTCTAATGGGGAAGAAGTTCACAATTCTAACTGACCATAAACCCCTTGTTCCATTATTAGGCAGTAAAGACCTGGATAGCATACCTATACGAATTCAACGATTTAAGATGAGGCTAATGAAATTCGATTACACCATTGAGCACATTCCAGGAAAAGAAATGTTTACAGCAGATACTTTGAGCCGAGCACCTCTTTCTGATTCGGAGGATGATTTCACTGCAAAAGTCGAAGCTCATATCAAGGTGGTTTCTTCGGGATTCCCAACAACTCCATCCAGACTCGAGGAAATTAAAAACGCCCAAAGTCAGAATCGTGAATGTCAACTGTTAGTCGAGTATGTTGAGAACGGTTGGCCAGATCACAAAAAGATGTACAGGAGTTGATGAAGCGATGGTTCGCATTCCGTAATGGTATCACAATTATTGATGGTCTAGTCTGCTACAATGAAAGAATGATTATACCAGCAGAGCTACGTGAAGAAATAAAGGAAAAACTGCATGACGGTCATTTCGGGATAAACCGTACACTCCTGAGGGCTAAACAATCTGTTTTTTGGCCAGGTATCACTGAAGAATTAAGTAATGTGGTAGAAAATTGTAACATTTGCGCCAAGCATAGACGCCAATATACCGAGAAGATGATCCCTTCTCCTACTCCTTTGTACCCATGGCAAAAAATAGCTGTAGATTATTTCGAATTCCAAAAATGTACTTATCTGGCTGTGGTGGACTACTATTCGAGGTATTTGGATATTATCAATGTCACAACTATGTCTGTGACAGAACTAATAAAAAAAATGAAGAGTTGTTTTGCCCGCTTTGGGATTCCAGAAGTCGTAGTCTCCGACTCTGGATCCCAATTTACAAGCGAAGAATGGAAAACATTTGCAAAAAATTATGATTTCAAGATTGTGACGAGCAGCCCCTTATATCATCAGTCGAATGGAGAAGCGGAGCGATCAGTCCAAACTCTCAAGAAGATTCTTTGCAAGAATAAGGATCCCACTCTCGCCTTGCTAGAATATAGGGCCACTCCCGGGCTTTCTGGATACAGCCCAGCAGAACTCCTGATGGGAAGGAAGTTGCGCACTCGGATTCCTCTCCTGACCAAAGAACTTATTCCAAAAAACGTGAACTATAAACAATTTCGTGAGTGGGACAAGTGCTATCGTAGTGAATAGGCAGAATACTTCGACCAACGTCATCGATCGAAAGAAGAAGTTCCTCTTGAGATTGGTTCCTCAGTATTCATCCCTGATAGGCAAGAAGAGGGAACAATTGTAGAGAACGTAGCTCCGAGATCCTATACCGTAGCTACAAAGGAAGGATTATATCGTCGAAATAAAACTATGTTGAGACCACTTTCTTCTTCGGATAACCCTACATCAACAATTTCCTCTAGACGCGCTATCAAAGCACCACAAAGACTAAACTTGTGATTGTGATGAAAAGGGAAACCCGGGAAGAGGAGATGTGACGTAAGCGACTACTAGAATTAGAATGTTTATGTAGATTGACAGATAATTTTGATTAACGTATGTATTTCATTACATACATTACATATTTAACTCTTAATACGCTTTTATTTAATATCTACGTTCATTATTCTACACTGTACTTCTCTACCTTGATATATAATGTACTATTATTACACCTTTTAAACACTCAAATGTGTGCGAAAATAGTTATTTGTATACTTAGGCCGCGAAGTCATTCTTTAACGTACCGAAAAGAAGATTGACGCCGAGGCCGCTTGCGGCCGAGGCAAGGCAACTTTGAGGGCGTTAAAGAATGACGCGGCCGTGGTATACACAACATTTTTTGTGCAATTGCGTAGAATCGTCAATAATAAAAATGAGATTTCAAAAATAATAATTTTCTTCGCAAATAGAAAGACGGCCAGTTTTCATTTTACCATGGAAATGAGATAAACAATGAATAATTTTTCGTGAAAGAAAAGTCAAAATGTGTGACTTCGAAAGTGATTCTTCGATATCCGGAACTCCTCCGGAAATAAAACTTGTTGTGAATTCTGCTGTGTTGCAGTTATGAGTTAGTACCTGAAAAATCGAAGCGGCAGTACGAAAAATGCTACAAGGACTTCAAGTGTACCTGTCAGTTTGAGTTCTAATGAAAATCAAAATGTTACAGTTTCAAAGTATAACGCTTCTAACACTTTAGACTTTATTTCAGGAGTAAGTATAAGTAACAATACGAACTGTAGGCTTAATATTAACATTTATCCAAAAGATTTGTAATTGCCTACATGCTGATTGTCAAAATATATGTGACATTGTCTTACTTTAACGGCCGTCGCTATGACAGCGGCCGCGAAAGTGAATTTCGCGGCCGCCATGGCGAACGCGAAGTTGTTGTTTCGCGTCCAATTGCACAAAAAAGGCTTTTAAGTGCTTTAAAGTTGCTAGGTAATGATACTTCAAGTATGACTTTTGACGAGACTTTTGAAATTGTCATCTGGGTGAAATAAAAAATCCTCTTAGGTCGCTTTCTGTAAATGCAGAACACTTCTTTGGCTTTTGCCTATCCTTTGGTTGAAGCTTGCACAAACGCGCGTAATTTAGGGTATGCTTCAAAATCTGTTCCACTTTTTAATCGCAGCCTTGTTTGAAGTTTTGAATGAATGCACCAAAAGATAAAAGCTTTAAATACCTTTGACATTTCCTTCATATATGCCAGCATTATCGATGCATTTAAGACTTTATTCGTAAGTAACTTCCTATTCATCCATGGAAATAACTTTTCATATTCTTTATAATAGACTTTACTGAATTTGGATTTTAGACCTACCAACGTTTGTTTAAATTCTACAATAAGCGATTTAAAGTAGTTAGAGCGCGTTCGGCTGAAGTCGAGTCATGTACTCGGCCTACCTATTACTTACGGTAAACGTCCCCAAAAAAATGTTGTTATGAAGGAAATGGAAGATCCGGAGAACCGGATCTAAAATTGTAATATTTGTATTTATAATTTTTTTCTTTCCACTGCACAGATGGTAAGTTTCGCCTTAGTAGCGTCAATACATACTTTTCAAGAATTTATTTAGTATTTCTTTAGTCTTACTGCTATTGTACTGAAAATTAAAAATATGATAATCCAAGTTATAACACATATCACAGTTGTATATAATTGTGGATTGCTTAAATCCCAGCCTCTGTGTAAAATACTTCTCGCACTATCGGAAATTCCAGCGAATGGTAGCACCTTGGCGATGTATTGTATAACTTTAGGCATGGCTTCAACTGGCCAAATTAAACCACCTAAGATACCGGCCGGAAAAAAGGAACCCAATATCATGTAAGTGGCTGCTGCATCAGTAGGGCATAGTGTCGCCATTGTGAGCCCTGAAATTCAAACTTTACTTAGTCGTAATATACCGTCTTACTAACCGAAGCATAACCCCCACAGCGACATTAGCAGACACATCAGAATTATAAGGAGTATTGATCCATGCAATGGCATATCCATAACTAAAACTACACAAATAATAACAGCCACTATGTGGCCGACTGTCAAAACAAATTCGGTAATAAAGTGAGCTATCAACAGATAAAGACGGTCTACTCCCATCACCAATGACCGTTCAGTTACTCCAGATTGAAATTCCGTTAATATTGACGAGGCCATTGCAATAGCAGAAAAAAAACCTATAGCAGTCAAGACGAGAGCTGGTATTGCAAACTGTGTAAAATCGGGTAATTCCTTTCCGTAAATGTGCTCGTTCCACTAAAAACACATATTTTCTAAACTTTGTTTTAGGACCCTGCAAGATACCTTAAATGGTAACGATATGAGTGTTCGTCTATATCCACATGATTCGAAATAGTCGCCGATAAATCTATTAAAATTGTTCATAATTTCTTTTTGTACAAACATTGGCTTATTATATGCTAAAATCGGTAAAATATTCAAATTGTTCTGCATTGCCTACTTACAGACTTGATAAATCTCGTAGAATTTCGATAGTTGAATTGGATGCATCCCAGTCATCTAAAGTACGCGATAATTTGAGACGTTTCTTCAAAGTCGACGTGTAATAAGGGCTGAACACGATCGACGCATCAGCGTTACCCCTAAACACTGCTTCAAGAGCATCATCCATGTTATCGTAATACAACTAAAAGGCTTAAAGTTTTCACCAACGTATAAAGATGTTCTTGTGAGTTACCAAAGTAACCGCTGGAGTTTGAAGATAATGAAGAAAGTTGCAACTGAGCTGATCACTCTCGCATGTCGGTACGCTGCAGTTTGTGAGATTAGTCTCATAGTTCGCTACTGCAAAGGTTAGACTGACAGGGTCATGGCCTATTGCAAATTGAAATAGAATCACTTGCAAAATGGGAATAATTATGCTAAAAAGTAGTAATCCTGGATTTTTTAGCAACCAATGAGCATTCTTGCGCAGAAGTGGTGATAAATGACTATGTTTTATTTTGGCCTTCTTCAATACGGTTTGCTGAATATTAATCGGTCCCTCAACACTGCTTTTGACATCATAGCCGCTACATTTGCATTGAGCCACACTTAACGTTAGAAAGGCCTCTTCCAAAGTTGCAACCGATAACCTCGATAACAATGCATCTGGTGCTTCTTCCGAAAGAAGAACTCCCTCGCGAAGTAGTGCAACCTTAAATTCAATATAACATATTTCATTTATTAGTATTTCACTTACTGTATTAGCTTGACGAGCTTCATCAATGTAGTGAGTTGTCAGTATAACTGTTGTGTTAGATTTGCACGAAAGTTCCAAAAGATAATTCCAAATACTTTCTCTCAAGAGTGGATCTAACCCCACGGTGGGCTCGTCGAGAATAAGTAGCTCGGGATCGTGCATTAAAGCTACCGCGAAAGATATTCTTCTTCGTTCGCCCCCACTTAAGTTTTCTAGGGGTGTATCTACATCTGGTAACATTAGCAACTGCTTGAGGAAACAAATCTTTTCGTTAATTTTCTTAAAGCTTAGTCCTGCAATTGCTCCAAAATATCGCATTGTTTCAGCCGTTGTAAATTCCAGCTGCACTCCAACTGTCTGTAAATTATATATAGGTTACAGTACGTAATGTCCAATGCATCGTTTTAATGAAGATTTACTTGAAAAAAGAGTGCGCCTTATCAATGATGTTTTGCGAATTCGGATCTTAACGATTTAATTACAAAAATGTGGGTTCATCTTTGTATACGTAAAACTATGCACCTCCGACTACATGTCAATGCACTTTTATGTATTTTTGTACACCAATAGTACAGCAAAGGAATGGTGCGCGTGTGCTTACAATAGTAGATACTTGGCAAAATGTATTATGAACATAAATATCATCACAGGCGAAAATCAATTAAAAGTTGTACATTGTACTCGTATGTATATAATGATGGTGTGATGGACACGAGATTTACATTTGGTAATTTGGTATTGAGAACTAATTACCCATTTAACTTGCTAATAACTTGTTCTATGCTAATAATTACCTATGTAGAAATTGTCATTCAGCGTTTGTTAACTTTTTATATCCAAAGTCCAATGCACGTCTTTAACCGAGTAATTCTCACTTCTGTAAATATGTACCATGTATTGTGCAAATCGTAACGACTGCGCTTGAATGATTCATTGATTGATTATTTATTTATTTATTTATTTATTCATTCATTCATTCATTTATTTAATTTTGATCCCTCTCTTGTTCTGAGCCCTCAACAGGCTTGCGCCAAATTACAGAGTGACCCGCATAATGCTTTTTTGGAGGTACCCCTGCAGAAGGTCTGAAGTTCTTCAATACTACTCCGGTATTTACCTTACGGATTAGGAAAACTGCAGGAAAACCTAATTTGGAGTAGTCGGCAGAATCCTCGAAACTGGTCTAAGGTAATTCCCATCTCTGCCACGCCACAGATGAAAAATTCACCTCAACCCAGGTTCGAACACCCGACCTCCGGATTTATAGTCCAACGCTCTATCACTAAACCATAAAGCTAACTAATAAATCTAATTGCTCTTCTAATTGACTGCGCGATTTCCGATGGTTGCGCTAACTGAGGATGACTGCACGCTTAGAGCTGGCGATTTACATTGAATGCATAGCAATTGCGTGGATTGCACATTGATTACGAACAACTGAGCTACTTAATTATGTCCGTGTATGAAATATCCAACGTTCAGTCTTTCCTTGCACAAATATAAATATGTAAAAATGACAAAAGCGCTTATTGGCGACCTAATGTATAAATTTTCAGGAATATTCAGGAATTGTGTGTGCAATTTCCTTGAATATTAAAGAAATCAACATAATATTTTTCGGGATTCATGAAAAAATAGTTCATCTCATAGGCAACACGATACGAAGAATGGAATACGATTTTACGTAGGGAAATTCATTGCTACTCAGTTCGCAACCAGACTTTTAAGCCGGCTTATATTCAATAGCACTGATCCTTGAACTCGTAGACATCGATGGGAGAAGGTTTGACATCGCCGTCTCTATTCGTTGTTGAGTTAGACGAGAAACAGACGGACAGACGATCAAACCATCACATAAGGGGAATTTTTTTCGTTGGAAAAATTCTTCTTAAAAGTATTATGTGTACATATTGCCATATGGAAAGAATATTCTCAATTTAAAAGTAACAATTTTAGAATTTTATTTTTATTTTTTGGATCTATTTTGATTCTGGTAGAATTCGGTGTAGTGGTGCAATCACATTATTGGTGGCGCATTGGCCGATGCGTGCCAGGATGCACGCGCAACTCGCTTCTCGTCCTCACTCGCACTAACACACGGAAATGCTGACTTGGTTACCTCTTTGTACGTAACGTCATTGATTATGTGTATAAATAATAATCAATGGTAACGTCAAATACGAAGGGACCGTCGTTTTATCCACGACTTCATAGTAAATGACTGCACGAATATTCAAGGATTTCATAGATTACAGAATGATTTCTCTGATTGCACAGATTGAGCTGACTGCACAACACACAGTGTACACGTATTGCGCAAGTGAATAACCCCTCGGGTTAAGTAAACGTAATCGGTATTGATAATTAGCAGTTCTTCAGTACCTAGTAGTAATAACTTCAGGCAGATGTAAGACGTAAATTAAATTATATGACCGGAGAAAGAATGGTTCTTTAATGGAACACAAGTTTATTGCAATGGAACGAGATAAATGCAAAAGCCGAAGTAGAATCGGAAGGAGAATCACATCACAGATCACAATATTAACCTTTTTTTCGAAAAAATTCAAAAACCAGTCGATTTTTATTCCGATGGGGCCAATTATTGTGCAAAAATAATTCTTGAAATTTTAATCGTGTGTGCTAGAGATTGCAACTCCCCACAAATTTTTAAATGGGACGATGCTTCAAATGACCAATACTTTGGCAGGTGTTTTCTTTGCGTTTATTTTTATTTTTTAATCGATCGACCACTTGTGTAAAAATGGCACTTTAAAGTTTCAAAGTTTAAAAACTAATAAAATCCCCCAGAAAATGTATTCGTCGAAATGACCTCCATTATCTTCTATAGTTCTATAAAATAATAAAACCTTTATTTAAACCCATATCTTAAGGTTCTCAATACCTCGGAAGTTATTCGCCGGCATGCGGCTACAATTCTTTGAGGTAGTTCTACAAATTCACATTGGGATACCTTGTGTATACATTTATTATTATTATTATCGATATAGGTAAATATGTGTACCTGTACCCATAAAAGAATGACACTGGTCATGGTATATTATTGTACCGTATCTCACACTGCATAATTCAACAAATTAAGGATGCAGCACCTCACACGTTAAAATCCCAGACTATTGTGCATCTTTTTTCGTAGAATATATGAGTTAATTTCCAAACAAACAAATACATGAAAGGTATTTACCATTTTTTGCATATTACAAAAATATAATGAGGTTGTTTCCCTTTCATCAAAACCGCATTACCATGTTTTTACCCTTGTCGCTATACATTTTCTGATTTTCTGATATCGTTGTCTGGTATCATTTCTGATACTAGATGGTGATTTCTTAAATCAGAAACAATACAAGGAAATGTCTCCGTGACATTCTGTTCTACAAGAGGTAGACAGAAAACATGTCATTAAATAATATTTCACGTTGTGTTCGTACGCGTTTGCGTTATGAAAATATCATGCCCCGGATTAGAAATCAGGTATTGGAGTTATATGAATACCATAAGTAGTGCATAAGTTAGCACAGTGCAAAAATAGACACGCTAGGCCTTAATGCCTAGAAGGTGTTGCCAAACAGTTGCGATTTGCGAACAGCAGATGTTCTATTTCAAAAATCAATAACGCCAGTAGTTGAAGCAAGGGGTAGACATTTTTAGTGGAAAGAACATTTTATGATGAAACCTGGTAATTTTACACAAAGTACCAAACGTCGAGATCCAGAGATCTTTGGTATGTGTAGCTCCTTTCTTTATGAGAAATGTAAAAACCATAACAATTGGAAACGAAGGTAATGAACCACTTCCCAGCTCGGCATGCAATCTACTATTCCGTGACAGTAGCAGTAACACTTTCCCTGCCTCCTATCACATTACCAGACTCTTGTCAAAACTGACACACTATTAATATTAATAATAAAAAGTTCTATATGAAAATTGAAATGTTATATTAAAAAAGACGATTTCGGGTAATACAAAACCGTCAGCAAAATGACACTATACCACTATACGGCAGCGGCAGCGTCATACCTGCCAATAATATACCGGGGCGCTTTTATTAATAATAACTAAAGTAGGAGACGATACAAAAAAATCATGTGAAAATACATTTAAATTTTTGTTTTGTAAGTAACGACGATGACCATCGACGGACTTGAAGATGCTTTATCTAACAAAAACTGAGGCGAAAATACATGACGAAGAAACTTCTGTTCCCAATACTCCAATCTTTTAAATGCAATGCCTATCAAGCAATTCAAATATCATTATCTTCTTTGATTCTTGCGTTTCTAGGTTCGACTTCGGAAGCAGTGTTGGGCCTTTTTATTGTATTACAAAAAAAAATTGAAAAATTAATAAACGATAGGGAACTAAAAATGTTCACCAGCTCCTAAAATATGTATATAGGGCGGCAAACCCTGATCGCGCCCCGAGCGCCAATGTGCTACGCTACGCCACTATATGTATATCATTCTTTATGGCACAATTACATTAGAACTACACAGATAAAGCAATCAGTTGACCTTTTCCATTAGAATGGCATGATGCCCTCTACTTAATAAATATAGATGGGGGCGTAATACTCTTGCACAAATTTTATCAGTGTGCGATAAATTTGCCCCGGAATATACGCTCCCGGAAGATTCGGATCCGGAAAGTTCACCACTAAAATATTCGACCCCACCGAAATATATCCTCGCCAGTAACTAGCATCAATGGAAATTCACGTTCAGGAAAGGCAGACCTCTGGAATATTCACCTCCGCAAGATTTGCCCCCAAAGATTTTCCCCCGAACATGGTTTTGGAACCGGAATATTCCCCGTAGTAGGCAGATCTTTTTCATAAGAGTTGCAAATCAACAACCTGTGGTTTTACCTGTGGCTTTACCTGTGGCATGTATCCAATTTTTGTACCTGGAACTTGACTGTCTTTTGTACCCGGCGATCCTCCCATTACCCACATTTTTCCCGAATTTAACTTTTTCATTCCAACAATACATTTTATTAAAGTAGTTTTTCCACAGCCGCTGGAACCTAATAATCCATATCTAAAATTGTAAGTGAAGATGTAAAGATGGTTAGACGTTAGAGGAATAGGAATCACTTACATTGCTCCTTTTGGTACAGTCATGTTGAGATTTTGTAGGATATGAACCATTTCCTTTCCAGAACCATAATATTTGCACGCATTTCTTACTATTACGCTTGCTTCTTGTGCGTTAACGCAGAAGATGGTTTCACTTTCACTTATATTATTCATATATGCTTGAGTTTTCAACTTCTGGTCACGAAAGTTGAAATTTGCGGTAATTTATCACGGGTATACAGGTATACGTGATGTTAATTTACGAAGTTAAGATTGAGTTTAATAGCTGTGAATTCTTTTTACTAACTAATCGTGTGGAGAAACAAGTTTCTATAGCAAGGTGAACCAACTCATTTTAAGCACGTATTATTATAATATGATATAGGTACTGTCTCATATTTGAAATGTAAATGGAATTCAATAATATGCATAAGTGGAAATAAACGCGTAGCATTTAATACAGACTTGCGATAACGGGAGCAATTATTAAATAAATAATTACCAATATTAACAGTACTAAGATAATATCTCTCTTTCTCTCTCTCTATCTCTCTCCATAATGTGTTCAGAATAATTACAAGTGTTATTGCCTATTTTACAAAACTTTCCCGAGTTCAAGGTGACTATATTAAAATCAGTATCTATTATTTACAAAAGCATACTGTTTACATTCCTTTTCTATTTAACGTTACAAAAAGAAAATGCGACTATTAATTGTTTGGTATTTCTAAAGTAATAGAAATCCTCATTTTAACACTAATTGAATTTACCAACAAATTAATGTTCTCTGAAAATTGTATCCTAAAGCCCTAAAGGTAGCAAAGGTATGCGTCCTCTAACGCTAACCTACTGTGAGGATTCCCCATTAGCCGCGACAACATTTTACGACACCATGAATTTCCGACATCAACTGGTGATCGGTCGATTTTTAGAGATTTTTACTCAGCTTCTTATTACAGAAGTAGGTACTGGTTTGATTTGGGATGAGAAAGCGATAATCCTATTATACTCCTACTATTGCTCTTCTAGTATAAAAACAGTAAGTCAGTAACGTCAATCATAGCACGTGGTGTGCACAAATTATGCTATAACATTTTCATCTATATCTAGCCTATACGAAGAAAAAGACATAAGTTTTGCAGTGGGTGGCTACCAGGGGGTCGATTTTTGGCCGTTCGTTTCCTTAAAACGTATACGTATTCGTAAAAAAACGTTTATTTGCAATTTTTGACCATACGTTCATATTGCGTATACGTTCAATTGTGTTCGTTTTTCTGCGAGCGGGTAAATGGCGTTCGCAAACGCTCGCAACTGACGTTTTGTGAGTTATGTATCGGTTAGTGTTGAAGTTTTGACTCTTGAGACTTGAGAGGTACTTTTGCGTGGTATTGCACCCTCGCTTTGGCGTGTCCATCGTGTTTTGGGTATTTATGCTAATCAGCGCCTAAAATATTATTATTCTTTAATTTGAAATGACTGAGCAATATCTTCACTTCACCACCTAAGCTCAAACCCAAACGTCAAATAGTCCGCTTTAGTTCTAATCGAGCAACAAAGGCGACGTTGTCATATGCACTGTACGTTTCGGTTCCAGGCAGTTACGAACAGTAGTCAAAAATTGCATTTGGAAAACGTATACCTTTTTTAAGTCTTCGCATTTAAGCGTTTAGATGCGACTGGTTTCTAAAATCGACCCCCTGATACCGTTGTTATACTATATAGAATATAAACGACGTATAAGTGTTTGGGTTTGTCAAACCAAAGTTTTAAATGTTGGGAAAAGGGGAATGTAATACATATATCACACTCGCTATGGATGCGTATTGTATTTATTATTGTACAGGGTCCGGCAAAATGATCTCCCACATTTTGCACCGCCACAGTGCCAGAATCACTGAAGAGAGGGGGAGCTTAGTGTAGTCGGTTGGTAGCTCTGGCCTTGCCATTTCAGTTGTCAGTCATGAATTGGACGGGTGAGCATCGTGCCTTTGTTATTGAAACGTTTATGAAAAGTAACGAATCTGTGATTACGACGCAAAGAACATTTCGTACTCACTTCGCGCTTGGTAGACATGGTCCAGTTCCAGATCGCAAAACAATACTGTTGTGGGTTTAAAATTTTAGAGTTACAGGTTCAGCCTTAAAAAGAAAATCAACTGGTAGACCCAGAAGTGTCCGGACACCTGAAATTGAAATTGAGTGATGGAAACTTTCAGAAATCAGCTTCGAATGTGTATCGAAAAAAATGGTCGCCATTTGGACTCTGTAATTTTCAAAACTTAATAAAAACAAATGGCATAGCATACATTTTCAGTTAATAAAGACAAAATCTATATAACATTTACAATGGCGTTTTTATTACAGATTAAAATGTGGGAGATCATTTTGCCGGACCCTGTATTATTGTATTGTCATGCGGTTGTAATAGTGCGTATTACATGTGAGTAGAAAAATTGCACACTATCCCGCGAAGCTGTACGAGCCACAGTAAATTTTTACCACCCGCACGTAAGCACCAGGAATCCGAGTCAAAAATTCTAGATGATGTCGGTCCGTCTGTACTCTCATTTCCGGAGAAACGGCTGAACCGATTGGAACCAAATTCTTAGACATAAAAGAAAGGGCTGAAAATCATTTGGACAGAACGCGTATGCGCAGGTGTGCGTGTGGTATCTGTGCTAGCCATAGCAAATTATTTCATTACGCACGGGTGTAGGTAATGGGTACTACTATATCATGCCTCTAAATAATACGTTATGATCTCATTTTCAGGGAGGTCGTAGAAAAAACTATTTTCTGTCTGCTCTATCATTATACCTACTGTACTACACCTTATAATTTTCTTGTAATTTTAAACCACCTGGTACCTATCATTGGCTATAGAAACTCAATTAAGCAATTAATTAGTTAAAGCATTTTATTAATCTATAACTGCAACACAATATTGAACTTTGCTTCTAAATATATCTATCTGGACACGTACCTAGTAATGATTCCTTAATGTTTAAAGATCAAGTATTGTCTTGATGGATCCGCATGTAAGAAATGTAAAATTTCCAATTAAAAAACAACCCTGAGTTTTAAGTGGGAATCCTTGTATGACATTTAAAATAGGTAGGTAACCTCTAACCATTGAATTAGCACTATTCTTAGAGTACTATCCGATCAAAAATGAGTTGCTGTCGAGTCACCTTTGGAATTTTTGTTTCAATGGGAAATCGTACCTAACTTGAACTTCCAAAGGCGACTCGACAGCAACTTATATTTGATCGCCCATTATAAGAAATAAAGATAGAGGATGAACACGCTATTCTAACACGAACGTTTGTTTTGATCCAACATAACCCACAGTTTCACAGCTGAGAGAACGAAAGGCAAAGATTAGTAACTGTACTAATTCCACAAACAGTACACTCTTTCCCTATGTCAAAGGGTGCTGATAAATTAATAAACGCAATGGAATAAATTTTAATCTATAAAATGAGCTAAAAATGCAGAGATTACGTTTTGTGGAAATAAACAGAAATCGTCTCATCCATGGCACAATAGCCCTCATCTGTCAAATCGCTACACCGTTACCGTCGTGGCACACTAAAAAAATCCATTTAGATCCTTTCAAATATATGTGTTATTAATTTTCTCTTAAACATCATCTCGCGAAATGTGACTAGTTCGCTTCCTGCAATGTTTATAAACACGACGAGATGATGGACGTTTTGATAAGCAAGCAAGGCATCTCTACCTTTATTTCTTACTCTGAGGCATTATTCAATGCTGTAACCTTAAACTTATTTCACGCAATTTTCCTAACCCTTTATTGGCACATGTTACCCATATAGTTCCGGAGCATTCGCCAGTCTAAAGTAGCAGAAGCATCGGCTGAAGCAACGGAAAACGGGCAGAGATATTTTGTTTTACAATACTCATTTCTTTTGTAATATTCACAAAATTACAGATCAATATAATAGCACTTTCCCGTAAAAAGTAGCCTAAGACACGGACACCCCACCCGGAGGAATAGATGGGCGAAGATATTTTATCGTCTAGGAGTCTTTGCGATAACGTATTTCCTACAAAAATTTTAGATCAATCAATGACTCTCTCCTGTAAAGAACTAGTTCAAGGAACGGGCATAGGTACGGAGAGATTGTTCAAAATACTTACTTTTCCAAATCCAGGCAAGCGCTAAAAACGATGCATGCATTTGGCTGATACCATCACAAATACGCTAAGAGGAAGGATATTCAAGCTGGTTCATTAAGGTTGTGCTGCCTTATTCAGGAAAGTTATGGCGTATCCTGGCGAAAAGAGCACTATAAGATCACTGAACCGGATCACTGAAATTCACCCGACTTAATTATGCATCCTCTATATCATCAGCATAAAGTTTGTGAAGTTCCAGATGCGTTCTTTATCGTCTAAAAGGACATTTATTGTTTGGTTATACGGGATGTCAATTTTAAAACTTGCAGTCGGCCATATTTTCCAAACTAAAGAAGATATTGAAAATCGCGCAAAACTGTTTCGGGGGTATCAAGGGGGAATCAGAATGACGTTATGAAAGATCTCAAACTACTCATCCGAACGCTGTCGAGCATTCTAGAACATTCTCGAACAAACGTTATATTTCTAGGAAAGATTGCGTCACATCCGCCTTCGTTTGATGACTAATCGTTCATGGCGCCTCGATGTCTATGGCCTACTTACACACAAAATTTCATTTAAATATACATACAGACAGACAAACGGACAAACAGACAGACATACAGACAGACACAGACCGAGAGACAAACGGACAATACTGTCAGGTGGACAGACAGACAGACAGACAGGCAGGCAGCAATACAAAATTATAAACGATTTCGAGGCGAAAAAATCGGGTCTCTTAAGATTTAACAACGGACAGAGGACACATCGACCTAAGTCATAGACGAAATGCTTTCTGCGAAAGTACTGGGGTATTATGTATTTAACGATAGTCTCGATTGGAAAGACCGCTTCAACATTATAATTTCAAAACTTAATATTGTATGACACACAGTACGTGTGTTCAAGTAATTGATATCGACACAATTTTACTTTTTTTAAACTGCAATCCCTACTAGATTATAGACCCATCCACCGCCGTACACGGAGAAAAATGGATTGTTAAAATCATATAGTAAAAATTATATTGTAAACAGTACGAGAAGCTATTATTAAATCAAACAAACCTTGAATTCTATACCACTTATAATCATGAGTGATGTTCCAGAGATTTTGAGGGTTGGGCCAATACAATATGGCAGTATAAGTGCAACAAAACTGTATTATATTGATTATTATACCTTATTGTTGCAAATATATCATGATTTTTGAATTTATAATTGTAGGTATATATTCGAAACCAATATGTGTGTATCCTGATTTTTGGTTAAAAAGGAAGGTTTTACACTGCCTTTTTTTGAGCCCGGAAAAAAAATTGTCTCAGATCGACCCGGAAAAAAAATTTTCTTATAGAATGTGGCCTGTAGAATCCATAATTTTAAACAGTTCCAAGATTGGGCTACTAGTTCAAAAGTTACAGCCCTTTGAATTTTCTTTCGAAATTGGTTTCTGGTCTATAACTTTTGATTGAGAAGTCTGATCGAAAAAGTACGAATTGTTTTGGATTCTACGCACCAAAATTAATAAGAATTCCCGAAATTTTGGTGCAGGGTGTGTATATTAATTAGTTGCAATAATCTAAGTTACTTATTAATACAAAGCGGAGATGTTAATTCAACTACTCCCGTATTACAAAAGCATGCATATGAGACGGTTGCCGTTACATACAGTTTTTTTGTATTGGTTAAAACAATTAGTCAAACTAGCTATACACTTGCAACAATATGTATATGATAAATTTTATAATTCTTCATAGCTATCCCTATACGTATTATATTTTTTATTATACCTGAATCACAATCTCCGTTTTAAACACTCAAATGCGTGCGAAAAAGGGCCTTTAAAACACACGTGCTTTAAAGTTGCTAAGTAACGATACTTCAAGTATGACTTTTGAAACTGTCATCTGAATGAAATAAAAAATCCTCTTAGGTCGCTTTCTGTAAATGCAGAACATTTCTTTGGCTTTTGTACCTATCCTTTGGTTGAAGCTTTCACAAACGCGCGTCATTTAGGGTATGCTTCCAAATCTGTTCCACTTTTTAATCGCAGCATTGTTTTAAAGTTTTGAATGAATGCACCAAAATATAGAAGATTTAAATACCTTTGACATTTCCTTCACATATGTCAGCATTATGGATGCATTTAAGACTGTATTCGTAAGTAACTTCCTATTCATCCATGGAAACAACTTATTCTTTATAATAGGCTTTACTGGATTTGGATTTTATACACCTACCAACGTTTGTTTAGATTTTACAACAATCGATTTAATGGACGGTGTATTATCTTTTTCAACGGAAATCGTTTAATTCACAAAGACGATGATTTTTATAAACAAACGTCAAGTGACATTTCCATGGCAAACGTGAAATTACGAACACCCAGCCCACTTAATTAGACATGTATTCGAGTATAACGTCAATATGACTTCATTGTATTTCATATTTTTAAATTATACTGCAGGTATAATAATAATACATTATATATCAAGGTAGAGAAGTACAGTATTATTGCCTGAGCACCAAGATTACATCTCGAGGCGCTTGCGCCGAGGGGTGCAAGGTGCGAAGGCAATAATAGACTTCTCTACCGTGGTATATATACTATTTTTTTCACTACTAGCACTTGAAATCCTCTAAATTAACATATTATATTGATAAGAAAATGAACGGTTGGACAGAATTTTTTGTTTATTAATTTAACATGTCAATCAAGTACGTAGAAGTACAAGTCAAACAGGCCGTATTTTGTTCTGTCATTGAGATATTTTCAAAGAGTAATTTCGTTCGAATTTTTCCAAAATGTGATAATTTTAGGTATGTAATTTCTCTGAAAATGGCGGATGGTGGCAATTATTCATTTTAGAGAACTTGTCCAAACGTTTATTGAGCGAAATTTCGGGTTGTTTTTTCTAAAAGTGACAGCGTGACAGTTCTCATTATTGACTACTAGTTAATAATGTCCACATTATTAACCACTTTGAACAAATGCCGAGAAAGCCTACTTTACAAGTGGAAAAAAGGTTAATAATGATGTCATCAGACGCTAGTAGTGAAAAAAAAATACTATAAGATACACGTGTATAATTGGTCTTTAAAGCACTTGCAACGTTAAAGGCACTCCGCTTTGCGTCGTGCCCTTAAACTCGTTGCGCGTGCTTTAAAGACTTGATTATACACTTGTATCTTAATATACTATTTTGATAGCTATTATTATATTTTTAATTACCTTTAACATACATTTTTCTCCGTGTACGAGTTCTTATACCGAAAGTATTAATAGCTCAAAAAAGAATGATTAGAGCGGTGGTGTACTCCCGCCCTCTCGAATCTTGTCGCACGCATTTTAAGAATCTTAAAATAAAAACTGTGCGGAATCCATATGTTAGAACTATTAGTATACGTTTTTCAACAAACATAAACTGATAGTGGAAAAGGACACAAATTATTGAGATCACTGAATATCTAGAATCTACTCCAACATTTGAATCTAACTAACAATCTCCACAAGTACAAGGAATCGAACTTTTTAATAAAAGAAAATGTGATAGTTTAGTTCAATTAAAAATACCTAAAGTGTGGAAATAAAAAAATGTCCTTATATAGTATGGTCGAGTTTTAATAAGGTAAAGTCAATGTTTTAAGTTTATACGAGTATAATATTAATATTTTATATAAACACACGTATTTCGTTATATAGGTACCACGACGGAATTTTTAGTAGTATTTAGACCTAATAAAGAATGTAATATAGGTAATGTATAATCTTTATAATCTTTCCGTACCCGTAGTGCCTCACTCATGAAAGCCATTTACATTTTTCTCTTGGTTTCAGAATGACAGATGACACTGATGATTTGAAAGAAGGAGTGCATTCAATTAAAACTACAAGTTCTAATGGGTTCCTTCGTGCCATTCCAAAGCAAGACCAATTTAATTCCAAAGTACCGAACGAAGAATTTGTACCGAATATTAAATGGCCAGACTTGATAGCTCAGTTGTTTATTCACGGTGGCTGCATTTATGGAGTGGTTCTTATGTTTAGTTCAGCAAAGCTACTTACTAGTTTATTTGGTAAGTTATACCATTAGGTACATCTATGAATTCAGGAGCTACACGTCTATTAATCTTTACAATTTATTATATCCACGAATGTTGACTAATGATGAATTATATCAGGTTACATAATAAACTAATAATAATAATAAAATACCCATATTCACTAGGTATGGCGAGTCCAGTCAGTTGGGGTCAAATAAGGCCTTTGCACTGCAAAGGGTGGTGTAGTAGTAATTTTTCAATATGTTGTTGAGATCTGGGCATTGGAAAAAAACATGTTTTCGACCTTGGCGGATGAAAAGGTACAGAAAATAGTGTTTTTCCAAATAACTCCGCAGCAGTTGATCTTACGAAAAAAGAGTTCAAATAAAAGTTAAAGAAGGAAAAATTTCTCACATTTTTTGTAAAACTTTCTTTTGTACCTCAATATGTTCCGATTTGCAGCGGCAGAAATATGAACATGTTTGTAAAACCCACAATTTTGGATGGTAAATTTCGTGAGAGCACTTATTTTTAATGATTTTCCCGCACCGCAATTAAAGCCCCTCTAATTTCGTTACTGACAAAAGAAATGGAACAGGCTGCTGTAACTGTTGAGTAAACAGAAGAAGATGTGCTGATTGTCAGGTCCGCGGTGTACTGTTACTCAATATTTGATGCTGTTTTCGTAGTTGACCAACGCGTTAAGCTGCTTGTATTGTCAGAAGCACTCAAAATGATGACAATCATGACGGCAACATAAACTGGCCAGGACGATCAAGGAAAGGAAAACGCTGATAATATAATCGCGTGGTTCAAGGGTCATTTCACGACGTTGTGGAATTTACAAAATTGTTATAATTAGGTAATGATGAGTAAATGATGAGTTTTACAATTTGTTGAGGAAAAATGTTCATATTTCCGCCGCTATAACGCGGAACATATTAGCAGTACAAGAAATGTCGGGAATTATGTCTTCTTTATACTTTTTATTTGAACCTTTTTTCGTAAGACCAACCTCTGCGGAGTTATTTTGAAAAATCCGATTTGTTATACTTTGTATCCAAGATGGCGGCGTGAAAGGTGCTCCCCCAACCAAAGTCGAAAACGACGTTTTTTTCAAGACCTCAACAACAACAAGTTAAAAAGTAATCGTAAACGATTTACAAAAAGTGCATTTCCACTTGCATTCATTTCCCACATGTAAGATGCAACTTCTGTTATAATCGTAAAAATCCGGCCACAAATGTGAAAGATTGCGTTGCAAATGTGTAATCCATTTTTGACGTGCTAATTCAATTTCAGTTTATAAGAAGAATTTCATTTCAATGCTTTTCTAAATAAGAAAATCTAAATTTTGAAACTAACGTTAGATTTTCCTTTGTTCCAAGCGCCTATGCATCAAATTTCGTTTAAATTCTTCCATAAATAAAAAAGTTGGCACTGCGCATGCGCAAAACCAAATTTTGAAACTGGCGTTTGATTTTCCTTTATTCGAAGTGCCTATGTATCAAATTTCATTCAAATACTTGTATAAATATTCGACTCAACTTTTGGCATTGCGTATTATAGGGCTAAAGTTATGCCCATATTGAATTTCATGCAATTCAGTTCATAACTAACGGAGATGTAAAAGCGATCGAACATTTCTAAACAAAGTTATCGTTCACACGGACAGATAGATGGACAGACAAAGGAACAGACGGAGAGATCAACCGGCAGGCGAGAGATAGCAATGCAAAATTATAAACGATCTCTAGGATCGTTAATAAACGGCAAAAGTGTAAAATTATGGAACATGTAAAAAACCGTTTTTTGTTTTTTTTACAATAACTTTTTTTGTAAGCGGCACAGAAAAAATTCCTTCCTTGGTGCAAGCCTCGACACCATAACGAACCAAATAGCGAAAAAAGTGGCCACAATACCTCTTAAGATAAAGAACTAGTAGCGTCTAGAAACGAGCGGAGGGACAAAGTGGCCACAATAGCGCATTTTTTTTTATATTGTGGAAATGCGCTAAAAATTACTACTACACCACCTTTTGTAGGGTAAAAATTGCTACTGATGGATGATAATACGTTCCGATACGTCATACGGCATACCTACTATATCCCTACTTGTCCAAAATCGCCAGGCATTATCTAGTGAATGTCTAATTCAAACGTCAAACAATTGTTACACGCACGGCGACATATTTATAGTATTTTACATTATTAGCCAGGTAAGTAAGTTTTTACTGGCGATAGGAGAAGTTCATCTCCTAGAGCCAGTAAAAACTATTACCTGGCGTATAATGTACAATATTTTATTTGTTACTCATTTGTAAACAATAGTAAACGTAAATAATTAGTTCTTAAATTGATCTCAAAGAAATGTCTAAAATATCATGTTATCCATGAAACAGAGACTTCGCATTAATTCTGGCCAATGAAATGACTAGATTACTAACTTGTAAAATTTTTACAGGTCAGCTGTCAGTTTTACAGGTCAGCTGTCAGTTTTACAAGTCAGTAGCGTTTAAACATGACGTTTACCCGTTTGCGTTTTGTCTTGTTAATCAACGTTTACAACTGAATAACAAATAAAAAAATAAACCAGATAAGACCGTGGTAGATAAATATTCCACTCGCACAAAATTGTTATTAACTTGGATTAAGTTTATGACACTCGCGTAGGGCTCGCATCATAACCTTCATCTGCGTGAATAACAGTTATTATTATATATTATGATCGTTAGTCGTTGAATAAGATTTACTAATAATCGAGACAAAAAAGAAATATAGATTGTTTTACTCGCATACTGTACAGAACAATTAAAATTCGTGGTAAATCAATAACAATTTAATTTCAAAACGCACAGCACGAAAATTGCATAATGCGTTACTTAACAAATTTTCAAAAGGTTTAGACGAAACCGATCTCCTACACAAGTCCATTTCGGTACTCATGTAATTGTATTCCCGATAGAAAAGTCAATATGTTCTCTTGCAATTTCCTTAATTGCACGTCCATTACCGAATCACATTGCGATAGAAAAACATACAGTGTACGTACTGTAATTGATTAGTTAGCCCTTTACGTTTTCCTTTCATGAGTATAATGCGTTCGTGTTTTCATGGAAAGCGTGAATAAATAATGCTGTCCTGAATAGTCGAATAGATTTCTAGAAAATTGCTAGTAGCAAACAAGCTTAATATTTTATAACCACACACCTTGCCTGGGTGTAGCATTTAACTAGTTCTTTGACCACATAAACCAAATAACAAAGACACGATCCTATAAGAATAAATCCCAGATCGCTATTTTCGTGGAAACGTACCTATCTAATGTTCTTTCCACCAATAAATAGCGCTATTTTATTGGTAGACATACATCTCCAACATTATATCTTGCTGAATCACGTTGTAGATATCATTAAATAGACTAGCAATTTGTTAAATTAGCCCTTTTTTGTACTTACTTAGTAGCTTCAACTAAGAAAATCAGAGCCGATAACCATAGGCCTGTAGGAAATTAAGACCCCTTCCCAACGTTCAATTTAAAATATTGAAGGGGAATATTGGTAACGCTGCTTAGGGAATTGACTGCAGAGGTGTAAATTTTGAAGTAAAAGATCTAACCAAAATCGACGTGTTTTTGCGTTTTTTCCAAAAACTATTTGCTTGCGGGTTATTCAGTTTGCTTACGAAAAAACGTTAATTAAGTTATGAACTTTTTCAAACCCATTTAGAATTTGCTGGTTCTTGTAATCAGCATAATAGTAGTATCCTTCGTGAAAAAATACATTGCCGTTTCCCTATGGTGCGTTCTACGTGGGACACACTGTATATGCGTTCATTGTACAAACTAATAACGGGCAAAACGCCTTTGGAAGTTCAAACTAAGTACGATTTCCCATGTAAACAAAAATTCCAAAGGTGACTCGACAGCAACTCATTTTTGATCGCATAGTATACTACTTTATTGTACAAATTTTGTCGATCAGAAAATTAAGGTCTGCGGGCCCTGGGACCTTGCTCTATTACGCAATGTACCGACATATACCTAGGTACGCAATATTTGAAACAATAGGTCGTCTCAAACTAATCCAAAAATTTTTCTTGCAGTATTTGTTACAATTTACACCTCCGGATTTGGAATCACCGCAGGTGTTCATAGGTTATGGTCACACAAGGCATACAAAGCAAAATGGCCACTTAGGTTAATCCTAGTCTTCCTTTTTACTATTACCGGACAAGTAAGTTTTATTATTTCTTATTACAATTATTTGGTAAGTAGGTAAGTAACCTTCAACAATAGCCCAGTCAGAATAGGAAAAATAAAGGAACTAATTCATGTATTACCAGTTCCTTCGGAATTGTGTAAGGAACGTTACCCTAATAATCATAAAATAAAGCCCCCCTGACTACCGGCTGTGCTAAAGGGGGGAGAGGAGTGAAAGCGACTTGGAAAATCCCGCCATTTTATAGTGTTTTGCTTACAACGTGAAAAAGGTACGGTATAGGTGCCAAAAAATTTTGTATTATTAAATTTGCTTTAACTTTGAGTGGATACATAATTGTGAAAAAACGCATCGTTTTTATGTTATTGCCTATCCAAGGTTGAATATTTTCATATGTGGAATATACATATCAATGTAGTATATGACCTATACCGATTTCATGATTCCCTGTAGTTTTTTCCCTCTAAGAAACCTCATCTTAGTTTCATAAAGGAGGATTACTAAATTCGAAAAAGGATCGTGCTTTATTTACATATAACACATATTAACAGTACCTACCTAAGACTAATTTTCTCTGTCTGAAAAAGTGAATGTGTCGATGTCGTCGTCTTCTTCATCGCCATCCTGGAGGAATTTCCTATGTCTACTTTTACACAGGGATTCGGACCGGACCGAAAAAAAACCGAAAACCGGATCGAAACCGGTATTTTTTTCAGGACCGAAAACCGAACCGAACCCGTTATTTCTTCAGAAATTGAATCTTATTGAGAACCGGAACCGTTATTATTTTTTTCGGTTCTTTTCGGTTTTTTTACGGTTCTGAACAGGTTATTGGAAGTTGAAGGATGCGCCGGCCAACACGTTCTGAAAAAAGATAAAATATTACTTTAAGCCGTAGCCAGAAAGGGAAAGGAAAAAGGTAGCCGATAATTTAGCCACAACCATATTAAAAATAGATTTGTTTTGTTGTGCAATTCTCAATTGTGTGAATACTTGTATAGTGAATGCTGTTAATGCGATTTGCGAAGTAGAAAATGGGACGAATATCATCAAACAATGCACATAAACATTTTGTTTATGATATTAATAACAAAATATCTACCTGCAAAATATGTGATGCAAAACTAAAAGTAGGCGACTTAACACCTGAAAGGTCATTTACGATATGTTTGCCTTTACTGCAAGCATCTGTGGTTAAAATTTCCAATAAATATCTTAACAAATAAGAATGTTGATAATGCGCAGCCTGCGCATCGCACATTAATCGTCTAGATTTTTCTTGGCTCAGGTGCTAGAGCCATAAACTACCAAATGCAAAAACAATGAACTAAATATCTTGAAAACTGTAGGAGTAGTTAAGGCCTCGGACAGAGAAAGTGGCTACAATAGCGCCCCCTTTCCTTGGAAATGCGTTAAAAAGATTGGACACAATTACGTTTAGAACTAGAACCGTTATAAATGTGAACCAGAACCGTTATTCCAATAGGTCCGGACCGTTTGAACCGAAAAAAAAAATCGAAACCGGAACCGCAATTATGTTTAGAACCGGAACCCGGACCGGAACCGTTACAAATATTTTCCCGCTAAAAATGTCAGAACCGGAACCGTTATTTGCAATAGGTCCAGATCCCTGCGTACATGATAAAAAGTCTCCTGAAAGACGCCTAATTTTATGCAACCAAAGTAACTACCTACAACAAATGGGGATCTGCCTGCCATATTAATTAATTTGAATATTATCGCGTTGACTTCCCTATTCGAATTTCGGTTCGTGTGCGCTGTATTCAACTAAAGAAAAAGTTGATATTTCCAATTGCTATAGTGCCGATAACAGTTAAAGGAGCTTAAGGGCCGGTTGCACAAACGCAGTTTAAACTTCGTTTAAATTAACGCAATGGATTAAGACATATGATTAGTGGAAATTTGACAAAACGTCAAATTTCAACCAATCCTAGATTTATTTTCTGTGAAGCTAAAGCAACAATATTCAGTAGTAATACCCCGAGAGCTTCAAAATTATCGAATATTTCCCGAAAGTTTGGTTGCATAGCAACGGTGTGGTGACAAATTTGACACCGCCCGTTGCAATGCAGCCAAACAAAAGGGAAATATTCGATTAATTTTGATGCTCGAGGGGTATTTGGCTAGATTATTTTTCAAATTTGGAAAGTAAACCACTTCACCAATTCTTGTCTTAGTTTCAAGATTTTTTATTTGAAATTTAATAATTTATCACCAATAATCATTAAGTTATTTACATTACACAATTAAAAAACTGCAGATTGCATACAATTAATTTAAGTAAAGATTAGTACAATTGAAGGTACAGTTGTTGTAGACATTATTGCTTGTTTTAGGGGCATTATAGCTTGTGGAGGTAGCCGAATTCATTTCAACTGTAGATGTAGGATCTTGCCGCATTTTCTTTAATATTTGTTCATGGTGCTCCTTATTTAGCTGCAAGTATGGTTTTATTGAATTGGCATTGGAGTGCCCGGTAATTTTAATAATTTGCTGCTCCCCAACTCCAGATTTTGCAAGTGTGGATACAGCAGTGGCCCTGCTCGAGTGGTTCGTTATTTTCTTGTCAGTAGTGTTAAGCCCAGCGCGTTTTGCAGAATCGTTCATCCATTTTCCCATAACATTTTTTCCTACAGGAACGTCTTTGTACCAGCCAACACCTTGCAAATCTCTCCAATTGGGGTTTACAGTTAAAAATAAACGGTCCGTCTTTATATTTTTACCTCGAAAAGACAATAACTTCTTTAACAACCTTACCGGACAGTAATTGAGAGCCTCTTCGTTTGCAATTAGCCACTTACTATTTGCGCACTTCCGTTCTCCACCTTGTGTTGTCTTTGTGAACACAGGATTGTATTCAATTCTACCAGTATAAATACCATCGTTTCCCAATTCCTCCTTAAAGTGATGCACGAGTGCCGTTAGTCCTTCATTACCCCTCCAAGCCAATTCCACGGAAATGATAATAAATAGTTTTCGTTGCAATCCCTCTGGTGTATTTTCGTTCCAGACGTTCATCATAGCTATTATGTCTTTTTTGTCCAAAGCCGTTGAACTGGTGGTACGTTTGGTTGGATCGGTCTGAAGTGTGCGCCTTTTCGCATTTCTCGCATCCCTAGCTACTTTAAAAGTTGGGTTTTTGAATGGGTCAATCTCTCTGTTGAATTCGTTGAAGTACTTATCTTGTATCATTTTTGCAGTCTGGTTCCACATAGTTTTCACTACATTTTCTTTATAATTTTCTCCGTTCGATTTTCGCATGTTGAAAGCCCAATCTGTTAAAATATTAGCGAGTTGTTCATTTGAAGTGGTTTCCATTAATTCATAATTCCTGTCGGCGCAAAAGGAAGAAAACTGTTTCCAAACCATGTTTTTCGTTTTAATGGTGTTTAACGGCACATTTTCCTTAGTTTTTTCTTGTATATTTTGTAGCGATTCTACACCGAAACGACTCATTTTAGAGAAAATGTTGCACTAAACTTGTATTAACTTACAAACGTCAAAATTACGATTACTAAGCGTTGTTAAACAAATGTCTTTATAGACATGGGTTGCTATTTGTTTCAAAAATTTTTTCGCTGCCTAGCAACAAGCAGGGGTATATCCGAAAAATATCCGAAATAATTCTCTCCAGTAGCTTTGAATACGGCGTTTTCATTGGTCGACTGTTAAATGTGAAAAATAATCAAATTAATAATTAATATGACAGCCAGATCTTTATTTGTTTCAAGAAGATATTTTGGTTGCATAAAATTAGGCGTCTTTCAGGAGACGTTTTATCATGTAAAAGTAGACAGGAAATTCCTATAGGAAATCCCTATGTCTACTTCTACATGAATATCACTGTATTAATAATCAAAATTGTAGCAAATTTAATGAGTTTGTATTTATATGAAAGGAATTTTTTTCTAAGACGCACCGTTTTCGAATTGTAAGTAAAAAACTATAAAATGTAACCATCAAAGCCACAGTCTCCCCCCTCACCCCTCTAGCACCCGGTAGTCGGGGAGACTTATTATATGAAGATCAGCGTATCTTCTTCTGCTACATAGTTCCGAAGGAATTAGTAATACATGATTTAGTTCCCCTATTTGCACTTTTTTTGGTCTATTCTTACTGGACTACAATATATTGTAGCGAGTATCCCGAACACCGGAATTATTTCCCATTGTGAATGTTCGATAGACTAGCCATATCAAACTCAGAACCGGAAAAAACGTACCGTAAATTATACGTTCCGGTTCTTAGTAATTTTTTCAAGGATATAATTAAGGTTTCGGCAAAGTAACTAATATATTCTTTGGTTTCGGTTTGGAAAAGACAAATGGTTCCGGTACGGTTTTCGGTACTTTGGGTCCGTTCCCGATCCTTGGTCTCAAGGTGTGTATGATGTGACTAGACTGTGAAAAGGGAAAACATTACGAGGAATATATGACAAAAAAGACGCAGACAAGCATGCTGAAGCTAATTTTAGATCTGATAATTTTAAGATCATATGAAGGTATTTTTAATTTTCCGTGAATATCTGAGAAAATTGAATTGCATAACTTCTTCATTGTCATATTCATCTTTTTCTGGAAAAGATGTAATTTTTCCATGTACCGCGTGTTCTATTTTGGTCGAGACTGCAGTGTATCTCGCTGTTTTTAAAGATAGAGACTTGTGGTTCTCGCGATCTTATGCCACCTTTTTCTGAAACTTTTAATACCACAAGCAGAATCAATCTAGCCACGTTTCTTTCTGAGATACGGGGTCAATACGCAAAGTGTCTGACTACTTTTTTGGATCTTCTGTTAAAATTTCGGAAAAATTGGTCCACAAGTAAAAATCCATTCCTGGACACGTATTTTTTTATGTTTGTGGAAATGCGCTAAAAACACCCGAACAGGTAAAATCAAATGAGATATTTACCCGCATACACAAAGGGTGCTAAAGCGAAGTGCTGCTAAGCTTCGTGAAAACATTCTTCCCCGTTTCCACACAAGGTGAAAGTGGAAAATTAATTAATCTATTAAATAAAAGGTTGAATTAAGCATGTTTATACTTTCACATCAAAATTTAATACATGAACGGATTGCGCACCATCAAAAAATTTCTCTAGGTTTTTCCCGAGATTTAATTATGTACTTAATTAAATAACAGATTAACAAAATAGATTAAAAATGTAACAACGTTAGGGAATTTGGAATTGTTAATTGTATAGTAAATTAGATTTAAAAAATATGTGAAATTTACAAACTGTTTCACTTCAGATGGTAGTATACAGCTTTTATGTAACCCAAAAGATCTCCAAGATATGAAGGATAGTAGATATTGAGAATATACAACATAGAGACTGTTCATAAAAGATATACCGGGTGGTGCACGGTTAGTAGGAACATAGGGATTTAACATGGAAAATTAGTTTTATGCAATATCCTGCCCTCCTGTACATTTTAGAGAAAAAACTGTAGAGTTTAAAGTTATTCAGAATTAAAAGGTGCATACTGTTTTTACGTGATTTATTAAGCTTTTGGTATACCTGCAAATTTAAAAATAACTTTCACCATTTCTTTTACTAGTAGCAATAGCCATTATTTTTGTTGTTTTATGGATTGCTCCCTCAATAATTTCTGCAAGTCAGAGCTCCTTGTACATATGGGATTAGAGATTGCAATGTTGTACCTACATGGCATCTGTCTACGTCATTGTGTTCTACGTGTTCTTTCTATGGGAAACAACAGCACAAATTATACGTTTAACGTAACAATAATTAAAGATTAAATGTAATGTAAGACTGTTGATTTTGAACTGATTGTTTTTAAAAAGGCGTCGATAAGTATTTTTGCTGTTCTGTTATTTTAGATCGATAAGTAATTTTGGCGTCGTCGTAATTATAGCAACTGGTAAATTCCACCTACTGTCATGGAAACACGTGGTAAATAGACAGAAATGACCGATCGCGCAAAAAAAGATTTTTACCCTAAGGCGAGTAACTAACGAATTTTCCATGCACAATTTGCGCATGGCCCATTTGAATTTTACAATATAGGATATAACGGGTGGTGACTTGAACAACGCACCATAGGAATTTCAACAGTAATTTTTTCATTTCTGATTATTGGCTTCCCTAACTATTTTAGAGACGAAGTCTATTTAGATTTTCTGTAGAGAAAAAAATACGAATCCATGCATGCTATATAGCTATTATTTTTTAAACTTTGAAACTAAGAAATTGGATAACTAAAAGCTGGCGTTTTTAAGAAAATCGGTGGAGCCATGGCAGTTTGAGATCAAACAACGCTCTTAGTAAGTAATAAACGTCAAACTAATGGCAAATGCGGGCGCTTTTGTTTGATTTCATAATTCCATGGCATTACCGACTTTATCAACACACAGTTTTTGATTTTTAAAATTTGACTGTTTCTGAATTTATAAAATAGGAAACAATAATATTTACGAATTTCTCTACAAAAAACCTAAATAGACTTTATTTCTAAAATAAGTAAGGGATAATTAAGGAATAAAGGTACTAACATGTTATATCATCGAAAAGAGAAAAGAAATCTCTACCAAATGAACATAATGAAAAGGTGCACTGCCATTTAAACAAATTCAATTGTTTTTCGTTACTCATTTGTTTTCTGAAATAAAAACAAATAATGCTGCCTTATTATGGGAAATAAAATGTACAACTTTCATACAGAAAAATTTTATATACATTCGATATTTACCGAGATATATACTATATTCCATACATAATGGGCACCCGCCTGTATATTGAAAACTGTAGGAGTAGTTTAGGCCTTGGACAGACGGACGAACAGAGAAAGTGGGTGCAATAGCGCACCAACTTCGTTATTGGAGAATGCGGTAAAAAATATAATGACATGTGCACGCCTATAGTTTAGGGTTGTTATGTAAATTTTTAATCTAAAATTTAAACGATATCTCATTATTAAGACATAATGGAGACAGATGGAAAAACTAGGTTATCAAAAGTTGGCCTTATAATTTATACAATACAAGAAATAACGAAAGTGCCGACAATATTAAATCGATATACCGCGTTGTGCGTGTTAGTTCTGTACCTATTATGAGCATATAGAGATCACTATCTAGGTTTAAAACTAGAGACCACTACCGTAAAAAGTATTCCATTCGCTATGGCCTTCAATAATGAAGTTTTAACTGATGTTTCACACAAAGGTTTTCTTACCAAATTAAATTGAATTTCAAAATTTTCCATCCTCAAAAGTTTGGTTTAAAAAAGGGATTGTTGAGGAACTCAAAATGAACAAATAGGTTCACTATTTGTAGAATCCCACTTAAATTTATTTTTTATTTATTTAAATGAATGCCTTATATTATATTTCCAGAAACACATTTATGCGTGGGCGCTAGATCATCGTGTCCATCATAAGTATAGCGAAACAACATCAGACCCGCATAATGCCAAAAGAGGATTCTTTTTCTCTCACGTTGGTTGGCTGGTGCTAACTCCACACCCACATGTTGTAAAAAAACGAAAAATAATAGACATGAGTGATCTTGAGGCGGATCCAATTGTAATGTGGCAGAAAAGGTAAGGGCGCCTAAACCTGTGATAGACTCATAACATGTTTTTAGGTATTATCCGATATTATTTCTGTTACTAACAGTTGGCCTTCCCGTAGCAATTCCGGTGTATTTTTGGGAAGAGACAATATGGAATTCCTTTTGGATTTGTTTTAATACAAGATTTTGTATAACATTAAATATAGCATTTTGTGTAAATAGTCTAGCACATATGTGGGGGTATAAACCCTATGACAAGTAATATCATATCAAAGTTAAGTCTACAATGCTGACAACTTTTTGCAGGGACATCAATCCAGTGGAGAATATGATTGTGTCCATTGCTGCGTTAGGTGAAGGTTGGCATAACTACCACCACGTGTTCCCTTGGGATTATAAAACTGGCGAATTTGGAAGTCGACTTAACTTATCTACGCAATTTATCGATTTTTTTGCCAAATTAGGATGGGCTTACGATTTGAAGTACGCGTCTCCCGAAATGATATCCAGAAGAGCAAGGAAATCAGGAGACGGCACTCATATAGAAACGCATCTTTGGGGTTACGGAGATGAAGATATTGAAATTGAAGACAAAAAAGAATTAGAAAACATTGTTTCAGGTACCAGTACTTAGGTAATTCCTAGAAATTTACTCTGAGACAGGAAAAATTATTATTATTATTTTAATAGCTTGTGATGTTAATAGTACAATAGAGAATGTTGTTCCACATGATACATTTAAAATGTATTTTGTTTTTATATAGAGTATATTATCGTAAAAACATTTAAGTCCTAATATAACTGAAACTAATATAGAACAGGCATTCGAAATGTCCTAATGATCTTTCAGGGTGCGAAATCCGAATCAGGTTTCTTTACAAAATTTCATGATGCAATTAAAACATGAAACAAACTCATTTTTAAATGCCAGTTTGCGGAAACTATCAAGTTTTGATCTCCACATTTAAATTGAAAATCTATAAAGTTTCGTACAAGTGTTACTGAAAAGTAATCTAAGTACATATTTCAACTGACTCCATAGAAAAATAAATCCCACTCTTTCCTCTTCAAAACATTATTTATTACACTTATATAGATTGTATATAGTTGTTCTTACGAAATAAATTGTAAGATCAAAACATGCTCATACACAGGTAGATACATTTTTGCATGATGACTAAGAGGGAAATGCTGGAGCAGTCTTTTACGCTCAGCATTTATAGCTTCATTCCTAATTACTTCATTACATTCCCATTCTCTGGCTACAGAGACCCTGGAAATTTTTTAGCAGCCTCTCGTTCCAAAGCCCTGATGATCAAGGGCGTCTGTGGATTATGAAAATAGTTTTCTTTTAATACCAAAAATTGTATAACAGTAATGAGACAGCCATAATATTGTTTTGGGATGGAAAAGTAGGAGATATAACGTAACTCTTTTCATTTTGAATAGAGAGAATAGCTACGGAAATTATAGAAAAAGTCTCTGTAAGTAAAAAGTAATTTTAACCAATTTTGACTAAGTAAGTTACTTATTTTTTAATTATTGACGGTTTTTTAAAATTATGTTAATAATCAAATTGTAACAGCTTTATATTTCTAATAATTTTATAGGCCAGTAAATGAACGTGGAATACGGCGATACTGTGTAATTTTCCGCTTCTCCACCGAATCGCATGAAAATTTGGATTTAGGTTCTACTTACCCTCCATTTCAAAGTTGAACTTGAGCCCAGGGTTGCTTTTACTTGGGGGGTGAATGCCACCCCTTCTCGGGGGGGAAAAAAGATACGTTCAAAATAAGTCCGGAAATTGATAAATTGAGTAATTCTAAGCAACTTTTGTTCTATAGAGTTTTTTCACTAAGTCAATAGTATTAGAGTTATTTGCGAGTGAAAATGTTCATTTTTCAACAAAAAAACCACGTTTTCAGACGGTTTTTCGCAAACAACTCTAAAAGTAAGTATTGTATCGAAAAAAGTATTCTTAGCAAAAATATAGCTTATAAAAAAACAAACAAAATGGTCTATATATGAAGTCTGTAGACCCAGTAGAAACAAAGTTGTAGCTCATGAAAAGTAGGTTCTCATTCGTCAAATTCCAAATCGAGTACTTCAACGTGAAATGACCAAAAAATGAAGCACTTTTCGGGGAAAACTTTTGAATACTTTTTTAAAGTGTTTGAAAAAACCTTTCATTTTGTTTTTAAGTGAGTTACGCTCAAAATAAAGTTGGTTCTTTTTTTTTGGAAAAAAAAATTGAGGAAATCACCCCCTAATTAGCACCCTAATTGTAATTAATTACAGTTTACTTTGTTTATGTATGGTTGACATGATCTGTAAGTTTCACCGGAGCAAAGTGGTTAGTTTTGAAAAAAATTTAGTATTGAAGTAAAAAAAATTTTGAAATTTTGAAAAATTGCCTTTTTTTGCCAAATAATTTTATTTTTATTTTATTATCCCTCTCTTGTTTTGGGCCCTCAACAGGCATGCGCCCAATTACAGAGTGACCCGCATAATTATTAGTGTATTAGTTTAGTTTACTACAGTAGGCAATTTTTCAAAATTTCAAAATTTTTTTTTACTTCAAAACTACATTTTTTTCATAACTAACCACTTTGCTCCGGTCAAACTTACAGATCATATCAACCATACATAAATAAAATAAACTGTAAAGCGGTAACGCCTAATTACAATTAGGGTGCTAATTAGGGGGTGATTTCCTCAATTTTTTTTACCAAAAAAAAAGGACCAACTTTATTTTGAGCGTAACTCACTTAGTTTTGATGCTAGGAACTTTTCTTAAAAACAAAAAGAAAGGTTTTTTCAAACACTTTAAAAAAGTATTCATAAGTTTTCCCCGAAAAGTGCTTCATTTTTTGGTTACTTCACTTTGAAGTACTCGATTTGGAATTTGACGAATGAGAACCTACTTTTCAGGAGCTACAACTTTGTTTCTACTGGGTCTACAGACTTCATATATAGACCATTTTGTTTGTTTTTTTATAAGCTATATTTTTGCTAAGAATACTTTTTTCGATACAATACTTACTTTTAGAGTTGTTTGCGAAAAACCGTCTGAAAACGTGGTTTTTTTTGTTGAAAAAGGAACATTTTCACTCGCAAATAACTCTAATACTATTGACTTAGTGAAAAAACTCTAGAGAACAAAAGTTGCTTAGGATTACTCAATTTACCTATCAATTTTCGAACTTATTTTGAACGTATCTTTTTTTCCCCCCGAGAAGGGGTGGCATTCACCCCCCAAGTAAAAGCAACCCTGGGCTCAAGTTCACCTTTGAAGTAGAGGGTAAGAGGAACCTAAATCCAAATTTTGAAGCTAATCCGTCGAGGCGCGAAAAATTACACGGCAAAACGGTCATAATACTGGCCTATTAAGAATTTTTATGGGTCATTAAGAATCTTTGAGACTACTGTAATCACTGTTAGGTTTTCAAATACCTACCTCCAAAAGTTTCCAAGAGCCTTTTATGAGACTGATACAACCTGTAGTAGTCCTTAAGAGATCTTTGGAGACTTTAAAAGCGGCCAGGTCCCTCAATATCTTGCCGTGCAAAAGTACGAATCTGGTGCGCCTCTGAAATTCTAGTCAGAGAAGTACCGCACAGATACTCAATATGCAGGTAGCTTAGTGCGCAAACTATGAAAATGCAAACACAACAAATAATAATGATTATGATTACGAAGGATTACGAAGGGACGAAACATGTAAGATCAATTAGAGTTAGAAAATGTATTATCGATTAATTAATTAAAATCTATTCCAAAATTTAGAGACAATTATGGTTTGTTCGCGTCCATTATAAAGTTCTGACAAACTTGGCGACTTTTTGAGAACTTTATACAGAAAAGATAAAATTATAATTGCCGTCTAAACATTTTTGGGGGCATTAAAGGGATGGGTATACAGCCACAACAGCCTTTTAAAACTAAAATCGGTGTAATGTATTATTATCAATCATTGTAGGTAACCTATATATACTTATATAATTATTAAACTATATCCCAATCAAAGAATACTAGTTACTCTTTGTCTCAATGTAATATTTAAGACAATGTAATTTTTCTATAAAGACAGCTTTTTCCCTGCGTCTCCTTGTGCAGAGACAGAAATTGGCGGTGTGAAATAAAATTTTTACAATGGCTGCTAAGGTTGCAAATCATGGTTTAAAAGCTCAATTCTCAAATGGAAACGGTCACATTAAAATTATCTTGTTTCTGTTAAACATACAGATAGGTACGCCAATTCCACAGTGAGTCCTATAAGTAACTATGAGACATGTAAGTAGACTTTTACACTTTGTTTTACTTTTACTCTATCCACCTTAATACCTACCAATATGAAAACTGTTCATGTAGAAACACTAAAATATGTAATCGCCTTATATAGGTAAGTAAATTCGCCTGTTAAAATCGTAGGTATATGTTAAAAATTGCCACAACTGAAGACTGTATGGTGGTCTCTTTTTGTAACTGAGGCCTTATCACATATTGAAGTATTTTATTAATTAGATTTATTCAACTCACATTGGAAGTGGTCCAATATAAATTAACTATTTCTGTATGCAGGGTAGCTGTAGTAAGATATTAGAAGGTACTTACATACCTATACACATATAGGTGCTATACGTTTTGGTTAATCTTACCTACTTAGGTAAATGTTGTAAGTAGCAGAAATAGCGTATATAATATGTTGAATGTGTGCCTTGTGTGTGCTATTGTGAAGCACTGTTTTATAATTTTGTTTACCTACGGCTTAAACTACTACTACCTATCTTATGTAAAAAATATAACGATATGTACCTATTTTTTAAATTACATGTATCTGTATACGTACCTACATACCTATAACAATGAATATATAGACGAAATTTTTTAATAAGCATTTTTTATGTTACCTACCTAATGTACCTATCGCCCATTTCCCACCTGAAAGGAAATTTACCTACAAAAGTTGAAACTAGCAAGCAGCTGCAGGGCCGTCTTTACCGGGAGTGCAAGGGGTGCAGGGCACCCGGGCGCAGGGCCTTAAGGGATCGTGATACTACAAATTAATACATTTTTACAAATACGCAAAGGCGCATTCGGCATGTGTTATATCGCTTATACCGCTGAGTTACGATGTGCAAGGTAATTCAGCTGTTATTACGACTTTCAATTACTTTATGTTCTGAAAATATGTCGCATTCAGCAAAATAGTCTGTATCTGTAGCTAATGTTGACGTCGATCTTTGTTATTAATTGCATTTATATTATTTGATTATGATTACATTTGCGGAAACCACTTAAAAAAGATATTCTTCACTTCCAGTGACCGTAGCTGAAGGCGCAAGGTCGTTTTCCAAATTAAAATTAATTAAAAACTATTTACGGTCCACTATGACCCCAGAGAGGTTGACAAATTTGGCCATTATTAGCATAAAATCTGAAATTAATGCACGATATAATTAAAAACTTTGCCAATTCAAAAGCTCGAAATATTGTAACGTGATTTATAAATTCGGGTTCGATTTATATCAATATTTATTAAACAAAACTAAAACACTATAAAAACCGTACAATTTATATCGATTATTTATATCACACACTTCGCAATTTACATCAGATTTTCGCGCTCAATGTTTCATACGTACTCGATCTCGTTCGATAGTAGACTCCCCGGATGTTCGGTCCGCAACCATTTATACACGCAAGCAATGTAAGTCCAGAACATCCGCGTACATTCTCGAATATTCCTACACAAATCCCACTATCGCGCGCGTAGAAAATTCCAGAGCGCCAAAGGCGACGTCATGTCTGGAGCGTTTCCGTTACAATATTGACATTGATGTATGTACCACTTAATTAAATATAGTGTATTGACGTATTGCGATTTTTTCTTCTTTGAGTTGAGATTAATAAATAAATAAATGAAACCCAAACATCACATTGTATTTTTTTATTGATAGGGAGGCGCAGGCTGACCTTTTGCACCCCGGGGCAGAATATGCTTGAGACGGCCCTGTTACCACTATTGTACAAAAATCAGGTGCCAAATTCTTGACAGAACAGCTTCCTAGCTCAAACCAACTTTTGTTTGTGTTTAATACCTACTTATAATTATTATTACCAATAATTCATTCATTTATTAGTCAAGCAACGTTGCTCCTGGTTAGTATTTGAATGGGCAACGCGTTTTTTTGCTCATGCATTTTATTTGCTTTTGCCTTTTATTAGAGGGCGATAACCATCAAAATTTCGTTCAAATTGCTCCATAAATAAGGAAGTTGAGTTTTGTGCATGCGCATACGCGATTTATTGCGCATGCCTTTTAATTACTATTGTTAGAGGGAGTAAGTTGTACTATTTGTTTAAATCCGTGTGGTAGGCGGGAAAAGTCTGAGAGTATATTAACCGAAATTTTTATGCAAATCGATGCATTTTGAAAAAATTGCTAGGTTTTGTACTATTTTAAATTTCGTTTCTTAGGCTATAACAGCATACAATTATTAACCTTTTCAATTAGACCGGGGGGCAGCGTACATATAGTAACCATAGTAGGTATTATTATGATAGTAACTAAACCATAAGCGACAAAATATTAGACAATACGTAGGCTAAAAGTATGTTGAAAACTAGAAATAAAATCACTCGTCTGCCAGTCGTAAGTGGCAGCATTAACATGGGGCGGCGCTGAATATAAAGTGACTTCTTTAGGTGATCAACTAAATTACTAAACTATAAGGGTCACGGAAAAGATTTATATAAAGAAATACCATTTTTCCCATAAGTAGTTTTCAAATATGCTATGGCAGACGATTTCAAGTGAAGCGTTGGCGGCCACAGACACCCTTCATTGTAAGGAAAAACACCCCTGAACTAAACCATGAGGACCGTATAAAAATTATACATAAAAGTTCCTCTTTTTGTCACTATACCTACTTAAAATATATCCTGGCAGACGATATTAAGTGTAGCTTTAACAGTGGCAGACGAAGTTAAAAAGTTTAGGTATAGTATATCCCAGCGAGTACGAGCGTGTGCATAACCAACAGAGATAGCGATAGGATACTGACTACCGAGATCCTTCAAACCATTTGATTCTAAACTTCACATTCACATAGTTCCAATCACTTCAATCAGACGGATTGTAGGTCAGACATTTTTCGGTGGCATTCACCCAAATTGCTATGAACTAAACCATGGTTAGTTATTAGTTATGGTTTATAGTTACTATGTACGCTGCCCTTAGACCATATAGTACATGGACTGCTAAATGTAACTAAAATATAGTCAAGGACATCGCCTGGGTATGTGAGTTTCAGGGTAAACGAGTCTGTCCGAAGTTGTCCGATTAGGCACGATTTGAGACTGTCAACCTATAAATTAACAAACGTCAATTAATTAATCGCCTAGATATGGCAAAAAAAGCAAACCTGTTCTTATTTGTGGACGTATAGAATATAATCAAGAATATTTATTTCATACTCTCCGGTAGATGTTCGATTACACCATCATTTTGAGTCCGGTAGGTGAGTTATTACAGCATCAGAGCCGGTAAGTGTCGCTAAGCAACACTTACCTTACCGGACTGTTACTTGTTTACATCAAATTCTACATCTTCACACAATTAATTAAAAACCCCAACATAAATTTGGCTGTAATTCTTTATTTCAAACATTAACATTGATTGTAATGAAACAATTTGTATTGCCCTCAACACTAACGCCTGGGTTATTACTGGATGTCGAGTTAGTAATGTTTGATTCCTTCTGCTGTAGAACTTCAATGAAATTTTCGCCGCCTTGTATCAGTTGTATCATACGGGCAATCTTAACTTTTCCTTCTACCGAGCCTTCGATGTATTTTTCTGCCGTCGATGAGCTTTTCCATGCCCCATGACGCTTTAACACCGAAACCCAGGCAAAAAAATTCAAAAACTTACTGCATCCAAACAGTATGCCAACATGACGTTTTCCTCTACTTGTTTCGCCCCATGTTCGTTCCTCAATTGGCAAAACACTTAGTACTCTTTTTCATACCTTGCGGCCGACTTCTTAGGAACCAACTTTTCGGTTGCTTCATGAGATTTCGACAGGATTGTATCGGGAACAGTGGAACATCCCACAACGTTTATAGCGTCAATTTTTCAGTGAAAAAAATTCAATGTCCACAAACTACAAACTATAGCAATGGCCGTTGCCAAAGAAACAAGGTAATGCGAATTTTACAATATAATGAAATTTTGTAATCTTTGAAATGAAATAATGATACAAAACAGACTTACAGTATGAAATAAAATACGTTACGATATACGTCCGGTAGTACTTGTAACAGTACTCGTTTAAGACATTCTTGACTCGGCTCCTGACGTCGCCTCGTCCATAATGTCTAACTCGTACTGTTACAAGTAACCTACCGGACTTATAACGTAAATAACTATTAAAGCTTCCCGTACTACGCGGTTACAATAAAAGCTACTCTTTACGCGATCCGAGTGGTGGAGTTTACCCTGAGATTCACATACCCACGACTACAGTGCCCTCTATCCGTGACCACCCATTTTGTATTGAAAGCATAGGGCTAATAGCAATCCATGTACTATATGGTCTAAGACGCTGCCTCCTGGTCTAAATGTCAAATTTAGACAATCTATATGTCACAGCTGTTACCATAGCAACAAAGATTAATTTTGTTTAATGAAAATCGTCCAGGCTAACTCCTACATGTCTATGGGGAAAGTTATGGGAAAGAAAAAAGTTCTTGTGGTTGGATTTGTCGACAGATAAACTAAAGGCATTATTTTCACGTCTACAGACGGTCAATCCTTTTTTATGAATAAAAGCAATGTGAATATTGCCAAAAAACGGAATAATATACTTAGAGTATAAATCACTATAATAAAAATTGTAAATGGATTTTTTTGAAAAGCATCATCCATAATTAACGGGACAGTGTAATGTAACAATGAAAAGAACCAGAACGTTAAGGAAGATCGATAAATGATTGTTATAGGCACTTTATTGTTATTGTACCCAATTAAATGCATTGAATTCAGATAAATTTATTGATAGAATAAAACCAAAACAATAATTCAGTCTTTAATATACAGTCCTATTTATTAAAAAGTAGACACATACATACATAGTACGTACATTATTTTTACGCCACAGAAATACAACTGTGCCTTGTCAAGCCTCGTTTAGAAGTGAACTTTTTACCACACAATTTACAGTCATGCATAATCCGTTGTCCATGAATTGCAATGTGTTCTTTTAACCCATCAGACCTAATAAATGACTTTTTGCAAAAATTGCACTGATAAGGTCTAACACCAGTGTGGCATCGAATATGGACACTTAACATATATCTATCAACAAATTTTTTATCACAATAAGAACAAGTGTGCTTCTTTTCCTTTGTATGTACTCTACGCAAGTGATCATTCAAATTGCGATTACTTTTAAATGTTTTCGAACACACCTCACATACACACATGTCATTAGCATGTGTAGACATATGAACATAAATTGCAGAAGCAGTCCGACCAGCATAATCACATAATTTACAAGGATATAGACGCTCATCACTGTGTGATTTCATGTGCACTCTCATCGCAGTTTGAGAAGAAAACCTCTTTCCACAGACTTCACAGATGTGATCTTTTATATCAGTGTGAACAGTTATGGTATGTTGTGCGAGAGCAGCATTTGAATTAAAACGTCCGCCACACTGTGTACACCTAAAATTTTAATTAAAGTTACATGTACAGTTCCAGAGATTAAATGAGAGCGAAATAAGTAAACTCTACAGCATAGATTTACAACATACCATTACTTTGTGCATGCTAGTTTCCTAAAAGCGAAGTCTACTTTATTCTAATGTTCGCTCTTCTCTCTCAACTGAACTCCTCTGAAATGCCATGATGTCCACATTCAAAAAACAAATCAACTTTCGAAACTATGCATGGACAAAGCATGTACATGGCAGTTACATTGGTTACCTATGTTGCAGACTTTAATTTCATTGCTCAGAAACTATTTGTAAAAGCATACCGAAACCGATCTGAGTGTTTCACTAAATGTAAATTCATGCTACTCTTCAAGATCAATTTTCCACAATGAGGACAAGGTGTACGATGATTTTTATCATGCTCAACCAACTGCTCCCTTGTAGCATAGACCTGAAACAGGCTTGTACAATGTAAAGCATGACCAAATGCACATGTTTACATCAGAACATTTGTCACATTGAAAAACCGGTTCTCCATTATGAGTTATTTGATGGTCCAAATATTGAAAACAATTATCAAATTCAATAAAACAAATATGACATTGGTACACATTTTCAGTTGTAATTAGATCTTCTTTAATTGAAAACTCCTGTAATTATAATTGTAGACGAGCACACTTTAAACGCACACTCACAATAAATTCACTCTCCAAATACTCTTCCTCGGAATCAGAATCAGACTTGTCCTTATAAATAACTGCAGTATCTGAGAGAGGGCTTTCAATTTCAATGTCTTCATCTTTTGTTGATATTTCCTCAATATCTTTAATCGTCGCTTTAATGAGTACCTCATTTGATTTATGGCACATATTTCTAAAAATTTCCCACTGTGTTACATAATGAATGCAAGATGCACAAATATTACTTGATATATTATCATCTCGTGTTATCTAAAACATCGGAAATGTATCGACAAGGGGATGAGCCAAGTTACTTACATTTATCGAGACACATTCATTAACTTTCATAGCTAAATCTTGAATTTCGCTTTCCCAAATTGAACACACTTCTTCCTCTGTTCCTTCAAATAAACATAGCCTACAAATGTTCATCTTACAATTTTGTATAGGAAGAAGAACAAGAGGTATATATTGCAACTTATCGATATTTAAACCTTATAAAATTAAATTTTAAATCTGTAATAACACACTAAAATAGAACATTTGTGCTACTCCTCGAAAAAGAAAACAAGATCCTCAGTTCCCCAAGAAACAGATTTATCCTAAAAAAATACATAAACCACAACAAAAACTCTGTGCCCAGCTGCAATTCTGCTGTGGTTGGTAGTGTAGGCATCGTACCTAATACACCGCCTAATTGCTAATGCTTAAATAGCCGCATTCGTTTATTCGTTACTTAACCATTCATGTCTGTTATATACATTGAAAATGGTTAAATAAGATCAAACTTCTTTATAAATAAAATTGTTTTCTAAAAGATTTGTGTTCTATAATGGGAAACAAGATAAAGGGAAAACTTTTCAACGATTTAAGAAAGCGTATAAAGGTGGGTTCATGCTTCGCGTCATTGGTTATACAGTGTGCTCCCGTTTATACGTTTCCGTTTGTCCGTTAGCCAATCAGAAGACAGTAAATTTTTAAATTGGACGTCGTCCGTTTAGTATCCTTCTATCACCAAATACCAGGAATCGATGTTTGTGGGTGAAGCACTTCCTGTGTTCATGCTTTGACAGGATGCGATGTGGTCTCCTCCTTCGCCCGAAAAGGAAAAAATTCGGGTTTTAAGGCATGGTTTTCCTGTGCAATGCTACTGAAGGTTTTGCACAGCTCGGCAGAGGCGATTTAGAGTGGTTTAATTGCCGAAAAAAGCGAAGCCTTCGTGGTAGTCCTGCACAGAAATGTGTCAGTGTGGGGTAGTTGTGGCAACGGCGACGATTGAAAAAATGTTGCATTGATCTCCTTTTTTCCCCTAAAATGTAGTATTGTTCAAGATACATTTTTACTTTTACGGTGTATCAAATAATTTAAAATAGATACTCTTTTTATTTTAATTCGGTTGTATGATCTTTGCGCATACGAATTTCAAGGATCCGGTGTCTAACATTCGTCTACGAAAACGTTCGCGTATTAAAGTTTTAATCGGGAGTAAATACACAAGAGCTTGATTTTTAATCGGATAATTTTATTTTTACAGAGATTTTTACACGAAAGTTTTGTTACAACTGAAAAAACTAGAATTATGTGCTTTTGATCGAGTTTTTTCTAGGAGGCAACAAAAATTTGAGTGAATTAAAAATAAAATTATCCTGATTTAAAACCAAGATCGAGTGTATTTTAGGGAGATTAATAAAAGACAGTCAATTTTACAACCACTATATGTCTTACGCATTCCTACGCCGATAAAAAGCTACCTAGCGTTTAATCGCTGATAAAAAAGTTACCTAGCTTTTAATCAGGTAAAAAATCATCTGATGCCTTAAGTAAAAAAACTAAAAAATTTACGCGCCAAATTTAAACTATATGCAGTTAGTTTGGATCATCTGGTATTTGTTTGGTTTTTTAACTGTTCTAGCTTCAAACTTTATAATAATTATAGCTACAAAGGTAATTAAGTCACATAAAGTTTTTATGGCACTAAAAAGGGTCTAATCTAATCAGAGCCCTTTCGGTGTGGGTTGACTAGCTACCCCTTGGGGTGCTGCTAAGCAGCTACAGCACAGCGGGAGACTAGAAAGTCCAATCATAATTTTAAATAATCCGTAAATGACGCACCTATACTTAGCAGTACCCAAAGGGTTAGGTTAGGCTACCTGCTCTGAAAGGAGTCAGAGTATACCCCTGAGTGCCATAAAAATTTCATGTGACTTAAGTACTTACTTACCTAATACCTTTTTGGTAATTATGCAAGTTTGGAGCCAAAACACTGAAAAAAATGAAATATATATAAAAATTGGGTAATCCTCGGCTAAATGTATAAGCAACATCTAGGTACTAGGCTTATTTGTGCCCCAGAGTAGTCGACTCCTAATATTCTAAACGTGTTTCACAACCATGGAGCTTAGTAAAATGGTCCAGTCATTTTAGCACGCCACACTTTCGGGGGTTCCAGGGGTAGATGAGTGTGGCACCACGTTGAAGATCATATGGTGCCAAATTTCATAGCTTTACTCAAGTGCGGACTTTTTCTCTAATCTCCAACCCTACTTAATTATTACATGTGTTACATACAAAAGGAAGTACTTAGTGTTCGAAATCAGACACTGTCAATGGGTACCACAAATGTAGTTGCTGTAACTACTTGCTACGCTACGTTTGTATTAGATGAGGCATGGTGAAAACCAGCGTGCCGGCTGTGAATTTCACTTAAAAAATGTTTGATCACTGAATAATATTATACGAGCATATAAAGAGTGCGATTATGACACGAGGTGAAGTTTGCGAGCCAAAGGCGAGTGTTGTAATTTCTTCCGAGTGTCATAATCGCCTTTATATGCAAGTAAAGAATCTTTATTCAATGGTTTAATACAACGAAAACAGACACACGCATGGGTATGATTAACCGAACTAATGGGTGGTATCAAACTGAGATATTTAACCCGACTCGACTGTCTATAATCGACCCATCAAAATCCAGGGTACTACCCCAGGGGGTTAAGGATCGTGGCATTTCAAATTAGTAGCTATATTATTACACTATGTACCTATATACCAATATAATACAACTGATGCCGTAGTGTAAGTACACTATGCTGATGCACAACTGAATTGTTTCAAAAAAGGTTTGTAAATTCCTCAATCATCTGCCACCTTGGCTTCAATCGTCGCCGCCTATACAAATGGGGCACAATTTAGACGCAAACTTTGTTCATGATCGTCAACCTTCATTCTTAGCACTAAGTAAGTGGGTTCGTTTTCTCTAGAAAGAAGCAAAGATCGGCGAGATTTTTAATCATCAACTGCATGTACCCTGCTACGATTATAATGGTGAAACCTAGGGTAAAACCCAAAGTGAATATTAAACTCCCAATATATGGTTTAACCTACCATCTTCAAAAAGAATACCCCAGTGAAAGATTTTTCATTCACGTATTTCGCGCTGTGGGTGCACTCATGTATTGGTACTTAATGGTAAATAGATATACCAATATATATATGATATCTCAGTACAAATATAAGTATAGCACCCTGTGTATGAAAGGTCGTTGCTACAAGCGGACGATATGTGCATATAGTTTCAATAAAGTGGTACACTTATGAAGAGAACTGATAATTATTGATAGATATATTTATCAATTTGCACGTCATAGAATTTTACGGTCTGATAACATACTATCAGTTTGGTTGCTAACGCGCATTAAGTAACATCGTTTCCAATGTCCTTATTTCGATGCAAGCATATACTGTCTGCATATAACACCCTAATTGCTTCCAGAGGAATGGCTTCCGCAAGTAACTATCTCATTAACGATCCAAAGTACTCATTTCTCAAAGATCTGGGTTTAAAACCTGTCAATTACGGTGTATACGATGGAACGTGGAAAGGATCAGGACCGGTAAATATCTTTTTTTTTTTCTGTTTTCAACACTTTGGATTAAAGATCTAAAGCTAAACCACCTCAATCTTACCACAATAACATTCGCATATATTGTCTAGGTCGTTCAATCAGTATGTCCAAGTAACGGCCGTGTGATTGCCGATGTAAATCAAGGTACCATACAAGATTACGAATCGTGCGTAAAAGAATCGGAAAAGGCTTGGAATGTGTGGGCAGACTTACCCGCCCCGAAACGGGGTGAAATTGTTAGACAAATCGGCGACGCAATTAGGCAGCAACTATTGCCCTTAGGACAGCTGGTTTCTTTAGAAATGGGTAAGTACTTCATTACCTAAATGTCTAGAATTGTTCATAATTATATCTAAAACCATTTTTAGGAAAAATTTTGCCCGAAGGAATCGGTGAAGTGCAAGAATTTATCGATATTTGCGACTATGCCGTTGGACTTTCGCGTACGTTCGCTGGAGCAATTTACCCTTCTGAAAGACCGGGGCATGTTCTTCTAGAGAAATGGAACCCACTTGGGATCGTTGGTGTGATAACAGCTTTCAATTTCCCAATGGCGGTGTATGGATGGAATAGTGCTCTTGCAATGGTACTATATGAAAACTTGTACACTCTTTTCAGTTTTTTTTTCAGGTGTGTGGTGATACTTTAATATGGAAGAGTGCCGAAACAACACCTTTAATTTCAGTGGCTACCACAAACATTATTTCCAAGGTGCTGGAAAAAAATAATCTTCCGGGTGCTATTTCATCTCTATGCTGCGGCGGTAGTGATATTGGGAAAGCATTAGCAGCAGACAATAGAATTAAGTTGTTGTCTTTTACTGGTAGTACTAAAGTCGGTCAGCAGGTAAGCTGCTCAGACACTTCTATTACATGAAAATGACCTAACGTGTCATTTAGGTTGGTGTGGAAGTCCAAAAAAGGTTTGGGAAACATTTGCTGGAACTTGGAGGAAACAACGCAATTATTGTGGCAGATGATGCAGATATAAATATGGCTGTTCAAGCTAGTCTATTCGCTTGCGTCGGAACAGCGGGACAACGTTGCACCACCACAAGAAGGCTAATTTTACACAAATCGGTAAGAACATTTAGGTACTTAGATAATCAATCACTTTCAATCTAAACCCAAAAACCTGCTGGTTATGGGTGCTTAGTAACTGCGATGTGTTCTCTCAAAAGTACAATAAAAAAATATTTGACAAAAATCCTCTAATGCACCTCACGTGTCACAATGAGCTCTTTCGAGCAGACGGTATCAGGTTCGCTAGAAGTCAAATAACTATTCAAGTTTTATATGAGTATTTATGTGTTCCCTTTAGGTGTATGACGAATTCCTCACCAAACTGAAAAAAGCGTATCATCAAGTAATTGATCGAGTGGGAGATCCGCTGGATGAAGGAGTGTTAGTTGGGCCCTTACACAACGAACTTGCCGTACAAAAATATCAAAGCACAATTTCCGAAATTTCAAGACAAGGAGGAACGATCGAATTCGGTGGCAAAGTATGAGTCACATGTTATTGAAACAATATTAACTAGATTTAATTTTTTTAGAAAATAGACAGACCTGGATATTTTGTGGAGCCAACAATTGTTACTGGATTAAAACATGACAACAAATTAGTACACGAAGAATGCTTTGCACCCATTGTGTATGTATTAAAAGCAGAAAATGTGCAGGAAGGCATTTCATGGAACAATGAAGTTTCCCAAGGATTATCTTCTAGTATATTTACTCAGAGTATTGGAAACATTTTTGAGGTAAGATTTGACTGTGGTATATTCTGCATCAGAGAGATACTTGCAAAAAAAATAGATATACCTAAGAGCTGCTATGATAGTCAAACATACTCTACCGACCCCTTATCCAAATACCAATGAGATTGTAGCTTAGGTACATACAGAGTGCCCCAATCTGGGGCCTATCTGGGTAAATTTTGTATTATTGAAGATAGATATGGATAAAACGCCAATTAAAAAAAAATGAGGGAAACTTTAATATGAATTACTTATTTCAATAGGTAAATCTTTTGACCTGAAATTAATAATGGTGGTTACTGGCATGTGAATAACAACCTTCTTTTATTAAATGGATGAGCCTCGGGATGAGCATCATATATTTCATTTTTATGCAATTAAAGAATTTTTTATTCTTCTTCGACATCAATTTAATATGTAATTAATTTTGCGTATGCTGTTTTATACTATCCTTCAGTTATCTTTGATCATCAAAAAAATAAAAGTAAAAATTCAATAGTTAACTGTTCCCATTTAATAAAAATGAGAAATAGAGACGCATGTGCAGACCAACTCACACAGACACCTCGTAGATATATAGCACATTGGTGTTATACATGTTGAAAATCTCAAGTGAACAATATGTTGTAGCCAATCACCTGAGTTCGGGTACTTTACCACTTCTTTAGAAAGCACATTTTCTCATAGTGAATCTTACCTATTTTACATAATTTTTTGTTGTAGTGGATAGGACCTAAGGGTTCAGATTGTGGTGTAGTCAATGTAAATATTCCAACATCAGGAGCTGAAATCGGTGGTGCATTTGGAGGTGAAAAACACACCGGAGGCGGACGGGAATCTGGAAGTGACGCATGGAAACAATATATGAGACGCTCTACAATAACCATAAACCATTCCAAGAATTTACCGCTGGCGCAAGGAATCAAATTTGAATAATTATATTTATTACAACAAATTGTGTTCGTTGATTTTTATACAATTTAAAATAAAAAAATCATGGATTTTTCGATACTTGAAATCTAAAAAAATCAACTTCTATGTCAACCGAATCTTTTTTGTGGAATTTGTATGTGGTTGGCAAATCATACCTTAACTGAGCCAACACCTCTGCCTTAACATCGTTTGCTTTTGCAAACTTTAACACATGTGCCCTAAAAAATTTGTTTCAAATAACATAATTACAGTAAAGCTATTAACCTTGTCGAACTTTTATGTAGGGAGTAAATCACATTGTTAGAAAGAGCAAACCCCTTTTTAAGGAAATCCATATCGATTCCGGCATTATGTTTTGTTCCGAACGGTGGGTTCATAATAACAGTGTCAAACATTTTAAACCAACTAAAACTAGACATTTCAAACACAGAATACATTAACTACATGTTAAATACCGTGACACAAATGAATTGCTCGTTATATCACATTGAACGATGTCAATATTTGAAAATTCTTGGTCATTAATATTATTTTGACATATTTGAATTGCATTTGCATCAATTTCGAAACCAATCACCAAACCTGCATTCAAAGCAGCAGTTCCTAATGTCAGACCACCGCAACCGCTCCCTAAGTCTGCAATAAGTTTACTATCTATATCACCATAATGTGCCTAGAAAATATCTCTAATTTGAAAACTAATGAGACATAAAGCAAAACTTCACCTGAATCGTATGTAGCATATGTGAAGCTAAGTGCGAAGGGGTAACATACTGCTCCAAGAGTAGTTTAGGATTATCAAAACCATCAATTTGTTGTAAAAGTTCTTCAAGATGTCTCAACTTCATACAAGGCCACATTGTACTAATTATTTCGTCTCAAAACGAGGAATAACAGGTAAAACACAGTTTCCAAATGAAGAATCTTGTGATATAAAATATCCCATCGACTGTGCATTTGCCTGTTGAAGAGCAGCACGTTGCATCGAACTTATGGCGTTAGTGTGTCCGTCAGGGCTGGTTGAATTAGTTGAGGCAACAGCTGGTGTTGTGGGTGGATTTAAAGATGAAGCAACTCCTTGCTTAAGAAGAATCTGCTTTTTTAAGTATAAATCCTCCAAAATTTTGCGGTTTGCTATTTCTGCAATAGATGAAGTGTGAAGGTAAAGAAATTATTTTGTTATATTTTACCTCTTTGAGTATTAGGTTGTGAAAAAGCCATCAAAGGAGGTCTCAAATCTGTAAAACTTAAAATGTGTGTGTGTGTGTAGAGAACATACATACATCCTTAGACTATGAATCTAAGCATACATCAAATAAACAAAATTATAAATGAGGTTAAGAGTGATAAGTAGGAAAATTGATCCAAAAGAAATAATCACACAGAATTAGCAATTTCTATACTAATACACCTCCCAATTAGAAAAAATCTCACCAGAATGTCCTAAAACGTGATATTTTTCCATGAGATTTACGGCGTCTTCTGATCAAAATTATTGTGATTCTGTAGATGAATAAATTTCATATAGGACAACACACCCATGTTTTTGTTGGTCCAACTCCGATTACGTTAATGATTAGTCGCCTCTTACGACATGCAGTGTTTCTGCAGTCGTCTCTGCACAAGCAAAAGATTTAAGCTTCAAACCATTCAATCTGAATGTTTACTCGACCATTATTTTTAATCTTGTTTAAGTTTAATATCATTTAATTTGGTTTTTATAGGTTAGAGGTTAAGATATTAGTATATTTAGTTATTGTGCTTTCTTAGATTAGTAATTGTCCTATAATTGGAATTTTATTCTGTTGGGCAATAAATCATATTATTATCATTATTATTATTATATAACGTACTTGAAACTCATATGAGTCATATGACCTTTCTTGTCAATTTGAATTTTTTGCAGAGTAGGTAATTATTGGCGATAATTAATTTACTGCTTATTGATTAAGGACCGTAAAGGTAAATCAATACCTATTATCACCTATTGCAGTTTGCAACTTTCTTATTGTGACAATTTAATTTGTCGAAATATGACCGTTGGAAGTTCGCAGCAAGATAGATAAGATGATCATTGAAATATAAGACCAAGGATCAAGAAAGACACTATTATAACAAAAGGTCTATCAGAATTTATAATGCTTCTAGGAAGGAACATAGAAAGCACTGGGAGGTGTTTTTTTTTAGAAAATCCTTCAAAAGCTCTCAAATTCAAAAGAAACGTCCATTATTAAATGTCAATACCTACTAATTCACAAGATTGGGCTTATTTCGAATAGTTTCTGGAACTTTTGCCTCATTCATGATGAATTGAATTATTTAAAATTATGTTTGACGTTTGCATGTACCACGGGCATAACCTGATGTTTATACTCTCGGGCCTGACGGGTCTCGAGCTTTTTAATTCGTCGTCATCAAGAATATAAACATCATTTTTATGCCCTTAATATACATAAATAACTGCACAGATTTGGATTGCTGTATGATTTGTATGTGAAAAGCCCCGTATGAAAATTAATTTATTTTATGAGAGTAGCACCTCGGATATGAAAAACTCTTTTCCAAGGTAAACAAAACCGTTAAATTTTGAATATTTGTGAACAAAATCGACGGCACGGCAGTGAAATGGAAGAGAAAAATACTAAAGAAAGTATTTTCAAAGCAGTAGAAGATTTAAAAAAATATCTAGCAAATTACCCCTTTCACCCAAAAGAGTTAATACTGGACGTAAGTTGTTCTGTTATATTATTTAAAACGATAAACCACTTTTAGGATATAGCGGCTTTCATTTTCAAGATAGTAGACAAAACCAAAGATTATTGCGATGCTACTTCCCTACCAAAGCAAGAATATTATAATTTGGCAGTGGTTGTAATGCATTACTTTGTCACATATGATTTCTTTAAATCGGTCTCTATAGAACACAAAAATGAAAAAGACGTTCTAATGGTAGCTCGTCCGCAACTACTTCTGTATATTTACTTAATCGACTTGTAGGAGGTGAATGGTTGCATATCTAAGGAACTTATTAGTATATCACAAAATGCACGTACATTGAAAAGCAACGGTAATGTTGGTAGCTTTATAAATCTGATGGACACATGCTTAGACAAAGCAGAAGACATTGATATTTCGAAAGGTGTCCCCAATGCCTTAGATAGTTTAAATGCATCAAGTGGAACTATTGAGGAGATCCTTTCATTTGCACTATCAATAGGTCAAGTGGGATACAATGACGATAACAAAATAATAACTGCAGCATGCCGAACAGTTTGTATTGTGCACCAATTCCGTACACATTCACTGATCTTTTTTATTAGGTATTGAACAGTGTTGATCAACTCAAAGTGGAAATTAACAAACAAGAACATAATTTGGATATGTTCAACTTAATGACTGAAATGTATACCAGTGCATTATGCTCACTAGAAGCAAAAGTGAACGTGGCTGTTTTGAATTTGTGTTTAAGGATATTCTCAAACTATCAAGACCTTGTAGAAGATCTTTATAGTGCATGTGTGAACTATAACTCAAATTCTTCAAAAAGATTAGATGATTTGATAACTGATTTTGATCTCCACATGGATCGAATATTTCAAATTGCCCTATTTTCATTAGCATGTTCCAGTATTAATAAACGTATGATCATTTCACTCAAATGAATTTGTGACGCAAAGGGCATCTTTTAGGAACGCTAGATTTACAGATTTTAGTCTTACATTTACTGTTCTTGGAGAAAGAATTAGTTCCATCTTTTGTTTCTATGACTACAAACCATGCTCCTCATAGGAGGAAATATGCCAATATTTTTAAAAAGTACTGGATCGTTCAAATGAAGAAGCTTCGACGTATTGTACATAATATCATAGAACCTGAAGCTTACTGCAAGGTTAGTGTGTTGATGTAACAATGTATTAAGTGTTAATAATAGATTAATCTATGTTTTTCTTAAGATGCGAGCGACTTCCCGAATAAGATCGTGCCAATGTTGAACGAAAAGTCTTTTTGTTCAACATTGACACTATATTATCCCGGAAGTGACTCACATCTTTAGAAAATCATAAATTGTAGACCGGGATCAAGTGTTCTGTGACCAGCAATCTTTCCTGGCAAGAGGTTTAATAGTTATTTACTGGTCAAAGTATTGATTTTAAATAATTTTTCAGATCATTTATGAAGCATTAACATTGAATGCTGAGAAAATGTGGGAGCATATATCTGCAGGAATTCTTCTTGACAAAGCTATGATAGATCCCTTTCTGTTGTATACCAAAGAATTAGGCACAATGATAAAAACTTCCTTACATTTGTTAAACGAATTAAAAGATGATGCTTTAATTAAATTGGGAGTAATTCATAAGGGTAGGACTACTGCATCTTATCACTTTTGGTTTTATGTGGATTATTATTTGCTCTGTAGTTTTACACGAATTAGTGATGGCAAAAAATTGTTTTTTGGACAAAACATCAAGTTTTACAACTGAAGAAGTTAATTTCAAGTTGTTTAAGCGTTGCAAAGTTTTGTTGGGAGCGGTAAAAGACTTATGGGTTTGTCTGAAGGGAGATTTCAAAGACATATTGAATGACACTTCCAGCGAAGTTGGTAAGAAATATGACTTGTTTGGTATCATTCATTCAAAGTAACAGTTGATTTTTATACTTACAGATTCAAACAGTACCATTGATAGTCAACATCAGACTTATATAACAGACAATGTGGTACCAGAAATGAAGAACAACAAAGAGCACATAAATAGCAGAGTTACTTTTGCTGTAACTCCAGTTTCTATTACCTTTTCTAAAGAAAGATATAGCAGTAAGTTTCAAAGAATCAAACACTTGGTTGAGGTACACACCAAAAGTTAACAAAAACAGAAGAGCAAAACTTTTGATTTGGCATCAAATAAATTGCACCTCCAGAGTGTTTACGGTTTTATGTTTTGAGTCATAACTAGAGAGCGGATTTATAAGCGTATAAAATTTTAAAAAAAGCGCTTAGAAAAGCACAACAAAATTAGAAAAAAGTTTTATTTTCATGCAAAAAAGCATGTTTCATGACATGAGTAATATATCCGTCCGTTGCGCATAAAATAATATTGCAGTGAAGTGCATTCTGCTTAATCCACTTTTTTTAATCGTTAATTAATGGGAAAAAAAACCACATTACGTTGTAAATTGGATAAAAAGCTTTAAAAAGGCATAAACATTAATTGCCGAAAAAAGCAAAATAAGCATAACAAAGTTTTACCAGACGATTTCAAATATCAAAACTAGATGATTACTTTCAACAATTCCGACATGCTTACAGTATTCACAAAAAGCATAAAGCCTAGAAATCCGCTCTCTAGTCATAACATTTGTTTGATATTTTTACATCTTTCAGGGGACTACTCGTTTAGGAACAAAACTCTGCTCCACAAAAGTTATTCTAAATGTAACTATTTTAGATAACTGTTTAACGAACATATGTGTCTAAGACTTATTTTTAGGTTCGATTGACAATATGTTGCACGAATTAAGAAAAAGTTTCATGATGCCAAGTGAATAGATGTGGAAAATAATAACTCACCATTTTTATATAAATATGTTTATCTAATGTTATGTACTTAATTCGCTATTGTTTTCTTTGGTATGTAAAAACACCCTGGAACCATCAGGTTTTATTAATTGCGTATTATGATAGTTGTGATTTTTACATTGTAATTAAACATCCGGTATATAACCAACTCATAAATAAATTTATTTCAAATCAAAAATTTAAATTACACTTTCTGAAAAACAAGTCCTGCAGTACTACAACAGGTGCGCTAACTGCTAACTAATAGCGCTTTCGTCAACGTAAAATACACGAAGACAAACTATGGAGAACACCATTTGCAGAATCTCACACGTACCGCCCTCACAAAGTCACTACACATCTCTACATAATATACAGATTATGCAACCTACCCCTATTTGGAAATGGTAATGGTTTCAAATTCTCAGAGCCACATGCTGTCTCATGGCCAATTGCACCGTCAAAATTAAGTATTCCTTAAAGTTAAGCATAACTTAAACACCATAGCAACGATTGTCTTAATAATCGTTGTCATAAATTTTAAGTTCGACTTAACTTTAAGCAAGGCTTAATTTTGTTGGTGCAACTGGGCATCATTTCTTTATAGAGACAGCTTCACATAGTAAAATTTCTTTGCAATAAGCTAGGAAGTTGGTGATTGATGAACTGGTAATGCAGTGTTAAATTGCGTGAATCTGCATCTCTCCTCAAATTCTATTTTTTTTTTAATTCCAGTACATTTGGAAAGACTAGATATAATTGCTGTGTGCATACCTACATTTTTTAACTTCTAAGACGTCTGCCACTATTAAAGCTACACGTATCGTCTGCCAGGATATATTTTAAAGCAGTGACAAAAAGAGGAATTTTGTATGTATAATTTTTATACGGTCCTCATGGTTTAGTTCAGGCAAAGAATACTTAATAATAAGAAGTACAACGGAATAGGTTTGGTTGAAATAGTTATCTGTTAAATGTGTTGCCTAACCACATGAAATATTATTAATTAATCAACCTCCATGGCTATGCCTTGCAATGGCCTTGCAGGTTCCTATTTGCAATGTTGCCATATGCCATAACATCATGCATCTTTATTTAATATTATTTTGCAAATCGACCTTTGAACTCCTCATTATTTTCATACATAATTTAATTTTATACGTAGCAAGATTAAGTATTGTTTGCTATGTACATAGGGAAATTTACTACTGCATATTGAAAAAGGATTACTGTTATAATTTCGGCATTCGGTATGATTGTATTTCCTCTATGGAATTAACACAATGGAAAATATAAACCACCCCCCACACTTTACCAGGCACCAGGAATCCGGATCAAACAAAATCTCGATGTCGTCGATCTGTCTCTCTGTTGTGTTATTTTGCATAAAGCCAAATCATTTTAAAGTTTCCGCGGCGAAATTATTGAATCGATGAAGATTTTGCTCTACCAGTGATCTGAACCCAAAGTTTTGTGGTACCTAGGTACCTACTAGATTTGATTCAGCGCTTGCTATTTGAAATTTTAAAGTAATGGGACGCTAGCGTTAACCATAGCCCCCCCGAATGTCAAGATTTTTTTGCAACATTCATAATCGGGATAAATGAACTCCTGTAGAGATTCTTGCGCATTCTTTCTTTAGCCAGACATTCAAAATGGTGGTTAACAGACCCCCAAATTCTTTTTGTTTAGCATGGTCGGGTAAATCAAAAAGTTGCACATTGTTGCATCCGAACAATGCACAGTAAGCCATCGCGAAATTTTAATACTAAAAACTAATACAAAAATCCGATATACTAACTGATACCCAACCATCCTCGAGATTGTGTTTGGGCTGTAACTTTTGGACCCGATGGTCTACGTAGCTGAAAAACAGTAGTTCTTATTTAAGAACATGTTACATGTGTTATGTGTACCATTTTTCAAAGCGATTGGACGTTTCTAAACAAAGATATCGTGTATGTACACGGAGAGACAGACAGTAATACAAATTATAAACGATCTCGAAGAAAGTATGGACGTAGAAAACGCACCTATTCCTTGATCGTGCTGTACAATTACATTTTGTTTCACTGACCAAGTAGAAAAAGGTCGCAGCATTGAATTGGACAGATATAAATTCAATAGTCCTCACCTAGGTGCAAACTATACCTAAATGACGACTGACGAGTAATCGCGCCTTCGATGTATGACAAGGCAACTTCTTTGTAAATGCCTTTGGTAATGAGTTTAAAAAAATTATTAATTGTTGTCAAATTGCAATATTTTGTGTTTGTGTTTTCACTTCGTCGTTAGCGTTAGCGCCCTTGAATAAGGAATCTTTCTTATTCTGATATCAAATAATTATTACGATTTGCTTATCCGATCGCAGCGCTAAAAGAAATCGGATTTTTACAAAACATCAAACATGTTATAATTATAGGGGATTGGCGGTATCAAATATTGATCGTATATCGATTGAGGGCAGATGTAAAGAAGTGCAAAGCAGAGTTTATGTAAATAGTAAATAATGGGAGTAAGTATTTATAGGACAGCAATAATATAATTAAAGAATTAAACAGGTGGCAGGTCATATTTTTTATTTATAGAATGATCGCACTGAAAGGCGATAACCGGGGAAGTGCGAGACAATTAGTTGTTGTTAGTTTGATACGCATTGCTTTGAGTAACCCGACTCTCGCCCACACAGCGTTGAATTTATGGAGAGTATCTTTGGCAACACCGCGATGAATAATGTTACCGTTTTGCTGCAGGTACCTATAATCTCGCCAACTTTACGGTACATTTTAATTATTCAACTCAGTTACTAGAGGGCCAGAGTATCGCCCTCCCAGCACTGAGTAAATTCAAACTATTTCACAATTTAATGATACGCTGCATCTCTTATTATTAGTTACTCTTTGGTTCAGGGGTGTTGGAGGGCGTCTTTCGCTACCAACGCTGCACTTGAAATCGTCTGCCATAGCATATTTGAAAACTATGGAAAAAATGGGATTTCTTGATACAAATCTTTTTCGTGACCCTTATAGTTTGGTAATTTAGTTGATCACCTAAAGAAGTCACCTATTCAGCGCCGCCCCAAGTTAATGCTGCCACTTACGACTGGCAGACAAGTGATGTTATTATTAGATTTCAATGTACTTTCAGCCTGTATTGTCGAATTTTTTGTCGCTTATGGTTTAGTTACTATGTACGCTGCCTCCCGGTCAATAAGGACAGTTGTCCTGAAACTTTCATCAAAAATAATCAAAGCATAGTTAGTATAGGTTATAAATTGGATTTAAGATACGCGTAACCATATCAAAATAAGTATAAGAATCTAGAATGTAACCTATTCACAAGATATGACCGCCTTGCCTAGGCATTTTAAATTTTTCGTAGAGGGTAATTTAATTAGAATTACTGACAAGGGATTATTTATTGTCTTCGTTTTAATTAAAGGTTTTATAAAAGCATAAAAACACGTCAGAGTAGGAAGATCAAGAGTGTATAAAATAATGTTAGTCTTGATACTAAGCGCGAAAGAGTTGGACGGATTATTTTGTAAATTATAATAAATCGTTTGAAAAAAAACTTATTAACGTTTATAATTTTGTACTGCTGTCTGTGCGCACGATAACTTTGTTTAGAAACCTCCGATCGCTTTGAAAATATGTTCTTAAGCATACAAGAAAGCTCGCTATTGTTTTTCAGTGACGTAGAGGGTCGACAAGTTACAGCCCAAAAACTGCCTGAACCTCTAAAAATGGGTCTTTTTATACTTTTTGTTAATAAGGACATATGAATGTCCGGTTTTCTGTGTCAGTGAATATTCCTTAAACCTCGGGCAACTATTAAAATGCAAACAAAATATTTCGCATGCGGATTCCAACTTTTGTATTTGCGCAAGCACATTTTTTTATTTGGCCAGATAATTAATGAAATTTTGTATGTACGCACGGCGAGTAAAAAACTAATACCAAATCAGAAAAATTGTTTTGCGCGTCCCATTTTTATAGTAAATTTAATTTGATAGTATATAGGTAAAAAAGTTTGCCTATAAAACAATCACATTATTTACCGTTTGGTGCTACTGAAGCAAGTTTTAACAAGACACTATATAAGCATCACGGAAATGGACAAATTGGAGAAAAAATTATACACTACACAATTACAATTGATAATATATATTTTGTATAAATTATACAAAAGAATTTGTACATTAACAGTCTAAAGCGTTTATGTCAAATAGATGAAATGAAATGTCGGATCGATAAAAATCAAACTTAATTATTTCTTCACCATAGCTGTAGGGTTCCAAGCTTCATGTATGAAATCATTGTCCAAAACAATCATTGTAGGGTCAACCATTCTCAAAGGAAGTTACCTATAAAAAAAAATTTATTAATATTCACATAATATAAGTAATGACATGGTTGTATTGCAAAAATGTGACTATTCCAAATGAACCGCAGAAAGTAGAACCTCGAAGCCTGTAAATGAGAAACAATACCGGGTATCACTGCGTTCCATTTGCAAAAATTTCGAGCCCACACAATACCAAGAACGATTGCCTCCATAATCCTCCAATCAAAATAGTACACCCCAGGTAAACGAACATCTTTTACTTCGATCGTGCAAATGGAACACAAACTCTACCAACCACTTCAACAAGTAGAACCCAATATCCTAAACCAGTGATTAACGGACTTCAAACTTACCTATTACCATTGCAGCACAGACGAAATCTTGAAATAATGCCCAAGTGACACAACAGTAGATACAGCAATAAAATGTACATGACGCAAAGACACCAAACGAACCCTAATCAGTAACCTACGAACATTGAATACAGATATTTAAATGACTTAACTATTAAGCGATACATAAACAACTGTTCGAATTAAAATATAAAATCTCACACGATGCGAAAAAATTTAAAACCTAATATAGATCAGTGTCTTTTTGTCGAAACCAAATCTGGGTCGATTTTGTGGTTTTAAATATAAAAAAAGTAAAGTACCCAAGGTATACAACTATATCTAACCTAATGAAATTTTAAAACGAAATTGATAGCTTAGTAAAAGAATCGAACATCAATGGTCCGTCCGTTAATACGAGCACGATCCATGTTTTCTGAAAAATTAATTAAGGAAAATATCTCATTTAATTTGTTGGTTTACTAAATCAGACCAGTTGAAAGCCATTTCACAGCATGAATGTAGTGGACAAGACATTTTAATTTTTTTCATAGTTCTCGTCAACAAAGTATTGAAATCGTAAAATAACAATGAAAAAGACATTTCTGTAACACTAATTTTTGAGCAAACTAAAAATTGTATTAACAATGAACGAATATCAGACAAACACTTACCTACCCAATTAATTTCAAACACTGTTTGAGGTAAGTGGAGATCAAGAGTTGGTGAAGTAGTTCAGTCCTAATTTCAGTTTGAATGTTTTGGTCCTACCTCATTTATCTCATAAAATTAGGGACCCACTAGATCAACCTTGCCCGCTTTTAGAAAAAATGTGATTGGCACAAATGCAAAATCAGACAGAAACAAGGAACCCCTCACGGGGCAATAATAAGAAAGGATACTTATAGCACGTTCTGCTTCCCACTGTGAACCAAATACAACAAGAAGACCATTGTTGCCTTTGTCTTCAAACCGTTGAACTTCTCCAAACTCGCTGCATTTTTCAGTGATCATTTTATAACTTGCCGTTGGCGGAAGCTACAATAGAAAATAAAGAAATATTTGCAAGGAATTAGACAATTAACACTCACATTGGAGATCAATATTTTATTTGAATAACCATTTTCGCCACCACCGCCGACGCCGCCTCCACCACCACCAGCATTCATGTCAGTTACTCTTCCTCCTCGCAGCATTTGATTTCCGTTATTTACTCCACCGTATGCATTTTGATTGGGTTTATTACGAGAGTCTCTATCTGCATTGCCAAAATCAAAATTCGAAGATTTATCGTCGAATGATCTGTTTCCACCACCTAGGTAGTTCTTGTTTTGCGATAATACTGAACTTTGAAAACTTGAGTTGTTCTGAGAGCTGCCCAAATCATTGCGAGAGAAGCTTGAACTATTCAAGGAACTGCCTCCTCCCAGATTTCCTGTACCGGTAAGTGCGGCCAACGATTGATTTTGAACAAGTGGATTATTAACCAGACTGGCGGCTAGTCCCAAATCCCCACCTCCCAGACTATTCGCAAGTAAATTACTCGACAAACCACCTACACCCGCAAGGTTAGCAGCTTGCAACACAGCTGCATTTGTACTTAAATTGTTAAGAGCCGAAGAACCGACTGTGCTTAAATTACCCAAATTTCCTATACCCAACGGTACCGATGGAACCGCTCCCAATATACCAGCGCCCGATGGTTGAGGAGGTTGATTATTAACGGAAGGTAAGTTTCGAGCCACATCTCTTAACGGTTCACCGTTGGAACCCAACCCCATTCCTATATCTTTCAAACCGTCTGGTAATTTTACAATTCCTTTATCACCTTCACGATCCATACGTACTGTCATGATACGATCGTATAACACTTGATTGTGGAACATAGAAATAGCTTGTACTGCTTCGACAGGGTGATCATATTCAAGGACAGCAAACCCTCTACTTTTCCCATCTTTATCAGCGGACAAATCAATCCTTTGTACCTTTCCGGCCAACCTAAACACTTCCTTAAGTTTCTTCTTATCCACTTTATAATCCAACTGTAAAGGAATCCTTTGTCATTATTGTGCGCTTTGCGTACAGCAAAACCTCAATCTTACCAAAATAAAAAACCAAATACTAAAAATTCCAATATTTCAACCAGTGGAATCCCATATTACCACCCACATTTCATAACAAACATACACAAACTAGATTTAACGAAGTAAGAAACACAATATGCATCAACAATTCAAGTGTAAATTAAAGAGGTCAACCATAAAAAGACAATGCCCACTGTACACATGTAGATTAGTGTAAAGAGAGTGTTAAACAACATTAGGACATCTTGCATTGTGTTACAAAATTTGTTTGACAACTTAATATTCATTTAGCTCATCCTATATGGAAGAGATTAAGATATGGATTAACAAACAAATCATTAGACTATTCTAAGAACAAAAGTTTGAGAAGCGCAATCACACGTGCCCATTTATTTCAGGGGGGGGGGGGGGGGGGAATTGCACCTAAATAAATAATTGTACAGGGTGTTTAAGGATGAATGATGGCTATCCACGTTTCATTTTAAGTACGGAGATCTCGCTCATTACCATATAGATAGATAGCTGGATAAATGGAGAAAAATGATCCTTGATTTATGAAATACAACAAAATTTACCTCCTCTAAGGTTTCCTAAATATGGCAAAAAATAAATATATAGCATGTTTAAAGAAACCAACAAACCAACAGTTCAAAATTTAAAAAAAAAACTACAAGTATTCGATTACATGTACTTACAAAAAAATAGATATAACAAACATTTTTTATTAGCGTTAATCTAATAACGTAATAGTAATTACTAATGTTGATCACTTATGGCCGTTTGCACCGACAAATTTAAGCGAAGCCTAGCTTAAAATCTATAGCAACCATTGTCTCAATAATGGATGCCATGGATTTTAAGTAGTGATAGAACGATATAACTTTTTTTTGCCGATACGATATATCGGCCGATACCGATATTTACGTGCCGATATATCGTATCGGCAAACAATAGATGGCGTTACTATTTAGACAAGGTCAAGCACAAAACCGGGAAAGTCCCGATTTATAATTATTCCGTTGCAAGGAAACGTTTGGCATTGCTTCATCTATTCTATTTATAGATTAAGTATATACTGTATTTAGAACCTGCTATATTAGGTATATTTTTGTTGTTTTTTTTTAACTTTTTTAGTAAAAATGTTAACTTTAGAATAAAACATTTTATTTTCTTTAATAAAGTATTTCATTTATGCACTGAAGAGTTAAAACAGTTAAAAAAATTGTTTGCCGATATATCGGCGCAATTACCTTGCCGATACGATACGATACCGATAATCGGCAACAATTGCCGATATCAATATCGGTATCGTTCTACCACTAATTTTAAGCTACGCTTAAATTTGTCGATGCAAACGGCCATTAATTCTACAACTTATTTTTTAGCATAATCTTTACAATGGATAGTTTGCACAGTGTTTTGATGCTGATGCGTCTAACTTTTTACAGAAAATAATAAAAGTACATAGAAGCATAATCAGCAACAATTAAAAGAATGCATACTAAACCACGAAAGCGCATTAAGTCACTAGTATAATATTATCAAAAAACAAAAATTAGAGTACCCCTCTTCGTAGCAGGAAGGTCAAAAAAAGTCTTTTTGGTTTTTAAATACCTCTCCAAATAACGATTTCAAAGCCAAAAATCAAAAACGTTAATTATTATGTTAATTTTTCACCATATTTATCCATTTAACCAGCTCTCTACTTATGCTAATAAGAGATCTCTGTACTTAACACGAAATTTGATACCTGTATAACAAACCCGTTTATAGCGAACTCCCGACTATAACGAACTTTTTTGAGGAATTGTACTTTGGACCTATACTCATAATGCATTTTTTTCCTTTATAACGAACCCGCTTAAAGCGAACTATATCTTTGCCGCTAACAGGTAAACATTCCACCTATAATGAACTTACTGCATGAAATAGGTAGCTGACTCGGTCACCGAGTCTACCTAAACCGCTGTGTGAGTCATTAGTCCTACCCACCAATAAAAACCAGGGGCTAGCAATAACACTGCTTTGTACAAAAAATGCAAAACAGCACAAACCAAAGCGAGGTCCGTCTACCAATAGGGTTAACTAAATCAAGAGTCACCACAATTTGTAAAGAAAGGGTTAAAATACTACATGTTAATGAACGTGATAATTGTGATGCTAAAAAGTTAAGGAAGTCTCATCATGAAGAGTTAGATCGATGTTTGACCAGAACAGTCAAGTGGTTTGGGAAGCATGATACAAAATAAAAAATTCAAGTGCAGTCATAGCTGGATTGAACGTTTCAAAAAACGGCATGGTGTGTGCAGTGGAAAAATGGGGGGGGGGGGCCAGGTTTGGTCAATATGGAAACCATGCACGACTGGTTAAATGAAGTGGCCGAAAATTAGGGGAAATTTGTAAACTTACAGATTTTTTAAGCAAGGGGTCTATTTAAGTATTAAGTAGTGTTGTTCATGCACAATTATTTGTTTGTTGCTGTTATTAATTGTTAAACTTGGTTATTAAGTGTTACTTTAATTTGTATTATGTTGAAATTTTCAGTTTCTTATTGCCAAATAAGTGTCCTGAGAATTTCATCAAAATTGATCAAAGTACACTGGGTGTTCATGTATTTATAGCGACCAGCATACCAATTTTAATTTCTAACTCAAAAATGATGTTGGCAGCCCAAAACTATAATTGCCAAATTTTTTCTATATGACAATAAAACGATATTTTGAATTATATAGTAAGAAATAAACAGTTATAAATCGTACAAAAATGAATACTCCATCCAAACACAACTGTTCTATATTTAAACAATAAATATCAAAAGTTTAGCACATGAGCACGTTTTGGTGGGAGATTTGTACAACGTTCACACTTTTGTTCGGATTAATATAAATTGGATTAATGAGTTTCTGGCTGTATAATGCAAAGTCCTTTACAATCCAAAATCGGTAGTTCATAAGTAAAAGTTTACCATCCTTGCAAACATACAATATATTTTAATGCTTGTATTTTATAGTGGGTGGAGTTTTAGCTGATACATACTCTTCCCACTGGACCAACTACACAAATATAAACAACCATTCCTTACCTGGGATTTAAACCTCCTCTTCTGCTTCCACAGTGAATGGAATTGAGAAAATTACAGCTGGAAAATCGACTATACAATTTAAAAAACCAAGAAGTTTTCCAGTTTAGGGGCACCACCATTTGCTTTAGGTACTTTTATTCTTAGAATTGTCTTAAGTTTTGAACACATTCTGTCCAACATCCGTGTATATATCCATCCACCAATCGGAGTTTTGATTTATCTGGATACTAAGTAGCAAAATTGAAACCGTATAAACTGTTACCGTTAAAATACCTTTTAAAATGTCCCATGTTGTTTCAACACCTACACATTGGATTTCATTTACTTTCATGCCATAGGTCAACAATGCGACATAGGACAACCTTATTGACTCTACACTCAAGAAACTTTCATGTCTGTGCTACCTGGATAAGAAATGAGGACCTCTACGACACTAGAAACAGTAATAGTTCCATACAGACATGATTTTTTAAAATTTTCAAACATAAAATAGATTTTTTTATCGGTTACCTCCTTATTGCTTACACAAAGGGATTGCCAACGGATCAAATATCTACACATTACACATTTTAAACAATTTACTTACATTGGCGACAAACACTCTGCTGATTAATGGAAGATTGATACCCAACGAATCCAAGAATGACGGGCTTAAGCCATATGTGTTGCTCCTATCAGAAAAATCTTGATTCGAATTCATTTGATTAGGTGCATCGAATCCACCAGTTGGACGACGTTCATCACGAAAGCTAACTTTGCCATCCTCGCGATCGCGAGCACGTTTACTGGCAGCAGACCCGACGAGATTCCCAAACTTATCTCGTTGATTCCCGTAGTCCTCCTTAATAACCAACTTTCTCCCTTTCAATTCGAAACGATGCATTACTTCAAGACATTTCTTTACGGACGCATTGTCAGAGAACTCGACAATGCCACACCCACGTGGTTTATCAGATTCGTCTACAAAGAGCTCAACAAAGGAGACATCGCCAACCTCCTTTCGGAACAGATCTTTCATATCTTGCCAACGATATTCGTAGGGGATATTAGAAACATAAACGCGACATGGAGAAGATTTGTTGGCACCACGAGCCTTGCCTCTGTCAGGACTTCGATCTCTGCTTTGATCATTAAACCTAGTACGATCTCGTGCAGACCTATCGCGTTCTCTTGAGCGTTCTACGTCTTCCACACTCATTCTTAATCTATTGAAAAGGAGACTTTTAAAACCGGTATTCAACATTTTTAACAAATCTACGATAACAATACACCAATTAGAAATGGAATTACTACATACTGATTAAACGATATATAATAGTAAATGATGTTACCTTAAAACGTAATTTTAATTAAACAAAGGGAGAAGTAAACAGTCACAAAATCACTTGTAAAGTTGTAACGTAATTTCCCAGAGAAGACGCTTACAAATGGCCGCAACCGGAAATGTATTGATTAACGAAACGAATGCCACGCCACGGATGACGGAACTCGGAAATAAAAAGGAGAGGGAAAACTGGCGCTGAATTTAAAGTTTAGTACCAGTAATACATACAATGTAATAGCAATGCAGTAATACATGACACAATTCACACAATGTAACTGAACGTATTGACATTACGGAAACTTTGAATTTCGCAATATTTTACTTCACACGTTTTTTACTTTTTCAACTAAAGGTTGATGAAGGAAAGTCTTGCGGTCATTTGCATGCCTACTCTACTGGTAAAAATGAAGTTCCTGCTGGTCAAATGAGCGCATAGACAAAATTCGCCGGTCGTTGCTCGCCCGTGTAATAAAAGGAGTAGGTAATTCTAATATTCCTGTCGAGAACCTCTCACGGTTCTCCTCTCAATAAGTTTTTTCAGTCCTTTTTTTTTCTTGAAGTTCTCACTAAATCTTCTCCCATTCTCCCGAAATTACATTCACGTTCACTTCATAAATTTCTCGATTTTCAAAGCGCCCATTTGATTTTTCCTAAAGTCCTCGCTCAAGTAAGTAGGTACCTATCTTTCAGATTCATTTATGAGTTTTATTGCTATTCTTACGCTCCCAAACAATTGAACACACTCCGGTTCGGTAAGTAGGTCTGCGAAAAATACGAGCCTTGAAAACACTGCCCTAAAAAACTTTCTAAAGGGCCTCAACATCAGTAAAACCAAAAAGCTCTAGCTAAATTCTTCCGGAAAGCGAATAAAAGGCCGTTCAAGAGCCTTCCATGAGAGTTTTCATTGACTTTCCCATAGAAAAAAAAACAATTGAACGGCCTGGAAACCTCTGAACGGTGGCCTCAGGTCCACCAAAATTAATTGCATAAGAAGTTCTAAACTGACGATATAAAATGTCGCGAAAAAATTTTTCGGCCTCTATTGCAAAAAATTTATTGAAAACGTTTCTTGTGCTTTCGGTAGCTCTTGGGGCATTTTAGGTATAGATCGAATGTCCTTCCCAAAGCAGTAGACCTAACAAGTATAAAACAGCCTGGGATGGATTTTCAGCGGTTTACATTTTCCTAAAATACCTCCTCTCACGCCAAAACCAGAGCATTTCAAACCGGCAACTGCCTAACCGAACCGGTAATGCACGAACCGGCGCGGCGTCGAACCATGCCGGCGGTCGGTCATTCCGACGCTTGTCAAGCCAGCACTCGGTCATACCGGCGGCGCTTGTATATGGGCACTTCTTCAGTTAGTCGATGCAATCTGCAAATTATGTAACATAGACATTTGGAATGATAACTTTTAATATTTTAATAGATACTCTGCGTTTTATGAATCCAATTCACACAAATAGGAATGCATCCTGTGGAACCGAGCACTGGCAATAAGGCATAGCACCGGTTCATCTGCATGAGTTTAGTGGATAAATAGAATAAGTCGATTTCCCAAAAATTGGTGAATAAATAAAGATTTCTCTCTACCAATATAACAACAAGAGACTACAAAATCTATTTGACAATGCTTCTTGCAGTTTTCTTGACAAAATTGGGGATAATTGAAAACTTTCTACCGAGTATGACACGAATAATGCGCATCAAAGTAATGATAGTGGTCAATCAATGAGTTTTTTACTACTTTCCAATGCTGAGTCGTCCTCCCACGGGCGGTTTCCTGCTCGTAATTAAGCGAATTTTATTTTTGACTAATGCGTTAAAAATGTACCTACCTACCTATAGCATATGTCCGTATATTGATTAAAAATCTAAATATAGCAATGGACTATTGTTTATACCATTTCTACAGTTTTAGCAATGTATGCTTTGGCAAAGGTTTTGAAGTAAGTTTTTTAAGCGATATCGAAACTCCTAACGCTTTCCTCATAAGGCCTAAACCATTAACCACATTGATTACGAAGAGCGGGCTTCTAAATCTACAAAGCAAGAGGGCGATAATAATTTGTCGTATCCCGAACAAATACCATCCGCTGTAGAAATTCGTTTTTCTTGGAAAATACAGTTCTGTAGATAGCAAAAGCTTTTCAGCTGTTCACCTTTACAGCGTGTGCCAACTTTTTAGTTACTTTCGGTTCAGTGATTTTGGTAGGAAATGATCAGTGCACAGACAGGCGGAGTGTCGATCATTGACATCTGGGTTCGTGGGAGTCCTAAACGCAGATATCTCTCATTAAAAGTATTGGAGTTCATTCGTAGACCAGAGACCTCTCTTATACTACATATTTCAGGGGGTAAAAATGGTCATTTATGAACCCACAACACTTAGGTTTACACGGAAACACACAATACACCTTGCTTATTAATTAAATAATACAAAACACACTATTACCACATCTTACAACCTAAAACATTGGGTCGTATGAATAAAAGTAAGCAAATGCTTATACTTGCAAAATTCAAAGTAAATACTCGTAAGTGCTCCTTCGCACTGGGCGACTTAGCAGCGTTCTAAGCAGAAGGACAGGACGCAGTGCAGCGCTGCTAAACCATGCTAAACAGACCAGTATGAAGGGGCAGTTACGAGTATTTACTTTGAATTTTGCAAGTATAAGCATTTGCTTACTTTTATTCATACGGCCCATTGTCTTAATTAATATAGTCAATTGCAGTAGTTCAAGATTTTTCATCTCTTCTTTTGTTAAATGTTTGAAGAAATAAGTACTTCAAGTTTAAAATTCAAGTTTCAGTCTTTTTCTTTTCCAAGGCTAAAAAGACCAAGTCAGCCCTTCTTTGGTGAGGCATCGAATACCTTTGTAGCATGAAGAATATTCCCAGCAGTTGAACAACCAAACGCTGCCACTCTGTGTATAACTCGTACATTTCTTTAAAAAAAGCTTCCTTTACCTATTGCAAAGTCCAAAATTACCCATTCACGACATTTCACCTAAGACTGATCTTCTGCTAATTATAAAGGGTATTGACAAATTTTGAAGAATAAATACATTCCTTTAAATTAAAAACATTATTTCAAATGTTCATGCACAATTAATTTTGAACACTCCTTTTTGCTTGTAAAAGATATTTATTAGCCTGGATCATTGAGCGCGGTCAGCAGCGGCTAAGTTTTTCACTCAGCAAATCCGCTGAACGTCTACGCTAATAAAGTCTTACTTGGGGTAGTTTTTGTTAACTATAGGTATCACTGTTAAAAACAGCTCTCAACATAATGCATTTGGATAGGGTCCAAACGCGTGACGTTTCACGCAATGTTAAAAGACTGTTTTTACGTCTAGATTCGTCAATAGCCTTGATGCTAGGAAGTGCTCTCAATTAGATAACGATTAATGACCTAGTTAATGTACATTTGATGATTATGTGGCAGATATTATGATTAGGTTTCCTAGGTAAGTATTTAAACACTTCAATTTCTAATAGGACAAACTTCATTTCACAAAAACATAAGTAATCTTACATTAATAATTTAAATAAACAATAACGCTGATTATGCATCAAGGGAAATGTAGATAATTCGTGCATCATCATACATTTGTTATTTATTTTAATTGTCAGCCGAAACTTATCCAAATCATAGAAGTGATAAACATAGTACATATTAATTAATCTCTTATTTACATACAATGCAGAGATTTATACTAATTATTAATAAACACAAACACAAATATTAGTTTGGATAATTTATGTCATACCTATACAAAATTGGTTGCAAATTTTTACTTGGACAAGAGCAATGACATTCGCTATGACCACCTTAGATTGAAAACAACCTGTAGATTTTCATAATTTGTGATTATAAACAGTCTATTTATAGAAAGTAAACAAGAATTAAACTTTGAGACAATCTACACGTAACGCTTTGAACCAATAGGATGAAGGGAAAGTAAGTGATGCAACTACTACTTACCCTCTCCTTACAAAGTACAGTAAGTTATGAATACTGGTGAAGGAAAGTCAGCTGCAGCATTATACACAATCCATTTGTTGAATAAAGTTAACTTAAAAGTTTGGGAAAGTTTAAACATTAAAAGCCGTCGTCTACATATAAGTAAGTGCAAATAATTTTAGATAAATTACAAACTGTACTACCTACTACTCTTTTTAGATAAAATGGCTAGTATACATGGGGCAGGTATAATGGAAGTACATAATGTTCCAATGACAGCTATTATCCGACCAATTATGCCAGAAGTAAATCTAAATAAAGTGGAATCAATTATGGGAACCTTAAGTAACCCAGAAACTGCAGATCTGATACCCCCTATTGATGTAATGTGGATCACAGGGCGAGAAGGTGGGAATTACTATTACAGTTTTGGAGGTTGCCACCGGTATGTTGCACACAAAAATTTAAACTTACCTACAATAAAAGCTAAACTCATTAAATCTACAATGAACGACCTAAAGTGCTATTTAGGAGCCAGTACGCCCGATCTTAAGTAATAAGTTTGTGAATATTTAATCATGCATAACTCACTCTATGAAATAAACAACCATATATTTTTTATTGTTTTATTTTTATCACAGAACACAAATCCATACTTTACAATTTTACTAATTACGTAATACTCCCGAGGGTGCAGACAATATTGATCAGCTTACCCATGTTTTATAAAACTACAAATTTAAAAACCTACCAAGTGAACTTCTGCTAACCACTTATTTGTACATTATTTACCTATTTATAACAATTTTTCTTACATAAACAATCCTTGAAGGAACCGGTTTGTAGAAATGACATATATAAAAGCTACACCTCATTAAAAATTAAAATAAATGCAATTCAAATACGTCGCCATTATTTAAAGTCTTATTATACCCTCCCACACTAATGGGCGAATTCGTCTATGCGACCACAAAATGTTAGTTGTTGAAATAAAATACAGGATGTACACTGTACAGTGACCACAAGTTTCAATATTACACTTCCTTACAATGAACGTTTTTATATGAACTTTACCTTTTAATAACGAAATCATGATATCAATGAAACCAATATAATTTCTATGGACTCAAGGAGAAAAAATTATAATGTAAATGAGACGGCACTAAGAGGAAAGGAAATCCAGAAAAACCTGAAATATGTATTTTATCCTACTCTTGGAGTATAAAAGGTTTAGGCAAGCATAGTAGCAAGTGCAAAAGGTAGTAATAATATTAAAAGAAAGATCAGGAAATGATTCCACGGTTAAGTGAAGGTTAACCAGTTTGTGAGTGCTATCACACATAATAATTTTCGTGTTTTGCTTGCATTTATCATTGTGAGAAGAATTTAAATGGTTTATTTAAGGGTTGCAAAAAACAACTAATTTTTCCATCGAATTTTACCACCTTATTGCTAAATTTTTGGCGCATTATCCAAAAGGAAAATGAACGAATACGAAAATTGTAAAAATTGGAAAGTAAACTATAATTGAAAAAAAAATATAGTATGTTTAAGATTTGGCAAATATGACCTGAAAGCAACTATCCTTACTTCCATTTTTTATTGTGCATAAATGGGCATCACATAAAGTTTACAGTGTCGATTAGTAGTTTTACAGTAATCCTCAGTAGGTATTCTAAAGGTTGAAACCGACCTACCGTAAATATTGGAAAAGTTGGAGGTAACGCGAACATGTAACTTCAAGTTCGTTTGAGTTCGGGTGCTGAGAATGGTTTGGATGACCAATAGGAATATGACTAGAAGAAGTTCGGGGATTGTAATATTGGATCCTTTCATTCTGTTCTGCGGTTTATTTAGGGTATCCCATAGAATCCAGTACCCAATGGAAATTAAATTTTCCTTTAATACAAAGAGTTGGTTGATTGAGGATGGTAAACAAACTGATGTTCCTGTGACCAGTTTATGGGTTAACCCAATAACTAATTGTCAAAAAGGAATGTAAGGTAAGTACTTACTTGGAGTTGTAACTATACGGATGGTCTTTTGGAAATTGTTAGAAGACAATCATGCTCAGAAATCCCATATCTACAAAAGTGTGCAGAACACAATGGATATCAACCTAAGAATTAGGTGAGTAAGCAGTTCACTATGGAAACCAGAAATGTAAAACAGATATTCTTATGAACGCCAACAGAGTTCTAATGAAACTGTTGCAAAAACAAGAAAAAAATAGTAGCGATGCATTCAAAGCAGAAGATGATAGACTTATTTTTTGTGATATAACCTTACCATCGTGACATATTCCTAGGAAGTACCACCACAACATTCTGTTCTTAACTAGAGCAGAGGACATATATGCTTTTGTATACATTTGTAACATGCTGTGATACCCCAACATCCTTGTGGTGCGTTACCAGATCCATAAAAAGAGTACATCATCAACACAATCTGAAGCAAAAAAAACTCAAAATGCAGCGTTATCAGACAGACGTTTGATAAAAATTGATATGAAACATTGATCATTGGAAATGGGCGATGTTCAAAAAACTATTTCAGTAGGGCCGATAGTTTTCATTATGTGGTTTTAGAGTAAGTTATTCAATTGATATCCAGCATTGACTGGTTTAGATTTAACCCGCGCACTCGAAAAGTGGAGATTTGCATGTACACAATTGTTTCATAAAGCGAAATGAGAAAGTTAATTATTTAAAAATCAAAATGAGTACAGTAAAGTCTTAATAATCCAGAGTACATAATTGGGGCTACTGATACCTCACATAAAAACTCAGTTTACAAGAAAATAGTCAAGCATGATCCATACACAGTAATAGACAATAACGCAGTGATCTATTTGTAGAACTAGGGCTGTGGGAGACGTAATGCAATTGACCTTCAACAGATCCGCTGGCTTGGGGTGAGTAATGCAGAATATTGCAAGAGCATGGCATTTACATAAAAATAAAATAAGGTTTTGAGTTTTTAAGTTTTTGTTTACTTTCCGATTACATACAAAGTGTTTATAAAGGAAAGTATTGTAATCGTGGTAAATTTTCGATATGCCAGTTTGCGATATTCATTTCATTTTTTCTATTTCTTATAATAATCGCGCTACGCGCTATCTAAATATACGGAATGACCCTGTTCATATATTGGTTCGTTTTTTGTGAACACGATAACTGAAAAAGGCCTGAACGATATTGAAATTTGGACGACGAACGCCGACGCGAACGTAAAGTTTATAAATAAGTTTGAATATCCAAGCATTTTATTTGTGGATCGCCCAGTGGGGTTAACTCGAGGGTTAACTGGCCAATTTCAGTTTTTTTTAAATATGTAAGTGTTTTAACATGTTCTTTTGAAAGAATAAGATCGTATGGTAATACCAACCTTTACGCCAGAACAAAAAATGCCCCAAAAATGGTGACCAGTTAACCCCCACTTCACTTCATAATATAAAGCGATTCAATAAGCTGGTTTTTCTGAAATTATGGATATGGACCAATCACCATATTCCAGCAGCTACGAAGTACAGATTTATACAGTAAATATTGTGGTTGTGTGTGTGTGTGGCCAAGGTATGCCCAAATCAATATTTTGTTCACCAAACTTCATTATTACTAGCCAAATAACTAAAGGTAATGGCAGGCGCTCTATATAGATTTATAAGAAGAAAAATGTCCTCCAAAATGACAATTGAATAACCTACGGTAATGGTCTTTTTAAAAATTGGCAACACAGCATAATGTATGACCCGAAAATGCTCTGTAAAAATAGGTAATTGTGTCGGTAGTCTCCTATTGGATGTTTTCATACCAAAAAAGTGAAAATATATTTGTATAATGTTTTATTGGTTTATATTTAGTACTCTTTGGTGTACGTTTCATTTTAACATTTAATTCTCAAACAAAATTACTAACAAATTACTAACAGTAACTAAGTCTCCATTTTACTTTAGATGCGTTCGATTATCCGTTTCAGGAACAGGGTTGCCAGATGGTTGGGATTCGTCTGGATTCTCCCAACATTTTGCTCAGTGTCCAAACTCCCAACAATATACAAAGTAACCAGACAGTTTCTCATAAATTGTTATTTGATCGTTTTTTAATAACAAAATCTCTCGATTTCAGTTAAAATAAAAAAATGTCGAACCTGCCCATTACGATTAAAAAAATGGCGAACACTTGCAAACAGTTTGACTATTAGCAATGCGTTCAGCAAACATGCTTATGTAGCGCCTACGTTTTGCAAACAGTTAGTTCTGGTGAACACACCCAATAACTGTACAATAAACGAACGGTATCGAGGACGTGGCGTGTCAACATAACTTATAAATTTTGAACATTTTGGTTAGTCAAATACTGAAACATGGGAATGTGTAGATTGAAGACGCAAATAGTGTCCCAATTATCCTTATGAAATCGCAAGCCAAAACAATCAATCAGAGAAGACACACTGCACTCTGTTATAATCAACCGTACATTTGGACTATGAAAGATTAAACTGAAGTCAACATTTATTCTATCAAACGTTATATCTATACTGTATTATTATAGTTATTACTTCCTGGTATTTATGCAAGGCCAAAGACCAAGATAATAAAACCTTAACATTGTATAATATATTTGATGAATTGTTATTATGGCCATGGGTACACAATGGGATATAAAATAAAATGATTTTCATAAAATTGTTTAACAAAAATTTATTGCTTGACATTGTTCACATTTTGCAATATGGACTGGCCAAACGTAAACATAATCAGTTTATTAATCATTTAAATACTTACTCTGTACACAGTGAAGCAATTGAGATCCCAAAATCATTTTCTTGTACAAATTCAAATTCAGACCCCTCCCACGAATAATGCAAATATTTACGATATGACAACATGTAACATCCTGATACTTTATTACAATTACCATTTCCATTAACGGCTAGCGATAATAATGCTCACTGTCTATTAAGTGTCACAAATTACGTAACTGCGAAAATACGTAAAACTGTATGAATATGGTTATCTTGGTAAAAAAAATTATTAATACCTCTCTTGTCTTCCTACTCAATACTACTAAATAAAGCTTTAAACATCCTTCTAGGACTGTACTTAATTAACGATTTCGTGTATACGTATACTATATAATTTACATTAAACGTGCAATAAATTAGTCTAATTCAACCGACAACAACACTTAAAACAAAAAAAACATCATCGTGTGACATGCTCATCAGTATTTGTACTTATTAGTATATTAGTTCCATTATTAGTAATTACCCTTATAATCTGTGGTGTTTTTATGTTTTGCATGACTTTTGCGCATAAAATAAGGTTTGTAGGTTCGTCGAACTGTAAACTTTTTGTTTGTGTTATTCATACCATGATACATATCATCTGAAGTGTAAGGTTCTTGAGTGGTATTAGAATGTGTTCGCAAATGTTGCGGTATTGCACCATAATTAACATGCAATAAGTGAGTGTCGACAACTTCGCAGTCAATCTGCATGAGAGAAACAGTGTGGGGATCAGGCGACGAAGTAACTGGAAAATTTTGTTTAATGTTAAACCAAATGTCAATAAAATAGGCGTTTTCCAAAAAGTTTTAAAAGTATCATTATACAACTTACCGTTTGACAATATCGAAGGTAGCAGTAGAGATAATTTGGGCCTCCTAGTTTTATTATGGTTTAATGCAGGCAAGAGGAAATGGTCAGAATTCAAAGAAACCAAATAGAAAGTGTCATCCTGCCGATTGATAGCTTCAAAAAATTCCGCATATAGTTGGTCTATTGTCGGTGAGAAGATCTGAAGTTCGTTACTCATACTGGTATATCCTATTCTGCGCTGTCGTCTACTCGTTTTGTACAGCAATGGTGAATATAAGTTTGAGCCATCCACATCCTTACCATTCTTTTTAATAGAATCTTTCCTTTTAGGTCTCTTTCTAGATACTGTTCGGTATATATCATTTGAGATGTTGTATGGTTTACCAATTAACCTACAAAAAGTACTATATAACAAACATATTAGGGTTAGAGTTAATTTTAAACAAAATTCGTTAAGTTACCAATAAAAATTTGTATCCTCTAGTTAAATTTCAAAATACGATCCATAGTGATAAGCAACTTTTTGTACATCCTGTATAAAAGCCAAAAACATGTTTGATCACACTACTCATTATTAACAACTACAATAAGAGAAATTTGAACCAAACTTAAGATCTTGACAAGATTTGAAATTTAAGGCTCAAGATCGGACAGAAGCTCCAGATTTCAATGGACTTTATTTCACATGTTTCCACAGACTCCAGTAATTTTGGAATGCTAAGAACCAGAGAGACACTGTAGAGGCTAATGGGTGGAAGTAGCAGCAATGGAACAAGCAAGAGGAACGCAAAATGCATTTTTTACCTCTTTCAGCCAAATGGATGAGCGTGAATACCGAAAGTGGATAAATGTAAACGCTAAAAAGTGAAGAACAGGTATATGCCGTTTTTACTGCTGTGCATACTTTGAATTGATTAAATGTGGTATCATTGACCGAGAAACAAAAAAAACAAAAAAAAATTTGCACGTAATTGTAAATTATGGGACCAACATAAAGTTTTTCGAAAGGCCATAAAAAGGTCGTAAGTTTTATATAGTAAATATACGAAGAACTTGTAGTTTTAAAAATAATTTCATTTATAAGAAAAATTTGGCATTTGCAAGTGTCAGCTTATTGTCAAAATTACTGCTTAAATTTTGATTTCAGGCTCTACATCTTTTATTCTGGGTAAAGTAAAAATCAAATATTTCATCTACTATAAAACAATTAAACATAAATTTACAGGGTGTTGTCATTGTTCATATCAAAAATTTCTTTTTTTTTAAATAGAACACCCTGTATATTTTATTGTAATCTTATTGTTCCTCCAAAAACTATTGGTAATAATGCCATACTTACCTATCTCTGATACTTTTCAAAAGGTCTTGGTTTTCCTGGTTTTTATATTCTAATCTTAATAAGTTATAATTTACATCATTATGACAGTAGGCAACTTGAAACATACACACTACACTAACATTTAAAGAATAGAGTCCCTTGTAGTGGAAAAAAAAAGTAGGTAATTTCGATTTAAGTACCTATTGGAAATAGCAGTCAGGACATCATGTATGTGACACAGAATTAGAAAAATTAGTTGAATTGTCATTGTTAGTTATTGTTGCCCTTGAATTTAAAAATAAAATTATCCCGATTTAAAACCAAGATCGAGTGTATTTTAGAGAGATTAATAAAAGACAGTATATTGCACAACCACTACATATTTTACGCATTCCTACACGCATTAATATCGCTGACAAAAAGCCACCTAACGTTTAATCACTTAAAAAATCGTCTGATTGGTTAGGATTTGAAACAATCACCAAGCTGATTGGTTGAATATTAATGGAGTTTATTAATTGGTGTAAAAGTTGCAGGTAACTTTTGCCGCTGTCAAAGTGACAATTGCACTGCGGCTTATGCGATTTTTCATACATGAATTAAATTGTCACTTGAAACCGAAAAACCATAACTATTATGAACTAAAAAAAAGATTTAACACAATGATATTTAGAACTAGAATATGAATCAGAACCGTATTTCCAATAGGTCCGAACCGTTGGAACTGGGAAAAAAAATTGAAACCAGAACCGCAAACTGGACCAGAACCGTATTATAACTATTTTTTCGATAGAAGTGTCAGAACCAGAACCCTTATTTTTAATAGGTCCAGATTCCTGGTTTGAACACCCAACATTTTTAAAGCAGTCTGCAAATTTTTGTAATTCTTAAAAAACGCGCTAATAAAATTGACTTTCGCCTGTATTTTTGATCAGGGAGTTAATGCAGCAGTACAGTTCTTACAAGCGCTCGCGTGACTGCACCGATCTGCTGGGAGTAATTACTCTGGGGGATTTTTTTTTACAAAAATCTGGAAGCGTTTTCTTGGAGCCAAACCCTCCGCGCGCGAATCTTCCTAAGAGCAAATTTACCAAGGCGAATTAGTTTCAACCATGATATTCCTAGAGCCTATCGGCTATGGCACAGTACATGGACAATTTGTCTACTGGTCACAAGGAGTTGATTCCGTCTAACTCTCTACCTCAGCGGCGTCACAACTCCTTTGACGCAATGCATGTGGGAAAAGCTCCACAGATGCCATCCTTCACACCAATAGACAACACGCCCTAGCGCATTTGCATTTTTTAAAATGAGCTAAAGCGCATTTTTAAAATGTTAAAACACTAAATCAACAAAAATTTCGAAATAGTTTATTGTCCCCGATATGCGGAAAATCGTGAGCGGCGACGCAATTTAAAATTTTCTGTACCTACCTATGCAAATCTTGAGCTAAACGAACATTTTCCGTGTGATTCACATGAACAGGACAAACAAGGACATTCGAACGTTTAGTTTCATTCTTTTCAAAGCTGTTGTCCAAATCAGCTGACCAAAGTAAATTTCGGCTACGATAGGTATCAAAGACGCTCGCATCTCGTTCTACCATAAGCCTGTTATTTCTCAATACACTGGGATTCCTAACATAAAAAATATTATCATGGAAGCAGCTGCACCGAAATACTTACTGAAAGTAGTTTAAATTTAAACCCATCACGCAGACAATGGCACACACTGCTAAAGTTTTTGTGAACGTTTTCGTTGTCGGTAAATTAATATGAATTTTCCTTTGCACTTTGTACACCTCCAACTGATCCTTCAGGTACCTATTCTCCTAGAAACAGATTATTATAATCTCTTTCTTCTAAATTTGTAAAGAAGGTATTTTTAGCAATGCATGAAATGAATTTTGATTCAGTGGAAAAATTTTGTAAAGTGAAATTATGAGTATATTAGAGCAGTTTCTAGAATAAAACCGTACAAAGCAGTTTTTGAAACTCCCTTAATTTATTATACATTCATTCTTATGTGACTGTTCAGCTAAGAATTGGCCATTTCCCATTAAAGAATGAATGAAGGAAAATTTTGTTTGAACGAATATTTTTTAAGTAATTACAGTAGAGTTCCGATTATCCATGCTCCATGGGACCGGACGAAGCACGGATAATACAAATATTTCCATTTTGCCACTTTCAAAAGAAACATGCACACGTGTAGCATAACAACTCGTCTCTAGCACGCAATTAAATCTGTCCCATTCGGCATGCCATGCGGCGGTCTCCATCCAGGCATATAGGATTTTCCGCTGAGTGATTTACGGTACACTGTTTTCATTAAAGTTCAAAAATGTAATTTCAATTAAGGAAAATCACGGTACGGATAATCTGGGTTCTACTGTATCTCGTACTGTATATTTGATTATAGGTACCGAACGTATATTTAGCTCTACGAGTGAAAGTTTATTTATAATTTTGTTGAAAAATGCAGAACTGAACAAACTTTTTTAAGTTAAAATCACATTTTCTAGATTTTGAAATTCTGGAAACTTTAAAGCATCAAGAAAGGATTTAAAATGACTGGACATTTTCAGGATTCATGGGAAATTCTCAGATTATGTATTATTTCAAGGAATTTTTGGAAATTATAAGACACTTCACGATATCTTAGATAATACATACAGCAAGAGTATACCCATCCTAAATATCTATCTCTGCTTACCTTAAGTAACCTTTGGTTTTCTTCAGTTAATGATTGCACTTGAAACTCTAAAGATGTCATGTAATCTTTCTTCTTCTTTCTCGATAAGCACGCAGATTCCCGGTTTTTAATCATCCTCTGCTGTCTTTTTAAAGCTCTGGCGTCGATTGTCTGATTCCTTACAGGTGATATAGTAAGTGAAGTCTCATCAATATTTTGTCTGAGAGGTGATAGCGAGGGTACGGTAACGGTATTAATGTTGTTAATTGTCACTGGATTAGTATTGGTAACGTTACTACTGTCTAAAGGAACTGAAGTCACTACATTATCTAATATAACAATATTTTGTGAATTTGACGCATTTGTTGCAGGTGTGGTCGAGACAGAGGGAACCAACAAAATTTTTTGCTTGGTTTTATTTGATGGAATAATGTACGGGGCTGTAGAGCTGACTGTAAATCGTTTAGGTGATAATTTGGTAACTTTTACGTTTATGTTGGACAGACTCGTGGGTTGCGACTGATGCGTTGTCGCAAGTTGGGCGTTACTATATAAATACGGTTTCGAATAAATCACATTTTCTGATGGGGTACTAACTTTAGTATAGATTTTATTTGGGGAAGAACCGGTTGAAATAACTTCGAAGGAGTTTTCATTAATACACTGAAGAGAAGGCTCTACCTTTACTTCAGCCTTAGCATTGGGAAATGCCTCTGGTCCATAATTCGATAAGTCAAGCTGCTCGAGATCGTTTAATTCCTTCTTCACATCTTGCCATTTAAATTCTAGAGCTGTAGAGCTTATCTCTGACAAAATTTCGTCTGTACTTTTATCTAGAAATGTATTTAACAAACTCATTTCATCGTGACCGGCATTTAGTAGCAACGGAATATCCAGTTCCGATGACAGTTGTTGTAAAAAATCTTCCTCTAAAAGTTTTTTAAATATTATCACCACTCCCATGGGAATAGTCCCTTACCGCTCATAAAGGAGTCATCCCCAGACGATTCTGGAGAGCTTTTAAAAGCATACTCATCAATACTTAACGGTTCATTGGCTGTCAACATAATTGCAATGTATTAAACAATTTTCTTTAATTAATAATTAAGAACGCAAAAAAAGCCGGATAGTATTCACCACACATTGTTTGCTGACGTAGTTATTACTTTTAATTCGTACTTCCCTAGTTCTAGTTTTTGGTTGCAATATTATTTCAAAAGTAAAGGTTGGCAGCACGCACCAATTGTCAAATTTAAAAATTCCGCTTGGCAGCACTGACCTTAGTGACAAATTCTTCAGATTTCATACATTTGGTGTTTTCTCATACATTCTAATTGTTACACACTATGCAGTGTTCATGGGTCACAATTTGTATCCCCAGGAGCCCTCTATTTCTTGAGTTCATAGGAACAGGATTAGGGAGAGAAAGAGGGCAGAGTTCTCTCGGAAAACCAATCAAGAATAGGTTACTTTATTTTACTAGAGAACTCCGCCCCCTTTCTCTGCATACTGCAAGTGAAGAACATCGGGACGAGACATATCTATTGGAGATAAACCATTGCCACCGCTCGGGATAAACCCCGTAGTTTTGAGGTTATTCAATATTTTCACAAAAATAGTTACACATTAATTAATTACATTTTATAAACCGGTGTAGACCGTGATAATAAAAAACAAAAGAATGCTCTTTGAGCCTTTTTATTCGCAAAAGTTGGTATAACTTGAAAATTTTTTTTCAGCATTTAGGGATAATTCGTAAAAAAATTGTTGTTACCTACAATTTTAAAATTAGACTTCAAACTAGGCTTTAGGCGGATTCACAACATACCATGGGCCCGGGGCATTTACCCCTTATCCCCGGTATCGGCGGCCCTGGATATAATACAAAATTATTGCAGAAGCCATAGAAACCATTATAAGTTTCTGAAAATTCTGTAGGTATATTTTTTGTTGTGGTTTGCGCAAAATCCGCCACCTGTGGCTTATATCAACAGGTTTTATAACCGTTTGCACCAACAAATTTAAGCGGAGCTTAGCTTAAGCGTTGCTTACAATCCATGGCAACCATTGTCTCAATAATCGTTGCCATGGATTTTAAGCTACGCTTAAGCTCAGCTCCGCTTAAATTTGTCGGTGTAGTATTCCTTTATGGCCAATACAAATACTAAATGATTTATACTTGTGCCTTCGGAGAAATGTCCAAAAATTTTGCAGTCTCCTCATGAAAAAAGTTGCCAAAGATTGTAGACAACTTAAGTACAGTTAAAAACTAATTCTAAAATCCAAAATCAAATTTTTTGATGCCGGTGAAAAGTTTTTGATTTGAGTTTAAGCATTTTATGGAACAAAGATTTTCGAAAAATTGTTACTTACTACCAAAGTTTCCCGCATTGTACCAAGTTTCGTCACAGACAACACATAGTATATGTTGTCTGTGGTTTCGTTTATGAATTTCTTTTGCATTTCCTGATATTGCCTCAGAATTTGCCATATTTTCTTAAAGTTTCGTTACATTTTCCAAGAATTTCCTCAACCCCTTAGCCAGATGTTACTCGTACAAGTTTAACCAACCTTTACGAAATTTGCTTGACACTTATTGTATGTTCGCACTATGTATGTCAAAGTTCTTCCTGTAATTCTTCTGTACCTTGTGTACGATTTTAGCGAAGTTGGATACTTCTGTAAAATTTGTAGACATTTTAATAAAGTAACGCAGTTAACATTTCCCCAATTTTGTATAATATAAATTTCCTCGTTAATTTCTTGAGTGAGGGACCATAATTTTTTCCAGGATTAACATCACGGTTTACAAAAACAGAGTAGTAGAGTGAATCGTTGGTACAGGAAGAGATCAATAGTTTCTTTGATGAAAGCAGATGGTGCTGAAAAAAAATGTAGTTTTAGAAAATTGCTGCTATTAAAAGAGGGTCCAATTTCTTTTGTGTCAGTCACTGAATTATATAATTTAATCTACTTTTTGTTAGTGATTTAACAATGGCTCTTCTTTTAATTTCTGGCACTTATGAATTTATCCTAGTTCACAAATGCATTGGATATCAAAACTAGTACTACACAAAATAAAATTTTTAAGAATTTTAATATTAAAAATTGTTTATTTAGATAACTTTTACAAGGAAGAAATTTAAAGTCATTAAATAAATGGTCCAGTGTATTTTTCATCTATGGTACATAAATATTTTTTAAAATGTGAACATCTACATCTTCAACTTATTGTAAACCATTGTCCATTACCATAACAAGTACTACTACAGAACTAATAATAAAATAATTTAAAAATCTGAGATCTGATTATCATCATTACACATCATTTAAAAATTTACAAATTAAGTACCTAACGTATAATGAATTTTTATGTAATAACCGACTTACTCGTTGTAATTTTGATTTCAATTAAAGATTTCATCGTTACTCGCATTACATAATTCTAGTTATTTCATTATTAATAAAGCACCCCTAGGCCACGTTAAATAAATTTGTGTTTACATCCTAGTCATACATTACATTATGGACAAAGAACTTTCTTGTACCAAATTTCATTACCGCTTATCAAAAGAATTTTAGTATTATAACCTGAAGCACATCAATCATTTTATATTGAACGGATCTTGCCCTTTACCACACCTGCTCAATTTAGAATATTCAATAATTATTCCTTTGAAAAATTAACCGGAAATAGGATTGTGTGGCCAAACTGTTTGGCAAACATGAATTAACCCATAAATCGGCGTTAGTATACATTTCCTTGTAAAGAGAATTTTTATTTAATCATACTGCAAAGATTTGTTAGAAGTGAAAAATCCCTAAGTGCCATTTTACAAAGTATGTGTAATAAATGTTTAACAAAGAAATCGTGTATATTTAGTTTTACGAATTTTACATAAAATTGTATATTAGAATTATTGCCATTTAGCAGAACTATCACTTAGAATTCAGTCGTTTTTTTTATACATGTAAAGTTTTTGCGAATTCATATTATTAAATAACTGCATTCAATTCTTCGACTAAATTGGCAAATAAATTTTTTTATTCACTGCAAAAATAGAAACTTCAAACAACACTTCATTAACAGTAAATCTAATTATTGTGTAAAATTTTGAACAACTTGAAGGGAGTTTAAATCGTACGCACTTATTAATGATGAAATGACATATCAGGTGTGAACGTGCCTGTAGAATTAACAATTTCTATAAAGAATATGTACAAAACGCCCTAACAAAACCATACGATAATTAGCGAGTATTTTTCATCTAAATGTAGTAATAATGGTCTTAATATTAAGGGCCTTGGCTACAGAAATAATTGGCATCAATGATTTTTTACACGTTTCTTTACACATCAGTCAGTCAAATATTGTAAAATTAACTTATAATTAAAAAAGAAACGTATTAAAATACATGTGTTCTACAAAAAAGTCACTTATGATCACACATAGTATTTCCAGAGGACTTACACGTTACGTGTCACAAAATATTCTACTGTAATCCACATCGATGCCCTTTGTGATTTGTTCTAGTCTTATGCAAACCTAATACTGTACTTGCCCCATATAAAAATAACCTTACGTTAAATATGGCTACTGATCAAATATGTGAATTACATGTGTAGTTTTTGCATGAGATGATATATTCAATGCTATTGCATTTATGATAAGTTATCACACCTGGAAAACGAGCAAATATCGTACCATCAACTTAACAAATAAGCTTAAAAGTAAATAGTTATATGACTAAGATGTGTATAAAGCTGTAATTGAACAATTTTTCACAATTTATTTTATTAAACATAAATAAAGAAATTATTAATTCGTATTTATGCTCTTCTGCCCTTAAATCACAAAATATCACTTAAAAATTACAGCACTATCTTTGAAGTTATGAATAAATTTCTTAACAAGTAGGGCGAATATAGCAATGTTGTAAAATAGTCTCTAACATAACAGGTATTTCTGTAATAATTAAAAAAATAAAATTATGTACATACTTTTCAAGTACATACATACAACATATGAATTTTTACATTAAACAAAAGCGTTTAAAGACAATTAGTTAATATACTATCTCTACATTTTTGCTCAAGTATTAATTAAAATTGACTACAACTCATATTAAAAACAAGTCCAGCATGAAGAGGTAAAAATCTTTTTACAGATTGAGACTTATGTAACATTCTGTGCGTATATAATTTTATTCCACCCTATACAAATTTGTGAGGAACAATAGAAAACGATTTCGAAGGCTTCAGGAGACCATAAATAGATCACGTCAGGTACCAAGTGAGCCAAATTAATGAGTGAATTTCTGAATGTTATTAATTGAATGAGAGCACTGTCTATATGATGCAGCCAGGTACTGAGACAGCAAGGCGACAATGGCTAACTACTAGGCTACATCTGTTGCTACCTAAAAAAGAATAAAGTGAGGTTATTAACTGAAATCAAAAATCAAATGTAAAATTTATTATAAATTATAAGGTGGGTACTGTTTACAATAGTGATCGTAGTGGTACGCTTCAACCCTAAACAAAGTTATAGCTGGCCGCACAATACACATTATTTTCATATCCAATTCGCCAGTAAAGTGTGCAGAGATTTTCATAAACTAGGTACCTATTTCAGAAAAAAATGTTTTTAAGAAAATTTAGTAGAAAATACTTTTAACAATAACGCGTTTTTATAAACATATACATTATATGACCAATAGTGTTAGAACCACTTAAGTTCAGTCCAAGCGTAATCTGAAATGAATTCTGGGGTGACAAGCACCACTCTCCCAATGATAAAATCTCAGATATTCATTTTATGGAGACGAGCCGACCCTGCAGGTGATACAACAATAAAAATGGTCCGTAATCTAGTATCCTACCAGTAGACCTAACATCCACCTTTACAATACTTGAATAAGTTTCTATGAAATAATAATCTTCAATGGTTATATCATGAATTATTTGCAAATGAGAAATATACACTGTCGGAGGGCACTGGCTGTGGAGTGTATGGAAGCAATGGACAAAGCTGAATTTCTTTTCATGCCTTTCCTCCTTTTCCCTCCCCATTTTGTGCCATTTCGCTTCATGCCGATACTGTTTGCTTTCTTTTTCACTATATTTACTTTTTTCTTTTCATTTTGCAAATTCTTTTCTTCTACTGCCCAGTATCTTTATCAATTTCTTTGATAATTTTTTACGAATAAAATGAAACCAAAGGTTGGTTTCGACAGCGCAATGGTTTGTTGATAAACATTAGTTCTATTTAGCGTTAGGTGTTTTCGACAATGACAACAAGTGATAAAATCAATTATAGTCCGAGAGCTGGTAGACACTTTTGGGTAGGTATTTGTGGCACGCTGAAAACTTCAATATTTCTCCAAGAATAGCTAAACACAGAATTGCAGACCTGACTGAGGAAGAGCGGGGATAACACTTTGCCAGGCGCCTTCAAAGATTGAAAAAAATAATGTATACTGCAATGCATGATTAATCTTACAGCGGAAGGTATTACATAAATTATTATTGATTCCAAGCAGTACGATGTATTCTTAAGACTGCCTCATGAGCGACAAAGATTTTTAAATGGTAAATAAAATTGGAATCTATGGCATGTGATTATAGTAACTTTGATAAGTACAGTAGACTCTCTATAATCCCGCACTGGGCCAGTCCGGCACTCCACTAAACCGGCGTACATTATTGAAACTATCTTTATTTTTCATTTTTTAATTTGGTACTGCTCTATAAAAATATTATTTCTTAGAGATCATTTTTTATTTTTAATATATAATAATAATACCTATAATACCATTTATTAGTTGTTTTGGTACAACACCTGTTTGTGTATTTTAAGTGTTTTTATTTATGAACTTCCTCCAGTAATCAGACATTTTCACTAATCATGCAGTTATCTATAAATCTGCCGGATGACTGAGAGTCTACTGTACTCCATCCATGCAATTTCAATTAAATAATTACATTCATTTATTAGAAATGATAATTTGATCTTAACCTAATTGTTTCCATCATATTGTCAGTAACACCTACAGGATGACCAAAACACTGATTGATTATTGTTTATTAGTTGTTTAAATTGTTCTTAACCAATTTTCAAGACCTTACTTTTCATGTTTCATCTTGTACCCTTATAACTTTCTAGTGCATTAGCACATCAGCAACAAGTTTTTTTTGTATTTGATGGATGAGGACTGCCCTACACTAATACAACTTATTATAAATAATGATAGGCAGTATACCAACATTTAAGTATAGAACTATGAAATTTAATTCTAGTAATTTTTCCCTAGTAAATCATCCCAAAACTAAATAATCGGTTGGTCTCTTACCTTGGATAACACAACAATATACTGCCCTACTAAGAAAGACCCCCGTATCTCCAAAAATTTTGAAAACTGAGATACTTGCACCAATCGCATAAACGTGATTTATACAACATGTTTACACAGAGAAAACCCCGCATTTTAGATTTTTAAACATTTTGTGATTGAAAATAGTTTCCCCGTAAACGCCAAAAATAGCCTTTATACTTAGCAAAAACCGGGTATCTTACAATATTTAGCAATAACCTGGTATGTTGTTAGTAGATGCGGGCTTTTAACATAGGAAACTGAACATACTAGGTTTTTTCTAAGGAATACGATAAGACCGCGTTATTAACACCGCCGGTGTCATGTTTTCACTAAGTAATTTGCCGCGCAAACAATCATTTAATCGCTTTGTTTCGACCTGTCGGCATAGTTAATTGATCCTCATTTTTCATGTTATTATTTAAAAATTGTGTGTTATAAATTTAGTGACAGTTTGTGGCCAGAATTTTGCTTTGGTAAGTTTATATTTTATAATACCTACATTTTAAGTTTGCTAATTTTTAATTTGTCTGTAATTCATTGGCATTGTTGAGTAATTCACAGAAAGTTTTTGTGTACCTAGGTATTTTATTATATAATATATATAATTTTTGGCAAGAATTACCTACCTCCGACGAGCAATAAACAGTGTTATTTCCTGTCAAAATTACCCTCTAATGTTTTTTTTTCATATTTCATCTATTTCAAATAAAGTTTTTTGTATATATATTTAAATTATGTTTTAGGTGTGCTCAAAAACGACACTACTAAAAAATTAATAATTCGCCGCAAGCTATAAATTTTACAATAATTATACGTAGTCAAAACCAAGTTTAAACCAAATTTGTGTTATACGTGGTTTTAGCTAAGTAATTGTAGTGTAATTCATTGCTTTCTCAGCCCGTATGTCGCATAACTAGTCGCCATTACCTACTTTTGCATTTTCTTTTCCCAAAAAAGTTTGTTGTAACATTACAAATAATATCATGAAGCATCTTATAATGTAAGTCAAGCAGAAGCCCAACGAAACACGCAAAAACCTTTGAACGCGGTTTTCTCAAAAGTTGCTTTAATGGAGATGCGGGGGTCTTTCTTAACAGGGCAGTATATCTGTTCTAAGCTCTTATTTAAGAAATTAGGACAATAATTACGAGTGACGACAAAATATTTTTATTTCGCGCACGCAGATTTCATTATTTGCCTTCAGAGAGTATCAACACCATATTATCTACAACTGCAGGCAATCTTAGTATCTTAGTAAATGATACACTAGAGAAAAGACTTCAATCATAGTGTCTACTTAATATTCACATACTTAATGCAAAGTAAAAGGTTGCAGGTGGAATTCAAACTTTTTTCTAATTTCAACTTACCTATGACCAATAATACCGTTCACAGGTGGCGATACTGTTGGAATCATTTCCAGTTCTGCAAGAAGGGGAAAATGATCTGAGAAGACATGAGGGTGTGGACAGCCAACGATTTTGTTATCTCGTAACCAATCTCCTGATAAAGGTCCTAAGAGCCCCAAAGGTGTCATTGTGTTTTTTGAGTAAAAAATGTAGTCAATAATTCCTTTAAAGTCAAACCTACGACATAAGTTGTTAATATAGAGCATTGTGCATCGAATGACTTACGTGTAATTTGTAAATGGCATCGTCTCCTCGCTGTAAGCAGATGCTAGTTTAAAGGAATGTGCAAATTCATTGGATTTATCACAGCTCGAGATCTTTTCCAAGCATTGTTTGTAACTGAGATCTTTAAAATCTTTATGATCTAATGAAACCTTTCCAGAACTAAGAAATTCAATTACTCCGGAGTCAGGAAGCGAATTAAAATCACCGCATAATACTAATTGAATATTACTCGCATCGATATTCATATTTTCAGCAGCTTTCAAAGTTTGAGCTGCTTCGTCTAATATTGCCCTCAATTCCTGACTTAACATCATTGTCTGAATTAATTTCACATCACAAAATTCAGGATCCCAATGAATGTGTGCTGTACAGACTAGGAGTGGTTGTTGAACTAACATAGAATCAGCGGGAACTGTTAAAGAAACAAATGTGACATTTTTAAACTGAAATTTAGTCAACTACCATTGTCCCAAGCCGGTTCCGTTGTTTGTAAAAGAGCGGCTAAACCAATGTTGTCCTTTGGCATAACCCGATTTAACATGTGATCTAAACCGTCAGCATTGGCCATTGCAAGTTGATTAAATTCCACTAAGTGTTCTTTTACTAACGTAAATCTACAAGAAAAATTAGACGTTATGTATTTCCTCGTTCAATTTCTTACTTTGATGTTCTATATAGAATTGCACACCCATCGACATATTTCCTTTCATTTTCTGCCATTGTTTTTGCTCTTGATTTTGGAGAAAATATGCCATCGTAACCATCCTGTTTTAATTCTGGTAGAAAGAAAGAATAAAACTGGTCCATTTCAACTTCCTGTAAATTAATAATATCTGCGCTGTAATGTCTAATTTCATCCAAGATTCCTTTTTTCCTATAGTCCCAATTTAATGCCCAACTTGGACAATAACTATACATTTGTCTAGTAGCATATTTATCGCATAGTACGTTGTAGCACATCACAGTAAAAATACCTACAAATAAATTATGTAAGAATTTCGAAAGTAATGCAAGAATCCACAACGCCCACATGGAGTGCGAAGGTAAATGTTAATGGGTGGAGTATTCATTCATACAACTTCGGGAAGTTGTTCAAATAAATACAGGTGCACCAATTTCAATAAGACAATAACAAGTACTTACAGGTAGGACGATTCCTTGTAGGTTTTGTAAGAGGAATCCATGGCCTTTGGGGAGGTGCAGGAGTTGTAACTGTAACAAAAAAAAAATTCAAATACAATTCGACTGATAATGTTTAAAAGATTTTGACTGTATTGCACTATAAAAGATTACTTGTGATTTAAGTCAAGGACATAGAAGTTGAAAGAACTTTAAAAATTTACACAATTACTCATGTTTGTATAACAATTAAATTATGACATAATGAAAATGTGTATTGTACACATAATTAAATTTGCGAAATAAAAGAAAATGACCTTTATTCAGGGACTTATCGCAAATCCGAAACAAATTTTTAAGTTTGCCTTGTGGAATTTGAAATTAGGATTTACATCTTACTGTAGATGTAGGTAATATAGGTCACTTCCCACTGTATCTGATAGAAATCGACAATGATAGGTAAACTATGAGAACTAGACGCGAATCGTTCACCTTGTACCAAATGTATGAGAAAACAAGAATAAACCATATGATGGATAAAGTCACATTATTTTGGTAAGGGCCATTTGGAAACATGTAATGCATTTGTGAAGATGTTTCTGAATTCGAAATTAATAGATGTAGAAATGATTTGCCACGAATGGACTAAATGGGGAGAACTTTGGATGATCGTAATTATTTTCAATTTTGCACAAGTTTCGGTTATACTGGAAGTTGACCCACGCTTATTTTAATATGTATTGTTAAACTTTACACTCATATTATGGACGCTGCCTATGTACTCAGTACGCAAATGGAAAAATAGAAGTCAAAATAAAAAAAAATTGGAATCTCTTGGTTTTTTATGAATTTTTTTTATCTAGGAAAATTTGATACAAGAAACCATCAGCTAAATCGAACAGTTCCTTAATTGCTTGAACATTTTTTGAAAAAATGTATCATCTTATAATTAAAGACAAAATTTAAAAAAGAAACACTGTCCTAGTCATTGGCGGTACCTACCATTAGTCTGCACAAAAATCAGCTTCATTGGTTCAACCATTACCTAGTTATATCCGTAGAAAGTTCTTGAAAAACCGACTAAGAATTATTTTTTAAAGAGTTATCAAAGGTTCGAGATTTTTTTAAATATTTTTTTAAGAGCCATTATCAACGTTTTCATTTGGTGTGTAAATTATTTTCTCAAAAAAGAACCATTTAGAATTGATATCGCAAGAAGTACCGACACGCCTTAAGTCATATGACCTGAGGCGGCAAACGGTCCATTTTATAAATAAGAAAATTGGTACTGCACATCAGGAACAAAACCAAATTTGGAAACTGGCGCTTCATTTGCTTTTATTCCAAGTGGCTATGTATCAAATTTAAATGCTTTCATAAATAAGAAAGGTTGCCAATTCGGTTTATAAATGGTCAAGATGCGAAAAGGGCACTGTGAATGTTGATCGATTAGGCTCAACTTCTGGAATTGCGTTTTATATTCACGATCTCCGATCTACAAATTTGATAAAGAATCCACGTACAAAATTTCATCGTAATCGGTCCATTCGTTATCGAGATATCGTGGTAACGGACGGATGGACGGACAGTAGCAATTATCTCTTGATATTTTTCGTAACTTGCATTGTGTACAAAAACTGTCTCTGAACTGATTCCTCGAATTTTTTGACTAATTTCGACCGAATCCAATATGTAAACGTTTACAAGATTTTGAAACCGACATCAGCGTTAATTAACCTGAAATAAAAACGACCTACAGTTATGACTGGTGTCTATCATGGCGATCTCGAAAACCATAGAAGATACGAAGATGGTAAAATTAGGGAAAAGTTACTATTATGCTGTAAAAGAAACCAGAAAATTTCAATTACTTCCGAAGATATGCAAGGAAAACCGAAATTTGGTTTTTATTTTTTTCTGGTGTTATTTGAACAGAAACAAACGTTGTAAACATGTTGGTTTTAACAGTATGGTGCACCCGCGCACAACGCGTTAATCATAATGAGAATACATATCGGGCATTTTTACCATTTTCCAAGAACTTTGTGCGTATATTTTACTTTTTTTAACTTTGCATTGTTTCTTGTAGTAAAACTTGGAACAATTTTTGTACGTTATATACGGAAAAACAAGGTCTTCAAAATACCAAAAATTTTACACAATTACAAATTACACAATACACAAAAACAATTGGAAAACAGCAATACGAATTTTTAATTTCTAAATATCAAAAGGGACATATTTTGTGTATAATGTTCCGAGTTCTAAATATGAAATACCTCGGGAAATACAAATTCCGCTAAAAATTACGAGTGCAGTGCAGGACATAGAATTTTTCGAGCTAGTTTTAACATTTTCGAAGGAAATCGAACGTAAATAGTTACAATGCTACGGTTCAGTTGTCGATATAATTTCATTGGCAATCGAAAGAAAAATTTGACATAGTCTTCGTAATTCCGTGAAAGTTCCTTACGAGATTAGTGGTGCGTAAATGAGAATTTTAGAACAACACCTTACAGTTTTAAAGTAACAGAAAACTAATTACAATCACGTACTGACGTACTACTTTAATGGCGCAACAATTGATTAATTAACCTAATGAATAAAAGTATAAATTAATACTATTTACATTGAAACATGTCATTACACCAACATTTGAATGGTTTCAGTACGACACAAATCAATCAATCATAATGAAAATCCAATTTCGGTATTAATTTATTTTTCATGAGGTAAAGTAAGGTAGATTCTAATGTCCAGATGAATTGCATCGGTGAATTGTACTGTAAATCTCATAGTGTATGCTAATATGCAATTTATTAGTCTCCTTCATTAAATATACCGTTCACAAAATAATCTTAATATCTTGCATTTATATACACCACCATGGGTCCCGATGAATAAAATATTAAGAGCGTTATGCAAGATGCGTTTGTGTTTTAATTAGTACAAAAATTATATAGGAATTAAACGTTAGGCGGCTACTTTTGAAGTAGAGCATGATGGATGTATGTACTTACATAATAATAGCAACCATAAATCAAGACAAACTCATATTCGGTACTATTATTCCAAAGCGACATCGCAAAAAACTGTTTCCAACGCTAATTTCTTTTAACAGAACAAATAACGAATTGAAATATGTAATTTCAATTTGAAAATGTTTAAAAGTGTCTTTTAGCAAAAAAAGAACCTAAGCTTCAAGAACAAAAGTCTACGCAAATGTGCGAACGAAGCGCATTTTTCATACTTTCAAACGAAATTGCTTCAAAATAGACAGAAAAAACGCATAAGTAAAGTATTATTATCAAATCAATGCATTGTGTAGTTTCCGCGACGAAATTATTGAATAAACAACAGTTTGCTCTACTAACTTAACCAAAGTGAGAATATGACAGGAAGCGAACAAAATTTAGTTCATGTGCATCAAAGCAATGTGTTTTGCCGTTTCCCCTATATGAAATTGGCGATAATTTTGCCTAAAGTAATTAGAAAAAAAAATATATCTATCAAATGACGTATCAACGAACTTTCTACGTCATTCCATTGCCGAGATCTCATCCCACCCACATCACTATACGAAACTCAGCAACGTCATGACGAAATACACCATTCTTGCGTTAAAAACATGGCAACGCACGACTACTAAGGTAGCATAAGAAAAACAAAAAAGACAAAATTAAAAAGAAAAAATGCAACCTTTGGGGCGTAGCTTCCATATGACTTATTTTGGTCACTGTCTCCTATACTTCCCAATCCCAAAGCGATAATGTGTGTGATGTGTTTAAACTTTTAAAAATGTATATTTTTGGCAAAAAAGGGACGTTTAAAAGGTTCGCACCTGAAATAAAATGTCCGACATTTTTATAATCGTGAAAATTCAGTCAAGTGGGAGCATTCTTCTAGCAATTTTACTATGCCTTTTCGGTGATTCTTTTAATGAATATTTAATGTAATGACCCCTCCTCGCCCCCGAGAATGTCGAATAAGATAGTTAAATTACGTTAATTTTGATACAGACCTACACGGGGACGGACGGAAGAGTAATTAATCATCATGATCACATCTATAACGCAATTTTCTTTACTTTTATAAAAATGCGCAAAAAGTGTAAAAAAATTCAGCATTAAACAATCCGTATAACGTATAAGTAATAAAACGCAATCAAACAAGTAGAAAATTCAAATGACCTTTAGATGTATTTTTTACGTTCAAAATAAATAGGTACAAAATAAATTATAAAATTTCAATGTCAAAGTCAATGATAAACAAATTAAAAGGAAATTAGCGGGTACAGATACGAGTAAATAGTAAAGGTCGAAAATTACATTTTCCAAAGCGTTTTCAGTCGCAAATAAATCGGTAGGAAATTATTGGGCAGAAAACAATCCCAAAATTGATTTAGGTTTATGTTTTTTCCATTCGCGTATCGGATCATTAGGTATATAATAAAATGTAAGTACAGAAATTCTGAATTGAATTTAAGCTGTTTCGACCAGTATTTTATGGACAAATACTTTTTCTGTTTTTGAAAGTAAGCACGGCATCAGCAAATCTAAAGGTGCGTGTAATTAGTAACTAACCTTCTATTTGAGTAACATTTAAATGTGTCAAGACATGAACATAATTCCTAAGGATATCAACCATAATATGTGTAAAAGAAAAAATAGAAGGTCACAATTTCAATGGTATAGTTTCACATAGCGTGCTAGGAAAAATAATTAAGCGTTTTAGGTATTGACAAACAAAAATTTAATAAGCCGCATAAAAGAAACGTGAATGTTATAAATCCTGCGGTTGTGGTGGAAATCGCCTCGCGGTTTTTTAGATCGTAAAATCCTTGCTTTCCCAGCGCAACTGCTTAATAACAACCATTTATTTTTGACATAAATATATTCTCTCCTTGACCATCAAGGCAATAATGTCCTTCGTCGCAAAACTTTGGACCTTTACTTATGGCGAACATCAAACAAATAACCTGTAATCTCCACCAATAAATCGATATATAGGGTGAGCTTCCTCCCAGTTCAAATCAAAGTATTTTTTTTTTTACAAATTTGTTGATACATATTTCCTTGGGTGCCAAAGGCTATCGTAATGTCTATCACATGTAATAGAAATGTGAAGATACATTGTTTCTAATATTATGAAACCCACTTGTGTTTCTTTCTTCGAAATAACAGACGGCAATGACTTCATAAAATGATCGATATACAATTTGATGTTGTTTATTTTTATATGTAGACGAAATCCAATGAAATAAAACATTTCAAAATCATCGTCCACACATTTTAATTTTTTTGTTTGCCGTTATTTTAAGTGAGCGGGTTTCAACCAACACTGCCCTGCTAGTCCAACTTCCTATACAGGGTGTTTTTTTGGGAGCTTTAGTTAAAAGTTTCTGGGAAAGTAAAATAGGTAGGATTTTGAAAATTTGTACTTAGGAGTTACTCTGAAGGCCGAATCGATGTAAAATATTTTCAAAATGGCCGCACTTCCGGAAACACCGGAAGTAGATAGTAACTTCGTTATTTTAAATGGCAACCCCTATTTTTTATTGCATTTTTGGATTCTACGTGAAATTTCAGTTCTTTTGATACCCATATGTCATATCTGCCATTTATGGTTTTTAAGTTATTTTGACTTTAAGAAAAAAAATGGCGGATGCAGATGGTACCTTGATAATTGATTACTTGAAAAAGGTTATAGTCATGGCAACCCATTTTTATCAGTGCATAGAGAATGAATAGGGCTTTCTTTTAGTGTACTTAAAACAAAGTTAAGTTGCGTACAACCGCACCTATGGAGATCCAAATTTAAGAAACTTCAAAGTCTATAAACTCAGTTTTTTTAAATGGAATGACCATGTTCTTAATATTGCATGAGATAGAGAATCGAAATTGGCATATTTTGATATTACATGTTCCTATAGCTATCTAGGAGGTAATGCGATATCTGTTCTAGCAACAATTCCATACCAAAAATGTTTCAACAAAGTTTTTTATATTTTGCATTGAATTTATTTTGTTAATCTTGCATTTGCAATTCAATTCATTTTCTTAAATATTCTCTTGTAGAGCTTTGTATAACTTGTGCTTCAACGGTTTGTAGTGCATTAGGGGTACAAAATTTCAAAAATTCATACAATTTCGTTCTAGTTTTCGAATGAATGTACGGAAAGCACGCGCCGCGATTCTGCCCATTTCACCATAAATAACAATTAAATTCCAAAATAGGTGAAACCACTGCGAGTCATTTTTCGATTTTTGAAAAACTTATGTTAACCTATAACAGTGGGTGATGGATTAGTGTCACTAGATTTGTTTAAAATTCAATTGTTATAGAATCATGGCCGACTACTAAAAAGAAAATCCTAAAAAAATAGTGTCAATTCAATAAAATGGGAATAAGTCAGAAACTGTTAAAGATAGCTATAGGAACATGTATTGTCAAAATATGCCCATTTCGATTCTCTATCTCATGGAATAGTAAGAACATGGTCATTCCATTTAAAAAAACTGAGTTTTTAGTCTTTGAAGTTTCATAAATTTGGATATCCATAGGGGCGGTCGTACGCAACTTAACTTTTTTTTAAGTGCACTAAAAGAAAGCCCTATTCATTCTCTATGCACTGATAAAAATAGGTTGCCATGACTACAACCGTTTGCAAGTAATCAATTATCAAGGTACCATCTGCATCCGCCATTTTTTTTCTTAAAGTCAAAATAACTTAAAAACCATAAATGGTAGATATCGACATATGGGTTTCAAAAGAAGTGAAATTTCACGTAGAATCCAAAAAAGCAATAAAAAATAGGGGTTGCCATTTAAAATAACGAAGTTACTATCTACTTCCGGTGTTTCCGGAAGTGCGGCCATTTTGAAAATATTTTACATCGATTCGGCCTTCAGAGTAACTCCTAAGTACAAATTTTCAAAAACCTACCTATTTTACTTTCCCAGAAACTTTTAACTAAAGCTCCCAAAAAAACACCCTGTATATAGGTACACTTATAAGCATCCATGTCCGAATCTGGAATTAATTATTTTACTTGGAACATTTCCTCCTAAACATTTCGAATAAGGCAGAATAAATCGCAAATTAAAGTATGGCACCAATTTACCAGCTGGGCACAATTAATGACGAATGTTACGCAAGTCAGTTTTACTTGACAAAATATCCTTGTAAAAAAATACTCGTGACGAACAACTCTTTCCGACGTAAAAATGGCAAAAGATTTTAGATTTAAGTATAGTCCAACACTGTATATGTGTGTGAGAATGAATGGAAAACCTCGCTAAATTGAACTTTTCAACTAAAAGAAAATTTCAAAAAATAGCGGAATTACCAAAAGATCACTGTAATTTCCAAAAACTTACAAAGGTTACAAAAAATACGCAGAAATTAGTAAAATTACAAAAAAAATACTTTCAAGAATTTGGAATTACACCCCTATTTGGGACTAAAATAAACGCATTTGAATTTTTTGACAAATTTTTGAAAATAACAGGGCACTTTTTCGGAGAATGTGAATCTGAATTTCCGTAACATGCTAGATGTAGGCTACAGGCTTTCTTGCCTCTCGATAGATTCAGTCAACTCAGAATCTCCGAAACAAGGGCTCATTGAAGGCGATAACGGCATCGTCCATTTAAAACCATTTAAGCTAGGGAAAATGAAAACGAAATTTCGCATTTTCCGTTTTTCGGTCATATCTCAGTTATTTTCAAAGACTTCAAATTTCAATTATTAGTCAAAAAGAGGCAATTTTGCTTCAATGTAACGCACACTTACGAGTATATCTCACCGTTACGGAGATCCCAATAGTGAGCCACGAATTTGAACCCCCGTACAGTGTCCTGAATTCAAGGGTGACCATTGGCATCACAGTTAGGTACATGGTGGCTAAATTCTACCGCCCTTACATTAACACTAAACCAAATGTACACAAAAAATAAGATTGCTATGACATAAAAGCATTCATGCTAAACTGTCTTAAAATATTTGTGTAATATTAGATCTTCGGTTACTTTAGCGTCGAGTTGTTAAACGAAACTCTTATGCTTTCTTCAAATCCTCCGTCCGTCAGATCGCTCGATGGTTTCATGTTCAGCGATTTAAAAGAGAACGGATGGATCGATTACAGTGAAATTTTGCAGGTGGATTCTCTATCAAAATTGTAATCTGGGTTCGTGAACTGGCAATGTAGACCAAAAAAATAAGGAAGGCTCTTTTGACATCTCTGTTAATTAGTTAGTGGTTATACTGGTGCATGAAATTCAAACTGGGAGGTAGGTACCGACACGATCTTACTAATGGTGGAATCAAAACTGGCTAATAGAATACTGATCTGTCAAAAATACGCGTCGATCTCGCACGAGGACTATGATAATTTTTGTCATCTCGGTCATTTATGAATTGAATTGCACGAAATTCAAACTGGGCATAGCCAGTACCATATTAAATGTAATGCCACCGCTTTGGCACTTTTGATTTTGTATCGTCAGGGGTTAACTCGGGCATGTGCGGGCCTGCGCTAACAACCCGATGCTAAATCATATATTATGATCACAAAATAATCCTATTTGATAAAAAATATAAAGAAAAAATTTGGAAAAAAGATATTTATTCAGCTAGTAGCACGAATATGTAGCGAAGCACCCGTTTTGCTTCTTAAGTTCCATACCCGAACTTATGATCACACCGTATAAGTATTTGTGAAGTCGACCACCAGGTTAAGAAACCGTAGTTTTTAAAATTACTCATTTACTCTAGAAGACGAGTAGTGAGTTTTCTGTATTTTTATTTTATTTATCTGTTTGTCTTATCGCAGATAACGCATGTAAATTAAGAAGTGAATTTATCAGTTTTGCCATTGTTCCGGTAGGAATATTTAAAACTATTTTACAGCCGCCGAAAGCTCTCTTGAGGACAAGAGGACAAATCAATATTTTTGATGATGTCATAATTGGCAGGTTTTGTTTTAAAGCGAACATTAAAACGGCAAGGTCGTGAAGGTTTCGTAGATAGCAGATGATATCGACGATTTCGCCGTTTGACCTGCGGTTCAATTAACAACGGGTGGTAATTCGAATACCGAATTTGGAGATTTCATTCCGACTAATTGGATAAGTATAATTAACTATTGACATTTAAATGAGTTACAGAAAACCCGTCCGTTTGAGCTGGGCTTTATTTCAAAAGTAGCGCGCTTAAAAAACTTCAAGTCTAACATCAGTCCCACATTTTTCAGATATCGGGGTAATTAATCAACAACAGTTTAATTTAGTTGAACATATCGAAAGAATACGCGTACGAAATGGGAATTCCAGTTATTACTCCTACTCGAAATGGAAGTTTCGATAAATAGAAAGCGCACTATGAACTTGGATCTTTGGCGTCTTCGCCGCTATGTTTTGTAAATACCGAAATTTTGAGCTTTACCGTAAATTTACTTTTGCAACCGTAACATATTTAGAGCTTTTGCTTTGGCGTTTAACCGAATAGTAAGTAAATCTGTTTGCCTATGCATTTTTGCCTATTTCATTTGTAAGTACAGTATTAATCATAATCACTGCCGTAATTCATATTGCATCCGCAACGTTTTATTTTGCTTTTGCATTAAGCTACCGCACCGTATTAAATGTAATTGGAAATTTTTGTCTACCGCTCCGTTAACTTCAAGGTGAATTTTTTGTTGCTTTCCGTTTCACTAATTATAGGGAAGAATATTGTTTGCTTTTCAGCCGCTTCCGTCAATTTGTTTTGTTGCTTTCGTTTCCGCTAGGGAGTTTGCCGTAATTTTGTTTTAGTTTTGCCGAAGTGACCGCCGTCATCTTCTAACCCCGTCGGATCCCTCGTTGCCCTTTCTCGGGTTGCGTTTACACGAGGCATCCGAGACCGATCAGCAAGATCGCTGCTACCGCCGACCTTGTCCAGGCGCGAGACCGTTCGCTTGGTGGTTAAAAGACATTTTTAGTGATTTTCAGCTTTTTCGCTCATCTCCGAAAGTCTTCGTATTCCTTCACTTTGTAAGTACCGTTAGATTCGGCCCCAAAATACGTAATTTTGCCTCCAACTTACCGACTTCGTATCTCTTAGGATTTCTGAGATTTCTCTAATTTTGGACACTCTGATGCACACCAAAATTTAGTACATAA
>NW_022170403.1:14770509-14803265 GCF_008802855.1 Photinus pyralis | reverse complement strand
AAAACATAATTTTCCTTTACAGGGCTCCTCGTCAGGGGGGACCAATGAACCAGGGCCACAACAGGGGTCCTGTGTAGGGGCAGGCTCCTCGAAAGAGGGGACAGCCCCAAAGCAGGGCTCCACCCAAGGACCTGGACCAGCTCCGTCCCGTAAGAAGAACAGGACGGGGGCGCAAAAGGCGTTGGCCAGGAAGCGGCGGCTCGAGGGTAAAACCTCGGGTCAGGTGCTAAAATCGAAGGTTGCGACTGGGTCGGTGGCTCAGGAAGGCGAACCGACGTCTGGGACCAAGCGTCTCAGATCGGAGGGTAGCACTCCAGGGTCTGGCTCGGTGCAACCTCAAAAGAAGTCCAAAGGTCCTGGGGCACCCACGGGTGCACCGGGGACCTATGGGCAAGTCGCTGCGGCGGGCCTCAAGGTGGCTATCCTACCGGTGTCGTACCCGGAGGTGGACCTCACTGAGGCTCAGTCGAGGTGCATTATGGCTGCACTAAATGTGGCTGTAGACGACTTGGAGGTCGGGCCTTTTCCGAGGCTGGCCGGGTTCCGCTGGAACTCGCATGGGGTCGTTGTGGCTGAGTGCGAGGACCAGTGGACTCTGGACTGGCTGGAGAGGACCGTCTCTCTAATCAAGCCTTGGGAAGGTGCGTCTCTGAAAGTACAGAGGCACGTCCCAAAGGTGGTAAAGGTGATGGCAGTGTTGCACGGGCTCCCGGATGACACGGCCATCATTTTAAAGCGCCTCCATAGGCAAAATCCTGGGCTCAGGACGAACTTATGGAGGACGTTCTTCCGCAGGGAGGAGCCTGGTAGGGTGCTTCTCGCATTTGGTGTGGATGAGGCATCCTACAGGGCACTCCAGCGGCAGAACCTTAAGGCGCACGCGGGGGTCTCCCACGTCACTTTCGTGACGAAGGCGAGTGCTCCGGCTGCGCAAGCAAAGGGAGAGGGCTCCGCCGGAGCAGCGGGACCCAGTTCCGCTGCAATGGAGGGGGTCCAACCCTTAGGTGGAGACCTCGAGGCGTTGGAATTAGAATTGGCGCCCTCGCAGGTCGAACAAGATGTCGACGAGCTGTTGGCTCGTGTGGCGGTCCTTGGCTCCGAGATGGGGTCAGAGCCGTCGGCATCTTTAGAGGAGGGGGGAGCCTAAGTACATCGGTGATGGACAAGGTAACCTTCTTACAGAGCAATTTGCAACACAGTAAGGGGGCGACCTGCTTAATAAGCCGCCAACTTTCTGTAAGGCAGACAGGCGTTTGCCTCATACAAGAACCTTGGGTTTACAAGGGACGAGTAAGAGGCTTAAGTCAGGTTGAGGGCTCACTTTATTATAAGAGGGACAGTCAACTGAGTACCAGGACTTGCATAATATATGTCGACAGACGCATCGAGTCTTATTTAATGGCTGATTTCTGTTTTAGGGATCTTGTGGCTCTAAGACTTCAGCTGAAAGATGGAAAGGGACGGAGCAGGCAATTAGTAGTCTGCTCAGCGTATCTACCATATGACTCGGAAGAAGCTCCACCTCCCAGGGAGCTAGCTGAGTTGATAGAGCACTGTCGGAGTGAAAGGCTCCCTCTTGTGGTTGGCTGTGATGCAAATGCACATCACGTTGTGTGGGGCAGCACGGACACGAACTCGAGGGGCGAACACGTTCTGGAGTACTTGCAGACAACTGATTTGAATGTTTTAAATCAGGGAGCAACCCCCACCTTCGTTACGTCGCGGAGGCAGGAGGTCATTGATCTAACGTTGGGCTCTTTCTCTATAGCTCACATGATCTCAAACTGGAGAGTGTCTGATGAACCGTCTCTTTCGGATCACAGGCACATTCTTTTCCAACTAAACCTGTCATTTAATGGTGGGCCCTGTAGGTTTCGGAATCCCCGAACCACCAACTGGGACTGCTATGTTCAAAAACTGACAGAACGGTTGGATAAACCACCTTTGCTCTGCCGGAAAGCAGGGCAGGTGGAAGAGGCGGCGGCAATGATAAGCGACGCTATAACGGCGTCGTTTGAAGACAGCTGCAAGCTGCGAACTGTTCGGGGAATGAAGAGAACACCTTGGTGGAACTCGGACCTTGAAAAAGTTCGTAAAGAGGTTCGAAGGCTCTTTAACAGGGCCATGCGTACTAAGTTACCTGCGGACTGGGAGGATTACAAACTCGCACAGCGCAGGTATAAAGACCACATTCGACGGTCTAAACGGGGATCGTGGAGGACTTTCTGTGGCAACATGGAAGGGCTTCCCGAAGTTCAAAAACTTCGTAAGATCCTTTTGAAAGATCCAGGGCAAAAAGTGGGGACGCTGAGGCTTCCATGCGGCAGATTTACATCTAACGCGGGTGAGGCCCTCACATGTCTCCTGGAAACACACTTTCCAGGCTCTGGAGACTATGTAACTTCGGAACCGCCAGAAGGTGCTACCCGGGTCGGTGCAAGGCCGATCGACTGGAGAGTAGCTGCCGGGGTTGTTACCGAGGGATCCCTGAGATGGGCTATCAATACGTTTAGCCCATTTAAGAGCGCAGGACCTGATGGGATATTTCCGGCTCTTTTGCAAAAGGGCCTGGAACCATTACTTCTGCACTTGTTGCACCTCTTTAGGGCCTCTGTGGCTTTGGGGTACATCCCCATAAGCTGGAGAAGGGTCAGAGTTGTGTATTTACCTAAGCCGGGTCGTACTAAGTACGACACAGCAAAGGATTATAGGCCCATCAGTCTATCATCGTTTCTTTTAAAAGCGGTAGAAAAACTGGTGGATGCATACATAAGAAACGGGGCGCTGGTCCTTAGACCACTACACCCGTTTCAACACGCTTACAGAGCTGGCATGTCCACGGAGACGGCTCTTCACAGTCTCGTGTGTAGACTGGAGAGGGGAATGTCTGCTGGAGGGGGAGCTCTGGGAGCCTTTTTGGACATCGAAGGTGCGTTTAACAACACCACGTTCGATTCCATTAGTGAGGCTGCTGAAAGCTTTGGCATTGACGGGTCAATCGTAAGATGGATCCGGGCCATGCTTGGAGGTAGGGTCATCATAACCTCGATCGGAACTACGGAGATGAGCTCATCGGTCACTAGAGGATGTCCGCAGGGTGGAGTACTGTCTCCACTACTGTGGTGCCTGGTGATAGACGGGCTCCTTCGTACACTAAACGAGGATGGAGCGTATACACAGGGATACGCAGACGACCTCGCAATTGTCATTGTGGGGAAGTTTCCGAGCACCGTAAAAGAGCTCATGCAGAGGACTCTTGGACAGGTGGATAGATGGTGCAGTAGCCACGGTCTCTCTGTCAACCCGGAAAAGACCGAAATTGTTCCATTTACGAGGAGACGGAATGTGGACTTTGATGGTCTCATCCTTCGAGGACGCCAATTGTGTCTGACCAGGTCAGTTAAATATTTGGGGGTCACTATAGACTCCCGTCTGTCCTGGAAAGGGCACATTGAGCGAATTAGCAAGAAGGCCACTACATGTCTATGGGCATGCAGGAGAGCTTTCGGCTGCACATGGGGATTAAATCCTCGACTAGTATATTGGCTTTACACTTCGGTGATAAGGCCGATAATATTGTACGGCGCACTTGTATGGTGGCCTGCAACGCGCAGGGTAACATACAAGAAGCAGCTGAGTAAGGTACAGCGACTCGCTTGTTTGGGAATCACTGGAGCCATGAAAACCACGCCAACGTTGGCTGTGGAGGCTCTTCTGGGACTTGAACCTCTACACTTATCGGTAGAGGCCGAGGCCCGGAGGGCTTCCATAAGACTAAATGATTGGGGTGAGTGGAAGGATAGAGGCAGTCTCGGACACGGGCGGATCTGGGAGGAAACTCTTAGGTCCGACCCCTTCCTCGCAAGAAGGGACGTGATTCGAGCTACCCTACTTGAACCGAAGAGGTATAAAGTCATTCTCCCGAACAGGGAGCAGTGGCTGAACCCAGATCGTCCGTTCCTCAAACCTGAGGGGCTCGTGTGGTTTACCGATGGGTCCCTAACGGAAAAGGGAACGGGCATGGGTATACACGGTGACCGGCCGAGAGTAGGCATCAGCCTCTCCCTTGGCCAGCACAGTACTGTGTTTCAGGCAGAGGTGCTAGCCATCACGACCTGTGCGCAAGAAAACCTCCGTAGAGGTTATCGTAACCAGCATATATACATATGTAGTGATAGTCAGGCGGCGTTAAAGGCTCTGTCAGCTGACAGGGTCCGCTCGAATACGATGCTTGACTGTAGGCGAACCCTAGATAGATTAGGTGAGTCTAATAGGGTAAGCTTGATATGGGTGCCGGGGCACTCTGGAATAGGGGGCAACGAAAGGGCGGACGAGTTGGCTCGCGAAGGCAGTAGTGGGGTCCTTGTCGGGCCTGAGCCCACCCTTGGAATTGCTCCCTCAGTTGTCAGGGTCAGGATTAAGAACTGGGCGACCAGTCAATTCCAGGCTCAATGGCAACAGGCAGCTGGACTCAGACAGTCCAAGACCTTTTTAACAGGGCCTCTTGGCAAATCTGAGTCTTCTAAGCTTCTAAACCTAAACAGAAGTCAGGTTAGGAAGATCGTCGGTGTCTTCACGGGACACTGGATGGTCAACTATCACCTGCACAATATTGGGCTTGTGGAAGACCCTGCGTGCAGGTTTTGTGGTTAGAGGAAACTACCGAGCATGTAGTCTGTTACTGTGACGCTCTGATCAGGGACAGACATAAACTCCTCGGTGACAGTTACTTGGAACCGAGGGAGGTGAGGAAACTAAGGCTAAATAGGGTCTTATCCTTCATTGAAGGGAACGGGCTCTAAGCTTTGGTTGTTTAGAGAGGGGGTTAGCACAATGGGCCGTTGATGAGCCTAAGTGCTGCCTGTAAAGGCTCCCCTGATAGAATAGAATAGAAGAATAGACTTCTTATGGTTTTCCGAATGTGCCCATGATGTACATTCTTATCTTGGACACACTGTAGTTTGTAAACATCTTTTCTCCATGTTTTTGTTGGGGGGCGCAAACTTGAAGTGCCGCCAAGGGCGCGGTCATTATCTAGTTACGGCCCTGCCTCCAGTAATCCTTAATCAGACATTTTCATGCAGTTATCTATAAATCTGCCGGATGACTGAGAGTCTACTGTACTCCATCCATGCAATTTCAATTAAATAATTACATTCATTTATTAGAAATGATAATTTGATCTTAACCTAATTGTTTCCATCATATTGTCAGTAACACCTACAGGATGACCAAAACACTGATTGATTATTGTTTATTAGTTGTTTAAATTGTTCTTAACCAATTTTCAAGACCTTACTTTTCATGTTTCATCTTGTACCCTTATAACTTTCTAGTGCATTAGCACATCAGCAACAAGTTTTTTTTGTATTTGATGGATGAGGACTGCCCTACACTAATACAACTTATTATAAATAATGATAGGCAGTATACCAACATTTAAGTATAGAACTATGAAATTTAATTCTAGTAATTTTTCCCTAGTAAATCATCCCAAAACTAAATAATCGGTTGGTCTCTTACCTTGGATAACACAACAATATATCTGTTCTAAGCTCTTATTATTAAGAAATTAGGACAATAATTACGAGTGACGACAAAATATTTTTATTTCGCGCACGCAGATTTCATGATTTGCCTTCAGAGAGTATCAACACCATATTATCTACAACTGCAGGCAATCTTAGTATCTTAGTAAATGATACACTAGAGAAAAGACTTCAATCATAGTGTCTACTTAATATTCACATACTTAATGCAAAGTAAAAGGTTGCAGGTGGAATTCAAACTTTTTTCTAATTTCAACTTACCTATGACCAATAATACCGTTCACAGGTGGCGATACTGTTGGAATCATTTCCAGTTCTGCAAGAAGGGGAAAATGATCTGAGAAGACATGAGGGTGTGGACAGCCAACGATTTTGTTATCTCGTAACCAATCTCCTGATAAAGGTCCTAAGAGCCCCAAAGGTGTCATTGTGTTTTTTGAGTAAAAAATGTAGTCAATAATTCCTTTAAAGTCAAACCTACGACATAAGTTGTTAATATAGAGCATTGTGCATCGAATGACTTACGTGTAATTTGTAAATGGCATCGTCTCCTCGCTGTAAGCAGATGCTAGTTTAAAGGAATGTGCAAATTCATTGGATTTATCACAGCTCGAGATCTTTTCCAAGCATTGTTTGTAACTGAGATCTTTAAAATCTTTATGATCTAATGAAACCTTTCCAGAACTAAGAAATTCAATTACTCCGGAGTCAGGAAGCGAATTAAAATCACCGCATAATACTAATTGAATATTACTCGCATCGATATTCATATTTTCAGCAGCTTTCAAAGTTTGAGCTGCTTCGTCTAATATTGCCCTCAATTCCTGACTTAACATCATTGTCTGAATTAATTTCACATCACAAAATTCAGGATCCCAATGAATGTGTGCTGTACAGACTAGGAGTGGTTGTTGAACTAACATAGAATCAGCGGGAACTGTTAAAGAAACAAATGTGACATTTTTAAACTGAAATTTAGTCAACTACCATTGTCCCAAGCCGGTTCCGTTGTTTGTAAAAGAGCGGCTAAACCAATGTTGTCCTTTGGCATAACCCGATTTAACATGTGATCTAAACCGTCAGCATTGGCCATTGCAAGTTGATTAAATTCCACTAAGTGTTCTTTTACTAACGTAAATCTACAAGAAAAATTAGACGTTATGTATTTCCTCGTTCAATTTCTTACTTTGATGTTCTATATAGAATTGCACACCCATCGACATATTTCCTTTCATTTTCTGCCATTGTTTTTGCTCTTGATTTTGGAGAAAATATGCCATCGTAACCATCCTGTTTTAATTCTGGTAGAAAGAAAGAATAAAACTGGTCCATTTCAACTTCCTGTAAATTAATAATATCTGCGCTGTAATGTCTAATTTCATCCAAGATTCCTTTTTTCCTATAGTCCCAATTTAATGCCCAACTTGGACAATAACTATACATTTGTCTAGTAGCATATTTATCGCATAGTACGTTGTAGCACATCACAGTAAAAATACCTACAAATAAATTATGTAAGAATTTCGAAAGTAATGCAAGAATCCACAACGCCCACATGGAGTGCGAAGGTAAATGTTAATGGGTGGAGTATTCATTCATACAACTTCGGGAAGTTGTTCAAATAAATACAGGTGCACCAATTTCAATAAGACAATAACAAGTACTTACAGGTAGGACGATTCCTTGTAGGTTTTGTAAGAGGAATCCATGGCCTTTGGGGAGGTGCAGGAGTTGTAACTGTAACAAAAAAAAAATTCAAATACAATTCGACTGATAATGTTTAAAAGATTTTGACTGTATTGCACTATAAAAGATTACTTGTGATTTAAGTCAAGGACATAGAAGTTGAAAGAACTTTAAAAATTTACACAATTACTCATGTTTGTATAACAATTAAATTATGACATAATGAAAATGTGTATTGTACACATAATTAAATTTGCGAAATAAAAGAAAATGACCTTTATTCAGGGACTTATCGCAAATCCGAAACAAATTTTTAAGTTTGCCTTGTGGAATTTGAAATTAGGATTTACATCTTACTGTAGATGTAGGTAATATAGGTCACTTCCCACTGTATCTGATAGAAATCGACAATGATAGGTAAACTATGAGAACTAGACGCGAATCGTTCACCTTGTACCAAATGTATGAGAAAACAAGAATAAACCATATGATGGATAAAGTCACATTATTTTGGTAAGGGCCATTTGGAAACATGTAATGCATTTGTGAAGATGTTTCTGAATTCGAAATTAATAGATGTAGAAATGATTTGCCACGAATGGACTAAATGGGGAGAACTTTGGATGATCGTAATTATTTTCAATTTTGCACAAGTTTCGGTTATACTGGAAGTTGACCCACGCTTATTTTAATATGTATTGTTAAACTTTACACTCATATTATGGACGCTGCCTATGTACTCAGTACGCAAATGGAAAAATAGAAGTCAAAATAAAAAAAAATTGGAATCTCTTGGTTTTTTATGAATTTTTTTTATCTAGGAAAATTTGATACAAGAAACCATCAGCTAAATCGAACAGTTCCTTAATTGCTTGAACATTTTTTGAAAAAATGTATCATCTTATAATTAAAGACAAAATTTAAAAAAGAAACACTGTCCTAGTCATTGGCGGTACCTACCATTAGTCTGCACAAAAATCAGCTTCATTGGTTCAACCATTACCTAGTTATATCCGTAGAAAGTTCTTGAAAAACCGACTAAGAATTATTTTTTAAAGAGTTATCAAAGGTTCGAGATTTTTTTAAATATTTTTTTAAGAGCCATTATCAACGTTTTCATTTGGTGTGTAAATTATTTTCTCAAAAAAGAACCATTTAGAATTGATATCGCAAGTACCGACACGCCTTAAGTCATATGACCTGAGGCGGCAAACGGTCCATTTTATAAATAAGAAAATTGGTACTGCACATCAGGAACAAAACCAAATTTGGAAACTGGCGCTTCATTTGCTTTTATTCCAAGTGGCTATGTATCAAATTTAAATGCTTTCATAAATAAGAAAGGTTGCCAATTCGGTTTATAAATGGTCAAGATGCGAAAAGGGCACTGTGAATGTTGATCGATTAGGCTCAACTTCTGGAATTGCGTTTTATATTCACGATCTCCGATCTACAAATTTGATAAAGAATCCACGTACAAAATTTCATCGTAATCGGTCCATTCGTTATCGAGATATCGTGGTAACGGACGGATGGACGGACAGTAGCAATTATCTCTTGATATTTTTCGTAACTTGCATTGTGTACAAAAACTGTCTCTGAACTGATTCCTCGAATTTTTTGACTAATTTCGACCGAATCCAATATGTAAACGTTTACAAGATTTTGAAACCGACATCAGCGTTAATTAACCTGAAATAAAAACGACCTACAGTTATGACTGGTGTCTATCATGGCGATCTCGAAAACCATAGAAGATACGAAGATGGTAAAATTAGGGAAAAGTTACTATTATGCTGTAAAAGAAACCAGAAAATTTCAATTACTTCCGAAGATATGCAAGGAAAACCGAAATTTACCGATTTGGTTTTTATTTTTTTCTGGTGTTATTTGAACAGAAACAAACGTTGTAAACATGTTGGTTTTAACAGTATGGTGCACCCGCGCACAACGCGTTAATCATAATGAGAATACATATCGGGCATTTTTACCATTTTCCAAGAACTTTGTGCGTATATTTTACTTTTTTTAACTTTGCATTGTTTCTTGTAGTAAAACTTGGAACAATTTTTGTACGTTATATACGGAAAAACAAGGTCTTCAAAATACCAAAAATTTTACACAATTACAAATTACACAATACACAAAAACAATTGGAAAACAGCAATACGAATTTTTAATTTCTAAATATCAAAAGGGACATATTTTGTGTATAATGTTCCGAGTTCTAAATATGAAATACCTCGGGAAATACAAATTCCGCTAAAAATTACGAGTGCAGTGCAGGACATAGAATTTTTCGAGCTAGTTTTAACATTTTCGAAGGAAATCGAACGTAAATAGTTACAATGCTACGGTTCAGTTGTCGATATAATTTCATTGGCAATCGAAAGAAAAATTTGACATAGTCTTCGTAATTCCGTGAAAGTTCCTTACGAGATTAGTGGTGCGTAAATGAGAATTTTAGAACAACACCTTACAGTTTTAAAGTAACAGAAAACTAATTACAATCACGTACTGACGTACTACTTTAATGGCGCAACAATTGATTAATTAACCTAATGAATAAAAGTATAAATTAATACTATTTACATTGAAACATGTCATTACACCAACATTTGAATGGTTTCAGTACGACACAAATCAATCAATCATAATGAAAATCCAATTTCGGTATTAATTTATTTTTCATGAGGTAAAGTAAGGTTGATTCTAATGTCCAGATGAATTGCATCGGTGAATTGTACTGTAAATCTCATAGTGTATGCTAATATGCAATTTATTAGTCTCCTTCATTAAATATACCGTTCACAAAATAATCTTAATATCTTGCATTTATATACACCACCATGGGTCCCGATGAATAAAATATTAAGAGCGTTATGCAAGATGCGTTTGTGTTTTAATTAGTACAAAAATTATATAGGAATTAAACGTTAGGCGGCTACTTTTGAAGTAGAGCATGATGGATGTATGTACTTACATAATAATAGCAACCATAAATCAAGACAAACTCATATTCGGTACTATTATTCCAAAGCGACATCGCAAAAAACTGTTTCCAACGCTAATTTCTTTTAACAGAACAAATAACGAATTGAAATATGTAATTTCAATTTGAAAATGTTTAAAAGTGTCTTTTAGCAAAAAAAGAACCTAAGCTTCAAGAACAAAAGTCTACGCAAATGTGCGAACGAAGCGCATTTTTCATACTTTCAAACGAAATTGCTTCAAAATAGACAGAAAAAACGCATAAGTAAAGTATTATTATCAAATCAATGCATTGTGTAGTTTCCGCGACGAAATTATTGAATAAACAACAGTTTGCTCTACTAACTTAACCAAAGTGAGAATATGACAGGAAGCGAACAAAATTTAGTTCATGTGCATCAAAGCAATGTGTTTTGCCGTTTCCCCTATATGAAATTGGCGATAATTTTGCCTAAAGTAATTAGAAAAAAAAATATATCTATCAAATGACGTATCAACGAACTTTCTACGTCATTCCATTGCCGAGATCTCATCCCACCCACATCACTATACGAAACTCAGCAACGTCATGACGAAATACACCATTCTTGCGTTAAAAACATGGCAACGCACGACTACTAAGGTAGCATAAGAAAAACAAAAAAGACAAAATTAAAAAGAAAAAATGCAACCTTTGGGGCGTAGCTTCCATATGACTTATTTTGGTCACTGTCTCCTATACTTCCCAATCCCAAAGCGATAATGTGTGTGATGTGTTTAAACTTTTAAAAATGTATATTTTTGGCAAAAAAGGGACGTTTAAAAGGTTCGCACCTGAAATAAAATGTCCGACATTTTTATAATCGTGAAAATTCAGTCAAGTGGGAGCATTCTTCTAGCAATTTTACTATGCCTTTTCGGTGATTCTTTTAATGAATATTTAATGTAATGACCCCTCCTCGCCCCCGAGAATGTCGAATAAGATAGTTAAATTACGTTAATTTTGATACAGACCTACACGGGGACGGACGGAAGAGTAATTAATCATCAGGATCACATCTATAACGCAATTTTCTTTACTTTTATAAAAATGCGCAAAAAGTGTAAAAAAATTCAGCATTAAACAATCCGTATAACGTATAAGTAATAAAACGCAATCAAACAAGTAGAAAATTCAAATGACCTTTAGATGTATTTTTTACGTTCAAAATAAATAGGTACAAAATAAATTATAAAATTTCAATGTCAAAGTCAATGATAAACAAATTAAAAGGAAATTAGCGGGTACAGATACGAGTAAATAGTAAAGGTCGAAAATTACATTTTCCAAAGCGTTTTCAGTCGCAAATAAATCGGTAGGAAATTATTGGGCAGAAAACAATCCCAAAATTGATTTAGGTTTATGTTTTTTCCATTCGCGGATCGGATCATTAGGTATATAATAAAATGTAAGTACAGAAATTCTGAATTGAGTTTAAGCTGTTTCGACCAGTATTTTATGGACAAATACTTTTTCTGTTTTTGAAAGTAAGCACGGCATCAGCAAATCTAAAGGTGCGTGTAATTAGTAACTAACCTTCTATTTGAGTAACATTTAAATGTGTCAAGACATGAACATAATTCCTAAGGATATCAACCATAATATGTGTAAAAGAAAAAATAGAAGGTCACAATTTCAATGGTATAGTTTCACATAGCGTGCTAGGAAAAATAATTAAGCGTTTAGGTATTGACAAACAAAAATTTAATAAGCCGCATAAAAGAAACGTGAATGTTATAAATCCTGCGGTTGTGGTGGAAATCGCCTCGCGGTTTTTTAGATCGTAAAATCCTTGCTTTCCCAGCGCAACTGCTTAATAACAACCATTTATTTTTGACATAAATATATTCTCTCCTTGACCATCAAGGCAATAATGTCCTTCGTCGCAAAACTTTGGACCTTTACTTATGGCGAACATCAAACAAATAACCTGTAATCTCCACCAATAAATCGATATATAGGGTGAGCTTCCTCCCAGTTCAAATCAAAGTATTTTTTTTTTTACAAATTTGTTGATACATATTTCCTTGGGTGCCAAAGGCTATCGTAATGTCTATCACATGTAATAGAAATGTGAAGATACATTGTTTCTAATATTATGAAACCCACTTGTGTTTCTTTCTTCGAAATAACAGACGGCAATGACTTCATAAAATGATCGATATACAATTTGATGTTGTTTATTTTTATATGTAGACGAAATCCAATGAAATAAAACATTTCAAAATCATCGTCCACACATTTTAATTTTTTTGTTTGCCGTTATTTTAAGTGAGCGGGTTTCAACCAACACTGCCCTGCTAGTCCAACTTCCTATACAGGGTGTTTTTTTGGGAGCTTTAGTTAAAAGTTTCTGGGAAAGTAAAATAGGTAGGATTTTGAAAATTTGTACTTAGGAGTTACTCTGAAGGCCGAATCGATGTAAAATATTTTCAAAATGGCCGCACTTCCGGAAACACCGGAAGTAGATAGTAACTTCGTTATTTTAAATGGCAACCCCTATTTTTTATTGCATTTTTGGATTCTACGTGAAATTTCAGTTCTTTTGATACCCATATGTCATATCTGCCATTTATGGTTTTTAAGTTATTTTGACTTTAAGAAAAAAAAATGGCGGATGCAGATGGTACCTTGATAATTGATTACTTGAAAAAGGTTATAGTCATGGCAACCCATTTTTATCAGTGCATAGAGAATGAATAGGGCTTTCTTTTACTGTACTTAAAACAAAGTTAAGTTGCGTACAACCGCACCTATGGAGATCCAAATTTAAGAAACTTCAAAGTCTATAAACTCAGTTTTTTTAAATGGAATGACCATGTTCTTAATATTGCATGAGATAGAGAATCGAAATTGGCATATTTTGATATTACATGTTCCTATAGCTATCTAGGAGGTAATGCGATATCTGTTCTAGCAACAATTCCATACCAAAAATGTTTCAACAAAGTTTTTTATATTTTGCATTGAATTTATTTTGTTAATCTTGCATTTGCAATTCAATTCATTTTCTTAAATATTCTCTTGTAGAGCTTTGTATAACTTGTGCTTCAACGGTTTGTAGTGCATTAGGGGTACAAAATTTCCAAAATTCATACAATTTCGTTCTAGTTTTCGAATGAATGTACGGAAAGCACGCGCCGCGATTCTGCCCATTTCACCATAAATAACAATTAAATTCCAAAATAGGTGAAACCACTGCGAGTCATTTTTCGATTTTTGAAAAACTTATGTTAACCTATAACAGTGGGTGATGGATTAGTGTCACTAGATTTGTTTAAAATTCAATTGTTATAGAATCATGGCCGACTACTAAAAAGAAAATCCTAAAAAAATAGTGTCAATTCAATAAAATGGAAATAAGTCAGAAACTGTTAAAGATAGCTATAGGAACATGTATTGTCAAAATATGCCCATTTCGATTCTCTATCTCATGGAATAGTAAGAACATGGTCATTCCATTAAAAAAAACTGAGTTTTTAGTCTTTGAAGTTTCATAAATTTGGATATCCATAGGGGCGGTCGTACGCAACTTAACTTTTTTTAAGTGCACTAAAAGAAAGCCCTATTCATTCTCTATGCACTGATAAAAATAGGTTGCCATGACTACAACCGTTTGCAAGTAATCAATTATCAAGGTACCATCTGCATCCGCCATTTTTTTTCTTAAAGTCAAAATAACTTAAAAACCATAAATGGTAGATATCGACATATGGGTATCAAAAGAAGTGAAATTTCACGTAGAATCCAAAAAAGCAATAAAAAATAGGGGTTGCCATTTAAAATAACGAAGTTACTATCTACTTCCGGTGTTTCCGGAAGTGCGGCCATTTTGAAAATATTTTACATCGATTCGGCCTTCAGAGTAACTCCTAAGTACAAATTTTCAAAAACCTACCTATTTTACTTTCCCAGAAACTTTTAACTAAAGCTCCCAAAAAAACACCCTGTATATAGGTACACTTATAAGCATCCATGTCCGAATCTGGAATTAATTATTTTACTTGGAACATTTCCTCCTAAACATTTCGAATAAGGCAGAATAAATCGCAAATTAAAGTATGGCACCAATTTACCAGCTGGGCACAATTAATGACGAATGTTACGCAAGTCAGTTTTACTTGACAAAATATCCTTGTAAAAAAATACTCGTGACGAACAACTCTTTCCGACGTAAAAATGGCAAAAGATTTTAGATTTAAGTATAGTCCAACACTGTATATGTGTGTGAGAATGAATGGAAAACCTCGCTAAATTGAACTTTTCAACTAAAAGAAAATTTCAAAAAATAGCGGAATTACCAAAAGATCACTGTAATTTCCAAAAACTTACAAAGGTTACAAAAAATACGCAGAAATTAGTAAAATTACAAAAAAAATACTTTCAAGAATTTGGAATTACACCCCTATTTGGGACTAAAATAAACGCATTTGAATTTTTTGACAAATTTTTGAAAATAACAGGGCACTTTTTCGGAGAATGTGAATCTGAATTTCCGTAACATGCTAGATGTAGGCTACAGGCTTTCTTGCCTCTCGATAGATTCAGTCAACTCAGAATCTCCGAAACAAGGGCTCATTGAAGGCGATAACGGCATCGTCCATTTAAAACCATTTAAGCTAGGGAAAATGAAAACGAAATTTCGCATTTTCCGTTTTTCGGTCATATCTCAGTTATTTTCAAAGACTTCAAATTTCAATTATTAGTCAAAAAGAGGCAATTTTGCTTCAATGTAACGCACACTTACGAGTATATCTCACCGTTACGGAGATCCCAATAGTGAGCCACGAATTTGAACCCCCGTACAGTGTCCTGAATTCAAGGGTGACCATTGGCATCACAGTTAGGTACATGGTGGCTAAATTCTACCGCCCTTACATTAACACTAAACCAAATGTACACAAAAAATAAGATTGCTATGACATAAAAGCATTCATGCTAAACTGTCTTAAAATATTTGTGTAATATTAGATCTTCGGTTACTTTAGCGTCGAGTTGTTAAACGAAACTCTTATGCTTTCTTCAAATCCTCCGTCCGTCAGATCGCTCGATGGTTTCATGTTCAGCGATTTAAAAGAGAACGGATGGATCGATTACAGTGAAATTTTGCAGGTGGATTCTTTATCAAAATTGTAATCTGGGTTCGTGAACTGGCAATGTAGACCAAAAAAATAAGGAAGGCTCTTTTGACATCTCTGTTAATTAGTTAGTGGTTATACTGGTGCATGAAATTCAAACTGGGAGGTAGGTACCGACACGATCTTACTAATGGTGGAATCAAAACTGGCTAATAGAATACTGATCTGTCAAAAATACGCGTCGATCTCGCACGAGGACTATGATAATTTTTGTCATCTCGGTCATTTATGAATTGAATTGCACGAAATTCAAACTGGGCATAGCCAGTACCATATTAAATGTAATGCCACCGCTTTGGCACTTTTGATTTTGTATCGTCAGGGGTTAACTCGGGCATGTGCGGGCCTGCGCTAACAACCCGATGCTAAATCATATATTATGATCACAAAACAATCCTATTTGATAAAAAATATAAAGAAAAAAATTGGAAAAAAGATATTTATTCAGCTAGTAGCACGAATAATGTAGCGAAGCACCCGTTTTCCTCCTTAAGTTCCATACCCGAACTTATGATCACACCGTATATTTGTGAAGTCGACCACCAGGTTAAGAAACCGTCGTTTTTGAAATTACTCATTTACTCTAGAAGACGAGTAGTGAGTTTTCTGTATTTTTATTTTATTTATCAGTTTGTCTTATCGCAGATAACGCATGTAAATTAAGTAGTGGATTTATCAGTTTTGCCATTGTAGGTAGGAATATTTAAATAATATATTTCATTAGGAGTTCGGAAAGCAGGCTTTTTCCGTGCGCGCGTGGCAAATTCCCGTGTGAGGCATAGCCGAACACGGGAAGTCATGCAAGCACGGAAAAAGCATTTCTGGACGTGTAATGAACGATATTTTTTATTATACTTCTTTTAAATCGATAACATTTTTATTTTGTGACAGTTATAGAAAATGCGTTTTCATGGTTACTCTCAAATCATTTCAAAGGCGATTTGTTTAATTAGTTTATTTTTATTTTTAATTAATATTTTTGATGATGTCATAATTGACAGGTTTTGTTTTAAAGCGAACATTAAAACGGCAAGGTCGTGAAGGTTTCGTAGATAGCAGATGATATCGACGATTTCGCCGTTTGACCTGCAGTTCAATTAACAACGGGTGATAATTGGATTACCGAATTTGGAGATTTCATTCCGACTAATTGGATAAGTATAATTAACTATTGACATTTAAATGAGTTACAGAAAACCCGTCCGCTTGAGCTGGGCTTTAATTCAAAAGTATCGCGCTTAAAAAACTTCAAGTCTGACATCAATCCCATATTTTTCAGATATCGGGGTAATTAATCAAAAACAGTTTAATTTAGTTGAACATATCGAAAGAATACGCGTACGAAATGGGAATTCCAGTTATTACTCCTACTCGAAATGGACGTTTCGATAAATAGAAAGCGCACTATGAACTTGGATCTTTGGCGCTATGTTTTGTAAATACCGAAATTTTGAGCTTTACCGGAAATTTACTTTTGCAACCGTAACATATTTAGAGCTTTTGCTTTGGCGTTTAACCGAATAGTAAGTAAATCTGTTCGCCTATGCATTTTTGCCTATTACATTTGTAAGTACAGTATTAATCATAATCACTGCCGTAATTCATATTGCATCCGCAACGTTTTATTTTGCTTTTGCATTAAGCTACCGCACCGTATTAAATGTAATTGGAAATTTTTGTCTACCGCTCCGTTAACTTCAAGGTGAATTTTTTGTTGCTTTCCGTTTCACTAATTATAGGGAAGAATATTGTTTGCTTTTCAGCCGCTTCCGTCAATTTGTTTTGTTGCTTTCGTTTCCGCTAGGGAGTTTGCCGTAATTTTGTTTTAGTTTTGCCGAAGTGACCGCCGTCATCTTCTAACCCCGTCGGATCCCTCGTTGCCCTTTCTCGGGTTGCGTTTACACGAGGCATCCGAGACCGATCAGCAAGATCGCTGCTACCGCCGACCTTGTCCAGGCGCGAGACCGTTCGCTTGGTGGTTAAAAGACATTTTTAGTGATTTTCAGCTTTTTCGCTCATCTCCGAAAGTCTTCGTATTCCTTCACTTTGTAAGTACCGTTAGATTCGGCCCCAAAATACGTAATTTTGCCTCCAACTTACCGACTTCGTATCTCTTAGGATTTCTGAGATTTCTCTAATTTTGGACACTCTGATGCACACCAAAATTTAGTACATAATCAACTCCTCGTGACTAATAGACGTTCTAGTCAAACCCCAGCATCACTTAGTCAACTTTTTCCGAAGGTCGATGGTTGTACTGTTTTTTTCCCTCGGCTGGGCTATATCGCGCCTACGCACTTTGACCCTTTGATCTATTGTGCGTGTCCCAGTATCTTACTCCAAGAGAGGCAGATTGTTGAAAAATCTGCTATTTTTTCGGTCTTGTGTGGAATTACATAAGCAGCTTGCAGATCCACAAGAAGGCTGCTACAGTCCTAAGAACTGCCTCACTGTCCTACCAGATGTAAATACGCCCAGCTAGTAGCCCTTTGACCGCAATGACATCTGCGCACCTGGTTATAGCTATAACCTTGGCTTGAAATACCTACCGCAGGAGTGTTTCCTAAGGCCATTGAGACAGCGTAATTCGGCCCTCTCATATCTATTCCCACCCCTTCCTTCGACTTGGAGCTAATCTGTGTACCAGCGCAAAAGTTTCTTTCTCAAATTCTGAACTGATTTTACAGACTTTCGGATCACCACTTTAAAGGGCTTGTCATGGCGGTATTCGGGAGTCATGTAGTCTGAAACCCGGTAGGTATATGTGGAGCGTTTCACCAAAGACTATCCTCAGTCTTTGGTTTCACTTAGCAATATAATTGAGAACTTGAAGAGAATCGCCGTAAATGTAAATGCCAGGGGCTCAAATGATTGATCGAAGGACAAAAATTAACTCTAAATCAAAATTAAAATTCTACTTCATTATGAAAATGTTCGTTTTGATGCCGAGCGTTTAAAGATACTTTGTACATTTAGATAATAAAACAGATACAGTTACGGTAACTCTTGTAACATATAATTAAAGTATATTTGATTATTGTTAATTACACTTACGGTACCGCATTATTGTAATAGCAAACATTAGAATGCCCGAGGCGTATTTTGATTAGGCACTAACCCATAAAATGGAATACTTACCCTGCTAAGAATGGGAAACTTGCACACATTACACATGCGGAATTAAAAAATGTTCCTGAATGTGGTATCTTAATTACACCCCCAGGATAGGGTATTAAACCTGATGTAATAGTGAATAAGATCATCTCTTCACAAACGTAAATGATTATAAATAAGAGATTGTAGCAATTGAGTACACGACACAGGAAAAAACAATTTAATACCGAAAACAGAATGAATTCCCCAATGTGTCACTTTGACAACACTTTTACCTTCTTTTCCAAGGAGGTTCTAAGGGTCTAAGATCCTCGCATATGCATAGCAAATAGCAAAAAGATCAAATGGGGATAATGAACTAAAAAACAAAGTTTTGAAAAGAAATTTAGCCTATTTGTTACCATTTGGAGGACGAGGACTGCATTTACAAGTTATGACTTTCTGAAACTCCCTCAAGGAATAGTTGAGAATCGCGTGCGTTTGACAGTTTCTTAATTTAATTGACAAATAGATCATTTTTGCCAGCTATTTGTCTAAGATCTTTGCCCATGCCTAAGACAGTAAGAATGACCAACATTTAATTTCTGTTCATAGTATCGGTCAGGATTTTTGGAAGTACGTACCTTAAAAGTACGACTAATTTTGCCTTATATCCAACTGAATATAACAAACGATTCTAATTCGTAATGGGTGAAATCATGATACCTTCAAAACTAAAAGTTAGGTGTGGTCAGCGAATTAAACAAGCTTTTAAATGGTGTATCCGATGTGCGATTCACATCGCTAAATGAGATGAAAATTTGGTTCTCCAGCAAATACAAATTTATTGTATTCAATTTTTTTTTAATTTTCTGCAAAACGATTTATTAATCTAAAAAAAATTAAGCGCTACCTATTTCTCTATTTGGCATTCATGCGGTCCATGGATCATAAACGCTCTCACTTAAATTAATCCAATTAGGATTGCACCTTTGGTGGTACTGTTTTTCTGGCAGTACGGGTTTATATCGCACAACCGTAAAAGAATATAAAAACAACAATTAAAGGTAGGTATACAGTTCGTCGCTTTAAAATTCAAGTATTTTGAAGAAAAAAAGTTAAAAGGTTATTTATGGTTGAGAAGCATATCCTAACCTACTGAACAATATCAAGTGACTAACTAATTAGAACGGAACGCTTTCACTCCATGATTTTCTATAGTTGTCAGTTTTAAAATTGGTTTATAATTTAAATTTCTATTTTTAGTAGGTTGTATGTAGTAAATTGTTATATAAGTTAAACGTTTTCTGCGATGTTGTGTTAGAACGCAAACTTTCCGTGCAAAGAAATTTTGTTTGTAAACAGAAGAATCGACATTATTAAATGTTTACTTAAAGTTGCACATTTGAATGCTTAAACCAGTGATTACAAAAAAATGAAGAAAATAGGAATGTATATTAATAAAGACACTGCACTATTAATCAATTAATCCAACTACAATGTACAAAAATCCATTTCCGAATTAGGATTAAAATCAGAGATATCCTGCATCCTGCTCACTTGCAAGTCCGATCTACAATATTGCTACATGTGGTATAGATAATTGATATTTCATTTTCCCAAATAGAAGTTCAATCTTCAATCTTAACAGTATGTCAAAAAGTTTGTAAGACGAAGATCAAAGTCGGATAATCTGACAAGACCCTTAAGGATGTGAACTGTGCAATATCCCAAAATGTTGAAATTAATTATAAGAGAGTAAGAGTAGTATGGCAAAATACTACAGTGATATATTGGGTATAATATTCAAAAATAAATATGTATTTACAACTTTGCTGTAAAATAATTAGGGGAGAAAGTATTTCAATATAAGGAAATTTACACTGAATACCTAAGGTGCGTAAACCAATTCCACATCCTGTATAACTGGATTAAATGGACAAATTTTTATGCGAAACCCCCTCTTACGGCAAGCAAACGAGAATGCAGTGGACTAAACAAAACACTCGAGCATAAACAAACTGAAAAATGTGCTTGGGCTCGATCAATCCAAATTTTTTGATTTGGAGAAAGAACAGCGGCATATCAACTGTTAAGCATGGAAAAGGTTCCGTCATGGTTTTGTTTTGTTACAAATCAGTGAATTGGTGCAACTTGAGGAGTTAATAAAGAAAGGACCCTATAAAAACTCCTCGAAGCAACGCAGAGGCTTTTTAACAGCTACATTATTATGGTTTGGCCACCACAGTCACATGACCTGAATCCGAATGAACTTTTATGAGATGGATTGGATCGCAAAGTTCGACAAGTCATATCGTCTTCAAAATTAGGCTTGGAAAAAAATGAACCAGATACTCGACAAATTAATCTCAAGAATGCCCATATTCTACGAAGAGATTGTTAAAGCTAAAGGGAAATTTTTTATTTCCTATAGCTTGAGCTATGATGCTGTTGCGATCACCGATCAACATTTCTTATACAGGGTGTCCGTTTCGGGGGTATGGAGGGGGGGGACGAATTGACGTTATGAGTGACAACCCCCCCCTTAACTCCCAGCCCACCTCTTCAAAAATCCTAAATGGCAACTCCATACTTGTGACACATCGTTGGAAAGCTACTGAAAAATGCTTTCCAGTGGTACCAATAAAGTCAATATTCATTAAAACAAAAATAATAAAAATTAAGTCATGCCTATGTTCAAGATTTGGTCGCTAAATTCGAAGAAAGTAGAAACGGGATCTGTTATCTATAAAAAAAAGCAACCAAAATTGCTTAATGAAGCAGCTCAGGTTGAAGTTCTTGGCCAATTTATAATTTCTCGGTATTTTACAATTTATAAATCCCTCAATGTCAACATTTATTTTTTTTTTGTGCTAATTATTAAAATTGTTGTTAAATTGTCTTAATGAATATCGACTTTATCGGTACCACTGAAAAGCATTTTTCAGTATGTGTCTCAAGTATGGGGTTGCCATTTAGGATTTTTGAAGAGGGGGGGGGGGGCTGGGGGGGTGGTTCCCCCTCGATACCATCGAAACGGTTTTCCGCGATTTTCAATATCTTCTTTAGTTTGGGAAATATGGCCGACTGCGAGTTTTAAAATTGACACTCCGTATGTAGTTTTTAGCTTTTTTTAAGAATTAATTAATTGCCAAGTTAAAATTTAGAAAATGGGGGGGGGGGGGGGGTAAACGCATGTTCTACCCTTCATGGTATTCTTAAAGTTAAAAATTAATTGTATCTCATTGTATTCTAATTAAAGGTCGCAATGAAAGGAACCGTTTTCTACCCACTACTGCCCTTCTTTCTGTCCTCTTATCAAAATACGGGTGGATGGGGAGGCTAGTTTTATCCTTCATGGGACTCTATTGAAAGGTCTCAACGAAAGGAATTAATTTCTACCAAGCATAGCCCTCCTCCTCGACCTCTTATCGTGATCGGGTATATTTCCTTATACCCCAAGAACGGATTGTCGGAAGAGGGCGATTGAGACGTCTGCAAGAAATATATCCGTTGGTGATGTCAAAACAAAAGCTATTTCGGTTAAAAAATGCGCTTTAGCTGTACAATACACAATTTATACTTGTTTTATTCTGCGTGCGATAATAATAAAATATACAGTGTGTTAAAAAGAAAAAGATAAGGTCTAGGTTGAGGTCATTTCCGGTTAAACCGAAAATCGAAAAAAAACATTACAATTATTAAATGTATTAATATTTGTTATGCAGGGTCTAAAGTAAGTATAAAATCCCGGAACGTTCGATTATCTCTGTTTATTTATCAAGCATTTTTTTTAACAATCGGTGTGCTTATTTACTGTGACCAAGATAAGGATGTCTACCATACACATCTCGGAAACAAAGACACAACAATGGTTAAATGAGAGAAAAGTTACGTCATTAAAGAGTTATTATCATTCTTTAAAGAAAACCGGAAAATTCCAATTAGTTCCGAAGATATTCCCGACTTCGTTTCCATTTTTTCTGATGTTATTTGAACAGATATAGAAGAAAGAATTAAAATCATTTTCTCATTGCCATTATTTGAGCTTTACAAGACAGAGTTGAGAGATTTTCAATACAACGTTTCATATCGGAGAAACTCTCATCTTTATTTGTTTACATGACCCGTAAAAAAGTACATACTGTATTGAGTAGCATTTTTTTATACATAAAAAAAACAAAATGTAGAAACTGTTGGTTTCAACAGGATGACACCCACGCACACCGTCCTAATCGTGCAAATTTCTTGGAAAATTTGCCCGATAGATATTCTCGCACAATTGGGGATTTACGCGGCGGGACACCATCCTGTTGAAACCAACAGTTTCCAACTTATAATTTTTTGTGTGTCGTATATTGTTGTATCCGTAATAAAAAATGCTACTCAATACAGTGTGTACTTTTCTTACGGGCCATATAAAAACGTCAAAGTTGATGTTAATTTCTCCGAAAAGAAACCTTATATTGAAAATCTTTCAATGGTGTCTTGTAGAGCTCAAAAAGTGGCAATAGAAAGTGTTTTTTTTATTGTTTATTCAAATAACATCTGAACAAAAATAATAAAAACGAAATCGGCAAATTTCGGTTTGTGGGGCATATCTTCGAAGGTAAATGTAATTTTCCGGCTTTCTTTACAGTATATATGATAACATTGATAACTTTTTAATTGCGCAACTCTTCTTTAATTTCTACCTATGTTTTCCTAGATCCCCATGTCCCTAGGCATACAAGTACAACAACAAATATTAATGTACTTGATAATCGTAATGTCTCTTGTTTTTGACTTCCGGTTTAGTCGGAAAGGAACTTACTGGTTTGGTTTTTAATGTAACATCCTGTATATTTTATTGTTATATTTTGTTAGTTGTTTCACTTGTTGGAAAAGATGCATGTTATGTGCATAATTTATACTTGGTGGTTGTTTATATACATAGTTATATTCTCGCTCGCCTTTCACATGAGATGAAAACTCGAGAATAGTATATCGAACTTCTTTAGAACCCATCTAGATTTCTAACTTTCACAAGATGATAGCGTACGATCTGCAACGTTAAAACTTCCTTATTGTGGCTCGTGTTAAATACTTTGTGCTTGTTTGAAATGAATTAATTTGCACGAATAGATTTCATGGGGTATTGTCATAAAGCATAAAGGGCTTCATTTCATAATGGCCACTTAAATTTGTTGCCTAAAGACAAGATAATTACGTAGTTTCATTTGTAAAGGCATCAGCACCAGGAACCGTTTAGGGCCTCTCCTATTTTTGTGTATTAAACAATGAACGCGTGTGGGATGTACAATATACCAAGATTAAATAATGGGTAGTTACATCCAGTAAAGCAATTTAACGTAGGTGTCTTAATGCAAACCAAAATATATAATTTGCCATCACATCGGTGTATATTCCATAAAGTTAAAAGAAATCGTGAACACACCCTTAATAGGTTTCTGCGTGTTCGCATTGTTTATGGAGAATGCAGTCGACCTCGTCAATAGAAGCTTCCACAACGTTCAAGTATTATAAAAGCTACAGGTAATTGGTAGTAAATGTAATATCGTGATTACATCTGTATTGATTTGAAGGCATTTGCAATTGCAAGCCAGGTAAACTTGCTTCTATTGCCAAATACCCACGCCAGAGTGTGAATTTACACCTGCTTGCATTAAAGTGGGATAATGGAATTGTAAGTTTGTTGTGCAATATGGAAATTGATTTAACCTTTAGGTCAATCTCTGGCAATTGTGGTTTGTTTAGAATGTCAAAGGCCCAAATGGTGTATACTTATTTCGCATAGGTACACTTTCAAATTTACTAATAGCGTACGTGTAGTGGGGACCTTATCATCTGAAGAAGGTAACTGTATCTTGAATATGGAATAGAATTAGAAATAAAGCGGCCGAAAAAGAAACCGAAGGTCCTTATGTAGGATATAAATAATTTACACCGTTACTGCAAAGATTCAATGCATATTATTATACGCGATTACTACATTATAGTAACCATGAGATTTTACAGTTTGCTGACATTAAATCCTTGGAGTATGTAACTCATCTGGTAGTATATCGCTACGAATAAGAATGGAAAATAAAAGTAGCAGTAATGCTTTATTTTAAACACAGGATTATAAAACGAGCATTTATGGATATTATGATGCTACTTTATGTACAATAGGTGTACGGTAAATGAACGGAATAGCGGCAGGCTGAATGCACACTTCTGAAAATTGGACCACATTATGGTCTATTGTTTTGCAGAATTTTGAAATATCTAGACCATGTAATGAAATCTTTGAGTATGTCACTAAATTCATTGTTCAGTGGGAATAAGAATAGTATCCTAAAAAATAATCTAATTTTTACGTCGTATTTTTGGATTGTAAGACCCCAAAATTTAAATGTACCTATCCAGTGAAGGTGCCAATTTTTTGCCAGATATTTCGCACCTAATTCTCATAAAAATATGATTGTTTATTGTTAAATGACCCAAACTTGTGATGTTGAAACCAAAGCTTCTTTCTCGTTGAGATTCAGATCAGTACTTATTTTATTTTTCTGACGAGTAACACTCAAAACTGTAAACATTTAAAAAACAAATAAATCTTATACCGAGCTCTAGCTCACGACAACATGAATGACAAACAAAATTCGATTCCAACAAAATTATAAAATAAACAATGACTACAAACATAAATACAAATTTAGAAGACAAAATGTATCAGAAGTAATATCACTAATCAAATTGAATTGAATTTAAGTAGCTCAGAAAACTATTAAAGAAAATGAGTTACGCATGCGCAATACAGATTGTTGAATATCGACTTCGCTTTACTTTAATTCGAGGTGCCTACATAGGTACAATATTTCATTTAAGTATCTTAACAAAGAAAAAAATGGGACTGCCCAAATACGAGTTCGCAATTTTCTTGCATCTGCATAGTTGCTTGAGGTGTAAAGAACATTTACACCCCGCTGGACCTAGCCCCCCCACCATTGTGAATCAATTTAAGAATGGTATCCAATTTATGAGCTATTTAGGAGCTTTTCATATCGCAAGCTTAAAATTTTAGAGCTCGCTTTAATCACTAGGAATCGAACATTTCTTATGGGGTGGCCGAGTCTACTTGGACTCAGCCCCCCCACTGATCAGAATTACTTTTTTCAAATTAAATTTTGTACTGGAATTACGAGCTATTTAAGAGCTTTCATTTACAAGTAATTTCGATTTTTGAGCGCCACTCCTAAAAGAGCAAATAGATATAATCGATGGGGCGGCCAGCTCCACTTGGACGTAGCCCCTCCTGTGTTATGGTTTACTTATTTCAAATTAATTTTTATGCATGAATTACGAGTTATTTAAGAGCTTTCATTTACAAGTAATTGCAATTTTTGAGCGTCACTCTTAAAAAGAGCAAATAGATGTCATCCTGGGAGCGGCCAGGTCTATTCTGGCGTAGCCCCTAATCTGTTTTTCTTTATTTATTACAAATTAATCTTTGTCCATGAATGACGAGTATAATTATATAAGTAATTTTAATTTTGGAGCTCCACCCTCAATAGGTCAAATAGTCAATCGTTGAGGGCGGCCAGGTCCATTTCACAGTAGCCTTACCTCTGAGCTACCGGTTAGTTGCATCAGCACGTACTCTCTGTGAGTTTTGAGTGCATTTGTTTGTGTAAAAAGTGAAAACTTGGGGTGGTTTTGAATGTTTTCTCATCAGTGTTAGCAGCTAATCGGACCGATCTATGTCTTCTTTTGAACTATTGCGGAATCCAGAAGCGTTTCTTTTGGATCGTAAAAACCTAAATTCCAAGAGTCAGAGGGCCGAAGTAGATGCGTGGCTGAATAGATGATCAGCAACTACTGGCTCCAACTTCGGAGCACCGGGCGCCACACTGTTGTATTAAGTCGCCTTAGACGTGTGCAAGGGGCTCGACGCGTGTGGACATTTCTTTCCCCCATACTCGTGGCACTCTTATGGCCCAAGAAAAAACAGAAAACACAACAAACTACTCCGAGAGCACCGGCATTAAAGAGCCTAAAAAACTCTCCGGGGCGGCGCACCGAAAGCTAATAGGAGGAGGCTCTCGGTAAGATCAAAGCCTGGATCCTTGACAGAGTCGACGCTTTTCCCCAATTTACGGAATGTCGGCACGAGGGAGAGCGCTGTTGATCACATGCGCAAACCAGGTTTCGGTGGACAGCTTGAGGTCAGAGCTAGCGAGAGCAGCTCCAGGGGGGGGGGGGCGAGATTTTTGATTCTTCGAAACGAAGACCGTAAGGACACACGCCTGGATCCTCAAGTGGAACCTGAGAAGATCCCGAAAAGGATCGAAAGCCAAAATGCTGGGGATTAAATGATGCGGGCTACACCACAGTGTTGCCTTTACCGATGACATAGTGATTGTAGTACGTAGGGGATTTGAGGAGACCGTATCAGTTAAGAGGCAAGGAGCTTTAAATCTAGTGGAGAACATAGTGCGAAGTCTGTTAATTCAACAGAAAAAAAACTTCATTAGCTTTTCTCACGTGCATAAGGGCCGACAAAGCTAAAGGACGTTGCAATGTAGGGCACCAAGCTACAGGTAGTGAGAGAAGGTAAATACTTGGGCATTGCGTTTGGCCAAGCGCCTAACTTCAAATCACAAATGGAAAAAATAGCGAACAACGTCAAAAGGTCCCTGGATACACTAATATAATACCAGTTATTACGTATGTGTGTGGTAGAATCAGACCTTCGCCCAGAAGAACATACAGATACTGATCAAGCTGCAGCGCAAAGCTTGCCTTAGAATTACGAGGACAATGATAACGTCCCTGACAGTAGCTATGGAGACTATATGAACTGACCGTCACTACACCTGGTAATTATAGCAGAGGCATTCAGACGGGCATACTGGCTGAGAGTCAATGGAGAGGAGGACTCGTCAAGGGTAGGATAACTGAGAGGATAACCAAAACAGTTTGTGATAAAAAAAACCTGTTTAAGATGATAATCCCCGCTCGATACGAATGGGAGGGTTATACCAGTATGGTATAGCTGAATGGAATCGTGCATTACACAAATGGCTCAAAAACTACGGAGGGCACCGGCTGTGGAGTGTACGGAAGCAATTGACAGGGCTTCAGAATCTAGGACAAAAAGAAACCGTGCTCCAAGCCGAGGTATACGCAATCCTGACTGCAGTTGCTCAATTATATTAACAGAAAACCTTACTAAAAGGAAAATCTTTAGAGTAACAGACAACAAAGCACCGAGTGCAGAATTAGACTCACATGTAGTCGATTCAGGACTTTTCCTTGGATGCACTCAAGAGGTACTAAACTCTAACACAGTCACAAGTGGAACTGGCCGCCCCATCGATTACATCTATTTGCTCTTTTAGGAGTGGCGCTCAAAAATCGAAATTGCTTGTAAATGAAAGCTTTTAAATAGCTCATAATTCATGCATAAAAATTAATTTGAAATAAGTAAACGATAATAGAGGAGGGGCTACGTCCAAGTGGAGCTGGCCGCCCCATTGATTATATCTATTTGCTCTTTTAGGAGTGGCGCTCAAAAATCGAAATTGCTTGTAAATGAAAGCTCTTAAATAGCTCGTAATTCCAGTACAAAATTTAATTTGAAAAAAGTAATTCTGATCAGTGGGGGGGCTGAGTCCAAGTAGACTCGGCCACCCCATAAGAAATGTTCGATTCCTAGTGATTAAAGCGAGCTCTAAAATTTTAAGCTTGCGATATGAAAAGCTCCTAAATAGCTCATAAATTGGATACCATTCTTAAATTGATTCACAATGGTGGGGGGGCTAGGTCCAGCGGGTTAACATTTACTAATAACACAGAAAACCGAACATTCATATGTTCTTTGTATCTAGAATTATGAAAGTAACCTTTTTTTTTTAGGTTTCGGCAGTTTTTAGATTGTAACCTTTTGGCCCGAGAGTCTACGTAACTGAAATTGCGGTCTACCTTATAACCTTAAGACCATGTGCACCAATTTTCAAAGCAATCAGACGTTTCTAATCAAAGTGTTATCGTGCACACGGACAGACAGACAGCAACACAAAATTATAAACGATCTCGAGTTAAAGTTAATGAGCATCAATGCAATAAAACGAGAATGAAGTAAAAGGGAAAACGAAAACCACACAAAGAACAAGAAAGTTCAGGTATAGTAATTACGAACAAAATAGAAACAAAGAGCAAGAAAAAACAACGGATATTACGAAGAATAAAAAATTGGTTCTTAAGAAACAAGAAGACGGGTATAAAAGAACTGAAGCAATGCGACTGACAAAAAATAAAGCAGAACAAGAAAATTAAAAGTTCAGGAGGCATGAGCAGCAAAAAGATTTGAAAAAAAGGAGAAAGGACAAAAGAGACTTTGAAGGTTTGAAAGTAGAAGTACGGGAAGAAACGAGAGAATTAATTGGAAGAAGGAATACACAACGAGACAGTACGAACAAGTATAAATTGTGCACAACTCTTGTGCAGATGAAGCCCATTTTTTAAATACCGAAATAGCTTAGTTAATAGTTGGGAATAAGGAGTAGTATGCTATAGTTATCATTCTTGGTAGATGATTAATGGGGAGGAGGCTCTTGACACTACACGTTTAAAAGCCGCCTGGCATACATTCAAAATCTACTTTATATAATGCAAGAAGAATCAAGTCCTTAGAGAAATTTTCCAAAATATTGCATTTTCCCTTTGTAGGTAGGTACCTTCCTCCAACATTTTACAATTTACAAAAAAAATTCAAAATGTAATCTAGTTACCCGTAGATGAGTGTAAAACTTTCGATTTTAAATTTTTTCTTGTAAATTTAAGTATAGAGTGTGACCCGTCCTTTTTTTCATTTTTGGTTCTTTATCTCATTCCGTAAAAATCCAATATGGCGTTCATAAGAAATAAGAACGTAGTATCCTGCAGCTTCTAGATGTAGCGTGTTATGGGAATTCTGAGAACCGATTCAGATTCTACGAAATTTTAAAAAATTCAAAAATTTCAATGCGTTTTTAGTCACAGAGACCTCTTGTCCCCCATTTAACCTGCACTGTCTCTCCTACCGTTACGGAGATCGCAATGGCATTGGTTGAAGTGTTTAAACAATGGCAATAGTAAGCCACGTATTTGAACCACCCTGATCCTGTACACTGTACAGTCTTTTTAGAACCAAAGTGGCAATTTGTTATGATAAAAACTAAAAAATCTTCTCAAACCGAAAAAGTTACACTGATTTTAATCATAATTTTCGCGTGGTCCTATTTTATTATTTAGTTTTTACTTGACATTGCCCAACGCGAGAAAACAAGCTTGTTAAGGTACTGGCGACTAAACTAAAATCTATACAGAAACCGCAATAGGTGTTCTAAAACTCTTTTGGTTGAAACGAAGAAAAAATATTTCAATATAAATGCTTCATACCTCACGGTAATTACGCACAACGTGAATAAACGTTTTTTATAGATTCACGTGCGCAGTCAGATTTTAATGTTAATACAACGGCGGGCGATGTTGTTGACACGTGAAGCAGAATTTACAATGAATAAAACAAGAATAATGGTTAATACTTCTGTATGTACAGTACGTCCATTTGCGGTCGATCACCGCCTATATGGACATCAAAGCGTGCATTGATGAGTTAGTGACTTGCAAATCAATGAATATCGAAAACAGTACATATACACTACATCCCCAAATTGAAGCATTCAATGAGCATGATCGTATTCAACACGTTATAATTGTCACACTGTGATAATAAATGAAACTATCATTTTTAGTTTCAATTACACGTTAAAACATTTATTACTGTGGCAAAAAATATAGTTACACTTTCCTATGAAAGCTTTCGTAAAGCTCTAGCTCTTGTTTGCACCTTCACAATTCCTTCCGATTTATTTTAATTTGCTATAGAAAATGGCAAACATTTTGGAATATTACGGCGTTAATCATCGTATGGCATCCTCAAAATCGTTTTTATTTTTAATTAGCGACAGAACCTTTCATCATAACACAATGAGGCTGATCGAGTCTTTGAAATAAGTAACAAAAAACAACCGAAATCTTTTATGGTGGCTTATAGTGAAAAAGAATGTTTGTAATAGAGAAATGGTTCTCACAATTTCTAAGAAAGTTCTTAATTGATCAGGATGTATCATCATTAAGCATTATACGTACTTTTACAATTTAAGTGAAACGGTTTCTTCTTTTTTGCTTTCATTTTATATAAACTACACTTGATTACATTTTAACAATCAACTCTCTTGCAGTACACACAAAGACACGATCTAGTTTGTAGAAAGTTGAGAATTTGGTGAAATTAAGTTAAGCAGCTGCTAAATTAAGCTTTACAATTAAGTAAAGGTAATTTTTAGTTTATTGTGCAATTTTCTATGGGAATAAACTTTCTATAAATGCATAGTAATCGTTACTTAATCTCATTAAGAACTTAAAAAAAAACGATTGTGTACACTTTCTACCAGTACTCCTATGCCTATATGCCCATAATGAATTAAATAATAACATAATAATACATCATTGTGTATGGCAACGAGAAGTAATTAGATTTTCAACTTGAAAGGTCAATTTCCAATTGTGAAACAATCAATCAAATCCAAAGGCTTAGTTAGTCGTGAACAAATCTGCATTTTACATTACACACCAGGCCCATTTTATCAAAGTATCGGTTTAAGCCTTATGTTACTTCATTATCTGTGAGTAGTAATAGCACAGGGGATGCGATGACGTTGACGATTATAAGTGTATACGTAAGAGCAGGGGGCCCAATTAAGGTTTCTGTAGGCCAGGGGCTAAACATATTAGACGGGCCCCATTCCTATAAAAAATAGATTATAATTTCAACAAACGCCAAATTTAGCCTATGCCTGATATTAATTTAATCTGTATAAATAATAAATAATACTACATCCTTAGAGTGGGGCCCTTAAGAAAAGACAAATATTCAATCATTTTCAAAAACTAAATTCTCCTCATACATTAAAGATATTGATACTTCCGCATATCCAAAATCAAAAAATGAACCAGAACAACAAAATATATGTAGCACAATGGGCTGGTGTTCAAAATGTACTACATTTATTTTTAAAATCCCCATACTATTCGTTTACTTACTTTGTATGACCGATCATTTAGATACAATCTTTGCTTCCATACCGGAATACTAATACATTTTTTTTTCAGTTTACATTATGCATAAGCAGTTGAAACAGGTAGAAATTCCAACAATCTTGACCTAAGTTATGACTAGAATTGTTGACGATATGACTTTGTTGAAGGATGCGGTCGTAACCAAAACCATTTCAGTGAAATCGCGAATTTTTTGATTGCAATAAGAAACTAGTTCGTGCCACAGAACTTAGGTATGGCACGGCGTCATATTAAAAATTTGATTCATTATGAATTCAAAGTGGAACTCGTGAATAGACCTCATTTGAATATTATGACAGCATACGTGAACTTACGGAGTACCTAACTACGAAATCTTAAATGAGATATTCATAGGACCGATTCCATTTTAGTATCTATCTTCAGTAACTGTATACCACATACCCATTTCTAATGTTTTGAGTACCAATGACTATTAATTTTTAAAAAATTTTCAAAAATAAATATACACGGAATTAATTCTTGAAAATTGGAAAAATTGAAATTAACAGCTGGACAGTGAACGTTGTCAAAATTGCATCTCAAAATATGCGCATTAAAGTAATATATACACCGTTTAAATAAATTTAAATGACATATGAGGGGGGGGGGGGACTATGGTTCTATTAAAAGGTTCAATGGATTAATATCAATTAAAAATCCGATTCAACTGAATACCGAACAATCCTCAAGATCTTCACACATACATCATTTTTACAAAGGTTGATTCTGTCCCACCAGATTAGCATAGCTTAATCAAATTTTTTGAATCGGCATTAGTTTTACTTTTACTCAAGGTGCCTACATACAAAACTTCATTTAAATATTATATTAACAATAAACTTTCTTTCAAACTAGAAACCATTTTTTTAGGAATCTTACATCCTGAAGAATATGTGCATCCATTTCTAAACAATTTGTACAGAAAGTCATCGTGCCACACGAACAGACAGACAGCAATACAAAATTATAAACGATATCGAGGAAGTTCTGAACGATGCGATCAAACCATATCGACAATACATCAAAGGGAATATTGGGGTGCATTTGTACTAGTAAGTAGTGTATACGCGGCGTTGACCGCCACGGGATAGTCATTAAACTCAGCGTATA
>NW_022170403.1:14574497-14770409 GCF_008802855.1 Photinus pyralis | reverse complement strand
TTTGAGTAAAAGTTGCCATAACAGTAGCTTCAGCAGCATTCATGCTCAATAAAGTAATGCCTAAGCGATATGAAAGGTTTTAATAGTCAAACAAGACTGTCGCCAAATAATTAAGTAATACAAAAGCATGAAATTCTTGACCACCGAGATTACAAGTTTGACGTTTTCCCATAGAAATTGGGATATAGAATCAAAATGTACCCGACGTTGGATTAGCAAATCGGTAGTCTATGTGAGTGTTAATCTTTTGCTTGCCAAAACAGCTCAGAAAATTCATAATGGAGAGTAAGGGGAAATTTGTTAGAGATCGATATTGATATCCCCACAAGACGAGAATTAGTAAACGTGGACTCTTTCGAAATAGAAAAATATAGACCGACAAGTTTCGCACTATATTCAATTGTAACGCTTGAGTAATCCGCGAAAGTGAACGTATTTTAAACATCTAGCAAATAATCAAAGCATAACGTTATATAATCCGAGACATTTAATTACTGTTCCGACAATTTATCTTCCAATATATGTGAACTGAATTAAAAATTTAATTGGCCGGGAAAGTTAGTTTGATGTGAACTTTCAACTGCTCCCAATATAAATTACCCAATTACCTACTTGTGCTGGTGGAGATTTTTTATTGATTTTTTATAAATATAGTGAGCCATCTCGAGCGATTGATTTTGTACATGCTTTTACTTATTCTATGCATTTCCTCATACTGGTTACATCAATAAGTTACACATTTGATAGACGGTATGCGCCTGCAGCTTGCATAAGAGAATATACAAAGTTCACACTCTTTAAACTCTCACCATAAGTCATGCACTTGCGAAATTTCGTCATGACTCGTGAGAGTTTTTGTTGTTTAAAACTAGATCACTCTAAAAGAATGCAGATGATAGTTATAAAAATACCACTGAAATGGACGTGCATGTGGATTACTACAGAATATCAGAGATGAATCACAAAATGCAAAAAAAATTGTCTCTCCCATATCCCACCTCTTCCCAATCTGGAATTTTTAATAGTTGCAAAATGACGGATGGAATAGACAATGTGTTTAAATTTTCACCGTGAAATATGTTAGAAATACTAAAATCTTTCCCAAGTTCAGATAATGAACCACTTCAAATGATGAGAAGTTGTCACAGTGGTAAGGGATAACGAGTAAACAATTCGCTCCTACTCAAAATTAAAGTGTTCGCGTGTTTTCAAAAAAATTACTTTGATTAAACGAACAGTTTGGTGTCGCTTTCAATGCGATGGCCAAAGACAAAAGTTATGGGAAAAATGTGTGGAGACTTATTTCTTTTTCGGCCTAAGGGCTATGGCAGTTTTGCTGCTCATACCTCCCCCCCCCCCCTCACCAGTCATGGGGAATTATTCGGAGTGTGCAAAGTGCAATGCGTAGTCCAATCCAACTTACTTTTAAAATATTAAGAATGTGTTTATCTACAGTCCGGTCTAATCATTCGTATTATTTTCGGGAATGCTGTTTAAAAGGAATACATACCCTGACCTGATATATACTTACTAACGTCACATTTTTGATGATAGGGGTGCCGACGAATGGTAGGAATTCACCACGTTATTGAGAGTAAGAAGAGATACACCGATACAGATTCTGCGTATAGCAACGAAACGATCATGAAATTGTCTAAAAGCTTTTAGGTAGACAATTGTGTAACTAGTGTAGCCAGTGAAGAGGAAATGAAACAGTTCATACAAGAATCAAAGACTCTCATGAAAGAAAGAAATTTTGATCTGAGAGGGTGGGTTGATACTACAGAAAACATGGCAAAAAAAGCTTGGTTGGGATGCACCACTATATTCTGAGACTGAAAGTGATTTTCGCAGCTAGGTACAAGATCTCCCATGTTTGTCGTCTATAAGAATCCCACGATTGATTCATGCTGGAGTTGGCGAAGCGACCCACCCCAGTTTACCCACCCTCTGTGACAACGAGAGCAGCTTCTTCCTGGAGCTGATGGATAGGTCCGTTTAGTGAGAGTACAAACGGGCAAAGAGCCGTAACTTCGTCATATTCAATGAATTCCTCCTTTGGAGGTGGAGAAGGTTGGTGATGTACAACCGGATGGTGAGGCACAGAAGGAACAGGGTGCGGAGAAAGTGTGTGAAAATACGTCGGAAGGTAGTGAAAATGCAGGAGTGTCCGTTGTGAGTCGCGAACCTCGAAAAGACATGGTGCTTTGTAGATTTTTGATATTTGTAGTCTAGAGAAGTGTGTTATGTCTTCACAACAACGTAATTATGGGAATTTTAGTTGATAGCAGTCTCTGGAGAATTTGTTTTAGGGTTGTCAAGCAGTTTATTTTTTCGATTATGTACCAATAGTGCAATAATAAAAGCATTGGTGATCTTCAAGTTTGATATCGCGACCATCAATTGCTCCGGACTTGGTGGCTATGCTCAAGACGGGTTGTCTTTTACGTGGTCACAATCCTACTTTAATGAAAGAGACCAATGAAAGGAATTAATTTCTATTTCTACAAACCATATTCCTCCTCCTTCTCGACACCTTATCGTGATAGGTTATAATTCCCGATATCTCAAGAACAGATTGTCGAAGGAGGGTACTCACAAAGAGCGATTAGGCCGTCTGGAAGAAATATATTCATAGGTGATGCCAAAATTTTAAAGGCGAACATCTCGAAAACGGTTTATCGGAGGACAAAGTGAAAATGAACCGTCTGAACGACACATATACAGGGTGACAATTTGAAAACTTACCACCCCCCATATCTTAGTAAATAAACGAGATATTTAAAAAAATCAAAATCCGTTTCGCTAATTCGGAGTGGGAATCACAATGACATAGTTGGCGACGCACCCCCTCCAACCCCCTGCGCCCCAGCCACCCCAACTTTTAAATCTTAAATAGTGACCCCCCATGTGTGATACGTCGTTGGAAAGCTCTGAAAAAATGCTTTCCAACCATACCAAATAGCCTCGCAAATAGCATTACATTTAGGTTAGTAATTATCGCGCAAATCAAAAAATAAACATGGAAAATCGTATTTAACTTGAACCTCCAAAGCCGACTCGACAGCAACTCATTTTTGATCGCCAGTTATAATCTATTCTCAAACTCCTGTCGAACCTTTTCAAATGTTGGTTTTGCAATATTTCGACATTCTTGAATTATTCTCTGTCTTAGTTCGTCTATGTTCGCCGGTTGCGTTTTAAATACGACAGATTTCAAATGTATTATATTAGTTTATTTTTTGATTTGCACGATAATTACTAACCTAAATGTAATGCTATTTGGTATGGTTGGAAAGCATTTTTTCAGAGCTTTCCAACGACGTATCACACATGGGGGGTCACTATTTAAGATTTAAAAGTTGGGGTGGCTGGGGTGCAGGGGGTTGGAGGGGGTGCGTCGCCAACTATGTCATTGTGATTCCCCCTCCGAATTACCGAAACGGATTTTGATTTTTTTTAATATCTCGTTTATTTACTAAGATATGGGGGGTGGTAAGTTTTCAAATTGTCACCCTGTATATTGATGAAGTCAAAGCGAATATCTTGAAAACGAAGTGTGGGAATAGAGTACTCAAAGGGCAAGTGAAACATATGGACGAAGCATCTACTGGTGTTGTCAAAACTTATAAAAGACTTATCTTCAGAACGGAGTGTCGAAGGAGGGTACTCACAAGGGCGGAAATATCTAGTAATTGCGACTTTTTTTATACCCAGACGAAACCAAACGGTGTCACCTGAATGTCAAATAAATGTTATTACTACTATTATTACTAAGCAGCTCAACTGCAAGTCATTACAACACTAGAAACAGCGTATTTTAAAAAACCAATACCTTTTTTAAGCCGCAGAGCAAAGCGATGCAAGCTTTATAGGGGAGTCGATGGTGTACGTCTGTCTGTCTGTCCGTGAACACGAGAACTGGTAACCGCTTGGGCCGATTCGGTTCAAACTTTGCACAACATGTAAGAAGCCTATTAAAAATGGGTCAAATCAAATGACCCCGTAGAGTCACATCAAAGTGCTCTGCTCCTTTTTTTCATCGGCTCTAGGGGTTTATTATCATTAAAGGTGAACTGAAACTGAAAGAGAATAAAAATTTTTGAAAAAATTCCATGTAGCACACACATTTAATACTTTTAGTATTTTTACTTTAATAATTTTACTGGTTAATTTCCAGCACAATCGGAAACCTCATGAAATTGAAAATATGTTTGGTGAAACCACAAATAGTTTCCCATACCATCACTTCATTGGACAATCAATACCAGCGATCGAAACTACATGGATTGGAAAAAGGATCATCAATATCTGTTGGTAACACTAAGGATGCCTGGATATTGCGTTGTATTGTTTTTGTATAGTATTTTACATTTCTTTGCTTCCTATAATTTTCACTTTAGATATCGTGATGCTGGAATTTCTCTTTTATTTTAGAAAAGTGAGCGAGTAGGTACTTATAAAAATAAACCTGTAAATGTACTACCATATAAGTCTATACATCATGTTCCAAGGTATTTCGCATTTATAATTATATTTATAATAAAGAATTACTTAGTTTGTCGATGGCTGATCGGAAATGCAGCTGGGCAATTGCAAAGTGAAAGGTTTGGATAAGCAAAATTAATTGGGTACCGGTAAAATCCACGCACAATGCGAGTATCAGAATTTTGACTGAACCTTTAGGAGCAGTTTTTTATCTGAAGATCATCAATTAACTAAGTGGCTTTTTAATGGAACCAAAAGGTAGCTTTCGAACATGTATGGAATTAGCTAACCTTCAATCGCCAGATCTTGGATATGACAACTTTCACCTTCCACCTGTTAATTAATTCAAGGATCTTGAACTCTTACAAATAACCAAATTTTAATAGTAAATAGTAGTATAGTAGTATTTTGCAATAACTTCAAAGTTTAAGTGCGGAGATCATAAGAAAAAAAAATAAAATATTGACCTGCATGCGTTTATATAAATTCATTTAATATCACTTTATAAAGCCAACAAAAAACAGGCAACTGAAAGCAATTATTTACACGTTTAACATCACCAAGTTCAAAAACTCTTCTAATTAGAATTTTTCTAAACTGATGGGAGTCGTAAAGAACTTAATTTCAAGATCACGATGGCCATTAAGTGAGGTCACAATTTCGGTCGATACTTCAAGGTCCCTCGAGGATCGTAAAGGAAAAGTGTTACTTTCAATTTGATCTTCCTTTAAATAAAGACCACGATCACTTATGTTTACAGATTTTGATAAATCAAAGTGGTTAGTCGAAGTCTCCTGAATATCAGGAAAATTAAAATCACTTTGGTGTATGGGAGTGGTTAAAAATGGGGAATAACAATGGCGCTGTACGTCCCAAATTTGTCCCGCTGGATCACAATATCGGCACTGACACAAACTCGCCTGTTGATTTTCGTTTAGGTCTTTTGATAGCTCCTCCACGTCTTCAAACTTATGATGCAACTTTGGAGTTTCCTGGATCTCTGTGTGGTGATTTCTTCTGGATATGTTGTCGGGCAATGGATCTCCGGTTGAGACATGAAGACGACTGAAGATGAAGGGCAGGTGGGAGCCGATAATTTCGTTTTCGGTGGTGTTAATTTCTGGACTCCCGCTGTCTGTTGAAAAGCAATCTTCAGTTTCCAAAGGGCATATTAAATGGCTGGGTTTTCTGTCTTTTTTCCGCCGTTTGCGTGGTTTAATAATCCTGGGTAAACTATTTTCGGAATTTGTTGACGCCGAACTCTCATCACTATTAACACTAACTGCATCCACACCTCTATTATCCTTAGGTTTAAAATTGGCACTAGGTCCACGTGTTTTCACATAGTTTTTATCGGCGCTCGATTTATTCTTGCGCTGATTGTGTTTGTTGTTTAAAATTAAGGGAGCGCCTTGTGTGTGAACGGCAAGGTGTGATAGTGGATAGTTCTCTTGAAACCTCACAAACTGTCCACGTCGCTGGTAATTGGCGAACGAAATTAAAGGTATGCCACCTGCCCATCCATCGATCGATCTACATCTTTGCGACTGATGGGTGTTGAATCGAGGCACGAAATCTTCTCTGTGATGGAATTGGTCACGCACGTGCTTGGTCGAATTTCCTTTTGAACGGCTTTGTGAAGAAATAAGGTAAGCGCCGATATACCGCTCGACCTCTAGAGCACCCGATGAAGCGGGGCTCATGTTTAACGATAGTAAGACGACATCGCATGCCGACCGTAGGTACCAACGCGATTGCCGGAAAGTCTACAACTGCAGCCGTAAAATTACTGATGGTACCGACTACCGAGAACGTTCGAATGAACAGGAACCCCACTGCTGCTCGTACTAACCTACTTCTTACGCGAGCCGAGACTAAACAAAGAGAGCGTACAGAGAGATCCACCCACACAACTGGGTCACAAGTTTAAATTGTGGGTCGTCGGAGAAATGCACCCCGTCGCAACGGGAGATAATCTCATCGTTATGGCCGCAATATCTGACCTAATTAGTTAGTGGGTTGGGGGGTCAGAATTGATGCTTCTTCACACTTACCTTTCCTTTAGTCCCCCTTTAACATGCCTTACAGATATTTAATAATAATTATTATTGTTTATTGAAATGGCTTTAATAATTGCAAAAAAAAAAAGATTTACGAGCTGCAACTGCATGGCATTAATGTCAAACTTGTCACCAGTTAGAAATAAAAACGGATGTAGCAAATTGATTATGTACAGCTATAAGAGCCGTTTTATATTAACAAAACGGTTTTAGAAGTAGTAGCCCATATTCCATAATATATTCAAGCACGAAACCTAAACCTGTTCCATTTTTTAAATCACGCAATAAAACGAAATCAATATCGACAAAAACGTTTAACTTTTTACCATTCAATTTATATTGAAAAAGGCTCAACGAAATTTAAATTTCGTAAACCTGCAGTTTCAAAGTATAACAATTTTGCATGATGATTGAGGACAGTAATTTTCAATGTGAAAATGAAAAAATTTATAGGATACATAACTGTTTGCATTATACAATTTTTTCTTTACCTCAGAAGTGGTTTTATACAGTCATTAGCGATTTCCGTACATACAATGGTCGAAATCTTTCTACTACCATCCTAATATATTTAAGAAGCGAGCCGCTTTCATGGTGCAATATTTCTCATACAAGATTTCAAAGATGTTTTGTTGTGGGCTTTTATGCAAAACAAATCACTTCGTGTTTCTTATTCGTTTTTTAAAAAACCCCACAAGAAAATGAGGTGATTTTTGGTGTGTTTTGTGTACATTTTTGAGTGTGAAAGCTTACGGTAAACGGTTATTGTTATTGACATTACAAACACTTTCACCTCAAATTCTAATATTTTTTCCATGTTTCATTTAGGCTTAATATACAGGGTCATTCTTGACGAGCGTCAGTTAGAAAGATATGGAAAACCTTTGAAAATGAAGATAAACTGATAAGTTCTTTAAGGGTTTTGGCACATGATGAATTGAACTAAAATATTTTCAAGATGGCGCCACTTCCGGAAATACCGGAAGTAGCCATCAACATTGTTATTTTAAATAGGGACCCCCTATTTTTTCTACATTTTCGGATTCTACGTCGAATTTGGAGTACAACGATACCCCATAGTTGACCCTTTGCTCCAAGGGCTTCGCCGATATTCAGGTTTTTGTGTCAAAAATTGAATTTGCAGGGGTAATTTTAAAAATTTATTATTCGAAAACGGTGAGAGATATTGCAAAACAGTTTTCAATGCTTTATTAAGGAAAGATCGAATTTTCTTATAGTATGCGTAACAGTCTAAAAAAGTGAGACTACGTAACTTTTTCAAAGCTCTCAACTTTTAAACTTTTAAATATCCGTAATTCTATTTTTTCAAATGGCACCCCCCATTTTGTTCTTCACCCTTGTTTTCCTTTTTCCCAGACCTTTAATTTGATGCAAAATGTCAAAAGCTGCTTCAAACGGTTTCCGAGATATTCCATGTTTTAGTTACTTCTTGTGGAAAATTGATAAAAAAATTAAGTCGCTTGATGTTATTCTTTTGTTTTTATTATGATAATGTTTAAACGTCAAATTTTTCGCTGTTTGAACTTATACTTCTGGTCAATAATGGCTCGTTTGGGTTACACTAATGAAGATTTTGTGAATTTAATATTAATAGATGGTGATTGTAATCGAATAGCTGCCAGGACTTGTCGTCTTTTTTCCGAAAGATAGCCTGACAAGGCGCAACCCACATAGGCTACAATTCGCAAATTACTACAAAATTTCAGGAATAACGGTACCGTTATACTCCAAATTCGACGTAGAATCCGAAAAATTAAAAAAATAGGAGGTCCCTATTTAGAATAACAAAATTGATGGCTACTTCCGGCATTTGCGGAAGTGGCGCCATTCTTTGTGCACTCGTGTCTGATATGTCAATTTCTCTTTGGATATCATTAAGCGATGCAGTTGGATTTGCAGCAAAATACACCAGTACAGTTATTTCCTGTTCTTCAGAGTCTACCACAGGCTTCCTTTTTTTGTATTTTTGTTTGAAAGATACCGTTATTCGTGAAATGTTGTAGTAATTTGCGAATTGCGAATAAAAACAAAAGAATAACATCAAGCGACTTAATTTTTTTATCAATTTTCCACAAGAAGCAACTAAAACATGGAATATCTCGGAAACCGTTTGAAGCAGCTTTTGACATTTTGCATCAAATTAAAGGTCTGGGAAAAAGGAAACCAAGGGTGAAGAACAAAATGGGGGGTGCCATTTGAAAAAATGGAGTTACGGATATTTAAAAGTTTAAAAGTTGAGAGCTTTGAAAAAGTGACGTAGTCTCACTTTTTTAGACTGTTACGCATACCATAAGAAAATTCGATCTTTCCTTAATAAAGCATTGAAAACTGTTTTGCAATATCTCTCACCGTTTTCGAATAATAAATTTTTAAAATTACCCCTGCAAATTCAATTTTTGACACAAAAACTTGAATATCGGCGAAGCCCTTGGAGCAAAGGGTCAACTATGGGGTATAGTTGTACTCCAAATTCGACGTAGAATCCGAAAATGTAGAAAAAATAGGGGGTCCCTATTTAAAATAACAAAGTTGATGGCTACTTCCGGTATTTCCGGAAGTGGTGCCATTTTGAAAATATTTTAGTTCAATTCATCATGTGCCAAAACCCTTAAAGGACTTATCAGTTTAGCTTAATTTTCAAAGGTTTTCCATATCTTTCTAACTGACGCTCGTCAAGAATGACCCTGTATAACAAATAAGTTTAACTGAAATATGAAAGATCGGACCTTACTAGTATCTTAAACCTCGTTAATTTTACACGTAAAAATCCAGAAGAACGAATTTCCTCAAAACCCGTGACTGAGTGGGACGGGTTAAATTAGAAAATAATGAAGATCACCAATTCGAGTAAAATCTTTTATGTAAAACGTAAGATAAACAAGGAATTAAAACTTCGAAGACACAATCTTTGTGGATACCCGAGAGTCCATTCACGTGTAGACCCTACCAATATCTTCGTGAATACCCACTTGTAATTCTCCGATCTTGAAATATTCACATTGAAAGTTTTAACCCTAATCGCAGATACGACTGGGCTAGATGTTCAACTTTTCTTTAATGATTGTCCTCTTCCGACAATCCGTGTCCGGTGGCGGGAAGAGGGTGAAAATGATTATGAAAATCCGTTTCTTTGGTTAAGACTTTTCAATGCAGAAGCATATTAACACCTCCTGCCCCTGTCGGACACTTGTCGAACCCCTCGCACTAGAGCGTAGGATAGGAAAATGTGACCGATTATATATACCTAGGATGTCCGAAAAGTATGGAGTATAGTACATATATCTATAAATATCCCTTTTATCGAAAAATGTTTGAAATAAGAGCTATTTGGTATTTCATTTTTATCACATGAAATTTTTTGTTTTTAAAATTTTTTTAAAACAAAAGCGCAACAGATAAAAAAATGTTTTAATGACAAGATCTGTATTTTGCTAACTTATTTGATAGGGTCTTATTCTCGTTTCAAAAATGTAAAATGATAATACCCTTCCATTGTAAAAATTTTGAGAAAACCGAAAAAAACTGCGCATAGGTGTATTTCAACAACGTTCAAGAATTTAATTAATCTAGTGGCCCATGACCGTTTTATGCTCATCTAGATATCGAAACCAGTGAACAATTTCAATACGCTGCCTTTCGGATAAATAATCAATTTCTGTTTACTTCAAAAGCGTATTTCACTCGTAAATGGATGGCAACCAATGTAAATTACTAACATTTTACTTCCAAGTGCACGTACTATACCTTGACAGTTCTAAGGAGCAATCTATTGTTTCAATATCTAAATCCGCATAAAACGGTCATGCGTGACTACATTGAACGTTGTTCAAATACTTGATCAAAAAAAGTTGACAAGAGATCTTGTGATTAAAAACAATTGTTTTCGTGTTTTTTCCGGTATCCAGAGGCGTAGGTAATGGGGGGGGGGGGGGGGGGGGGGGCAACAGTCGAGCCGAGATTATTCGATTGAGTGCAATCTCCATCCAAGAGAGAGGGGGAGCGGGGTGAGAGAGAAGGAAATTACAACAAAACGGTAAATTAAATCTGTGTCCTTTGTAAGACGGCGTTTAAAAAAGATGATAACGATAACGCCCATTGTATAATCTCCAATACAGACGCCATATTGCAGTCACTGTCCTATAGCTAGCCAGACTTAACAAAAATATCTTCTGAAAGTGGATATGTGCGTACAATTTTTAATAGGGCACGTAGTTTCACTTTGAATTTAAAGTATATATCTAATTAAAATTCCCATAGTGAACAAAACAACCGTAGCCTTTCACAAGGTCCCAGAGCTTAGATCTCAACCTTCAATTAGACGAAATTCATGTTTTTTCATCAAATGTTCTAATACTAGGATCTACTGTCAACATTTCAACAAAATTGCTCGACAAACATAAAAATCTGAGTCTTCAATTCAATTCAATTTTTTACATTTTATTTTTTTCTTATAAGATCCCAATCCCAAACGATGAAGATCCTTACACAAATAAGACGGTTGATTTCATACTTATAATAATTGTTTCTATGAAAAATACGCCAAAGAGTACGCAATGGAAACGAAACATACTGGGGGGGGGGGGGGGGGGGGGGGGGGGGGGGGGGGGGGGAACAAAAATTAATTTTATCTCCCATTGTATTCTAATTAAACGTCTCAACGAAAGGGACCTTTCAGTGCGATTCAAACTTAAGGTTCAGTATGTACATCATAGAGCAATGTTATTCTTATGGACGTAAATTACACAGCGTTGTCACAATTCCTTTACCTGCTTCTAATGTTGAAGTTACATAACTTTTAACAAAATTGTTTCTTTCCTTGAAATAGATGTATTGTATTAATTTATTATCGGTACTTAATGGCACCTGCCATTGTTATGCTGATAGGTTTCTACAACTAGGGTCTTTTGTGAGATACCAACACATTTGGCAACCCTACCTTCTATAAAACCAATACTGAACTCTAATGAATCGCACTATAGAGAGCTCTTTTCATAATTAAGCGAAAAATTTCGAACAACAGACGCTAAATTTAGGTTAGAAGGAACATTTCTTCATTCCTTTATTGCAACAACCTCTAAAACACGGTAAGTGAAATATAATTGAAAGTGGGTTAATTTCCTGAACTTGGATGGTTACTTTATTAAATCATTTAACTTCAGTTGGTACGAGTCATTCATAAAGGGTGACTAATACAAGTAAAAACATTTTCACCGTAAGGCGAGTAACTTTAACGCATTTTCCATGCATTGATCAGTACTTCTCAAAATGTCATAGCTATAGAGCTATGTTTTTCTTTACTACAGGCATCTATGGTTTCATCATCAAATATTCCCATAAGTAAGAAAAATGGCGCACACGAATATAGTCAAAATAATTTAATTGAAGACCGACCGCAATTTGTATTCTGTAAATATTTCAGCAAAAATGTTAAACAAAAAACGTCTTCATCACACGGATAAATCAATTTTCTGGTGTAGAGTAGTCCGAGTGCAGACTTTTTCCATTCATTCTTCAATCAAGGGCAATTAGCAGGGGATAATGCAAGTATGGAATAAATTTTTAAAAGAAAGTGGAACGAATCTCACGGACTAGAATTACTTCATCTTCGTGTAAATTGATATTTGCTCATTTGTATAGGATTACTCTTCGTCTTTTTCGTTAAGGGTGATCTAAATATTGGCATTCAATTAACTGTATTTAATTATCGCAAACCGCTTTAAGGCGCGTGACGATGAGGAGCGTTTCTTTTTTATTTCCTCCGGTGGCAATTAGAATTGAGGTTTCCAGTTTAACCACAATCGAGATCGTCCTATTGACTGCTTTTGTAATAGCGCATCTCGGATCTCACATAAAGTATTCCGTCTTGCACGTTTCATTTACATAGAGTGGCGTTATTACACGATGCGATGTTTTTTAACAGTTAATTATTTCTTAATGTTTCGCAGAAATAATCGTGATTATTCAACATTTGCAAAGAAGAAATCGATTAACAATATACGAAGATGGTGGGAAATCTATTGTGTAAAAGCCACGGACGATCACTTTATTATTATTTTCTAATATTAAATTAATTAGGTGGGTAAGACAAAGTGGTAGGTCGCGACAAAATAGCGGACCTAATGCCATAAAGCTGTGGTAGCCAAACAACTCCCGTTAACAAACTTTTAGTCACACGTACTAACTACCTTGAAATTTTTTAAATATAAAACTTAAAAGACTAAAAGTTAATTGGCTGTTGGCCGAAAACGATGTTTACAGTTTTAGTTGGCCAGCAATTAATACATTTCTAGCGAAACGTATAGGATTATAGTGATACCTCAAAGTTGCAGAATTAGGTCTTTTATAAAATTAACGGAAACTGTTTTAAAGTGATTTATTAAATGAATATGTAAAAAGTAATAAGACAAGTTACAGTTAAACATTACTAGCGGGACTACAGTATAGCGAATCTAGGTTCTATGAATATCGATCAAATTTTACTAATGGAAATTATGATATTTAAAATAAACTCATTGTATTCTGTTTTCATTTTGCAAATATTTGCACTTTTTATCGCGTTGCCGTTATTGATATAATTAAAAACGGTATACAAAGTTATCAAAATTCTAACAGTCCGATCGGATGCAATAACTTAATTATTTTTTAGAGGTGGTCTTCAGTTGGTCTATACTACTCCGGTATTTACCTTACGAATTAGGAGGAAAATGCAGAAAAACCCAATTAGGAGTAGCCGGTAGAATGATATATACACGGTTTCCATTATGTATGGAATATAGTCAGTGGTGTATTGGTAAATTAAGGAAAGGGTATACGCAAGGGTAGGTTTAACCCGGTGAAGGGGGGGGGGTTTCCTGTCATATGGGGAGTGGGGCTGCGAGGAGTTTAAACATCCTTAATTTTTGTAATTTTTAGAAAACAGGGTTTTTTGTTTTTTGAAGTTTTAAAAACAAATCGTGTGTTTCCCAAACAAATTCGAGTGCACAATCTGCGACCGTAGAAGGAATAATTTTTTGTTCTGTCATCTGCAGATCGATGTTCTTGCCACGAAGATATTATATTGAAGGGTGAAGTGCTAGAAACTCCCTGGGAACTGAAAAGATTTTCAAAGCTGGATACCCAGAAGTTACAGTAACAGCACAAGCGCGTTCTAAAATAATCGACGTAAAGAATTAAACGCCATTATTAGTACAAGATTTTCAGCAATGTGTGTAACTTTAAAGTTACGTATACGACCGTATATTTGCGTATTTAACAAACTGTCATTTCTGTATACGCTAACCAAATTTTACTTGTACTTGTTCGTACGGAATTTCACATGCCCATTTTGGCAGGCATTGATGATACGCCACTGATTTCTCTGAAAATAAAAATTACTTGAAATCCCAAATCAATACTAAGCAAAAAAAAATACTTCCTTTTTTACGTGAAAACCGTGTGTCGGATTGAAACAAATCAAATGATCAAATCTTCTCATAAATTAAAATATTTTTTTCTCTGCATGGTCATATTGTCATATTGACGATATTGTCATGATCATGCAGAGAAACGGTTTTTATTTTTTAAGCGAAAACCGTGCATCGGATTGAAAAAAGAACAAAGGGATCAAATTTGCTTAGAAATGATGGGGGATTTCAAGAATAATTTTTACTTTCAGTGAAATCAGTGGCGTACCATCAATGTCTGCCAAAATGGGCATGTGAAATTCCTTACGAACGCCACTGGTAGAAATTAAAAAAATGTGGTACGTTAAAAAATGCCTCTGGATACATAGTACATACATGCCAAATTTCATTAAAATATCTAAAGTGGCATTACAGATATTAAGAATAAATGATTTATTTTTGAAAACTTTGCCACTCTGTATCTGAAAAGTTTATGGGATAGGTTCATATGAAGTTTTCTTTTTTAAATGGACCCAAAAATCGCCCCCTTAAATACTGACATTCAATTATTAAACACCCTGTATATCTAGGTATATATCGACTGAATACAACATTTTTCTATATGAAAGTTGTTTAACATTTCAGTAAGATCGGTCTACAAATAATTATGCGCAGAAGGATAGGGCCTACCGGTTTGAAAATCAATAGGTGACGTCACCTGCAAAAGTGTACCCAATATGTCCCATCAGAGTTTGCTAACAAGCCGAACAGCAACGACAACTACCAACCACGGACTTTTTTCTGTGATGAAAACACCCGTACATGGGCGCGAAAAAGTAATAGGTATGTAAAAGCCGTCAGATCAAAATTCTTTTATCTGATTTTCTCTTTCAAGATACTTCTGCAACTACATAGCTACACAACAGAACAATTTATGTATAATGTAATTTGTGTCAATTTTTTGAAAAAAATACTAAAAAATACTACAATGGTATCTCTGCAAACCCAAAAGCTGGCTTACTTTAGACAGTTTCAATGTATTTTTTTAAATAGAATATGATTATGGTACAAATATGATTATGGTGCCATGTACCTGCAACAAACAGGATCTCTATCAAACGACCTGCTGCTAGAGTCCTTGACAATGAAAAAAATGTAGAGGGCACTGCAGACTGATTTTAAAGTCGTGCAAGTTTGTGGAACTTCTAGCAAGGAAAGCCAAGAACAAGTGAAGAACGTAAAAATGTTTTCGTCCTAAAGCGCATTTTCTATACATTGATCAGTGCTTCCCAAAAGGTCATAGCTACGTTTTTCTTTACTAGAGGCGTCTATGGTTACAATTTCACAACAAAAAATGCATATCTATAAGCAAGGAAATTGACATTGCGCAGTCTGCGCTTTTGATTTTTACTATATGAGCTGTTTTTCTTTAATAGCAGCACCTATGGTTAAAATGTCAAAGAAATGTCTATAAATTTGGCATTGCGCAGTCTGTGCATGCGAATATCTAATTTTTATAATATGCTCATGTGCCAGAGCGGGTAGTTTTTTTTATTTGTGGACTCGAGAAAAACGATATCGATAATAACCTGTACCTATACTAACACAGTGATTGTGAAAATTTATCGTTTCAATTATAATGGACTTTTTCTAATGAAACTGATGACTTCATGAAAAATGTCCCTTTTCAACCACTCTATAGTGATACACGAGGTGATACATTAATAGTACGGTGGTATAAGTGTACAAATAATGTCATTTTTTCCATTTTTCTAGCTGTCAAAAATTGACAAAGTAACGTAATTGACTAGTAAACAATGAACGATGTACAGTTTTTTCTCGTACCTTTTGTTTGCATTGCCACTATGCCTACTGCATATCGTCTAGATAATTATTATAAAAAGTTAGTTACCTGGATAGTTGCGTTTTGTTATTATAATTTGTCAATCAATAATTTGATAATAACATTCAAGAAGTTTACTTTAATAATTACTACATATTCGCAACATTGGTGACCCCGAGAAGAAATGAACGAGCTATCAAATAATACAACGCCAATTGAAAATTCAGGATATTTCGCCAGTAACAAAAATAGCAAGCGACTATACAACAAGATTCGGCCGCACTGTTAAAACCGTGCGTTTTAATTAGCGGGGGGAGCTATATGCCTACTGCATATCGTCTAGATAATTATTATAAAAAGTTAGTTACCTGGATAGTTGCGTTTTGTTATTATAATTTGTCAATCAATAATTTGATAATAACATTCAAGAAGTTTACTTTAATAATTACTACATATTCGCAACATTGGTGACCCCGAGAAGAAATGAACGAGCTATCAAATAATACAACGCCAATTGAAAATTCAGGATATTTCGCCAGTAACAAAAATAGCAAGCGACTATACAACAAGATTCGGCCGCACTGTTAAAACCGTGCGTTTTAATTAGCGGGGGGAGCTATATGCCTACTGCATATCGTCTAGATAATTATTATAAAAAGTTAGTTACCTGGATAGTTGCGTTTTGTTATTATAATTTGTCAATCAATAATTTGATAAAATAAAAACATTCAAGAAGTGTACTTTAATAACTGCTACATATTCGCAACACCACCTACTATCATGTTTTTTTCACAAATAAAATTTTCATACGCAGGATGGACTCTGGAGAGGACAAAGATTAATTAGAATGGATAAGTGTCCACACAGAAAAAAAACGAAACTGATGAGCCATTCTTGTCATGTGCATGAATACATTCATATTATCTATTGGCTAATTCACTAGATATACCAAAAACTCACAAGGGACACTTGCTTCAAGAATTATGAAGAGCGCATTTTTGCAAATTTATTTGTAAAAAGGTGGCTTTTAATCACACTTTGGCTGGCCGACTGGCAGTAAATACGAGGCCGTAGAAGAACGCTTGTAAAAAAACGAGGAGGGTACATGTACCTGTCGGGGCCGTGTAATTAACAACTTTAGGGACGGGACTAAAAGATGTGGGGTCGGCGACATCTGGGCGCCATCCCCGAGCGTGTTATACTAACCTGGAGATTTTTCAGTTTTTTTCGATCTGCTTCTACAGTTTTTTTCCGATGGTTTTCAAATTGGTGTCGGAAAGATCTTGTCAACGCGCACAACTCCTGCGTGGTGGAATTTTGTTTTTTTTTTCTTAGAGGCGAAATGAACCACCTTTTGCACGGCACGCTTCGAGGGATAGTCGACTTTGAGCGCTCAAAAGTTTATTTCGAGCTCTAATCGCGGTCTCTCTTTCTCGTGTCGCCAATAAAGGCTCGAGCTATGAGCAGTACAAGTATTTGATGTACACAAAAATTGAGTACTATTTTGTACCGGGTTTTCAGCGAAATCCACCAAAATACGAATCGCGAGTGAACGGACATCGGAGGCGAGTACCAACAAAGGGAATATGGTAACCACCGACGAGATGTTAGTGATGGTGGAGTCAAAACTTCAAACGCGAATTGCGGATAGGTGGTAGACTTCGACAAGATCTTATTGATGGTGGAGTTAATACTGGCTAATAAAACACTAACCTGCCACAAAAATGCGCTGAAGTCCCTTCGATCTCAACGAGGACTTTGATATTTTTTTTACTACAACGCAACGTAACCAATAGTAATAAATAATAATAAAATAACACATGCAGAGAATCTCAATACCAAGTTTTTTACGTGGTCACCTCGAACATCCTTTCTGAATGGGAGATGCACCGCCAGAGGAACTGAAAGTACGGGCAGAATATCATATGTGAACTGGCGCCGTCCTGTCGACGGGGTATAAAGAATGATAAATACTTTCATTTCATTTTCAGAATAAAACGGAATTTAACACTTTACTTCAACGATATTCATTTTAAATAGTGCTACTTTAGGTGTACATAAATGTACATTTTATGGATGCGCAAACCGCGTGAATGCGGAATAAAGTTATGTGCACGCATGACGCATGGCCTGCATGTATACTAACAATTTATTACAAGGGTCCTAGAAGATAATCTTAGAAACAATTCCAAAAACATAGCAATCAATATACATATCGCCTTTCTAAAATTATTCGAATACTTTCTCAGTAGCACTTAAGCATAAATCGAAAAGAATCAATGAGTTACGGAAAAGCAATCGGAGAAATTGAGCAACAAGTCAGGTAATGAGGACATTCGTGCGCTAGCGATCACCATATCGTTAGCGTAAATTTTCTGCGCCTTCGCAACAATGCATTAGTATAAAGTGCAAGTACAAATCTGGAAAGGTTACATTGTACATTTCTCTTCTTTGGATTAATCCAGTATAACTAACATTTTTGTTTTATTATTATAGGCATATAATTCCGCTATTTGCTGCAGTAATCGCATGGGAAAGTATAGAGAAGTAATAGAATGTAAAAAGTGAAACCTTGCTTACTAGAGCAATGAGTACATTACAAGACAAAAATGGTCGCGAAGTTGTAAGTACCAAGCGGAACTTGTTAAATCTAGAAATTACTAATGTTACATCTTACCTTTAAAAGATAAAGGATGAAGCTTGAAGCTTACCTGAAACAATTAAATCAGTAAGTGAATTAAATTGGTACCTTTTGGAAGGATCGATTCAAGATTATACAAAAAAAACTGCAGAAAAATTAATTCCGAAAACCAACAGAATTCTCAATGCAATTTAATAAACCGGAATTAACTTTGCGTTGAATCACCTTTCTCCGTAGAAGGAATAATTACATAGGTATATCTAATACATGTAACAGTTCGTCAATGTGTTACTTTCTCTTTAACATCGCGAAACCAATTGAATATCTATATACAACTAATTTAAACCAACGCCGCGTACCTACTTTACAACTCAAAGTAAGCTATTCAAATAAAATTAGTCCCAATTCGCAGCAATTACGAAGCATTGTGTTATATTAATTACCTACTTTGATTTTATAGTAGAGAATTTCTGCGATAAGGTGTTAATGTAACTGTTCAGCATCGTGTGCATTGAAGCTGAATGAGATGCAAGTACCTAATCAAATTTCATAGATAGATAGATAACAATGTTGATGTGCTGTCGCTGTCGCAAGATCAGTAAAGGCTTCGAACTAAGCGTTGAAGAATGGCTCAATCAGTTGATAGTCACAAAAATATAAACGAAATTCACTCTTGGGCGTTGTGTAAATGCGTTTGGATAGTTTTCTCAACAAAATAACGATCACTTGATCAGTAACAAAGGTAACATTTGGGCTATGAAATGCCGGAATAAATTATAAGAATCCAATCCCGAAAACCTGAAGACTGTACAGGGTGAGTCAACGATTGCGCGATTTTTCGATCGATCAACCCAGGATAAAAGATATAAAACCTGGAATCAAAATTTAAGTAATAATTTTGCCAATATACTGACGCTTGCAAATGGTCTAAGGTAATTTCCATCTCTGCCACAGATGAAAAGTTCACCTCAACCCAGGTTCGAACACCCGACCTCCGGATTTATAGCCCAACGCTCTACCACTATGTGAGTATGTGAAGAGAAAAAAAGAAACACAACTGTGAGAAACATGACACAAGTTTTTTGGGGAAAGGAAGATGCACATAGGAATGTTATACAAAATGCCGTTCCCAGGAAGATACCCCACCTTTTTCAAAGACAGTGACAATTAAAACTAGGCCTCTGAGAATAATAATCGCCAAAATATTGCAACAGTGCCATAATTTAATATACGGTTAGGAAATTTAATTATGCGATAAAATGGAAATGACTTTAGCTAATAGTCATTTGAAAGGTTGTTGAAAAATCACCAAGCAGGACGTACTCGGAATAAAGCGCGCGTTCTCTTTACACATCGACGTGATATGTGTTACAAAAAAGTTAATCTTAGCGGAGTTCTGCCTTGTTAAACACAAACAGGATTCAGAAGATCGGTATGTTATGACTAGAATTGTGAAAGTGCATATTTAACCAAGTCGGCTTACTTATTCAAAACTAGTTGTCGGAAACCCACGCCGATGGCTTTCCAGGAAATTGGGCCCAACAACGAAAGTTAAAGAGATTTAAAGTACACTCAGGTGTGTAGGTGATGTACGCCCGTTGTGCTCGACGACCTAGATATGATTCAAACAAAGACGAGAACGCAGCATCTTCCCATCGGTACTGAAAATAAGCTCGGTTCGGTCGCAGGTATCGATATAGAAGAGTTGTCAGTGTGTCAAATTAACGTACCCGTTATACCTACTAACCGTGTCTCGCTTTATCAGTTTATGGCTATTGGTAACTACTGCTTTAAAATATCTATAAGCGTTAAAAGACTTAATTTCCTAAAGTGGGTTAACACGATCTTGCTTGGGTGAACTCAATTCATAATTTTTTGATGACCATTAAATTAGCAAACCTTTCGCCGATTAAACTACGGTATCAAATTGAAATAAGCCACGAAAAAAGGCGAAAACATAAAATATAAAAAAATCATAAAAACTCGCATAAATAAACAATGGGTTTCTTTTGGAGGTGTCTAACAGAACCTTCCACCCAGTCTCTTGTTAATGCCTATACAAATTAAACAAAAGGATGCGGTGGCAATTAAACCAGGTCGTGTGTCACTATAGCGATTCGTCACATAATGGTAATGGATATAAAATTGCGGAACAGATTCGCCTCGAGCTTTGGCATCGTTTGACATGAATGCAACAACAATACATACATCTTCATTGAACAAAAGGAAATTAATTCAACCTTGCCAGTACTACTTTCAATATCAATTTACTTCAATACGAGTTGTCAATTACGCGATTATTACCGATTATGGCCACAGTGGACCAGTGGTCTGGATTTTTACGACTGAGCATTGCATGATCCTGATCAGCAGGGTATTTTTTTACATTTCGGTGTTTAAATTTTCAAATTTGATCAATAAAAGAAATCTGAAGTGATTAACTTAGATACCTACGTTGCCGGAGAATGGTTTCCCATGAGAAGCGTCCCAAGACGACCTAGGAAACAGGCATAAAATATTGATTGTATCCCAAGGGTTTGTTTGTTCGACGTTCAATGATATCGATATGTTCTTCATCTACTGAACCGCGTGGATAGACCACCCGTTACACTAATGTAGATATTAGGAAATTTGTTCGATAGGTGTTCTCGCACGATTAGGATGTTGTGGGCCTACCATCCTGTTGAAACCAACAGTTTCCAACTTTTGTTTTTTGTGTGCCGTACGTTGTTGTATTCGTAATAAAAAATGCTACCCAATACAGTATGTACTTTTTTTACGGGCCATATAAAAAAATAAAGTTGGTAATGATTTCTCTGAAACGAAACGTTGTATTGAAATTCTTTTAACTGTGTCTGATAGAGCTCAAAAAGTGGCAATGTTATTTATTTTTTTGTATTTGTTCAAAAATATCAGGAAAACATAAAAACTTATGTCATTTTCTAAATGTTTTCGGTCAGTCAACCCGTGACTGCTTTTTGTTCCTGTCTCACAATTCTCAATTTTCTCTGCTAACACCTTGCTCTGCTCATTCCCATTCTACACTTACTACACTCTTTTTCGTTGATTAAATTACGCGTAATTCCCACAATTTGGAGATCTATTACGGAGCACAAAACAACGCGTGTAGCTACGACCAAGGCCAGGAAAATGTGCGTTTATTTCTGCTAAGGAGTTGAAAATATAAGGTAGAAATTAATGGGTTAATTTGCAGAGCCGCCCGTTACGGAAAATAAGGAACCATGTTTAATTTTCCGTTTGCAACCGTTCCCGTAGGAATATTGCTGGACTATTGGAGATTTCATTCCGACTACATACTAGGATAAGTACAATTAAGCGTAATTAATTGAATGGGTTACAGATAACAGCCTCCGATTAAATCAAGATTACATTCGTTGGATGCGCCCTTAAAAAACTTGAATTTTGACACCGGTCCCGTATTTTGAAGACGTCTGGGAAGGACGTAATTAATTAAACAGGTTTTAATTTTGGATGAAGGTAACCGAAGACGCTGTGTCGGTTGGGAAATCGTCGTGCCCTCCACGACATAGCCGAATTTTAAAAAGATGAAGCAGTTGTTTAGTGCAAGTTACGTTTGTAAGTATCGTAACTGTTGGGATTTTCCGTAGATTTACTTTCGCAACCGTACCGTATTTACATTTTGCTTTTACATTAAGTTTACCACTTCGTATCATACAGCTTTTGCTTTTTTTTGCACAGTGACTTCTACCGCTCCGTTTCATTGCCTGGTAAGCTTTTTCATCATTAATAAATTATAGGGGGGAGGGAAGGGGGGTCGCTTTACTGCATTTGCTTTCCCGTAGATACCAAATCCGATTATTTGCTAAATTGTCTTTAACAACTTTCAGACACACAGACAAGTTATTTAAGCTGATTTGTCGCATTTTCCGTTAGGGGCGAGTTTCTTCGTTTTACGTCCGTCTATTCGAGGCCGACCGTTGTAGGTACATTTTTTTGGGCATTCGGTAGGTTATCTTGGACCTAAACCAAAAATGTCAAGCAATCGTTTGCTTCCTTGCTCCGTAAGTTCCAAAAAAAGGACCAAAGCACTTTCAAAAATTACATTATCAATTTTACTTTGTCAAACTACCATGGTAACAGTTCCAGACGGACTGACAAACGGACAGAAAAAGTACAATTTCACTGTTCAGTCTAAAAACTCGTTCCTAAATACAAAATGGGGTAATTGTGAATTTCAACACGCAATTTTTTCGTAAGGAGGTACATTAAATAATAAAATTAATTGGTGTTGCAAACGTACCACAAAATTACCCGGCATCGCACGGTCGTCTGTCATTTTGTAACTATTGTGCATGTCTACGAAAATGTTACAGAGCGACTTACTACCGTTTACCAGGACCCACATATCTCTTGTAGAATAACGTCATTTTCCGTTATACGTACACGCACGTTCAATGCTGAGCGTTATCCTTATCACTTAAAATAAGTCGTATAGTGCAACAGTGCAAGATAATTAAAAGAAATGAGCTGAATAGCATTGTTATGTAGTACACGCTACTGTAAGGTAATAAGGGAGCACGTACAAATTAACTGTACTCCGACAAATTCACAAAAAAAAACTGTATTAAAACGCAACCGACATCCTAATTATTCATGCAATTAAGGTAAAGTGTATTATAATCTGTTTAAAATGAGGACTTATTCGCAATCAGATACATAATGCACATGCACTTTTGTCATTCTTATTATAACCCATCTAAATTTGTGTAATTAACGTTCCAAAAAAGTTGGGAAACTGAACGCTCCAAAATTATTACAACGGAAAAGCGCCGTCGTGATGGATAAGACCCGAGGAATAACCCTGGGAGTTATTCCACACGGTCAAATGGCACAATTGATTGTCGTATGAAATAAATGCAATGCATCAGATTTAGATCTAAGTCTTTCTAATAAGTTTTAGAAAAATCGATAACACAAATAAGACATCAGCTCCTAGGTGTCTACAGAAATAAATGGTTGAATTGGAGTGCTAAAAGGACGAAATCATATTGGGGCAATGCGGAAGAAGAAAGAAGAGAAATTATATTAACATAAAATGACCCTAAACTGTTTGTAGTGCTTACTTACGAAAATAAAACGCGAATATCGAGAAAGTTCGTAATGCGGATATAAGCACTTTCACTAATAGGTAGGTACTTATGCTTTACATTCCATTTATGTACGATTTAATTTTGTACCAATCAAAATCATTTTCTCGAAAAATTTATTCGATATCGACGTGATTGCACTCTAAAGAAGCATTGAAATTAGAAAGCAATGTATGTACAAATTAACAATCCATACTGATTTGATTTCTAGAACGTGCGAAAGTGCTTTTTTTTTAAATAATAACTTAATTTTTTCAGTTTCATTGTTAATATTTATTATTAGCTTGTGTAATTGAACAATCTCCAACGGGTTCGTGTGCTATAAGATAAAATGTAGGAAACTAGGATTCTTGTGCAAATAATATCAGCTACTTAATTATAAATGCGGAAAATGTCGTATAAAACAATGTCTTACACGCCACCTTTTTCTTAATTATAAATTTCATGGCCATCTAGAGAAGGTTGATTAAATAAACAACGGTTTCAATTTTTTTTTCATTACTTGCCATACGAGTTTGTAATTTCTTTGTTACAGCATAATTTTACCGATTAGGTACAACACAAAAAATCTTAGTATTCAATATCTTCCTATCGCATACTTCGACACATTTGATTTATGTTTTTCAAGTGCTCACTATTATTATGCTAATTGCCTTAAAACCAATTAATAATTATAATTAAAAATCCTACTGTAGAGAATGAAGTAGCTGAAAAGTTTGACCCTGCCCCCGCAAAACCAATAATATTACTCTGTTGTGGTGATAATATGATTCTAATGGTTTTCTAATTGGGACCCTTCATCCACTGCCTTCCAGAAGAGAGACATCGTCAATACAGATGATCCGTCTCCTAATGTGCTAAATTAATCAATTAAAGCGTATGGGGAAATCTATGAAATTTGTAAACGGGCGAAATATGCAAAGGTGAGTGATTTGCCAGAAAATGTCTGCAGTTGATATAAATATAGTAACATTTTGGTAAACCTTAATATTAAAAATAATAAAAAGGACTACCAATTGGATCCATGCCAAATGTCATGCTTCACCTACTAAAATAGCAATCACATCATAAATCTTCATGGTTAATAACTTGGACAACTTTTTATATAAATAAAGTGTAGGTATTTATAATGGGTGATTTTCATCACGCCAAGCATCGATTTATTTTGAAAAATACAACAAAGCGATGCCTGTTCCTATATGACACTTTTCTAATGCTAGCATTATTCAGTTTATTCCCGCACCATACAATTTATTTTTTAATTAAGTTTAATAAACACACCGGTCACCGGTGCAACTTGATTATAACGTTAAGCTTGCGTGGCTCTCTAACACAAATTGAAATAAACTTGGACAGGTATATATATGTCAGAATATATAAAAACGTATCAGTTCAGTTCAAGAAAAAACAAGTATAAATTGTGCACAACTCTTGTGCTGATAATGGGCATTTTTTTAAACCGAATTAGCTTTTGTTTTGACATCACCAATGGATATATGTCTTGCAGACGTCTTAATCGCCCTTTGTGAGTACCCTCTTCCGACAATCTGTTCCTGAGGTATAAGGGAATATACCCGATCACGATAAGAAGTCGAGAAGGACGGCTATGGTTGGTAGAAATTAATTCCTTTCGTTGAGACCTTTCATTAGAGTACCATGAAGGATAAAACTAGTTCCACTCCCTCCCACCTCCCTTCCCTTCCACCCTATACTTTGATAAGAGGACAGAAAGGAGGGCAGTAGTTGGTAGACAACGGTTTCCCTAGAAGTAGTTCGAAACGGCAGAAGTGGGTCCGGACGGACGGACAAAACGCAAACAATAGCACATTTTTTTAATTCTTAAAAATGCGCTAAAAATGTCCTACAAGTATTGTCTTATCATTCAAAGAAAAACTATTAATTTTTTTAACGTTTATTAATGCGTATAGGTATTTAACGTAAGATTTTACACATTAAACAACTTTTCTGTGCACAGATTTGGACTGTCACTGGGCTTCAAAATGGCAGACGAGTCTGCTACCTTGATCAAGTACTGTAATTTAAACCGTGACGTCTGACGTCACTATTTCATAATGTGGTTTTGACTAGTCTTTTATTTCACTGGTTTTGACTGTGTGTCATCATCTTCGGCCAAGTTCGGAAAAACGGCTTGTTACCTTACGGTGCCGCTTTCACATGGGTGATTCTTAACACTTCTAACACAATTTCTATGAATATTTTTAACATTTTGAAAACGTTTATCATTATTAGAATTCCTAGAATTTTGTTTAATGTACTAGAATTATTTTAGAATTTTTCTTGAGTTTTCTAGAATTTTTTTCCGAGAGCATATGCAACATAATTTTTAAAATATTATATTTATGAATTTAACAAAAGGTATTTAATAAAAGGTTACAACATTAAAATATTACAAATAAAATTGTTTAAAAAACATTTTAAAAAAAAATATTTACCGTATACTTAATATTAAAAATTTCATTAAATGCTGTCTGTTGCGGTAAAGTGCCTAAAATACAAACGTTTACTGTAATTTATTCTCGCTACTGAAATATTTTATAGACTATGGTCCTAATTTTGCATTTGTCGACTTTTTCCTATTTTAGTTGAAACTTTAAACAAGTGGTCGCGGCCGCCGAAAAAAAAAGATAATCCTAATTTTATTAGAATTTTTGGAATCTTTTAGAATTTTAGTGTAAATTTGAAGCGGTTTACCCCTCGGGATTATCTGAAATGAGTTTATTTGTTTAAAAGAAAATAGACATCTACAACAAGTCACCACATTTTCAAGAAGACTATGAAGAAGACATTGAACAATATTAAGTTAGTCACTGCAGTCGATATCTTAAGTAACTGTATATTTGTATATTTTAATATTTTTTACCAACCAACCAGACAAGTTCAGGCTCTTTGGAGCTCTGCATCTAAATTAATCCTAATGTTGCTTAAACGTTCCTTTAAATAATTTCACACAAGAAATGGTCAAAATGTGTTGTGCAGCCCAAAATTAAAAATGGACTAAAAAGATATTAAATTCATTAAAAATATCTACCAGTAACAACTGGACGTCAGAATTACTAGCAGCAATGAAACCGATCGTGTGGTAACCCAGTACCCACTTTGTATATAATAAATTTATATTACAGAGGCTATTCTTACCTTGAAGATTGTCAAGCATGTACGTCAGCAGCTTATGAGTTCCGTTGGGTTCACTATAAATGGTCATGATGTCCTTATTTAATGGATTACCATGCAGGCCCAGCATAATAAGGTTGAACAGTTTGCCTATCTCATATGGCAGGATGCGTAAGACATTGTGACTTAACAGCAGTTCCCTGGAAACAAAAATTCGTGCAATTTTCCAATACAGCCAAGGAATTCGTAAGATGAATGTTTTGAAAATAATATGCTGAATTTGCCCAATTCCGACCATATGAATTGAATTATATAATTTTTCAAATTTGAATCATTGAAAATAACAAACTTCATAAAACAGTTGTGATGTCCATATTATTTATCAAGAGTGTGGCTAAACACCTTTTTTAACATTGACTGTGTATCCTACTACTTACGTAAACATTTTTTTGAAAATTATTACAAATGTCTCAATCAAAAAATTACCTTCATGTTGATACTTTTTCCGTGCTACATTTATAGCACTGCAGTACTTTCGTTTACTATTCTCTCATGCCCGTAAGCTAATGAGCTAACTATTTCAGGAATTCAATCTTGTTACAATAAATGAATTTATCACTCCCACAATTTTTATATAATTATTATTCGTTTTTTTTAAATAAATTTTATTTTAAATAAAAATTTACATGATTGAGCAGCAAGAAGTACTGCAGAATCATAAATGCGCAGATCAGTTTAGTTATGCAAGTTCTTTTATAAATAGTAGACGGCAGCAGAATCGAAATGTAATCATCTTGCACTCAATGTAACACAAATGACAAATCATCAAAAAGGAAAGTTTTTAATTGTTTGCAATCTATTATGCTCGCTATTATGTGAATCTACTGTTAAGGTCAAGACACAGGATAAATGACTTTGTTGTTAAACTTAAACTCGTTAAATGTTAAAACATTAACCTTTGAAACTTGAAACTTTGACATATGCCTGGCGTCGCCGCCTCTCCCAGGATTTAGTCAACTGTCGTGAGGATAAGTCATCAGCAGATTGATTTGCAGCATCCAGCACGTGTATATACGTGCACAGCAAGGTTGGGAAGTAAAGCTCAATGTATTTTATCGGAGGGGCATCAAAATTTTTTTATTTATTTCTGATTTGATTTTTTTATTTTTTATTTAATTTTTTAATTTTTTTTATATAAAAACAAAGTAATAAATAAAAAATAAAAAAAATAAACCGCACCCTCCTGCTTCTCCAATGCAACGCGAAATGGTTAAACCTCATGGTACGGTAGAACCCGGATTATCTGTGCACGGGTTATCCGGGCAGCGATTATCCGTGCCGTGATTTCTCTTAATGGAAATTGCATTTTTGAACTTGACATTTTAGTGTAAAATTTTCTTATATAAAAATTCTGTTTTTATCCTTTTTAGTACATTTGTATGTATACAGTGTGTTCATATGTAGGATATATTCTTTTCAATTATTGTCCAGTCCCGTGGAGCACTTATAATCAGGGTTCAACTGTATAAAATTTCAAAATGCCAAGGATATTTTTTCAAAAAAACATTCGTTATCTTTAACATATAGGGGTTGATTTCGTCCCGCTACTCCCCAACCAAATCTGCAATTCTATTTTTGGGTATTATTTCAGCGTGCCTCAAATACCTACCTAAAAATGTCTATGAGCTCTCCTACTATTGTGCAGCAAAAGGCATTTTTTTTTAAACAATAAACCCTTTTTTAAATTAAAAATGCGCCGAAAATTCACCCACAACCGATTCTAAAACAAAAAACGTGTTGTGACTAGTACAGATACCAATCGCACGATTTAATAGTTTAGCCATATTATAGAGAAACGTCAAAAATTGAGTTTTTTGTTACTTGACACACTTGCGCATGCGCGATTCTGCCTAAAAGCTTTTGAGCTCTTCCTTTTATGTCTTTAGAATATAGTACCAAAAGAATGAAAATACAGACCGATCAACAAACTGACCGACATTATTGAGATTTTAATGATTCAGATTTCTCGTGCTTCAAAACGTGTATTTCCGTCAAAAAAAGTGGGGGGGGAGGGCATTTTTGCAATACCTCTCTTACTAACACAAAGGTGGTAAAAAATGTAAATTATGTGCAATTTTGTGTTGCTGTCTGTCCATGTGCACGATAACTTTGGAAACGTCTGATCGCATTAAAAATTGGAACACATGTCCCTAAGGATATGAGGAAGGTCACTATCGTTTTTCACCTCGGACCAAAAACGAATTCGAGGATCGTTCAGTATTCAGTTGTATCAGATAGGAAAGCAGTAAAGCAGTAGGATTGTTGAGACTTTGCATTAAAATACCATGTTGAGACCTTTAATTTGAGTGCCATGAAGAATAAATCCAGTTTGTAGAAACTAATTCTTTTCAGTGAGACCTTTCATCAGAATACCATGAAGGGTAGAATTTGTTTACCCCAAGGCATGCATATGCAAAGTCTGAAAGTTGTTCGGCCCATGAAAAATGTATGCACGTTTTATTTTCTAAAACAGCAGCTCAGGAATCAATTCAAAGGGGGGGGGGGGGCACGCTTAAGACACCGAAATGTAATTTGATGGCCGCCTGGCACACCAAAGTATAGGTATACTTATTCCAAGAGTCTAGGACCATACCCCTAAAAGTAGTTCAAAATCACAGAAGTGGGTCCGACAGATGGAGGTACAAAACGCAAACAATAGCACATTTTCTTAATTTCTCAAAAAATGCGCTAAAGAGGTAAAATCTGACTATTTCAGATATTTTTACGTTTGCATCAGTGGTGTAGTAAACAAATTTTTGAGCCACATTTCTGAGATGTGACCTAAAGTTGATACTTTTTAAATATACCACCCTGTATATCTTGATGTCAATTTTTTGTATTTTTTAACTGATTACATTGAAGTACCTATCACAACATATATTTTGTTATATACCTAATTATCTAAGGAGATTCACGTAGCCCGTTCATTGTAACCCAGTTCCAATGTGTTCGTATACACATTAATTATTATTTACAAATTAATTATTGGTTCTGACTTAATGTTTTTTCAATTCGGTAGAGGCCAAAATAGCGATTCTATTGTTTTTTAAATAAAATAAACTAATTTTTGTTTTAAAAATCGCAATTTTTTTCCAAACCTGCTCCAGTTGTTGGACAATTAAAATGTTTAACTTTTAAGATCGTCAAATAAATGTATCTTAGATGTGAAATAAATAAAATTCTCGGAATTTTAATTCTGTGTTTACTGTTTAGCAATATGCAAGATTTTGGAATTTGGTGCAAACATAACTAAGAAAACTCATTTTGAAGATGTAAAATTTTGATAATGTCTCTATCACAACACTCTACATACGCACCATAATTATGTTCCTTCCTCAAGTGTAATATATAATAAACAATAATACATTTATTTAAATAAATCAATTTTTTAATAGATAATAACCTACCTTTAAAATAATATAACATAAAAATGAAGAAAAGATAACAAAAGGTAAAAGGAACTAAGCAGTAGTAGGGAAGTTAAGCCTACATTTTAAATATAGGGGTGCATGTTTTAAACATAAAAATTAGGACTATACAGTTTGCTTTAAACGTGCCAACTTTGAGACTAGTAGTTTATTCTGAGCTCAAATATTGTTCCAATGAATTTTGTATCAACAATGTGTTCCAGTTTCATGTGGTTCAGTAGATTTTTGGCTACGATCAAGAGGGTCTCTGATTTGATTTGAGTTTGGATTAGGGTATACAAATTTTGTAAATGTATTAAAGGTTGGATTGGTAGAGCTGGAAACTCCGCTCATTTCCACCCGAATATAAGAATTTTAAAAATTCAAAGTATAATCTATGCTGATGCACGTATTACTTAATATTTATTATCTCACCCAAATGTGCCTGCAAGCAACTTATTGTTGACTAACAACTGGTACTTACCAACAATTACCTAAATAATTGTATGTAGCAGGGGTCCTAGCTGATGCCTGGTAAAAAAATACTTTAAAAAATCTATTGAGCAAATGTCAACTATAATAGGTAGATGGTTGCAGATATACAAAAATTATTTTTGAATGTACAGGGTGTCCCATTTTTACTGTGTCAATCAACAACCTGCATATTTTTACTTGTTTCAATGCCGTTTGTTCAAAGTACCACAACTATTCTTTTTCAAAAGGAACTACCACTATTTTATTTTATTTCGCTATACGATTGTCCTTTGTGTTCTCTTCAATGTTTATAAGGGGTGTCCCCATAGTTTTAGATTATGCAATATTTTACGCAAATGTTCCTACCCATTAATTAATTACACGTTTATACATCCGAGTAGGCTGTAATAACAAAAAACAAAAGAATATCAAAAAGTAGTAAACAAGTGTCACAAATTTATTATCTGCTGCAAGTGTACTTTCCATTTCGTAATAAAATAAGATTAAGTAAAAAGGTGAATTTTGAAATTTTTTTATATAAATGCGGAAAGCCGCGACTTTATTTCAAAAGAGCCACATGAAGCTCGCGAGCCGTAGGTTGCCGACCTCGGGTATATAGCAATGGAAGTCAATGAATAAAAATTGGCATTCATCCCAATAAAGGACAGACACATTTTTCCCCAACCTAGTACCAATTTTTAGAATTAGAATTTACTAAAGCTAATAGCAAAATACAGCTGGCAATAACACATTTTAGGGTGGGCTTAAACCCCAACAGCCCTTGTAGTTGGTGCCACCGTTCCATCACACCTTACAACCATGCACAATAATCCAATTACAACTGTAAAAATTTCAAAGGTAAGTTTGGCTGTTGGTGCTCACCACAGAATACGGCCTTCTCAGAATAGAAACAGCAATGTTACAAATTTGTATAGTATTTTTGCGGACCCTGGTGGGTGTACTGTGAACTAAAGCATCAAAATCAGAGTAGCGCCATCTGGTGACCAGCTTCTAAATCCATGAAGTAATTTCCCCAATTCGATCTAAATCACAAATATAGATAAAGAATACACAGTTGTTAAATTGCAAGTGTATTTAGATACAATCACATTACATTATTTAACACAGACATCTTAAATTACATGTTTACAAATTACATATAAAACTCAGAAGTAAGTGCAACTTACGCTTTGTAGAGTTAACACTTTGCAAAAAGATCCTTACGTAACGAGTTGTCCTACGAAATATTTGGTTTTAATTGCTGTTTGGACTACATATTTTTGTTAAAAAATATCTTTAGAACTAATTTTTTTGTTCCAAGAGGTGATAAAACCGTTTCAGCAAATTGTCACACAAGTTTTTGACAACAAAAGTTAACTTGATCCTGGTGCTTACTGGTTACTTGAGAAGCGAGGGTGGAAGTTGTTGAATTATCTAAAACGAATTACAATATAAGTATCTACATCTATATAAATATAAAACTCAAGTCTACACCCTTTTGCGCCTATAGGTACAGTTGGTAATAATTCTGCATCAATTTGTACCTGTTACTTACCTTGCATAAATAGGAAAGAAATAACAGCACATTTCAACCCTCTTCGCGTTTCAAGCACAAAACAATCTGTTTCAAAATGTGGGAAACGATGCCTTTTTCTTTTTGATATTTTATTGTTACAATCCGCCACACAACACTTTTTACGGTCACATAACTTGTTCATATTTTAAATCTTTCAAAAGTCAAAATTGACATGTGTAAAACCTGTGTACGTATAAAATCGACGGTAAAAATATTTCCTGTAACGAGAAAAATTACAGGTTTTGCAAAAAAATATTTGAGTCTGCGATAAATAGTTCTCCGTACAACCACGGGAAACGCTGTAATCAGTGACAATTTAGCGCCATTTATGTTTCTGTTCTGTGAAGGTCTTATTCTGTGGTGCTCACTACATGCTTCACAACACAAAATGTCACAACTGCCACAAAAGAGCTATGTCATACTTTTTACTGAATCAAACAGCAGTTGAAGAGATAATGTCCAACCCTTTTGTAGCAGAGGATGGAAAGTGTCATTAAAACCGAGTGGCGGATGCATCAGAAATGTTTTTTTCTCATCTTAAATACAATAACCCAACACAATCTCAAACAATAACCTAAAAATAAGTAACATAGTTCAAAACAGCCACTATAAACAATCGAGTCTGTTGAGAAATGACTTTTGTTTATATACAGCTGTCAAATTTGTAAAGCGAGGCATCATTTTCAAAACATTTCCCTTAATTTTTTCACTGAAATGTGTACACAAAGTATAGTTTACCTGAGATTAATTAATTCTCCAATTTCAGCCGGCAGTGAGCGCAGCTTATTGAAAGAAACATCAAGATTCCTAAGGTTAACAAGCTGAGATATATCTGGAGGCAACCTCTGGAGAGAATTATTTTTTAAATATAAACCGGTTAAGTTATTTAGAAGGAATAAATTAGGACTTAAGTTACGAATAGTCCCTGTTATCTCCAGTTCTGTCCAAAGTGACTTTTTTCCAGCAGCCTGATCCTCCGGAGACATGAACGTATGATTTTTCCTGTGTGACCCATTATTCTCGTACTTGCTAGTTTCTTTGTTATTTCGAGGCATAATATATCCTACAACGGAATAGCATTAGTACAATTGTTTACTTACGTTTTAAAGGTTAGAAATACTTTTCATTTATATAAAGGGATTTATTTTAAATTATCACAGAAAACTACAGCATAGGAATGTAAACAAAAGGTTATCTCAGTGTAATAAGCAGCATTTAGAAACCATTATCTTTTTTGAGATGCTTTAAGGAGGAGATTGATAATTGATAAAATTAATTTGTACATTTTTGTTTTGGTAAAACGATTTTTATACGGTAATGACGCACAAAATTTATAAAGGTAAGAAGAGGAACAGTCAGACGGTCAGAAAGGACAAGCCCCGTCATAGTTGGCAAGTTATTGGAATGAAATATTAGGTTATTAGTAACGATCTTAAGGAACCTACGAAAAGTACCTTCATCTACTCCCTGGTAATGTAATAAATAGCAGATATGTAAAAATATCGTTTTTATTAGAGATTCACTTGATACACAACACTCTCCATAAAAACGCCAGGGAAACAATTTGAGAAATCTCAATTCCCTAACTTTTGCGTCTTAAAATCCCTACGTCCATTTGTTTATGTTTTTTTTATCGTCTTTGCTGATCAAAATAAACTTGTACTTTTAAAGAAATGTGGTAGATCACTTTCGAAAAAGCAAGGCACTTTTTATAGGTGTAAATTCGTTACAACCGAATCTCATAACCTTAAATTGGCTGTAACCATATATACATATGGCTGTAACATTACCTATTTCTTGGCAGAATTAGATTAGATTTATATGCATTTCCAAATCATTCAATATTTAATGTAAGTACCTATCTGCCAATACAGCAGAAATGCTGTACCTACTACGCTTTTTCATTCCGCTTGTGTGTTGTGCCAATATGGTTTGTCGAATAAATTTCATGTGGCAGGGCAGTAGAGGTTGTGGGATTTCAGTGGTTCTATGATCAAAGAAATATGCAATTTGGAATCTGTCAATTTGACACAAGAAAGTTTTTTTGTGAGCTATGTAAGGGGTGATCAAAAATGAGTTGCTACCGAGTCACCTTTGGAAGTTCAAGTTAAATACGATTTCCCATGTAAGCAAAAGTTCCAAAGGTGACTCGACAGCAACTCATTGTTATTAGACGAAGAAACCTGGCGGCATAACCAAATGTTGCCACCAGTTATTACATGGGCAGCCAGTCACGCCACTGGCAGCACAGCCAGAGATTGTTTATTCAATGCCTAGCGACCATTCTTAGCCACCAGTGGTGTTCAGTCTGGTCACGGGGCCACCGGTGTCCTTAGTGTAATATAGGTCCGTAAGAACAAGTGCCCAGCAAAGTAAATCTTAAGGTCATAAGGCACTTAGACAATACATATAGGACCGCGAATTGCAAAAAAATATGGTCAAGAACAATAACAATTAAACGCGCCTGTTCGAAGTTGTCCAATCAGACAAGTTTTGAGATTGTCAAAGTTGAAATTAACAAACGTCAATTAATAAATCACGTAAATGTGCCAAAAAAGCAAACAAAGATAATAAAGAGTATTTAAACCTTCCCGTACTACTCGGTTGGTATAGAAGCTGCCCTTTAGGTGATCAGAGTGGTGTTCACACGATTTGTTTAGTTTACCCTGAGATTCACATACCTACCCACGACTACACAGTTCCCCCTATCCGTGATCACCCATTTTGTATTGAAAGCATAGGGTTAATGGCAGTTCATGTACTGCACTGATCTAACAGTCTACCTGATGTGGTTGTGGTAGACAGGTTTTTAAGTCGGTTGTTTTTCAGCCACGTAAGCTAACGGGCCAAAAATTACAGCCCAAAAGATGACACCTCGAATAAAAGTACAAAACCATTGATTATGGTGTGTATCATAAATGGTAAAACTAATGCAGATTCAAAAAATTTTGTTTTACAATATATAATAATAAATTAAACAATTAATATAGCAAACGAGCTCCTGGGTATGGCTACAGCATGTATAAAACCAAATTTTAAACCTGATGTTAGTTTTGCTTTTATTTAAAGTTTCTGTTATCAAATTTCATAAATAAGAAAGTTGGCACTGCGCATGCGCAAAACTAATTTTTGAAACGCGTTAAATTTGCTTTTATTCCAAGTGACTATGCTTCAAATTTCATTTAAATCGCTCCATAAATAAGAAAGTTTGCAATTCGGTCTGTGAATGGTCGAGATGCGCAAAGGGCACTGTGAATGATGGTCAATTAGGCCGAACTTTTGGAATTGTGTTTTATATGGCTAAAGCTATGCGCATATTGAATTTCATGCAATTCGGTTCTTAACTAATGGAGATGTCAAAAGGGCCTACTTTATTTTTTGGTCTACATTGTCAATTCACGAACTCCGATCTACAAATTTGATAAAGAATCCACCTGCAAAATTTCATCGTAATCGATCTTAGACCATATAGTACATAAGTACATGGACTGCTATTCGCCCTATGCTTTCAATACAAAATGGATGGTCACGGATAGAGGGCACTGTAGTCGTGGGTATGTGAATCTCAGGGTAAACTAAAGTCGTGTAAACACCACTAGGATCGCTTAAAGAGCAGCTTTATAGTATCCGCGTAGTACGGGAAGCTTTAAATACTCTTCAAAATTTGCTATACGTCCACAAATAGGAATAAGTTTGCTTTTTTTGGGATATCTAGGCGATTAATTAATTGACGTTTGTTAATTTATAGGTTGACAGTCCCAAATCGTGTCTCATCGGACAACTTCGGACAGACTCGTTTACCCTGAAACTCACATACCCAGGCGATGTCCTTGACCATATTTTAGTTACAATTAGCAGTCCATGTACTATATGGTCTAAGTAATCGATCCATTCGATTATGGATCGAGTTACCGTGCTAACGGACGGACGGACAGATACCGCAAAATTATAAACTCGCTAGGAGCTCGTTAATAATAATAAGCCTTTATTTGTCCGACCGACAGAGTTGTAGTGTACATAACACATAACATATTATTGTATAGGCTTTGAATATATTTTCAAACGTATAGGAACGAAAGGCTGTGCATTACCCGCCTCGTTTTTAAAGAACGAATACTAAACCAACAAAGCAACTCATTTTGATTGACACCTCACCAAGCACCTCCCTGTAGATATGTACCGTCGATTTTAGGTAAATGACAAGAATTTCGGGAACTTCCTCCTTTTTAGAGTTAGTATCACCAAACCAATCCTAACATAGATAAAGCAGATTGTGTGATTTCCTGAACATATTGCGCAAAATCGAAATTTTGAACAACCCAAACACCCAAATTTTTAATGGATGAACGTCTCTCTAATTCGGTAAAATTGATTACATAATTAAAGGTAATAGGTTGCGTTTTGTTAGTATACGAAACAATACGTACAGCACTTTGTTATATTTAGGAATAAACAGTACATATTACACCATTCTTCTAAGGTAGTTATAATAGTTGATGTTGCAGCTCAAGCAATCATCAGGGCAGGAAATCGCAGAATAGATTTTCAAATCATACGCAAAGAAATCGCCGGAAGTTGTGTTTGAGAGGTCGTTTATGAAAAGGAGGAAAAGTAGAGGTCCCAAATTGGATCCTTGACGTACCTACACCATGATGTTGCGATGATAGGTAGCGAAATGTAGTTGTTGTATATTACATGTTGAGCACCATTGGCTAAATATGAATTAAAGAATTTCATGAAACTCAAAGTTATGCAATTTAGCGGCAATAATGTCATGGGGAATGCTGACATTGAACATTGACGTGTTATAGCGCGTTCGAATTTGCACATGCAGTATGGTAGCGACGTAGCACCCGGGGCCGAGAGAATATTAGCCGCCCCTATAAAATCAAACTTGTTACCCCTAAAAAGTAAAATAACGACAAAGCGCCACTTCGCCGATGCCGCCCTTTAAGGGGTCGCCACATTGAACGCGGTCTGCCGCGCGGGCCACCGCTGGTGGTCTGCTGCGTTGAATTGTTTAATGCTTTTCTTATGAAGCATGTCACATAGGACGCGGTAGACCGCTTGTCCAGTCGCGATCCGTCGCGCGGGCAGATTTGAATCGCCTCGCCAACAATTTCTGGCGGTCTGCCGCACGCGGTCTCCAATCAGAAATGAGACATCAGAGTGGTACACTCAGGCAATAAAAGTGTTTAGTCAGTCGCCGAGTTGTCTTCGTTGTTGATTAATCTTGTGCACCCAGCAGTGCCTTCGCGGTTCACTATCAAAGGTAGCTGCGAGCAACAATAATTCCTTGTCAGAGGAAGAACTTTGATATTCATTTATGCTTACTAAGCAACGAACGAGATTATACTAATCAAATTTTGTTGCGAACCGCGGCATGGAACGCATCCTGTGTGACATACTAGACCGCGCGGCAGTTCGCAAGCGATTGCCCGCGGCGGGCAAACCGCGTTCAGTGTGGCGACCCCTTAACTCATGCTTTTCGTTGCCGCCCCCGGTTCGCTACGCGCGCCGCTGGCTTATGGACATACAATACAATGACAGCACATTCTAAGGTTTTCGCAAACCGACGCGATGCAGGAAATTTTACTACAGCAGGATATGCGAGCACGCACACTGATGCGGCGGTTGTTCGCATGCGTTAAGGTCCACGCAAACAGACGCGGACATGCGGGCTCGGTACATATGCGGGATATATTTCTACAGCGGTATATGCGTGCGAACCGCCGCATCGGTGTGCGTGCTCGTGCCTGCTGTACCGCTCCCGCGTCGGTTTGCATAAACCTTCACTTATGCTGTTTTAATACATTAATTATCTCAGTGCGGACTGCGGTGAGGTAAAAGGATAGCAGTATCGAAGAATATCACAAATTGGTAAGAGGCATTTAGTCCATAAGACTCGATACTGCATCTGGAGGTACGCAGAATAGATGAATCTTGACTGGAAATAAGATACTGAATTTAATGCTCGGTATTCCCCAATGGACCTCTTAGTAGAAACAAAATGACATTGAAAATTAGTTACTCGAACAAGCATTCTTTAGAAAACATGGTATAAATAAATGTTTTATCGCTTTATACATAATTTATTAAATGATGGCTGTAAACGATATATAACTAAGGATTAAAAACTAAACTAATATAAACGTACGACAACGAAGACTGCCTGCCAATTTCTATATAAAGAGTGAAATAAAAGTGGAAGCAATCTTATAATTTTTACATAAATTAAATTATAACGAAATGAACAATTTATAACATGAGAAATCACAAATAATATTATAAGCAGACACAAAATTGATAACCATAATATATTTTAATCACTGTTTTAGAATATTACACTTGAGTTTTTTTTATCATCAATTAAATAAAAGCGTTTTTCACGATCACGAAAATCACTAATTGTTTAAAGAAAAACTTTCGAGTTTTTGCAACAGTTTCTAACAAAGTAATTGCACATCGAAACAATTACTAAACATGCAAGGTGGTTTGAGTCTTTTTATAAACAAACTAGCCCAAATTACTGGCCTACTATTTCACACACACCTGGGAAATAAGAATTATTAAAGGTTATCACAGAGCAGTAAATACCCAGATTGTTAGAATGCTAAATTATCAAGTATGCCTACTTTGGTTTCGGTTTTAATATTAAGATTAGTTCTCGCTAATCTTCTGAACAAATATAACATTTCAAAGGAAACAAAAACCAAGCTGTTCATTAAGAAAAGACATCAAAAAACCTTACACATTTCAAATACTATAATATGGACCATTTTGTGGCGAGCTACACATCGTTTTGTCTTGTAAGTTTATCTAACCAACTTATGTTATAATAAAACCATCGAACGGATCTCAGTCAATTTTGATTGAAAAAGAGAAATAAGAGTACATTTTTATATCAGGCACTAATACACAAAGTGTAAATTTTGAAATTACAAGAGAAAATATGGGAGAAACGGGGGACAAACATCATTAAGATGTTTTTTTTACTTTATTACAAGGAGACTTGGGACTATTAGTTGACACAGTCTTGTGATCTCTAACCATCTTCCTTGGGAGGTGTGAACCAACCTGCACACATAAATCGTGTTACAAAAGTGTAAAGCAGTTTACTGATGATACATTACCATTTTTTTCATGAATTTGTACAAGAGATTTGAAGCTTTGTTGCGCTCGAGCCAAACTATACTGGCCTTGTGAACATACTTTTGTCGCTCCAAATTGGATACGTGCCTTTCCTTTAACAAGAGTGGCTGATATTTGCATAATCACTGCCTCAACGGTATAAGCACTTGACCATCCTTGTTTCGTTAATAGTTCCATACAGATGGCGCCCCCGACCAAGACGTAACCACCTGAAATTAACAAATTTCTGGCAACTCATTTATACCAAATGATCTACCTGATATAATTGGATGTACTACTCTAACAAAGGGAGGTTCAAATGGATAAGTGTCTTTAAAAAGCATATTTAACAATATGGCATCTTTTCCTTCCTTCTCTTTGAGCAACGCTAAATCGTGGCTAAGCGGGCTGTCGGGATCCACCGCCATTAACCTGACGTTCCACTCATATATGGAGTCATTTACTAATTCGATCTGGTACATCTTATTTTTAAACGAATCAGATCTGTATATATCTCTAAGTTCCTTCATAAGTCTATCTGTTGCCTGGACAGAGCCGGATACAGAGCCCTACAAATAAGAATGAAATACAACGCCGCTACAATTCCGCATATTACCTTTAAATAATCCTGTCGTTGATTTTGTCTTAGTCGTTCTAAGGTTGCTAAATGTTCAACGCACATTTCGTCTGCTTTATTGCGCCCATCTTCCATTTCCATAGCCAGGTCTTCATCTGCATCACTATCACCTGCTTCTGCGTCACTGTCTATCATGTCAGCTTCGGCGTCACTATCCAATCCTTCGTCTTCCATGTGATCACTGCCATTACTGAAGCTATCACTATTCGAAATACAAAAAAATTAAAATCATACCTATTTAATTATTACTATTTTGACACTACTACTTTGCATGATATTGTTCTCCATCTGCTCCATATGCTATTGACGCAACTAAAAATCCTGGTTAGGTTAGTAAATAATTGGGTTATGAAATGGAGAATCTTAACAACTTGATTTTTTGGATGTCGACTTAATCAAATGCGCATAGACATAGTGATGACAAACAGTTATATATTATACAAGATGGTTAGATTCCCTTTATCGTTGTATAATACAAAACTTTATTTTATAGAAGAAGCCAAATCATTATATAAGTTTTGAAACTTTTAAATTTTATTTAGACATCAAAAATAGCAAGCTTTAGGTTATCCCGTTGTTCCCACGGAATTAATGTGTGAAATAATAATGTTGTTCTGAGCATCATTTATTTCGTTCTCCGCGTCCAATTTTTAATAAGAAGGCACAATCATTTGTTTCACTTTATCTACCCTTGTCGTTAAAGTGATCACTTTATCTACTCTTACCGTTAAAGGGAGATTTAGCCTACCCATTCAAATAAGATAGATAAGGGGCCACCTGTTGGATATGGCGATCACACAATTTTAATTATACATAGAGAGTGTGTGTAGTAGTTGTTTTGAGAAAAAATAATGTTCTAATTTTACTTGTCACGTTAGGTACTTCAAATAAAGTTCTTTATCCGTTTTTATTGAATAATTCTTCATCACGCGGTAAATCCATTCAGTTCAATAGGTTATTGGCCCAGCGAGTGAAAATTAGTTCAATAGATATTGTTTTGAAGAAGTGACAAAGTATATTAGTAAGGTCCATTTGCGTGGAAATCAATTTCATTATTCACGAACGGCGAAACGAAGCAAATCTTACTAGGTAATAATATGGCTGAATTTAAAACGAAATTTGAAAAGCTGGATAATGTTCTAATTTTGCTTGTCACGTTAGGTACTTCAAATAAAGTTCTTTATCCGTTATTCTTGAATAATTCTTCTTCACGCGGTAAATCCATTCAGTTCAATACCACCTATGCGAGACAGTTACGTGACGCGCCAGACGTGACGTTCAAGTGCCACAAAAGGTCATTGTGGTTGTTCTCTAAAGTACAGATCAAAACGGACTTGTTAAAAAACAGGCCTGGTCATCAGAAACAGGTCTGATAATTAGAAACAGGTCATCAGAAACAAGTCTATTCACCAAAAACAGGCTTGATCATCAGAAACAAGTCTGTCCATCGGAAACAGGTCTGTTCATCAGAAACAGGTCAGTTTTACAGAAACAGATCAGTTGAATAAAAACGGGTCTGTTTCTGTTGAAAAGACCTGTTTCTGTGACCTGTTTCTGATGAACAGATCTGTGTTTTAACAGGCCCTTTTTTCAACAGATTTGTAGTTTAGACAACAACCCCGACGACTTTTAGTGAGTTTAGACCATGCTTGAACGTCACGTCTGGCGCGTCACGTAACTGTCTCGCATAGGTGGCCCCTTATCTACTAATATCAATTTAACATCTGCTATAAAATAAACTAATAACGAGTTTCCAACTGCCCACCAACATCGTTAGCGTTCTGGCTACCAATAATAAAAATATCTTCGACATTCTTATATGGTACTTGAGATCAACACAGATTCACATTTAATTCCAAAACCTAATTATTTTGCTCCTCTTGTGTTATCCTTTGTTTCTATTACCTTAATTACAGTGATCTGCATTGTGTTGTCTGTATAAGTTGCATTGACAGGCCTCTATGCATGAAGTCTGTGACCTATTGTTATCCGTTTATCGTTATATAGTTAGGGCTACCATGAACTTGATCCCGTTAAGGCCTTCATTAAAATTAAAAAAGGTAGTAGGATGCTATATTTATTGATGTTTAGCTTCTTGGTAAATGATTAATGTGGAGAAGGTTCATTACCATGACATGTCATTTTCCAAGGCTGCAATAGTCTGAAAACTTGAGCACTAGGAAAATTCCCCTAGAAAATAACTAAAACGTGCACATCATGGCCGCCCCAATGCTAGGGCCATTTCTATCTCTATGCAACTGTTTGATCAGCAGTCCATCTTAATTTATAAGTTCGTGCTCATTACATATAAAGGTCACCTCGCACACATCTACAATCTACATAATATGGGGCGAGTTTGTTTTCATTTTCACCAGGGAAACCCCATAAACGGTAATAGATACAAAGTCGCTTAAACAGGCAATTATGCAGAATTGTATGCTGATTAGTTTTCGCATTCAAAGTCTCTTATAACTACAAATAGCGAAGTTATGGCCAAAAAATAGTTTTCGCCTTAGGGCCAGTAACTTTAGAGCATTTTCCATGAATTGATTAGTCATTCCCAAAAGGTCATATAACTGTCTATGTGTATAAAGGAAAATAAGTTAAAGCATATACCGGGTGATTCATTAGAAGTGAGGACAATTTGAATTTCACGCAAATCAAAAAAATTATGAAGTTGGTACTAACTGATGATCTTTTATTTAATTGCAGTGGTGTATCATCATGCTTTCAGTAAATCGTTTACTTATTTATAATCTACAAATACTGCTTCTGTTTTACAACAAATTATAAACTAACACTAGACACAGTCACGTTTCCTACATATTTTAGTGCATCAACTCTAAAAATTGTTCAAAATGGAAAAAGTAATAAACCGCAAATGGCACACAACAATAAACGGCGACACTGGTTTTTTAAATGACAGTCATAACAGAACAAAATTACTAACGAAATTCAAACCGTCAATCTAATAATGCAAAAAATACTAAAACCTTATGCGCGAAATTCAAGCGATCATCACTTCTAATGAATCACCCGGTATATTCTCTTGAATAAGATTGCGCATGCACACACCTGATGGTTAAATATGCGCTACGTTGGCCTTTGAATGATCTTTGATTAAAATTTCAAGAAAATATCACTATAAATAAGAATCTAGATATTGCGCTTATGCGCATCCGCACGATTTTTAAAATATGCGATATGCCTGTCTTTACTAGAAGCATCTGTGATTAAAATTTCAGCAAAATATCTCCATAAATAAGAAAGTTGAGATTGCGCAGTGCGCGCATGTGCACACCTGATTTTTAAAATATACAATACGTTGCCCAGGGGCCAAGATCTTGATGAAACAGAGAGACAGACAAGGGAAAATCGAGCACATATTCACTATTCAAATTAATAATAATAATTAATATGACAGCCAGATCTTTATTTGTTTCAAGAAGTTATTTTGGTTGCATAAAATAGGCGTCTATCAGGAGATATTTTATCATGTAAAAGTAGACATAGGAAATCCCTATGTCTACTTCTACGTGAATATCACTGTATATCAAACAATTATATACAGGGTGATTCCTATAGTACCTGCCACCGTTTGGGAGCGTATAGGGGGTGCCTAGGGGAGTATTTTGATATAGGACACTTGGGGTCGGAAATCTAAAATAAGGGCGCCAGAACCAAATTTATCTTCTGGAATTTCACGCCTGTATGTAGGCAACCCAACCGACCGACGTTTCGCGCGGAGCGATGCAGAGCGAGTTAGCGCGAGGAAGCGACATGGGAGGGAAGGAGGGAAAACGACAGTCAAAAGCAATAACGTTTACAAGTGTTCAACGTGGCCACCGTTGTTCTCAATGCACTTCCTACATCTAGCCAACTATTATTATTATTATACTATTGCCATAGTGTTTATTCACTTGATACGCGTCGTTGCAGACGGGATTTCGTGGGTTTAAACAAAATTCTGATCAAGTGTCAGCCACACATCGCCGACTGAGATCGCTCCGTGTGCACCGCCGGCCGGTTGGGTTGCCTACCTACAGGCGCGAAATTCCAGAAGGTAAATTTGGCTCTGGCACCCTTATTTTAGATTTCCGACCCCAAGTGTCCTATATCAAAATACTCCCCTACGCACCACCTACACGCTCCCAAACGGTGGCAGGTACTATAGGAATCACCCTGTATGTACAGGGAATAAATAGACATGATCCTTAGTTGCCTAAAGAGTGGCCGGCAACAATCATGTGCACCTGCGTAACAGATACGGCGGAGAATTTTCTTTTGCAGGATGAGAACTCTGTGAAAAGCAGGAGAGTAGTTCCAGATGATGATAGTGGCAATGGATTAAACAACTCTCTATCTATGCTAATAAGCGAGATCTCTGTACTTAACACGAAATTTGATACAACCTGTATAGAGTCTTCAATTTAACAAATAAGGTACGGAGGAAGATAAAAAAAATTGTCGATTTCAGAATAAACCTATATTTTCTTAGTTAAAGGAGATATAGAAAGACGTTTCTAACAAGTTGCTTTATGACTGATGAATAATCTGTCGAAAGAATAAGTGTACGGGTTCAGGTACAAAAGTTGTATATTTTATGCGAAAAAGAGCATATTAAATTCGCTTTCCAAAAATATAACACTAAAGAAATTAAAAAAAGTTCAATATTAGCTCAAAAAGATTTTTCAAAAAATTTTTAAAAAAAGCAAATTTTTTTAATTCATTTTTACTCATGAATTTTTTTTAATCACATATTTTTCTAAATATCACCCCAATTTAATGTGTTATATATTTAAAAAGAAAAGTTTAATATGCTATCTTTTAGGTTAAAATATACCGGGCGTTCTATTTAAAAAATAAGGTTAAGTACACTTTTTTGCTGACATGGTATAGGTACTTATTTTGAATACAGAAAATTACTCAGCAAGCACTTACATTTGTAATAAACATTCTTTCGTGTTTCTTATCATTCTGATATTGCCAATTTTTGATTTTCCCTCGTATCTTTTAAGTGAGCAAATATTTTCAAATTTTGATTGTGCCATTTTTTAAGATCGACTCAAAAAGAGCACATGACACCTGTATTAGAAACTTTTTGGATAGCACTAAAAATTATGGAATTCTTGCTTTATATCATTTTTGAATAGTTTGTCTTTCTGTGTGTGATTTTAAACAGCTCACCTCCCTATTAGATTTATCGGATCATATAGAAGTTGTTCCATTGAAACATGCTCGAGATCCTTCTTTTTTAAACGTATCTGTAGATTTAGACCAGTGGATGTTCTCTAATGACTTTTTAACGAAATTCACTTGTAATAAATCGTTCGCTAAAATGTTGGAAATTGTTTTTATATCTCAATCCGTAAAATAACCTAAACGCCACTATCATTCCTACCCCTCGATCTATGGTTAAAATTTCAAAGAAATATCTCCATAAATAATAAAGTTGGCGTTGCGCAGGTCGTGCATGCGCACATCTAATTTATGCTATATGCGATTTGTGTGTTTTTACTAGAAGCGTCAATGGTCATTTTAAAGATAATAAGCAAAAAAAGTTGGCATTTTGCAGCGCGCATTTGATTTTTACTATGTGCGATGTGTTTTCCTTTACTAATCACATTTGTAGTTTTCGAGTTTGACTACATGTGATATGTTTTTCTTTACTAGAAGCACCTATGGTTAAAATTTCAAAGAAATATCTTCATAATTAATGAAGTTTGCACTGCGCATGCGCACATCTGATTTTTACTATATGCGATATGTTTGCCTTTACTAGAAGCATCTGTGGTTAAAATTTCAACAAAATATATTAATCAATAAGAAGGTTGCGCATGCGCCCATTAATCGTCAAGATATTACTTGGCTCAGGTGCCAGAGCTATAAGCTAGCAAATTCAAAAAGAGCAAACTAAATATATTGAAAACTGTAGTAGTTAAGGCCTCGGAGGGACGGACGGACAGAGAAAAAGACTGCAATAGCGCGGTGACAAAAAATGATAACAAGTAAAAAAGTTAAGCTCTGCGCATGCGAAATACGTCTTCTGACATGACTTCAATTTGTTTTTATAGTAAGCGCGTCCAAAAATTTCAAAAAATGCGTCAATACACACAATACACAAGTTGCGAAAAGGTGACTACAATAGCGCATTTTTTTAAAATTATGTGAAAATGAGCTGAAAATGGGATACACCTTAGCTAAAAGAACTGGAATAAACTTTTTGTATAGATCTAAAAACTGGTGCTAAATTAAAATGCTCGGTTCAGTTGCTGCAAATCCTGCATCAAGTCCAACGGTTACTATTGTACTAATGTACCTATATCAGAATTTATGGGAAGAACCAAGAGAAGCAGTGGTAGAACCTCTGATAGTCCCTAGGAGTCTAGTGGACGACAATGGGGGCATGCTGCTAAACGAAGAAAATTTGCATTTTCAGCAACTTCGACTGATTGGTCTTGGTTTAGATTAATTGTTAATCAGATTACCCATATTTGTCTTTAAATGTAGTGTCTCACAAGTCACAATATGGGTGAATATTACCCTTTTGAAGTGGGACTGAGGTAACCATCCATTAAAGTTCCCTTTAGCTATCTAAATGGATGTTTTTGTAATTTTTGATTTTTCAAATAGAATAAGTGGTTTGTTTTGAAATGCAAGTCCTGTGTATGAACTTTGGTATTTATATCTTGGACTTTATTTCACATACCTAAGTATTGTACATGTTAGTTGAGTGCCATTGTCTCTTTTATTTAGAAACTACTCTTTCATACTGCTATAAAGAAGAAAAGAAACCTTGAACTCCACTCTTGAAGCATGTCCGAAACCGCTGGTCTAGAAACACAAATTTGTGTAAAACTTCCTCTTGCAATATATATTTTGTAATACCACCTCAAAGACTACACATTTAAAAAAAAATGTGAACACTACAAACTAGAAATGACCCAGGAAAAAATGTACATGCTTTCGTCACGTTTAATAAAAATCAGCTACGCACCTGCTTGTTGTTCGTACTTGTGGATGAGGAATTTTTAATCTATCTAAATCGGGAGGTTCGGGGACGGCATGGAGTCGACACAATTCTCGCAGTAATATTGAAACTTGAACTATAACATGATTATCTAGTCCTTCTGTGTTACTCAAGACCTGAACGGCGTTTGTAATACTAGTTTCTTCGGAGTCTGCAAACCACACTGGAGGAACTGCAGGGTAGGTTTCCTTAAAATGATATGACCTATATTAGCATTGATTGCAGTTTTAATTATAAAGCTCAATAATGAAAATATCATGTAAAAAATCAAAATAGAACTTTCCCTACATACAAATGCGACGTTCTCAGCTGTTTGATCAGATACATATGTTAAATGTCAAAAAAATAAACATGGATTCTTTGTTATCATTAATTATTTGCATCCCAAGAATCGACTATAAAATATCGAATTTATGCCAATTGTCATTTGCGACGTACTTATTTAGTAACCTACCGTAATATTTGCGTGAATTTCGTATCTCTTTCCATTTTTGGCGATAAATCTACAACTTAACTCGTCCACACTGGCGGATAATATCTGAAATCGTTCATGATGTTTTGGAAAAATAGATTCTAAAGTCCTAATTTCTTGTTTAAGCGTGTTTAAACAAGCCATATGTTTCACAATATATTAATTTAAGCAGTTTTGTCCAGTTTTAAAATTATAAACAACACAAAAATATTAAACAGATTATTTCTAACTGTTCACTCCCTATATATCAAAATGGCCGAAATGTGGAAAGACAAGTCGGTGCAGCAAAAATTGTTCGTGTAGGTTCGAGCATAATCGTTTGCGCCGAATTTCAAGCAATAAGGGCATAAATTAGCGGGTTGAAACGGGACTTTATTTTATTGTTCTCTACTAGCTATGATACCATATTTCAGCTTCAGTTTACGGTAAATTTCTGTTTTAATACTCCAGCCAGTCTTTGATTTTTTACAAACGTAAACGTTATCAGGCTCACTGTTGATGCTCTGCTTTGGTCGTTCGATCAAATTAAATAAAGGGAAAGTTTTTTAGCAAATTAGGTAGTAAACTTAAACCTACTCTACCTACGCAGGTAGGTATACTTATTTAATAAAGAAATGTAGAATATCGGAAACTTTGTTTAATTTATTGCTATTCTAAAATATGATAACGATCGATCGGTATAGTAAGAATGGTAATAGTAGTAGGTAATAATAGCAATTGTTTCTCAACTTGTTACCTAAGGGTGTAGGTGTAGGTACCGTGTATTCGGTGTATTGTTACCTATCGCGTTCCAAGTTGGTTATGGTTGGCACATTCTGTTCCATTTACTTCAGGTGCAAAAACCAAAGAAAAAACAAATCTGAAAATTTCATGATCTATCGAAAAAAATATCATGGTCGTTTCACTACCGGATGTCGATAGTAACTTTCTTATTTTACAGTTGGTATGGTAGGGTTGACGTTCAAAGCCCCCCCCCCCCCGGACAATTTTAATTGTATTTTTCAAAATTTATAAAACCAGGCGGATGTTTAATTTTGTAGTGATTTGGCAATTTGCTACTGATCTTTCATGTGTAATGGGGAGGGTTTAAACCCTGTGAACCGATGTGGATCGATTACGATGAAATTTTCCAGGTGGATTCTTTAATAAATTTGTAGATCGGAGTACGTGAATTGGTAATATAGGTCAAAAAATAAGCTAGGCCCTTCTGACATCTCCGTTAGTTATGAACCGAATTGCATGAAATTATGTACGTAGGCATCTCGATGAAAAGTAAAACTATTGTCGAGTCAAAAAAATTTCTTTTGTACATGCGCAGTTTTTTTATTTTTTAAAAAGATATTTAAATGAAATTTTGTATGTAGGCGCATCGAATAAAAGTAAAACAAATGCCGAATCAAAAGATTTTTTTTACGCATGCGTAATCCGATTTTTTAATTTGTACATTTAAACGAAATTTGGTATGTAGACACCTCTAATAAAAGTAAAACTTCACCGAATTAAAAAATTTGTTATGCTGAAGATTCGGAAGAATGTTAAAACAAGTAGTGACAGCTCAAAACAATGCGAGAGCTAGCTTATTTTTTAAACACTCAATTTTTGTTGCTAGTTTCAATTGCTCTCGCAATTCTTCTATACTTTAAGATTGATATTTGAAAGCAATTAAACTGCATTGCCAATTGTCATCCGGTATAACAAAAGTATCCTATTCTATTCGCAGGGGAGCCCGACCGGGCAGCACTTAGGCACACCAGAGGCCCATTGTGCCTACCCCCTTTCTTCGCAACTGAGTTCAGAGCCCGTTCCTCTCAATGAAGGATAGGACCCTGTTTAGTCTAAGTTGCTTCACCCTCCTCGGTTCCAGGTATTTGTCTCCAAGGAGTTGATATCTGTCCCTGATCAAAGCGTCACAGTGACAGACCACATGCTCGGTAGTTTCATCTGCCTCGCCACAGAACCTGCACGTTGACTCCTCCGCGAGCCCAATGTTATGCAGGTGATAGTTGACCATCCAGTGTCCCGTAAGGACACCGGTGATCTTCCTAAGCTGGCTTCTATTCAGTTTTAGAAGCTTAGAAGACCCCGATTTGCCAAATGGCCCTGTTAGAAAGGCCTTGGACTCTCGGAGTCCGGTTACTTGTTGCCACTGAGCATGGAATTGACTAGTCAACCAGTCTTTAATCCTGGCCCTAACAACGGAGGGAGCAATCCCTAGGGTAGGCTCGGGCCCGACGAAGACCCCACCACTGCCTTCGCGAGCCAACTCGTCCGCCCTTTCGTTGCCCCCTATTCCGCAGTGCGCTGGCACCCAAATCAAGCTTACAGACTCACCTAATCTATCTAGGGTTCACCTGCAATCAAGCGCCGTAGCTGATCGGAACCTGTCTACCGACAGGGCCCTCAACGCCGCCTGACTATCGCTGCATATGTATATATGCTTATTGCGATAACCTCTACGGAGGTTTTCCTGTGCACAGGTCATGATGGCTAACATCTCTGCCTGAAACACGGTGCTATGCTGACCAAGGGAGACGCTGACGCTGGCTCTCGGTCGATCACCATATATGTATACCCATGCCCGTTCCCCTTTCTGTTTGGGACCCGTCCTCAGGTTTGAGGAACGGGCAATCCGAGTTCAGCCACTGCTCCCTATCCGGGAGAATGACTTTATAACGCTTTGGTCTTAGCAAGATAGCCCGGATCAAGTCCCTCCTTGCGAGGAGGGGTTCGGTTCCTGAGGGTTTCCTCCCAGATCCGCCCGTGCCCAAGGCTGCCTCGATCCTTCCATTCGTCCCAATCGTTTAGCCGTATGGAAGCTTTCCGAGCCTCTGTCCTCCACAGCTAAGTGTAAAGGCTCTAGTCCCAGAAGTGCCTCCATGGCCAAGGTTGGCGTGGTTTTTAGGGCTCCAGTGACTCCCAGACAGGCGAGTCGCTGGACCTTTCCTAGCTGCTTCCTGTAGGTTATCCTGCGCATGGCAGGCCACCATACAAGTGCACCATACAGTATTATTGGCCTTATCACTGCAGTGTAAAGCCAGTATACCAGTCGAGGGTTCAAGCCCCATGTACAACCAAAAGCCCTTCTGCATGCCCATAGACATGCAGTGGCCTTTTTGCTTATGCGCTCAATGTGCCCTTTCCAGGTCAGGCGGGAGTCAATGATGACTCCCAGGTATTTCACTGACCTGGTCAGACCCAGTTGATGTCCTCGAAGAGCGAGCCCAGTAAGATCCGCTCTCCTTCTATTCGTGAATGAAACAACCTCGGTCTTTTCCGGGTTAACGGAAAGGCCATGGCTACTGCACCACCTATCCACCTGTTCAAGAGCCCCCTGCATGAGCTCTTTCACGGTGTTTGGAAACTTCCCAGTTATGACGATCGCGAGATAGTCCGCGTATCCCTGTGTATACGCTCCCCCCTCGTTCAAGGCGCGGAGGAGCCCGTCTAGTACCAGGCACCACAGCAATGGAGACAATACCCCACCCGGCGGACATCCTCTAGTAACCGATGAGCTCATCTCCGTCATCCCAATTGAAGATATAAGATTCTGCTTTCGAGCATGGCTCGGATCCATCTTACGATCGACCCATCAATACCAAAAGCTCTCAGCAGCCTCACTAATCGAATCGAACGTGGTGTTGTTAAACGCACCCTCGATATCTATAAACGCTCCCAGAGCTATCCCCCCGGAAGACATTCCCTTTTCCAGCCTGCACACCAGGCTGTGTAGAGCCGTCTCCGTGGATATACCAGCCCTGTAAGCATGTTGGAACGGATGTAGTGGTCTACTAACCAGTAGGCCATTCCTTATGTATGCATCCACCAGCTTCTCCACCGTTTTTAGAAGAAACGATGATAGGCTGATGGGCCTATAGTCCTTCGCCACGTCATATTTAGCACGACCCGGCTTAGGTAGGTACACAACTCTTACCTTCCTCCAGCTTTCGGGGATATACCCTAAAGCCAGAGAGGCTCTGAAGAGATGCAACAAGTGTAAGAGCAGCGGATCCAGGCCCTTCTGTAGAAGAGCCGGGAATATCCCATCCGGTCCTGCACTCTTAAATGGGCTGAACGTGTTGACCGCCCATCTCAGAGATCCCTCGGTAACCACCCGGGAAGCTACCTTCCAGTTGATCGGCCTTACACCAGGGCTTGGCTGCCAGCCCCTTCCCGAAGGAAAGGAGCCACCACTCGGAGGTCGCCCGGTATCCGAGGGGCACCGTTATCGACACTGCACCCCAGTGCCACGCAGTCCTCGGCACGGTCGCTAACACCTTGACTTGGGAGGTTGGTCCGCGGCGACGACCTTCGTCGCTACCAGTCTGGGTTTTAGCCCCGACGAGCCACTTATAATCGTCACTACCCACACCGAAGCACGAGTCACGTACGATCATTCAGGTGTCTGTATGGGCTTTCCCCTATCCGCCACCCGGGGACGCGCGCGATGGGTGCCTAACCACACAAAAGTATAGCAGTGCAGCCGACCGTATTGTCAAAAAGTGTCCCTGCATTTACATTTGGAAACAAATTTCTAGTTTCTATTGTGGTTCTGTTCGAGAACAATAGAACTATGTGGGAACAAATAGAACTAGCAACAAAATAATTTATATAGAAAGAGATGCCGTGAGATACCTCTGTACTAAAGCAGAAAAAAACAAAAACTACTCAAATCCTTTGTACCTATTTCGTCTGAGATCGACGGGACTTCAGCGCATTTTTGTGTGGCAGATCAGTATTCTGTTAGCCAGTTTTGACTCCACCATCAATAACATCTTGTCGAAGGTTACCACATTCCCTTTGTCGGTGCCCGCTTCCGACATCCCGTTCACAAGATGTTAAAACTCGTGATAAAAAGCGTATTAAGAGAAGTGTCGGGGAGAAGGAATGGCTAATGAAGAGAAGCAAAAATGCTGAACTATTGGAAATGAAGGAGCAGAGCTATTTAAATGGGTAACCTCTTTGAATCAGAAAAAAGATACATTTATGTAACAAGCCATCCGCCCCCCTCCCACCGAGAGAGTATCCTGATAGTTTAGTTGCAATTTACTGCCCCCTTTTCTTCCTTAAGGTGCGATCCACAGATTGAGAAACGCGGCTTAGTATACCATGTATTCTGTATATAGGTACAAAATTCTTAAATTTAAGAGAGCCACCTCAAAGTCTCGATAAATAATGTAAATTTAAAAGTTTAAATTATTTTTTTCCATTTATGGCTGGGATAAACATTTTCCTTGATAGATTATGACTTACACATGACAGTAAACAATTTCCAGATAATTATTTCAAAGCGTTGGTGCGTTATTTTTTATTTACACATTCAAATTACCTTCGGTGTATAACCCTCTTAAGGGAAAAAATTCAAAATCCACGGTTTGCAGCAGCACAATACTAGCACAGTTGATATGGTAAATTCTTTTTCTGTAAGGATAAGACGAAGAGTGGGGTTAATCGACTGGATTTCCAAAATGTACTAGAATTACTACACTTACCTACATTTTAGATTAGGTATGTTGCAATTGATTCAAATTCATTCTACAAGCTTTTGTACGTGTTTCATTTTTGGAGAAATTCCTAAACTAAAGACTCCCTTTCACGTTTTTCACCCTATAGAAATATAAAGCTTGTCCTCCCCTTAAAAGAAATGTTATGATTCACGACATGTAAAGTTTTAATATCTAAATACTACCTGCAGTGTATGACAACATCCAGTCCAAAAAAATATAGCCACAAGGCAATTTTCTGGAACCGTCCATACCAAATAAGCATCTCGACCCGTAAGCCAGTAAATCAAAGAAAGAAGAAGAGAAATATTGTGTACCTACCTGGAATCCTTTTTTATCAAACGATCAGTGTATTCTGCTCCATAAAAGAAGGTTATATTGCATAAATGTAAAACACAAAAATTCAATTACCGACTAGCTAATTTATGCGAATTAAACCCTAAAGATAAGGGATACAATTGAGTAGGTGTGCGAAAATTATAGCGTATTCTTCGCAATGAAGTTACTGGTTGATGTACCTAAATCTTTCCTACTATGTACAAAGATTAATCTGGTCTGGTCGTCTGGATAAGGTATTATATAGAAATTCAAAGACAAGTTGAAGGATAAACGCCCCCGAAAGCAAAGTGCTATACATCTCCACCTCTCTATTCCTATAGAGATCGTTAATAATTAGATATACGCGAACTTCCTACGAATTGCCCATTCATTTCAGGGTCAAGAAACTATAATATCTAAAATAGTAAACGTGTTCTTTCTCATACTTTTTTAAAACGCTGTAATTTAGATGCTTCTCCAGAATTGTGGGAGCTGCTAGCACATATAGGGCACGACAACGAAAACTTTTGCTTTCGGATTATTTGCATGTAAAAAGATGGGATGGTATATTTTCACCGATAATCGACCGTTTCCAGATTTATCAGCGACCCTGTATCTAAACGGTTAACTTTACACCTTTAATTTTAAAGTGTACGCTACGAAAGAAGGTAAATAACCAGGGTGTGCTACTTTATACTTTAAAAAAAATTGATGGTCGTTTAACTCAAAATGATGGAATATTTAGCTGTGCGCCAAAGTGTGTAAATTAGCATTAAAAATGCTAACGATTGGCGAAACCTGCAGACCCATTATTGCATATCTACTTTTGAAGAATTGTTGTTGGTCTCTAAGCACATCTTCTCTTGGTGGTATCCGCAGAGCAAACGTTACTTTGTATGGCTTCTCTACTGGATGGTAGACACGCTAAATGGATCTCATGGTTACCAGAAACGTAGAGACGTTCAGACTGAAACACGTGTGATTAGATAAAGTGTGAATTGGGTTGGAGAGCAGGCATGACTTGCCAAATAGACAAGATTTTAGACAAGATTTGTCACAGCAACCGTAGAGGTGGAAGGTGCCACTACATATCTCAACTTTCACTTACCTTTACCATTTCTAGGAAGGTTGACCTTGTTAGTATAGTATATAGCCTAATCCGTTAACAACGAATTGCAAAGCGACGTCTTCTCTTTCATCATCATCATATCTTCTAGTGTTATTTTAACGAAAAACGGAAAAGTGTTTGCTTAAATTTTACCTGGTGTAGGTACTTCAACCGGTTCATACTTTTAACGGTTTCAGTTTTCAGACCTTTCATTAGAATACCATCATTGTATTTATACCTTACAGTACGGCCACGCAATGTTAAAAACATGCGACGCTTATTTGGGGGCCAGGAGATTAGTTCTGGGGGCCTACCAGAAAAGTACAAAATTAGCGCTGCGAACACTCGGTTAGGTAACTATAATAACAACAGTAAAATTACAGAAACCTGTATCTCACTTCGTATACGATATGGCGACACGGAATGACAATAAGCAAATGAAACTTGAAACTTGATACTCGTCCTTCACCTTCCTTTAAATAATAATTCATTTGAAGCGGAAACTCTGTCCTTAGTGTGGCATTCCAGACTAATAAGATAAAATGTCTGATTTTATTCGGTGGAAGACTGGAAGTAAATTATAAATTAAAATTATGTTAAAATGATTACGGGAAGGGGTATTGTCTAAAGCTAAACTATAAAGTATTTAATCAATGGATGGAATTTTAAAAATACATAGGTATACAAACATTTTTTTTCAATTTTTGTTAGTGTCCTTTTTCGGGTCAGCTCCATGTCGGCTAATAGTTTTTGTATATTTATAAGGAGGTACAGATTGATAATGCAAGCATTGCATTGCAAGTACATCACCGGACACTGAATAAGAATTTAAATGCATACAGAGAAATGTTGGCTCTTTGTTGCGATAGCCGATTTGTCTTTTTTATCACTCGAACGACAGTTTGAATGTTGAATTACACCATTATCATTGATTATATAAATATATCCTATGAACAATGCCATTATATATACATTATACAACGATCAAATTTGCTTGACCACATCGTGCATGATAAAATATGTGCAGTACACCCATAATTATGCCAGTAACAAAACCAGGAGCATTCATTGTTTATAATTCTTGATCTACGCAAGAATAGGCTCATTGTCGCTTTACGTTTGAAATTTTAAGATAAACAGAACACTGTTGTATTCCCATGCAATAAAACCATAAACACGAAAAATGCCAGTAGGTACGGCTTGAACTCTTTGATCCTCTGGCCAATTTAAGGTCTATCTGTATATTTTTTTGTTAAGCTTTACAGCTCTTGAAAAATGATAACACCGAACATCTGAAAAGAACAGGCGCTAAACGTGCAACTGCAAGTAATATTTCTAGTGTTCCGTTTCCCACCTAGTGCAATAGTCGTGTCGTTTAAATAAAACAATTGTGTATGTACTTTTTTTAACAACTTTTTAATAAGAACAATAATTATAAGTGTATTTGAGTTGCCAGCATTCCAGAATTATTAATTATGTCGGGTCATAAGTGCCAGTACGTTACGTGCAGCAATAATACTCGAAAATGTCCGGATTTAAAAATGTATAGATACATTTTAGCAACAAAGTGCAATTTTACTTTACGATAGTAATACTACAATAATATGCAAAAGACAGTGACAGTGACGATTTTAAATCCGAGACCGACAAGCAGGAAGTAGGAAATTGTTTTGTTTACTAACAAGAGGTGCCTACTTCAATCCTATTATTTTATAGAGGAACCCGCACGTACCTACACAGGCAGAAACCTTTAATTTTCAATTGTTCCGCTGGTTAGAGTATTTTATCTTTTTCAGGGACGAATTGCTAAATTTAATTTTTATTTTTGTTCAACAAATCTTCAAATACTTCGGGTTAATCCCTTAAATGCCCAGGAATTTATTTTTGACCATTCAATTAAATCCATTAAATCCTTGCCGCTAAAAACTTTCAATAAAACCTGGAACCTAACATTACAGGTATAGGTAACAATGAAATAAAATACTAATAATAAAGATAAAGAGCGTCTTTATGCTTACAATACAACTTTCATGTAGCAGTAGCATACGTCACCGGCATCCTGTTCGTTATTCGTTTGGTGAACTTTAAAACTTACACAAAGCGTACAGCATACGTAGCAAAAGAAAAAGATTAAATAGGCTGCTTTCAGAGACGTCTGTGGGGGAATACGACACTGCATATGGTTTACTTTTACGCTAAATTAATTTTTGCAGTGCGTTTTAGCGCCATCTATCTAGCTTTATTAACGCGTCGCACTTTTTGCTATACCGTGGCCATACTGGTAAGGTATAAATACAATGATACCATGAAGGGTAGAACATGTGTTTTCCCCCCCCCCCCATTTTCTAAAGTTTAACTTGGCACCACTAAAAGCATGCGTATGCAAAATCTGAGACCAATTGGTTGTCGTATGTAAAAGTTATGCACGTTTTACTTTCAAAAACAGCATCTTAGGAAGTAATTCATGAGGGGGCCCCCCTTTTAGACAGCGAAATTTGATGGCCGTCTGGCACACCTTCAAGGTATAGGCCACCTACTGCAAAAAATTACAGTACTAGGACCATTTCCCTAGAAGTAGTTCGAAACGGCAGAAGGGGGTTCGGACGGACGGACGGACAAAACGCAAACAATAGCACATTTTTTTTAATTCTTAGCAAATACGCTAAAAACACTAGAACGTGCTACGAAAACTACTTACAAGGTTTTTTCCAGACCAAAGCGATCTTATGAAGTTCTAGAAATAAAAAAAAACTAGAGGAAAAAACTTCTTTGAATGCTCTCAAAACAACGTATGTGTAAGCTTCTATTTCAATAAACTATATTTAAGCCATTTCTGTTTTGTTTGATTATTCTAGAAATCTAGACTCGTTCGACTAAAAAGGACTGTAGATATGACTGATGTAGTTGCTGGAGGTTGAAGAGACTTTTCAAAGCATTTGATGGCCTTCCCAAACCTTGTAGATACCCTGTAGAGTGCTATGCAATCTTTCAGAGTATTCTATCGCTGTACTACAGCTTATAGGAGCGTTTCCTGCTGTTTCGAATACCTTTCACGCTCGGAAGAAAAGACTCAAAAAATTTGAGAAGACGTACAAGGTGCCCGAGAAACAATTCTGGAAAAGTGCAAAAACTCTCAGGAATGCGCGTAAGTAGAAGATTATGAAAAAACCGTAGGGGCCCTTTGTAGTCTTCCAGAGTGTCTTAAGTGCTTTTTCAAAAGCTTCCGGATTATCTACAAGGCAATCTAACGATCTCTAATCTAATTCTATTTGCTTATAAAGTTTTTCTAATTGCTCATATTCAATAACACTGATCCATAAACTCGTAAAAATCGATTGACGAAGGTTTGGCATTCTGTCTCTTTTCGTTCTCGAGGACGAGGAATAGACGGACGGACAAAATCAACACATAAGGAGAATTTCTTTTGAAAAGTTTCCATAAAATGGACTACTAAAGCGTAAAATAGCCTAAAACCAATCCACAGCTCGTTTTATTGTTTGATAAGTGTTCTCCCAAGTTTTCTAGGTCTATACCCAAGAACAAGTCTAGAAAGGTCTGAAAATTGGCAAAAATGCTCTGAAATGCTTGCAGTGAAATGTCTCAGAATCTCTGGAAGGCGCAACAGAACTTTGTCCATGAGCTAAATGGGCCTAGAAAGCCCTGAAAAGGGACTTGATAGAGCACTTGGGTACCTATGGGATCGATGACCAATATCCTAATCGATAATAGTCATATACGAGAGAGGTATAACAAATATCTAAAAATATACTTACGCGCTGATTTTGTGCTTCTCTTTCACGTATACCTTACCCTCTCCAAAATAATTGCCTTAGAATATAACTACGTATGTATACCAAATCAATCAAGTATTTACATATAAAAAAAAGCATTTACCATAAATACACAAAAAAGGGACTCTTCGCATAAAATTGGAAACGGTTTTATCTGTTCCATCTTTTATGTAAATATTTGATATACTTGTGGTTACACTCGTATGTAGGCAGGTAGCTATACCTATTTCATTTCCTATACATTTAAAAATCAAATAATGATACTAATTGTCTACTCCCACCGAACTACACTCTAGGTAATTAACTTATAATTTATGCGAACGTATTATTTTTTCCCAAATCATAACTGCCCAAATAAATTGCTTTGATACGTTTTCAATTTATTTATGTCAACGTAGAATGGTAATCTGACATAAAATTCAAGATGTAACAGAGCGGTTAATCTACCCACCCTTTTCGAGAATTTTTATTGCGTTTACGTCGCGCTACTTCTGTATAAAATTCCTTTTTTGTAAATTTGCGAATTTATTCGAGCATCATCTCTGGTGGGGATATCTCACCAAGTATAAGAAGAGTTCAATCCGTGACATTGAAGTAAATTTGCCAATTGGTCTTAGTGAGATTAAGAAAAGGGTTGCTGCTGTATCTGCGATGGGGTTCAGTTATAAAAGAATTTTAATTTTGTCGATAATTATCCAAAGCATTGAGTGTGGAATTATTGATAAGGGTAAGTGGATTGATTTTTACATAATTTTGCGTAATTTCGAATTTCAAAACTGAAGTATCAATGCATTTAATGGTTTTTGGATCACTACGTTTTTTTCCATCGCGCCGCGCGGAATACATGAAATTAATTTTTCCACGAAACTCTAAAAAATCGTAAAGTGCGTTTTCGTAAGTCTCATTTGCCTAAATATAGGAATGTTGCACTGCTTTAGTATTAGACTAATTAATCTGTACCAAAACGTGGATTACGTTGCGACACAATGAAATGATGTAATTTTGCAGTAAAAGAGATTGCTCCTAAATAAATAAGATTCACGAAGTTAATAAACCCCACTAATAACAATGCAAATAATTTGCCATTTCAGAAATGCAAATTAGCTTGGTCATTTGTCCATTTCTAGATTATTCAAGCTTCTTACTTTGTGGGTTTAAGTAGGTGTTAAAGCTTTCAGGGAAACTGATCTGCCCGATAAAATTTATTTTTTTCTAAACTCCCACAATTAGATATATTTTTACAAATACAGTAAATGTACAGTTAACTATAAAAATAAAATCTATAATTTTAAAGGTTTATGACACGACCCGAAATTGCTGTTACAATAATCCACAATAGGCGAGTTATATCGTTTATTACAATACTTACGCTATTGATATAAAAGAACTTCTTGTAATGTTAATGTACTCTATAAAAGGCTATTAATTAACTTTGAAGATTTTTGTCGGACCGCAAAGTTTTTCTATTAGGTAGGCTTTTCGGGACGTATAATTGCATCTCTCAAATACGTGACCTACCTTGAACCGTACCTGTAGCATCTAGAACCCTGAAATGTCATAATTTGAAGGTATTCCTGAATAACAATTTAATTGCCTATTACGAGTGAATAGTGAACGCGATCAACGTGGAAAGGAACATTTATCTGTCAGGAGGCTTTGCTTGGTCATGGTACTTATCTAATCTTTAGTACATTCCTCTCTGCATTCGATATGGAGAAAAAAACTGAATAACAAAAAAGAATAGTATATTTGACCATAGTAAATAAAGAAGTAACCAATCGCGTTTCTTTCAAATTTTAAATTATGCGTTTATACCAAAGGTAATTTAAGTCTTGTAATTTTTTAAGCGAAACTATATACCGAGTGGAGTGGTTTCAATAGTAATTTTTTTATTTCTGATTATGGCTTCCCTAATTATTCTAGAGACAAAGTCTATTTAGGTTTTTTGTAGAAAAAAAAAATTTTTGAACTTTGAAACTCAGAATTTGGATAACTAAAAACTGGCGCTTTTAAGAAAATCAGTGGAGCCAATGACAGTTTGAAATCAAACAAAGCTAATTAATGGCAAATACAGGCGCTTTTGTTTGATTTCATAATTCCATAGCATTACCGACTTTATAAATGCGACAGTTTTTAATTTTTGAATTTCTACTGTTTCTGACTTTATAAAATAAGAAACAATAGTATGTACGGATACGTAATTTATCTAGGTACAAGAAACCTAAATAGACTTTATTTCTAAAATAATTAGGGGAGCCAATAATAATCGGAAATTAAAAAATTACTATTGAAATTCCTATGGTGCGTTCGTCAAGTCACCACCCCGTATATTATAAGTTTATAACATGCCTTTGCAAGGTAAATCTGCCTCTTTTGGTTAGCCCATTTATTTTTGTTTTGTTACAGAGTAGGTATGTATAATATCAAGGTATTGCAACAAATATGTCAAAATCTTTACAAAATGGTCATTGTAAATTATTTACTTTTAAGCATTTTCACTAGGTACCTACACATTTGCTCGCCCACATTGCCCGATGGATTGAGATATTTGTGTACACACTGTCACCTCCTGCAGTTTTTCTTTGTTTATTTTCGATTGAGATTTTCGCGACATGACGGCTTATATAGTCAGCATCGAGAAATAGTAGTCCATTAGTTAGCACACACTGGGGGTTAAGTACCTACTTATAGGCATTTAGGATTATTTACATTTCATTTTGTTCTATCCACACAGAAATGAGACGTAGGTATATTAATTGATTTAAATGGGTACCCAAAATAAAGTTAGGAACCAATGCCCGTATTATTTGCTCTGATGTGATACTTAGCAGTAACTAAACTATTATAGATTTGAATATTTTGTTCCAAGGCGTAATTCGCTATGGACTTACATTACAAAGGCATTCTTGAAGAATCACCAGTAATTTGTGGTGAATTATCAAGAAATAAGGTATTGTTGAGAATAAGAATTATGAAGATCATTTTTTGGTAAAATTGAGAACTTTTAAATATTCGCGTACGCATAAGGAAATACCCAGGTTTGGGGTAAGTTGTATGTCTGATTAGGTGAATACCTGGGTGAATATAAAAATAATTTGCAACCGAAATTGCATTGCATGAAGAAAAAATTGTGTTCCAGAAATTAACAAATTTTATTTTCTATGTTTAAAAAAGAAGGTACTGAAATAACACGAAATATACGCATATTGCGCAAAGGGTTAAACAAAGTTCCTATATATAGCCTGAAAACAAATGTAAGTCAAGGAATGCGAGACCAGTCGAAAAACTAACAAATTAAAACTATAAGAATTAGAGACTCCATGACGGAGTGAGAGGATACAGTATTTAGACAAAATAAATGATTCTTTTCTGTGCACAAAATGTGATGCCAAAAATGAACTGCTTTGGGCTTTTCAGATTCGGATCTTGGGATTTGCGCTTTGCATCTTCCGTACCTTCAGAAGCTATAAAGATTCTTCCGATTCTTAAATTGTTTGTTTTCAGTTCATTGAGATTCTTCGAATTGTTCAGGTCTGCAGTGTTATTTAATTTTCAAGAGCGTTCGAATGGTTTTGATCTTTATATTGAATATTCTTCTGTATATTTCGACCTGGAATGTTCTTTAAATTCTTCCAGGTCGTCAAAATGCTTTATTACTTCGGATTCTTCCTATTCTATGTTTACAAATTGTTCGAATCTTATATATTTTTTACATCTTACAGATTCTTCACAGTCTTGAATTTTTTCTAATATTTCAGATTCTCCCCTCCAATTTTTTAGATTCTTTAAATTTTTCACACTCCGACGATCCATCAGACTTTTTGGATTCCTAATATTGTAGATTCTTCAGACTTGCGTACTCCTCCTCGCTTCCGTTCCTTCAGACCCTTCTATTTTTCAAATCTTTATAGATTATATTTAATTATAGTAATCGGATTCTTCAGTTTCTTCAAATTCTTTCGATCTTTTAGACTTTTTAAATTCTTAAATTCATAACATTTTTTACATTGTTAAGTTTTCTTATATCTTTCAATTCTTCCAATTATTCGATATCGTTTAATTCTCAAAATTCATCAAAATCATTAGGCTCGGTGATTCTATTTCTTCTCTTAAATCTTCTCTGTTTAAATTTGCCGAATTCCGAGTTCTTATGATTCTGCCGATCCATGGGATACTGTAAATAATTTATTTAAATCCGGCAGATTCTTTATATTAGTAAAACCAAGAATAAAAACATTGCTTTAAATTGTTTTCCCAAATTAGTTCCCAATAAAGTAGACGCATTTTAAAATTAACCCCCTCTTCTTCTGCATATCAGTCAGTGAGATATTAAAGATTTTCACTAAAGTTCATTGAAGCATTTGATGACAGATAGTTTGATGTTCCAATAATAAAATAAATATAATGTATAAAAATTCGTACAATAATTACTTCTTCCTCATGCTAGTTTTAATGCTGGAAGGAAGTATGTACGTATTTCTTCAGTAGCGTAACATGGTACTTGGTAGCTACAGGGACACCGGTGTACAGTAACCACTAACCTTATGAAAAATCTTTGATGAAAAGTATAATTTTTCTAAAGTGTTATGGGACGCATTGGATGATTAAATAATAAAATACGCGGACGAAAAGCAAAAAATCTTTTTGTAATAGAAATAACAAAACTATTTACAAACTGTACTCGATCTAAGCTATATGGTGTTTGTACTCTCAACATTTTTGAGGAAATTGTAGGAAACGGATACCAATAATAAAGAATAATAAAGAACGTTTAAATGTGTTGCGGTGACAATTATTTAAATACTTACAAAGTTTGAAGGTATTAAATAGTTTTAGCTATTACTTACATTTAGCCCATCTATGTAAAAACCTTTTAAATAAAGTAATTTTACACTCGGTTTTGAACATATAATCGAGTTTTTTAATTTATCATTTGACTAAGGTATATGATAGATACCTTTTCCTACATCTATATTGTAAAGAGAAAATCACCACGGACATCAAATCACTGCGAATCACTTTCCGTCACACTGTGTACGAAGAATCGCATAGGTACGATTTTGATTAGGGGATTTTTTGCCACTCAGCTCGTATTCGGAAACCAGACTTTTGATCCGGTTCATAGTCAGTTGCGCTGATCCTTGAACTCGTAGAAATCGGTTGGCGAAGGTTTGACATCGCTATCTCTTTGCGTTCTCGAGGAACAGACGGACAAAAGCATCACATAACATAAGGGGAATTTTTTTCTTTCGAAAAATGGACGTTCGACCCTGCGAAAATTTGCTAAACGCGACAAATATCAATGAAAACTTGACCGACTACCGAGACTTTTCCAGTTTCACTAATACTACTGATTCCAAATTATCATGTTTCATAGAACTTCTAAGTTGTATATAGTAATGTTTCTGTCACATTGCTTGCATCGTGCGCACTTTTTCTACTCACCTGTAATACACACTATTACACCCTTATGATGACGTAATATACTATTTCGAATCTCCATTATGGAATGCACCAACTCGATGGGAATGTTGGGACAATTTTTACCAGATCGAACAGAGAATATCAAAAAATCTAGGTCAAGCCGTTATTCCATACTTCTATCTGTAATGGTTGTTGAGAAATTTTCTGAAAAAGAATTCGATAGAAATGGTTTTTGGACGTTCTTTGGAACAAGAATAAATGTATCGTCGTACAATTTTACAAGTTCAATACTTTGTAACTCTCTGGTTAATGAATTTAGTGGGCATTACCATTGTATATACATCTACAATGGCATTACCTTAAACTTTAAACATTTCATATACCTACAGAATTTCAGAAGACGCATCAGAACTTACTTACAGCACTCTATAAGAAATATTAAATAATCTAACTTAATGTGGGTGGTGGTGTCATAAGTCGTAGTCATAATCCAATGCAAAAAATTGAGCGGCTTATTAAAATCATGTATTTGTCTCGTGTGTATCTATTATTTGAACTTTACGATAGTGAAAAAAGAAATGAAGTTATAAGGAAAGTTTTTGAGCAATCGTCCACTGAATGTTTCTCAACCTGGGCAACTGTTGCACTAAATGTGTACTCGTTACGTTTTCAATTCTATTGTTTTCTCTTACAACGGCATTCCATATTTACACCCAGTCCCTTTGAAAATGAATGCATCACAGTAGGACTGGTGCCTTCACTAATTATATATTTTTGCTCGGTTTGTAATATTTTCGGTTTACATTCTGGACAACAGCGAATTTGAATACCAGTCGCCACATTGGGGGTATGTATAAAATCAGGTTCTGTTGATTTAGATACCTTTCCTTGCAGAGTGTCATTTTTATTTTGTTGTATAGCTAGATCTATAATTTCCTTCTCTCTAGCAATCTCTTTCAGTTTTCCCCTAATGGACTGAACGCTGGGTGTAGCAGGGCAACAAAGGCAACTAAAGTTGTCGAGCTTTTCAACCATTTGCATGCAGTCCACGCCTCGTTGGGTAATAACATCGTTCTGGTCGAGAATATCTTCCAGGGAAACAAGCAGTTGTTTCAATTCGCAAATTACTCCCTTAGAATCTTTTTGCACTAATCCGTTAGTTACCTGCCCCACAGTTTGATCCACAAATGCCTTTAAAGTGCATATATTCGTATTCGCTTCCGCAAGTTTCTCACGTAGCTTTCCTACTCTTGTTTGAATATGTTTGACTTCCATATCTGGCTGTTCCAGGCATTCATGGTACTGCTCATTCCGACCGTGCAGGGATGCTTGTGGTACTGTTCCATTTTTTTGGTGGTCAGGGTCAGATGGTAACACAGTGGCTTTAGTTAATTTTAAGATACCACCAGCACAACGCGCCGCCATTCACCTTAAGAAATTAAATTACTTGTATTGTATGCAGGTATAGATAAATCAACTAAAAATTTTGACCTTTGAAGTTTATTGGTATAGATATCTTTCACAAATGACACGTACTTTCTAGACTTCTAATGAAATTTACGGGTTATGGCTTTAGATTCTTCCAGAAAATCATTAGTTTTTTTAGCACAGAAACTAAGCAGCATTTTGTTAGTTACTTCTTAATTTGAACCAAGGTTTGGCTAACATCTTAATTGTGTGATTTGCCCATACTTCGTTATTGCACTGGTTTTTATTCATTTCCTTATCTACGCCATACGCGAATGTTGTAGTAAATTTAGATATAAGAAAGAGCCCATAAGTCTAACTCGAACGGTTTTTGAATTATTTTAGTTTTTGCGGAACTCATAACACAGACTACCTTTTATAGGGCACGAGACGAATTAATTATTTTTAGGATCTGCGTAAATAAAACAGAAGACCTTACCTTTGATAGCACCAAAAATTCAAAACTGCTCTTTCATTTATACCAACTCGAATGGTATGTAGTATCTACTGATGCTTACCTACGCATCTTCCTTTCGACAAACAACCGTACTAGAAATGTGTAGGTAAATGCAAATTGTACTCGCAAGTGTGGGTAAGACATGTGCTATCTCTACGCCGCATATGAAATGTGGTAAACCGTAAGGCACTCACTAGGTATGCAACATGGGAAGGGCAAATGTAATTATTGTAAAATTGCCAAGAAAACTGATTTAGTATTGTAAGATACGCAAACTGGTTGTTGCAGCGTCAGCCAGTTCTATCCAAGAACGAAACTCTTAAAAGTTACAATATACAAAAGCGACAGTTTAAGTGGTGTCATATATTTTTATCTAACTACAATATATATACCTATATAAATTTTAGACATGAAAAGGAACAAAACCCGCTAAAATGCGTTATTAATACCAGCAAGGTTGCTTATAAGAATATTACCTGCCAGAGAGGGTACGTTATTTTAATCAAATTTATCTTGTCAGATTAAATGCACAAGAATGCAGTTCTTTTGCAGTAAGATAATCTTTCTCATTTATTAAACTTATTCTCTGAAAATGTATTTTGTTGTAATGTACAACCGTAATAATTATACTATGGTACAACGTGGCACATTCGTTATAGCCATAGTTAGGCTATTAGCAATTAGAATTACTATCTAATTGACTAAATATAAACGCTCAAAGGTATGGAATACCATCTAAGCGTCAGCGTTAGGTATTACCGAAAAATAGCTTTTGGTTTTTCACAGATTTGGGGTGTAGCGTGTAAGTATACAATGAAAATATTTGAAGGGGTCAAATTCTACAAAATTCCAAGAGAATCGTGAGCGATGCTTCTGTGGTATACAGTAAGAACGCCATAAATCATTTTATCGTTTGTTTCAGCACCTATATTTACTAATGCACGTTTTTTATTTCCATTACAGAATCACGGCTTCACTCAGTTTTAAAGAAAGGAGCATCTGATGCGTCAAATAATGAACACATAGGAGAGAGCCTTTATCATCAATCCATTCCATTGTTCATCTCAAATCCTTCTACACAGGAACCTTTATTAAACTCTCAAAAGCATGCCATTCTATCAAAAAATAATGACAACATATTTATTAATCCTCAAATGCCCCTAAAGGTCCCCCTTCAACAGTTTTTCCAAGTTCCTCCTCAGGCGCCCGATTATGCAAGCAATCCTTTCCTTACGGGCACAGTACCACATCAACCACTCACCATTCCATCGACAACAACTGTACTCCCATCATATGAGAATAATCCATTCTTAAATGTGCACAACGAAACTTTACAGGAGTCTAATGTTATCCACTTAGTACCGAAGCCAATTCCAGTAAATACCTACAACCCATTTTTACATCCCGAATCATCCCAGACGACTTCGCATCCACCGATAACAGAGGCGTCGACCCTGAAACCCATCCTAATTAACATAAACAATCCATTTTTGAATCAACATGCCTCTACCCCATCACCTTCGATCAAGAAACCGGAAGAATTCAACCCACAAACGTCCACACATTTACCGATAGAACAACCACGGATACCTTTGCCTGCGGAAAATGAAAGTAAGCACTTTATCTATCAAATTATTTTCCATCAATTGAAATTATTTAGAAATCAATCAACTTCGAAGTTTCTGTGCCAAGCCCCGTGGACAATTTCCCAGCGACAGATGTAATACGTTTGTTAACTGTTGGGATTATGTAGCGGTGGAACAAACCTGCCCACCGGGATTAGTTTTCAATTATGCCGGATATTGTGATTACCCTCAAAATGTAGATTGCCATGGACGTAGTTTTGAAGGTAAATTGAAGTTATAATTAAGCATGGTGACGCCAAGTCGACGACAAATTTTGGAAACTGTATGTTTGTTTAAAAAATTGAATGAGTGTTTAAATTTAGTTGTGAATGTGATGTGCTTACTCCAAAACATCTTGTCTACTTCCACGTTACAAGGTTTCGGGAATTAACGCGGTAGTCCTTTGGTGGCCCTTTGTTACTTTGTTGCAATGGTAGCTATGACGCTAATGTAATATTTTTGCATTGTAGAAGTATTGGTAGTTCAACCTCCTGAAACAGTTTCATTGGTAATCAGTGGAGAGCAGCACACGAATCACATCGAACACGGAAATAAGCCAGTTCATCCTTCAACTCCTTGTAACCATGTCGAAGTTAGCACGGCAGCGCCTATTGAATATGTACCTAAGCCAGGTAAAAACCATGTCGTAGTTCAACCCCCAAATACTTTAAATGGATTTTCAGTTGATGCACGTTTGAGAACGAAATGTTTACGACCCAGAGGTCAGTTCCCAAGTGACGAATGCAATAAATACGTAGAGTGTTGGGACGATAACGTTGCTGAGGTTGAGTGCCCTAAAGGGTTGTATTTTTCTGAAAAGGGATACTGCGATTATTTATACAACGTCAATTGCCATACTCGCACAGTTGTCAGTAAGTGCATTTTGCAATCTACAAAAGCTCGTTCACTTATATTATTTTTGCAGGGGAAGAAATTGCTTCACCTTGTCCACGACCAGATGGAAGCTTTAGAGACGTTGACAACTGCAGGAGTTATTTTGTATGCATTTCTAACGTTGTTGTTGGCAAACATGAATGTCCTGTCGGATTGTATTTCAATGACGTAAGATACCCACTCAAGAAATATGCCCTGTAAATAATTTCAATTTTGTAGATTATCGGAGTTTGTGATTATAGCCATAATGTAAATTGCAAAAGAGAACCATTTGTATATCAACAGCCACAGACTGCAAATACAGTTCAAAAAATACCGGCTGGTAAGTTTGCCCTAGTTCACAATAAACTGAAGAACAGCTTCTTTAACAAAAATAATTTTTCTTTGATTTTGTGACGACTTACTAATACTCAACACGTTAGAAGATTCTATTCTTTCGTAGTATGTACCTACGAGTACTTATAGTGTAGGTGTTATCGAGTTATCGATAATTTGCTCGATTTTAGGTATACTGGGTGCAGTTAAGGATTGCCAACCTGGGAAAGTGTTCAGACTAAACAATGACTGTTCAAGTGCAGTTTTATGTAGAAAGGGAGAAACAGAAGTAGTATATTGTCCTAATGGTTTAGCTTACGATGCACCTTCTGATAGATGTTTACCTTTACAAATAGCAAAATGGTAAGATGGTAATTTCAGCAAGTACCAAAATCGAGGTACTGTAGCACATCCCATGCCAAAAATTTAAATTCTATTCCTCTCAACGTTCTGATCATAGATTAAATGGTTCTGATTAAGGGATTGCTCAGAGTGGGGGCGTTGCGTCGCGTCGATCGTAAAACAATCTAATGTAATCACGCGCAAAATTCAGGGTGGTAGCGACCAACGCCGCGTTAAGTCGCGGTATGTGACGCTCCTATTATATAGGGCAGTCACGACGCTTGACGCAACGCTGTCCCGACGCTCGTTACTCTCACTTTGAACAGTCCCTAAGACTATATAATTTGGACGTAAACTAAAAACTTGATTTTCCGTGTTTGTTTTCCAAAGTAGGAAAAAATTATTGAAAAATAATTTATTATCGACTATTATGTGTAATTTTAGATTGTTAATATGTATGATCTAAGGTCTTTTCAGTTGACATAGCTTCATTGAGTAATTCTTCACTCAACGATAGCTTGATGTATCTTTATTACAAGATTTCCTCGCAATAATGCTAAATACTATTCTGTATTATGTGTAGTCTACCATCAGGTACTTTAGTATGCAACTTTTGAATTTTAAGCTGCGATGGAAGTGACGTCTACAGTAACTTGAATATGAATTTTTGTTTATAGGTTTATAATAGGTATTCATATTGATTATTTTATATTTTTAGCGATGTCGCTTAGAAGATAATGACTAAGAAGAACCAGATGCGGGATGCAGTTTAGAGTTCACGCTAAATTATATGGTTGAAGAAATCCAATACTTCTATAGAATTACAATGAAAAGACTGAGCATTTTACGAAATATTTAAAAACATACTTTTTTTCTAATATTTCGTCAATTATAGAATAGTTGCTTCAGTGTACTAAGCAACCTTTCTATTGGGGGTGTGGTGGTGGTTATTCAATTTTGGTCATCTAAGAAGTTACGTTTGACAATATAATTTTGTTTTTGTGAAACCAAACTGTATGGTCTCCTAGTTTGTACACATGCCATAGTAATATAAATATAACGATAAAAATAAAATCAATCCTAATAAGCGAAATGAATAAACAATATTTATATTTCCATTCATTATTATTGATATACCCTTGCCACAGATTTAAACACTCTAAATCTATACCCTTACTTAAAAATCGTGTCTTGTTATAAAAGAAAGGTCACACGAAGCCGTTGTACCTTATTAACGAGCTACTAGCGAGTTTATGATTTTGAGGTGCCTGTCCGTCCGTTAGCATGATATCTCGATAACGAATTGACCGATTACGATGAAATTGCAGGTGCTTTATAAAATGTTTAGATCGGAGTTCGTGAATTGGCAATGTAAGCCAAACAATAAGGAAGGTCCTTTTGAGATCTGCATTCGTTATGAACCGAATTGCACGAAATTTAATATGGGCATAGCTTTAGCCATATACTAACCAATGCCAAAAGTTGAAAATCTAACGCCAGTTTCAAAAGTTGGTTTTGCGCATGCGCAGTGCCAATTTTCTTATATATGAAAGCATTTAAATGAAATTTGATACATTAACATAATTATGCACTTAGAATAAAAGCAAATCTTCCACGTTCAAATTTGGTTTTGAGCATGCTATAGCCATACTCAGGAGCTCGTTTGCTATATTTGTTTACACGTTTATTATTCAGACTTATAACTAGGAATATTCTTATTTAGAAAAAGTGTACAGAAGTAGGTAGGCTTTTTTCACTGCCAGGAGGGAGTCGGACCACCTGACTTCCCCGCAGTACAGCGTACTGTAACTCAGATTTCCATTAACTACAGAAATAGTGGTATGAATGACAACCTTTTTGCAATAAATAAAAATGAAAGGATGAAAACACGGCGAAATTTTCGAATAATGTTGTCATAGACAATAATATAAAAAGCTTTAGGTTTCCTAAATTTAAACTATACCGCAATGTGGTACTTCTTAGGTATTAAAAATTAACAATACAATAATACTTTTTTCCATTGTTTATCCCTTTTTAACGCATTTTTTGTTCAAAATGTCGCTTATTTTTTCATTAAATATCGGCTGTTCAGACGCCTTTTAAGCTTACTTATACATTGATCGAGATCTCCACAACGAAATACCGTACAGTCTTGGGGTTTTCAGCATTAGGCTCGTAATATCGAGTTAGTCGTGCATCGATTACTCAGAAAGCCTAAAGCCATTACTATAATTTATGAATTTGACAAAAGAACGTTTGGATCGATCGAAATTTCAAATTTTCGTAACAGAATGTCGAAGATCTTTCGGTGTTTCAAGATTAGATGTGTACAACCGTTGAGTGAAGGATTCCTTCACTTACTTAGCTTATAAGCTACTGATCTGCCACATCAAAAATGCCATCTAGTGATGGCACATCATCAGAGACTTTTTTAAAACTTGTTTAAAGATGATGTCGAAAGGAAATGACATTAGAATTTGACTCGAATTAATTTAAACGTCATGAAGTCGAGGAGAACCAAACTCATCCTTTGGTCTTCTAAAAAATCCAGTGGAATATTTCTGAGCAATCTCGCAACACCCCTTATTCCTAGCCTTATTCTACACTGCACTGTCCTACTATTAATGATTAATTTTCCATATTTTGTTGGGCATTCGAATAATCGAATATACAATTTAACCCGGGTTTCGGTTACGGTTCTTACGTAGGGTGCAAGCGCTATTCACTTAACGCCACAAGGCTTTCAAGAAATCAAATATTGGTGTTATCGCTCCAAATAACGGTTTCGGTATGGATTCTTGATATTTTTGCGGCAACAGCAATAACATTTAATTACATTTTTAAAAAATGAAAGAGGGTGCTAAACCTAAACCAGCTAAACTACAGCCTTATACCGTCAAACCCGTGATATTCTCTACAATTTCTATATATTATCTTAGTGTAAAGAATAGAATTACACTATGATATTATGTGACACTCTTTTCATAGTTATTTTGTATATTGTTGGTGCTCATAAGGAATGTCCGTCAAACCAAAGAGTATACAACGAACTTTGCTCAAACCTAATTTCTTGGAGGGAAAAAAATGGGTTTACATATTTTTAGCGCATTTTTGCAAAAATTTTTTTTTGTAAAAAGTAGCTTTTAATCTCACTTTGGCTGGCTGGCTGGCTGGCTGGCAGTAAATGCGCGCCCGTAGAAAAACGCTTGTAAAAAGACAAGGAGTGTACATGTAACTATCGGGGCCGTGTAATTAAGAACGTTAGGGATGGGGCTACAAGATTTGGAGTCGACGACATCTGGACGCCATCCCCGAGCGTATTATACTAACCTGGAGATTTTTCAGTTTTTATCTATCTTCTTCTACAGTTTTTCTCCGATTGTTTTCAAATTGGTGTCGTCGGGAAGATCTTGTCAACGCGCACAACTCCTGCGTGGCGGAATTTTGTTTTTTTTTCCTAGGGGCGAAATAAACCACCTTTTGCGCGGCGCGCTTCGAGGGGTAGTCGACTTTGGGCGCCCAAAAGTTTCTTACAGCGCGAATCGCGGTCTCTCTTTCTCGTGTCACTAATAGAAGGTCGAGCTATGTGAAGTACCCAAAAGTTGAATACGATTTTATGCCGGGATTTTAGCGAAATCTACCAAAATGTGAATTACGAATGAACGGGACGTCGGAACTGTGTATCGACAAAGGGAATGTGGTAACCCCCGACGAGATCTTACTGATGGTGGAGTCAAAACTTCAAACGGTAAGTGAGAAAATGGTACCGACAAAGTGAACGTGGTAGCTTTCGGCAAGATCTTATTGATGGTGGGGTCAATATTGGCTAATAAAACACTGATCTGCCACACAAAAATGCGCTGAAGTCCCTTCGATCTCACACGAGGACTTTGATAATTTTTTAGACGTTTTTCTAACAAAATTATATACTAGGTATGGAAAAAAATTATTACGGATCTGACTTCCATTATATCTATATACATGGCTAGAAATATAAACAGTTTTGGGAAAGTGGGAGATACCCACACCTACAGTACGAGGGGTAAGGCTAAATTTCCATAATGAAGCATCACCACCGGGAAATACTTTTAGCATCTGAACCGACTGTTTTTACAAATGTAACTGATGCGGTCATACTGTCTAGCAATAATAAGGAAAAAGACAGCAAAAGCGGAAAAAACAGGTCATCGTGTTTCATTCCTCCGACATACCTGACTACAGGGACGCCGAAGGGCTGCTCAGGCTTGCCAGAGCCTCTTCAGCCAGAGAACGGGAATGTAAGGATAGTTAAAGTTAGGGATGGGAACGGAAGGAACGGAGTTAAGGTGCTGAGGGGGAGAGTACTGCTCCAGCATTCGCTTCAAGGCAAAAGCAGAAGCTACTATCAGTCTAACTTTATCGCTATTGGATTTAAGGGTTTCTATTAAAATCAATTTGACAAGTAGTTCATATGTTTATGTTTTCGGGTAATAAAAGATTCTGAAATTATGTATATGCATCTATCCATTCCAGTATGTATATTTCAAAGAAAATTATTATAGTAAATTATTACTCCGAAATAGAGCCTTTGGTTGGGTTTGTAAAAAATATCTAATATGAAATCCTATTTATAACCGGTATTTACAAATATGACCTTTTTATCATTTCTAACAGAAAAATGCCTACGATCGTTCATGAGATGTGAACACTTCAAAAAGTACAAGATTGCGCTAGTAGGTACCTATTGTGATAGATTCTAACGCAAGAACATGAAACACCTTACAAGGTAGTAATTTTTTTAACAATGCGTGCATACAGCAAGACCGATACAGAAGTTCCTATGAACGTTTTGTTGATTCTGTTGAGAGATAAGTATGTATAGCCCTGATGTAGCTCTTGGTAATTATCATTTCAATAACCCACCTGAGCAGCGCGAAACTCCATGGATTAGCGTACCACAAAAACAATTTGGCATTTTGATGTACCTAATAACAAGGACAAAGGTAATGTCGGATGAGGTCTACTGTTAAATGAAATTGAACAATTAGGTCTTCCACTTTTTAATTTCGAAGGTTGTATAATAAATAGTACATACATCCATACATAGACATAAAGAGCAAAATGCGCTAAAAATAAGCTTAAAGGAATGTGCAAAAAATAAAACCAATGGATGCAGGTATTTTCGATAAACGACATTAGCCTTCCAAGAATGGCATGAGTTGTAGTTATTATTAGAACATTATTGAAAATTATGCGACCTTTAAGTCGAATGTTTTAATAATTCAGAAATTCTTGCTCTGACGCTGCTAATAATATCAGTCTCATTTTCAACGCATTTGAATATGTTTTTTGCAACAATTTTGGTATCTGTGCTTTCCGATCTGGATGAGTCTAAAAAAAAGGGTTTCATTCGACGCTCCACGTATGTTGCTGACAACACTACTTCCTCATGCGGAATGCATGAGTATAATCACCTGCATGCCACACCCTGAGGAGACTACCTTGATCTAATTTCTGTACTGCATTCCGCGGTCACCGCTTGACTACCTTCCTATAGTCAACTTCCTTTTGCTCTAAAAAAATGCGATTACTAAAGTGAATTCGGCTTACGTACGCTTTATAGTAAAAATTATTACTTAGAAACGACCAGTCATTCAAGGTCGTATTGAACATTATTCCAAAATTATATCACACAATCAATTTTAACTTTCACTAAATTCCTAATAAATTTATTAGTATATGGTTCAAGTGTTAATTAAACTTATATAAATTGTAAAATTAATTCCGCAAATTTTCTCGTATGGGAACAGGTAACTGTATAAGTGTACAAGGGAGACCTATTGATATAGTTTCGAACTAAAAAATATTGTTGTTATTGTTTTTCCGATCGATTGATATGACTTTTCCTTGGTGGTGTCCCCACATTGTACCATAACTACCATATGGTAAATCGATAAAGGAAAATATTGTTGAAAAATTTTAAGATTGTCTCTACGGATTTGATCAATATTCGGGGAATGCGACATACACTTTTCTGGCAACTTTGAAATACTTCATTAGACGTGCATATATAGTTGACATCCGTGCTCATCTTCGTATCTACTCGTACCACAGAATATAGAGTACGCTACAGCAAGGCAAAGAAGATTCCATCATTCAGTTTACACAGAAATACACATTCAGGCGAATACTGTCACTCATCTTCCAGTGTTATTCAATGAAATCGAACAGGAATCAAAGAATGATTATAATATCACGACAGTCATGGAATACATGAGCTCGGGCTGGCCATCAAACAAGAGGGAAATTAGTACTACCATTCTTTAACAGAAAAGACGAATTATCTATAGTTCGTAACACCATAGTATTATATTATGGCACTAGTCCGCAGTTACGCTTATTATCCAGGAATTGATAAGGGTATGGAGATCTTAGTTAAGGGATGTGCCAAATGCATGAAAACACGTAAATTACCTACTAAGACTACTCTTCAATTGTGCATTAAAAGAATTTGTGTATGATCCATCACTTACAATAGGTACTATTTAGCTCTAATATACATCAATAGTAGATCATAATCAATAATTACATAATTGAAAACAAAGAGATTTTTGGTGTCATAATCATTTGAGCAATCAATCCATAATACAGGCGCTTTTAAGTGAAGAAACATAATATAACCCGATGCGGTCTGCAGCCTTGGTCGCCCTAAGCCTGGGTTTAGCACCGCACCAGACGCCTATTAACATTTCTTTTATCCGTATCAGTCCTTCAAATCGTCACACTACGAATTTGTTTTAATTCTACCGCCCCTTAATTTTGACCGCCCGTGTGCAATGCACAGTAGGACGCGGCCGTCATGCCCACTGAGAAATGATTGTAGGTATGAGAATATAAGATGTGGCAAATTGAATAAGATAAACATCTTGAACATCATGCTTACAATTGTTTGATCTCTGAAACGCCGCATGCAAGACATGGTTCTTGGCTACGGATGAAGTGTTCGGTAGGCCAATCAATGTAAAATACCTATTTTAAATTGGTTGAACTATTATAACATTAGCACTAAGATTGTGGTTATTCTGTTTGTGTTCCATCTGTCAAGGTGAATTTCACCTGTCGTAAACCGCTACGATTGTTAAATTTTTACATCAATAACCATGAATACCAAAACAAATTTCTAAACGTACAAGGTGGCATATGCTTACTAACGGGTTTAACACTTTTAAAATAAGATCACACACTTAAAATAATGCCCATGGGTGAAAGTTTTAAAATAGTATAGGCTTTTTGTGCAAAAATGAGTGTAAGTATATGATTTGTCACTTTCTCTACAGTAAATTTTGACTAACCTTTATAAACAATCACCAACAGTTGACGATTAACATAATATGACCTTTACGTTCTTATTATTTAACAATGCAGTTAATTCCGCATTGATGGTTCTTACGGAATTCAATGCATAATTGCATATATCTACTTTTAGATTGGTCACTTTTGTTAATTGTCCTCGCTGTAATCTATCGTGAAAGGATGTTTCAAATGTTTTATTTTAAATGTATCGACTGATGCTAAAATTTGAAATATTGATGTGATCTTTCTAAGACGGAAGTAGAAATCCAGACAAATTTGAATAGTTGTTTTTGGATAACGTGTTTTTACCAGCGTCAACATAAATCATTAAGTGCCAAAGCGCTAGTTGTCACCAGGCATTTTTTTTAAATTCTTGTATCGAAATTTTGAAACGTGTATAGTTATTTTTTGAACATACATGCGATGTCCACTGTTTTTAATAATATAGCCCTTTGTATGTTGGTGTAGGTAGCATGGAAGTTGTAACGTTTGCAAGTGTGGTGTAGGTAAATGTTTTGACTGTTATAAGTAGTATCTTGCTTCTATGTATATCTTCTTTAATTGAAATTCATTTGACAAAACTTTCTATATACCGATGCGTGAAGAACATCGCATTACCATTATATATGGTGTCCATTTTTTGAGTGCCACTATGGGGATCTCACTTACCTTAAGAGATAGAGAGTTGGTTAAATGGGGGCAAACTTACGAATTTTCGTGCTGAATAATAATCTGAAAAGAAATTTAAAATATCTTCAATAGCTTTGAAATTATCGCAAAACAACGAAAATTTCTGATTTTCGTTTTTAATTTTTTCATGGTAAACTAATCGGACTAGACAGTTATAATTAACACATTATTCAAATACTTTTTAATGATGATTTCGAATATGGCGTCCCATTTTTAATATGGGCACCGTTTTAAATTTCGACATTTTGAGATATGAGTTTTTTTTCTCTTTACAACGATATATCACACATATAATGGTTCAGTATCACATTTTTCCTAAAAATACAATTTTTAATTTTTTGAGAAGAGTGCTTTGGAAAGACAAAACTTTCTTTTACTGTGTGTTTTATTGTGGCTGATTCTTTTGTTAAAAAGTTTCTTGTCTGGTCTATTACTGGCAATTGCTACTCGTCGTTTTCGATGCGGTGCATCCCATCCCGGCGATGTAAATCTCGGCGACGTACACCCCGGCACCGTTTTCTCGGCGACAACCCATCCCGGCAAAGGACCCATATTCAACCATTTACCTACGCAGAAAACTTTACCTACCTATAAATGGCATAATTTCAGCTTCAGCTTGTATTATTGTATGTATTGTATTATCAAAGAGTACCCATAATTGGTATTATATCTAAAAAGGAAAAATCACACTCTATAAAGTAGCAAATCAGAAAAACTTAAATTCCGGTTTTAATGGTAAACATGATTTGCTTCATATTTTTACCGCTTCTTAAATGTTTTCCACCCCTCCGATCGCAGAGTTCAAATTTCCGGGACGCCCGAAGCCGGGGAATCGCCGGGATGACCGTGGCCGTCCAGTACGGTACCTAATTTCCCAATTTTGTACATATATTGAGTTGGACGAGTCACTGCTGCTGAGTGATATACTACCGCTCGATTTGATATTAAAGGAGGACGGTGGCGAAATACGAAATTATAAAAAGAAATGACAGAGACCCTAGAGCGACGCAAGTCTTGGAAGAGATCGGTCATCTGGGCAGAGACGTCGAACGGAAGGCTCCCAGAAAATCAGAAGCTATGCTCAACACGCATTTTTTCCTAAAGCGAATTTTCCGGAAGCGCATTGTTCTGGACGCGTATTGTTCTAGAAACGAATTGTCCGGATGCAAATTGTCCAGGAGCGAATTATCCGAGCGCGAATTGTCCTGGGAGCGAATTGTCCTGGGGGCGAATTGCCTGAGTGCGAATTGTCTGGGAGCGAATTATCCGAGTACGAATTGTACAGCTGAGGGAATTAATCGTGCAGTTGAGAACCTAACGTCGTCAATCCACAAATCTGCCAGAATAGCTAATAATAATGCAATACGGAAATCGGTAACCTCCAATTACCAATTTTTATTCAAAATCTAATACAAGAAAAACATCGTACTAGGAGACTTTGGCAAAGAACAAAACAACTAATTTACAAACACGAACTCAACCAACTAACGCATCGAGTCAAATGGGAGATCGACAACTACAGAATATCGACTTACAGGCGGTATATTAGTGATCTAGAACCCAACGATCCAACTATGTGGCGCGCCGTTAAGAGAATTGATAACAAAAAATCTTCAATACCACCTCTCAAGATTAATAATACTGCATATTGCAGTGACTTTGAAAAATGCGAAGCACTTGGTAGCTACCTAGAAAATGTACTAACTACTAATATTAAACTTACTAATGCAGCATTTACGGATCTGACGGAACAAACTGTTAATCAACGCATACCACTTCCTTCAGATAATATGATAAATACAACAACACCCGCTGAAATTGCATCGCTGATCAAACAATTACCGAACAAAAAATCTCCTGGTCCAGATCTCATCACCAACATCATACTCAAGAATCTCACTGGAAAATGCTTATCACATATCGCCTCGCTTTTCAATGCCAGTCTTGCTACGGGATACTTCCCTACTGCCTGGAAGCATGCCCATGTCATACATTTTAAAAAACCTGGAAAACCGGGCCACTCACCTTCGTCCTACCGTCCCATAAGTCTGTTGAGTACCATCTCTAAATTGTTAGAGAAAGTCATTCATGCCCGCATCGATGATTACCTAAGACAAAAGAATATACTTCCAGAGTTCCAATTCGGATATCGCTCCAAGTACTCTACTAGCCATCAGCTTCTTCGAATCACAGAAAGTATAGTTCAAGGCTTTGAAAGCAAGCAATATACTGCTGCAATATTTTTAGACGTCGCACAGGCATTCGACAAGGTTTGGCATGCGGGCTTATTACATAAAATGCTAGAACTTGAATTTCCAAACTACATCATCAACATTATATCTTCCTTTCTATGTGATAGAACGTACTCTACCAAAATCAATTCAACACTTTCAAACATCAAGAGTATTAGAGCAGGTGTGCCGCAGGGGTCTGTACTTGGCCCTTTACTCTTCAACATTTATACTTACGATATTCCTGTCCCAGTAAATTGTTCTCTTTCCATGTTTGCTGATGATACAGCCATAGTAACACACAGTTCTGATTTGGATACAGCCATCGGGGCTCTTCAACAAGCCGTAGATGAAATTAGTAGCTGGTATAACCGATGGAACCTACTACTCAACGAAACGAAATGTGTCACAAAAATCTTCACATTAAGAAGGTACAGCAATCCAAGATGCATTCAAATCAATGGCAGGCAAATACCGTGGAATCGCAAGGATCAAGCTGTTAAATACCTTGGCGTACACTTGGACCACAGACTAACATGGGGAATACATATAAACCTAAAGTTGAACGACGCACATCATAAATTAAGATTGCTATACCCTATACTAAATAAGAGCTCACCATTGAAAACTGAATGTGCGGTATTGATCTACAAATCAATCCTGAGATCAGCCCTGATGTATCCTTGTCCAATTTGGGGGACCGCATCAAACACTCACCTGCGTAAGTTGCAAACGTTCCAAAACAAGGTGTTAAGAATAGCTACCGATGCCCCCTGGTTTGTGCGTAATGCTCAAGTCAGCCGTGAACTCAATATTTCTCCAATTAGTGCATTCATAAAAACCACAACAACAAAATTCCTTCATGATCTGAGAAACTGTCCGGGTTCAATTTATTACGCACTTGGTCAACGATCACAAAACCTTAGACTAAAACCCAGACTTCCACAGGATATCCTACTTCATGACGGTGATTAAAAGTGTTCATAGTTAGATTACTATTACTCTTATTTATTATTTTCTTATTAACATCTTATATTATATATTTATTTATTTAGTTAAAAAATAATTTTAAACTAGCTGTGCATGACCCATGTGCGCCGATCCAGTTAATATAATATATATAAAAACTTGTTTACAAATGTGTCCGGGGACATACTGAAATCATCGGAAATGAACGTGCAGATGAAGCCTCTGGGAATACGGAACTCCCCATTGTGTACCACAAATTGCCGATTACCACCGTGAAGCGACACCTACGCATAAATACTTTGTCGGAATGGGAACGAAGGTGGGAGAGCGCAGAAAACGGACGTTTGACTGAAAAATTCATACCGTCTATAATTACAATCAGAAAAGAAAACGTGCCACAACGACTAGGCCAATAGTCCAGTCAAAATAGGATTTGCACTTGCAAACGGTCAAAGGAGTTTTGAAACTTGGTAGATTACTGTATTTTGGAGTTCTGAATAATACACTGAGTTTGCGACCTTGAGATATAAAGGTACGTACATTCAGTTTTTTGATAATTTCTCCGTTCCAATTCCACCTACGTTAAAAAGGGCTATTACATAAGCTATAGAACACAAAATTTCCTATAACTTTCATATTTAAAGGTTTTTAATCGGATAAATATTTTACGAGCCATAGCCGAGTAAAAGTCAGAAAAATTTGCAAAATCGCAATACTATTTTCTCCAAATATGGGCGGCAGATGTTCATTTGTTTCGTGTCTAGAGAGCGAATGCGAATTAAAAAAATGTCCTGACATTTACTCGGCTGTGGCTCGTAAAATATTCATCCGATTAAAAAACTTTGAATACGAAAGTTATAGAAAATTTTGTGCTCTATAACTTTCGTAATAACTACTTTTAACGTAGGTAGCACTGGAACGGAGAACTTATGAAAAACTGAATTTTCGTACACTTATTCCAATATGGCGGCACGAGCGGCAGTCGCTCAAGGTTCCAAACTCAGGGTATTATTCAGGACCCCAATAGTTATTTAGGTATGCATCAAGGGCATTAAGGCGATATTTATGCCGAGAGCGACAGAGTCCGAGGGATTGTTAGTCGCCCCAGGGTTAAATATCGAGTAATGCCTGACGTGTATACAAAATTTTATTTTTCATCGTTCCAAATAATGCATTTCCAATATACAAATGTAATGATTCTTGTTTGACCAACATTATACATAATAACTCCATCAATATATTTGACAGGCCATTGAGGGCATAATGAGATGACAATCCACTATGCCCTCTCATTATGCCCTCGGGCGTCATAGACTGCTTTAAATCTAATAACAATCTCATATGATAGATATAATTGGCATAATAGGCAAATGAAAAATAAAATATAATAGTCTACCAAGTTTCAAAACTCCTTGACGTTTTGCAGCAAAAACCTCTTTTTTAGGCTATCATCACAAAAACGTTGATTTTATGGTCTCTTTTGATGCCATAAAGTTTCACTTTATTGTACGCTTCTGTCAAACTTTACTTTATTGTACACATCTGTCAAAGTCAATGTCAAACTGTACCTACTTATTTGAAATTGATGTGTGAGAAACAGTAATCTGTTTGATACAAAGCGTCTATCTGGTCTAGCCCCATCAAGGATTGGGCCATCCACGTTCATTTTTTTCATTTTCGGACAATGTTCACATTTAACATTATAGTTTGACGTTTCAATCTTTGCTGCTTGCAGACCTTTTTGAAGTGTAGAACCAAAACATGAGGAAGATGTTATTGCTTACATTATTATACGAACCAGCAATTAACCGAGAATACAAGTAGCTACCTATACCTACCATCAAAGTAGGTAATCACTAATCAGGTTTCTAATAATTGCACAGCATGTTAACTGTAAGGTCTTGGAACCCACAGTTACGAAGGACCTATTGCATATGACATTATTAAAATCTTGTGCAACGGAGGAAGTTGCGATTGTATTTTTACTCTCAAACGCCTGCTCTTAGAGCATATATGACTTAGGGTCGCAACGCTTGCAGCTTCCAAAATTTCATTTGGAGTATCTGAATGGTCGCTATTACCCCTTTTGATACGCACAAAACACACACAAAGATGCTAATTATTATTACATACGACAGGAATTGTCTAAGATAACTATGATTTTCAGAAAAAATATATTTATGAGCAAATTTTTGAATTCTTTTTTGATGATAGCCTAAAAAATGTTGTGTGCACCTTGGCCAAAAGTGGTTTGTTAGGCCTCATCTGAATTGCGGCCTCGGCTACCGCCTCGGCCGCAAACAGCAGCTTCGGCCAAAAAAGATCACTTTTACGGCCTTGGTACACAAATAACTATTTTGCCTATTTTGATTGGACAACAAATTCAAAATGAGTATTTTTACTGACCCAACCTCTCGACGGAAACTGAAATCTTTCTTTATACAACAAACTTTAGGTTGATGGCAAACTCCAGAAATTATGTTGTTGCTCTTGCGTTATTATTTAACAATAGCAACGAAGAAATTCGAAACGATATTATAATTGACAATTCAAATTTATACATTGTTGCGTTGTGGCCACTTGATTTTTATTACTTTAAGCCTGTTAATTTTTCTAATTATCACTTAAAACGGAAAATGCTTATATCCACAAAGCGCCGCTAACAAAACTCAATAATTGTTCTCACTGCACTACGGGGTGAAAAAAAAGGCAAATTATTTTTCAAGGTTTATGACGGTCTTGATTCGACGATGAATGTTCTATATTTCAAAGCGTCACATAAACTAACTAAATTTTCGTATGGTCTTCACCCGAAGATGTCCTACTTACCGTAAAATAAACAGCTAAATATACGCTCTCACGTAGGCTATGCTTTTTTTAAACATTAAAAATTATACATCTTTCAAGACTGCTAAAAAGCGCTGTCGCCAATATACCTACAGGAAAAGAATGTGCACTTTGACACCGGTGATCCATGCTCTATAATTTTCTTAAAAAAATATGGAAAAATGACAACGGCTCTTGTTAGGTTACAACTATCCAATTGCAATAGGTAGGAAGGAAGAATAGCTCTGGTAACCCCTGCCTTTAAAACTAAGTATAGTGTCCTCATTGAGAAAAGACTAGGTTGATAAAGCCGGTTCTTCAGGCCATCTCCGAAATCCAGCAGGTCAACGCTCAACTTTCTTACTTTTGATGTACGCAAAACGCAACCTTCCTTTCTGCACTTTATATTTGAACATTTGTCTTCACCTTCGTTCACATTTTGGTACTCACGTCAATAACGTTCTGTGTTAAGAAATTAGAAGTAAATTATTAGACATTAAACAATGAATAATAATAAAATAAAACAGAAAAAAAATGTAGTAAAAGTTTACAGTTAGATTTGATGCAGTACTAGGTACTATTTCAATTATCCATTCATGGTCATTGACTTAACTTTTTACTATGACTATCTAACTTTTAGATAGATCGATTGGTATTTTTTAATTTCATTTTCCAATTTTAATGTCAAATACTTAACCTATATGAATTTACAATTTTTACGTAATCGTTTGTGCAATGGATTATATAAACGAATTTATTTGTATTCAAAAGCGGAGTAAGTCGGATGCAACGTACCTGTCTATGCGTGGACACTCGCGGGCACCTCAGCTTACCGACAAACGTGATGGGGTCAGTAGTCGAAATTATTGTCTGTTGTGGTAAGTGAATATTAACAAACACAACGGTCCTTCTCCAAAAGTATGGCGGATGCATATACAAAGGAACCAAATGATTAATAAATACTACGTACATATTACTGCAAGAATCTCCTAATCGCAACAGTGTTTAGGGGCGTCCTGGCGTAGAAACATGTGTTTCTGGTTCGCTTTTACTATGACAATTTCACTTTTTTTAGTATATTATAATAAATTATTCGAAATAATGACAAAGAAAAGTAATCAATAAAGTTAAGCCATGGAGCTGTAGATACGTCTCATCTTGTATCAATTTTCGATCGTTTGCACCCGAACTGACAGAAAGAGGGTCTTTATCACTCAACCATAAAGTAATTAAAAACTTTACAGCTTAATTACAAAATGTGCTTCAATACATTGTTAGTGTTGCTATTTATTTAACACTATAGAACGGACATTGATCTCGACCGTGACTTCCTTCTAAAACTCACTAGGCACGTGAAGTTATACAAAAATGGTTACAATGTCTCGTCGGTTTAGTGATACTAACATAACGGATGTGTGAGTATGGTTTCATAATTTTAATGCAATTACGAAAAATGTAACTAATTTGCGGCATAAAGGAGGATTTTGACCGTTTTTCTTCTAGTAAAGGTTCACATGGTTTATGATTCTTCATTAATAGTAAGATCTTCATCGGCAAGGACGATTTCCTTTATTGGGAAAGTACTAGCATGCAAATAAGGTAAAAGTTGTACGTGGTGGAAATAAAGGATTAAGTAACGTCTGCCTGCTTCTACGCCCTGTGATTATCTTTTGCTCCGTGGGATACCTTGGGCGTAGTAGTTATGAATCACTAAGCGAAATGAAGAAATTTTCAATTCAAAGACGAATTGACGCAATTATGTCATCTGAAAAGTTAAACCAGTTACATTTTTTGAATATAAACTATTCAAACTTTTCAAATGATATAATACATAGGTACGTTAATTAGTCAAAAAAGGCGCAAATGGTCAATTTATGTAAAGAAAGCGGAAGAAAATAAGGAAATATTCCAGTCAGCGTTTGATTTGTATGTAACGTTACGCACATTGTGGGCTTATTTGGGCGTGAACAGTGAAAGTGAATTTAATAAAGAAATATTTTAATCAATTCTGTTTATAAGCCTTGATTTTAGCAAAAATCGGTGCAAAACCTTGGTGTCATTGAAAATTGTCGATAACTATAAGATTTCGTATGACTTTTATTTCTGTCGTTGCATCAACTAACATTTTCAAGATGAAGATAAATTAAATGTTCGATATAACCTGTATTCAAAATAGCCTATATTAATTTAGTATAGCCGTGCCTACAAATGACCATCGCCAATGGCGGTTTATTGAATACCAGATCAATTTTACTCTAATGATTAGGTACGATATTCCACTTTACATCATATACTCGTAATGTTTATAACGGAATATAAACTATTTTCAATACTTATAAACTTAAATGGTTTGTAAAATTATACCTACCTACCATTTGAAAAAGTTATTTTGTTATTATTACTGTATACGGCCATACGGTATACCTAACCATTTTGAATAAGATAATTACTTATTATCTACTAATTACACTTAAAACCGAGCTTAAAACTAACTTGTAGAAGCCTGTGTAAATGTAAAAAGATGAGAAGTTGTTACTGTCATTGGTACCGCTAGCTTTGAGGCCGTGGGGGAGGGGTTATCATAGGGTTCCATTAAAGGGTAAACGGATGGAGGTTCTCCGGAGAGCTATTTAGTTTATTTATTTATTATCCCTCTCTTGTTCTGGGCCCTCAACAGGCTTGCGCCCAATTACAGAGTGACCCGCATAATGCTAGATGCTTAGATGTACAAGAAAGCTATGAATTGTCTAAGGCTATCTTCAACATCCAAAGATGTTAGGCAATGTACAGTTTTAAGAAAAATAGAACATATGATGCATTTGCAACTTGCAAGAACTTCAATCTGCGTGAGGAGCGGTGAGTAATTCACAATTGAGATTACAAAAATGAATGAATGAAGTTGTTACAGGACGGGACGTATTTTAGTGTTTATTTATGCATCGATCTTGTGTGCCTCGACAGGGTAAGGAGTGACTTCCCATTTTTAGGTTATGCTTATGTAAAAAAACGAGTTGCTAAATGGGCATCAATTTCATTGGGAAAGTGGTCCCATTCTGCCAGGATCCAAGATGGCTTATGATGTTAATTTTAAATGGAAGTTCAAATAATAATTTTATTGAAATCTATTGGTTTTATACACTCAGTCGGTTCAATAACTTTATTTGAAATCCAACAAACAACATTTATTGCTATAAAACATAGAAGAGAATAAAATGCAATTTCATGACGAAGAACTAAACTCAAATAAAGATAATTAAGATAAAGAGATTCTGTATTTTATTGCCTGTGCATTTTTGAAAAGCTCTTCTATAATCTTAAAAACTGTATTAGAATAAAATAAAAGATGACTTTTTCCCATCTTCCCATCATTATGCATAATCTTTTTTAGGTCTCTGCCTGACAATTTGTAGGTAATGCAAAGAGAACTCGCAAATGGCAATGAAGTACAATTGGCTTACAATAAACAGCTGTGATTCTTGGTTTAATTAGAATAATACATAAGTTAAAGGAAAAGGTGATCGTGTTTCACTGACTACAGGGACGCCGGAGGCGGAATGCTCAGGCTTGCCAGAGCCTCTTCACAGAGCATATTTTAAGGAATTTCCACTGGGCGACAGTGGCACACCCATGATTTTAATTGGGGGAGGGGGGGGTCGAAACTGCCGGGTGGGTCCCAGCAAAAAGGGGAATCCGGAAAATTTTTGCATAAATTGAAGTGAAAATCTCAAATTGCTACCTACGTATTTTTTAACGAATGTATTAGCTTGTATAGTCAGAATACAGATCAAACAAAAAAGTGTCTCAGTGTCTCTGACTTTTTCAAGGTTAGAAATCAGTTTCATTGCTAATCACGTGTTTACTTAACGCAACTCTAAAAGATTTACATGAGGTTATTTTTTAAAGCAGTTTTTAAATTACGATACATTTAAAATGTTAATCATTAAAAAAAATATGTCTGCACTACCCATAGTCACATGGGCGACAAAATCCCAGAAGTGTCGCCCAGTTAACATGTTATTTTATGCCCTGCCTCTTCAGCCAGAGACCGGGAATGTAAGAATAGGTAAAGTTAGGGATGGGAACGGAAGGAACGGAGGTATTATTTAGGGGATCCATCTGCCCTGGGGGGGTTGGGGTGAAAGTAAATTTGTTCTCTCTTCAACACAAATTTGACAGCTTATTTTCCGGAAACTTATTTTTATGGAATACAAATTTTGATTAAGACACCTGTTTTATTACATGTGTCTATAGAACAAAATATGACCTTATTAAAATGTAAACTATTTCCATATCTTATTAATACGCGAGGCAGGTTTTACGAAAGCCAATTAATTTGAGATGCAAATGAACATTTTGGGCGAATCAACAGGTTAAAATAGCATTGATGCAATATTTTAGCTAATGCATCTTCAAGGATAGCAACTATTAAAATTAATTGTAACACTAACCCATTGCTTTTGGCGGAGTTTATTTTATTGAAGATTAAAAAGGAATGATCACTCGTTTTCAATTACATCAATCTCTACTTAAGATTCTTGTATTTATGGTCTTCTTTCGGTTGATAGAGATCTATACGCGTAATGTCAAATGTAGTTGTAAGTCACACATTCACTTCTTGTTTCATCGAATTTATCATAATTGATTTCCAAATACGTGGATTTATTATAGGTTGCGCATTATTTAGAATTTATATATTTTTGTACGGCGCTATTACGAAACAAGTTGCAAACTTGAGCGAGAGGCTTAAAGTTTGAAATACTAACAACTTACAGCGTTGGGATGCTTTTCCCCACAGGACGGGAATTCTTTTTTTTTTTAACGCACCCGCCTAACAATTTTGAAGGGAGCTGGATGTGTCACAACTATTTTTCTACCCCCTGCGCCTCTAGAGGAACTGCAGTGGTGTTTTTCCAACACCTTTATTCGTTAGTGCTGCAGTCACAACCCCTAAACATTTAAATGATAATGTCGCATTGTTCCTTTTTTCCTGAGCTGCTTTAATTTTTAGCTTTTAATCTTTTAGAGCCTTGATATTCTACATCGAAAATTGCACTCCATGAATTATTTCCTGATATGCTGTTTTTGAAAGTAAAACGTGCATAACTTTTACATACGACAACTATAATTGGTCTCAAATTTTGCACTGTATGCCTTTAGTGGTGCCAAGTAAAACTTTGAAAATGAGGGGGGGGGGGGAACACATGTTCGGCGAAGGGAATTCATTGCAATTCATTTTTCGGAGGAAAGTATTCTCAAAGCCAAATGAATCGACTGGACGAAACATATCTATTGATGAAGTCGAAGCAAATACCTTAACAATGAAGTGTGTTAGTTGAAACTATTAAAAGTTTCAGATCACAAATATTCCACTTTTACAAAACAAGGGAGTTTTAGTGCAACATACCAAATGTTCATGGTAAAAATTTCAGTATGGCCTACGAAGTTTGCACCAATATTTCAAAAAATTTAACCCCGACGCCATTTGTAAACGCTATTCTTATACAGTTTATAACTACGAAATAGAGCGGTAGAGAGGACTAAAACGAACATTTTTTCCAACAAATCCAAGGATACAAAAAGTTCCGTTTGCGCGACGCGCCTCTAAAGTTCCGAAAATTTCCGTTTTTTCTTTCTTTCTTAGCAACCATATAACTAGAAGGGTGAAACTAACGGCACCGATCATGAAAATTTTACAAAAAGTTAAGTGATATAGCTACTTAAAACTTTTTCACAAATTTCTAAATTGTTTGAAAACTATAAAATAAAATGATTTGCAGGTATGATAATACCCAAGTAATATTTGATTATAAAATACATATTTAAAGGTACCAACTAACACTCTTACTTTTTATTTTTTAATAGGGTGATCGGTGTCTCGAATTAGCTTTTGTCGCATTATTAATGGTGGTTCACACTCCACATTTCAAGGTTCGCTATATGCATTTTTGCTAGTGGGCCAATGGTTTCTTTAAAGTGTAGGGGCCAAATATGCGAAATCCGACTGCAGTACGTGATTAAAGTTTTCATCGTCAGAAATAGACGAGAATTCTTAAAGATATTTTCATTATTGTATATACAAGATAAGTATACGGAGTCTAAAAAAAGTTATTGGACCTAACATGATTTGTTTGGTGGAGTACCCTGGATTTTAATCTAAAAGATAGCATATTAAATATTCTTTTCAAAAATATACACACCATGAATGATACTGATTTTCTATGCGATTTTTATAAACTTTATTATTTTATATTACAGTAGGCTAAGAAACAATCTTTTATTTCGTTTCGATGTTTCTATAATTTTTTAATTTACTTTCTTGTGCTAACTATTTCTTATACTCTTCGTCTGTTAAAATATATTGTGTAATGTCTTTCCAATCACAATGTCAACATAGTTTCGTTTGCAGAAGATTATCGTTTGTTTCATATAGTTTACCTACTGCGGTTTAAAGTAATAAATCGCATAGAAAACCAATATCATCTATGATATTTATATTTTATTTTAATTTTTTTGAAAAGAAAATTTAATATGTTATCTTTTTGGTTAGATTAGATTAATATACGGGGTGTTCCATAGATCAGATCCGTTAACTTTTTTACCCGACCCCGTAAGCGCCAGATTATTCAACAATCCTTATAAAGAAACTTTTGTATAAAACATTTTTCTGTACCTTTGGAACTAAGAAAATATAGGGTCATTCTGAACTTCACAATTTTTTGATTTCCCCTCGTATCTCTTAAGCGAGCGAATAATTTCAAACTTTGATTTGATTTCATTTATTTCTGTATACATTCTGCGACAATATATGGAGCAATTTATAATTCATATTTGATATTACTACCATTTTAAGTGAAATCCAAAAAGAGCACATGCTGCCTATATTACTTTTTTGATAGCACTAACAATAATTACGGAAATACTCCATAAAACTGTACAACAGTCGGAGTAGATAGGCTCATCAGCGTACATAATTAGTATTGTTAACACCCATAACACATCCCCAGTAAGAAAAGCCTTATGGTTCTATCTTTGTATGGATTACATCTGCTAAGAAACAATTTAGAAACATTTTGAAGCTTATGTGGCGAGGTATGTAATACACAAACGAACAATTCATTTTTTTAACATACACAGTACACCGTGCATTACTAAGAGCAATTTATTTCATGAAGAGTACACATGGAAAATAAATCATATAAAATAAAACCTTCTACAGCTTTGGATTATAATATGAAACCTTTTAATGAAAGTAGAATTTCATTTTGTCATTATCATAAACAATTACAAAAGGTGAAAATAATTTACAAATCCTAAATTAACCAATGAACATTTTGGATTTAAGAATATCAATGATACTAAAATATGTATAGTTAAATAATAGGGAACATACATTTTTTACCAAGTGTAGTAGGAATGACAAACCTGTTTTTAAAATGAGTTTAATGGGCAAATTCTTTATTAATAAACTAAATAAATATAGCAAACGAACCCTTGGGTATTATATGACTTAAGCTATGATTAATTCGCAATGTGGTTCATAAGTAACGGAGTTGTCAAAAGGGCACTCCCTACTTTTTGGCCGACATTGTCAATTCACGAACTCCGATTTACAAATTTGTTAAAGAATCCACCTACAAAATTTCATCGTAATCGGTTCGTTCGTTTTCGAGATATCGTGCTAACGGACAGACGGGCAGACACCGCAAAACTATGAACTCGCTAGAAGCTCGTTAATAATGCTTCTTGTCGACTCATGTATGGAAAACAAATACTTTTTCGATTATTTATACTCATTACATCAATCTTTATCTTACGCCAGTAGAATCGAACCTGCTGTCGTACATCCTCTAGCGGCATTTATTTTCTTTACTAAACTTGAATATTGTAGTGCTTTCAGAATAAATCTGAATAAAATACATTAGTCATTTCCAAATCTCTTCGAAGGATTACAGTCATATACTCATTCGGTACGTTGATCCAGGACCTAAATTTAAAGAAAAAAACCTGCAACGAATATCAGTCAGTGGTGCACCCAAAGAAATAGCATAGAATCATTACCCCGAAAATATTCGTGTTATATAATTAGAGACAATAAAATTATTTGATTATAGATCAATTTATGTACCAACTCGATAATGGACCATATCAATTTTGACATCAAAATAATGTAGGGACTTGACATTTTTACCTGCAACAGTTGTTTCAAGATTATTTATTTGAGCAAAAAACTAAAGTTATATATGCGTCTAAAATAAGAAGAAATTTGTTGCTATCAATTTACAACTACAAAACAACAATGGCAAAACAGGCAAGCACCTTCATTATTTAAACATAAGGAAAATAATTAACAATGAGACGTTGACGATGTGAAGAAATACCAGTTGACCTAACCATTATATTGTATTGTATGGAACTTTACTGTATTGAAATTTTGATTGGTGTCATCAGACCTCGTGTTTTAAGTAAAACGACTACCTACATCGCTCATGGGCGCTAGTCTTTTGGGGGCGGTTTAACAATCTTCCAATGCTCTCTTCTACTTTTCATGTTTCCGGGTTGTAAAAGAACTGTTAAATTTAATTCAAAGTTATTTTCTAGTTTACACCAATATAGACATTGATTAACTAGGTATTCCTCAAGTGAGAATTGAGGGGGTCTATATCAGTAATTTAATAAAGAATAGACCCTCTTCATCAAAAAAAGAATAGGTTGTCTACTTTGTGACTTATCTACGAGAAGAGGGGCTGCCTACTTAAAACAAACAACATTTTTAGCATTTGCCTTGTGGAAAGATTCATGTTTTTTCGCAATGAAGGTATCGTAGAATTCGTAGATTGGATTAAAAGTAACTGTGTGAGTACTAAATTGTCACATTTGTATAGGTACTCGGACATTTCCACCTCCGCTGTTCTTTGTTTCACACTACTGTAGGTACCTAAACTTGAACTACTTTCACTTATTGTAATAATAATAGTAATAATAATAATAATAGTTTGGGCCTGGAACTGCCCTTTGCTTACGTGCTTAATTTTTATTCAAAAACCGAAAAATTAAATTTGCCCTTATTACAACTATTCTTGAATTTTTATTCGTTGGTTATGGGAAGGCTACATTAGATTGATGGGAGTAATAAGTAATAAATTAAGTTTTGTAATACCAATTATAGTACGTGCCACTATACACTGCGTCACAACAAAGTAGGTCTAATATAACTGGCTGGTACATCAACACAAACGTTTTCTTTTCAAAGATTCCGACGATATAGAATGTTTCATTAGAGAGTTACACCTCCAAAGGTTCCAAAATTGGAATTCCCTTTTTAATTTTTTCTCAGCAATCACAACAGATAGATAGGTAGATCTACAAAATTTCCACTTCAAAAACTTCATATTCGAGAGCCTACAAAATCCGAGCTTGCCGAAAATTAGTTTTTCAAAATTAAAAAAAATCTCACTGCAGCCAGACATAATTTTTTTAAATTCAGTAGGTATACCATGTTTTAAGAAAAAAATTATCAAAGTCCTCGTGTGAGATCGAAGGGACTTCAGCGCATTTTTGTGTGGCAGATCAGTGTTTTATTAGCCAATATTGACTACACCACCAATAAGATCTTGCCGAAAGCTACCACGTTCACTTTGTCGGTACCATTTTCTCACTTACCGTGCACTCGCAATTCGCGTTTGAAGTTTTGACTCCACCATCAGTAAGATCTCGTCGGGGGTTACCACATTCCCTTTGTCGATACACAGTTCCGACGTCCCGTTCATTCGTAATTCCCATTTTGGTAGATTTCGCTAAAATCCCGGCATAAAATCGTATTCAACTTTTGGGTACTTCACATAGCTCGACCTTCTATTAGTGACACGAGAAAGAGAGACCGCGATTCGCGCTGTAAGAAACTTTTGGGCGCCCAAAGTCGACTACCCCTCGAAGCGCGCCGCGCAAAAGGTGGTTTATTTCGCCCCTAGGAAACAAAAACAAAATTCCGCCACGCAGGAGTTGTGCGCGTTGACAAGATCTTCCCGACGACACCAATTTGAAAACAATCGGAGAAAAACTGTAGAAGAAGATAGATAAAAACTGAAAAATCTCCAGGTTAGTATAATACGCTCGGGGATGGCGTCCAGATGTCGTCGACTCCAAATCTTGTAGCCCCATCCCTAACGTTCTTAATTACACGGCCCCGATAGTTACATGTACACTCCTTGTCTTTTTACAAGCGTTTTTCTACGGGCGCGCATTTACTGCCAGCCAGCCAGCCAGCCAGCCCAGCCAAAGTGAGATTAAAAGCTACTTTTTACAAAAAAAAATTTTTGCAAAAATGCGCTAAAAATTACTGTGCGGCTAACATAGATACCACCCGCACGCCTGCGGCATGAGCGTTCTGACCTAAGCTTTTCAGCTCTATCTTTTATGTCTAAATCATAAATGTGTACCAAATTTGGTTCCATCGGTTCAGCCGTTTAGCCCTAAATGAGAATATGCGCTCGTGTCCCTTAAAAATAGTCGCAAAAAATAGTACAAGTCAATTTGCACTAATTTAGTATAACACGCTTTTAAAGTTAGCAAAGAATAGTAAGAATTGTAATAGTATATCCTAGGACAAGGTTTGAATGGAGAACATTACTTTCTGAAAAGGTGGTTGGCTTCATATGTAGGGTGTATAAAAGTACCACTTCCACAGAGTGGTAAGCTGGCAACAACAGATTTAGTTCCGGAGTGTACCCTCAAAGAAGGTAAAGATGTAAATAAAATGAATCTATCGTGTATGGGTCATTAGCTTCTTAGGTAAAGGTTGGAAAAACTTCACTTTCAGCCCATTCGGGGAATGCTAGTAGATAGAAACGAAAAATATTATGCATCTCTCGTCTTATTCTCCATAAAACACGACCGCCAGCACGGACGTTTAGGGTCGAGTTTATGGCAGTTTACGGTCATGCCCTTTGGTTGTGCAACGCCCCCGCATGGTCTAAAATGCATTAAACGCATAATTTATAATGTTTTAATTAATTGCACGTGGTGAACGGTTTCTCAATGTCCACCATCAGATGCGTGCAAAAAAGGTAGATTCAATTTATCATTTGTCGATTCTTACTGAAGTTCCGGCAGTTAATAGTGAATATTCTTCGCACAACCACAAATCTAAATAATTGGGTAGAGAAGTCCAATTGCGCATATTATTGATGATCACAATTAACCTTCATGTTATATAGAACGAACCTACCTATAATAACATGTATGCCAATTGGACTTGACGTATTGTATGTCCAACGAGAATAATATCAAATACTATACCACTGGAAGATACTTTATATTTATCTTTTAATGATTGTCGATTTTAACATATTGTGCTCTACTTGCTCCTATAGAAACTTTAAACGGCTAAGCTACCATATAATTAAATCCTTTCATGGTTATACTTGCAGTTGAATTGCATTCGTTTGCAATTAGTCTGAAATATCGACCAAGTACTTAAATTCTCTTTTAAATTTCACTTGTTAGGTGAATGCATGCTTTTGTTAGTCCCTAGACTTTTTTAACAATTATTAAAAAGAAAACATAATTTAAATTAATTAATCGTCATCCACTTAACCATGTCACGTAATAACTCTTTAAAATTTATATCTACTAATGGATCAAGGTAGGTACCTACTAAAATAATACAAATTAAAATGCAAGTGCCTTTCAATTGGATCAAGAACAAACCAAGCCCTCTTCAGATGACATTGCGTTCAAGTAGACAGTTACGCACATAGTGTGAATTTTTTACTAGGTTACCCTCTCATTTCAATTGTTGGGTAGGTATTGTTAGTTTTAGGATTTTTAGTACACCCATGCATTCATGGTTTGCGATAGGTAATTATCTGTAGGCACGGAGAAATTTTTTAACGTTAATTACCTTCACATAACACTTTCGTCGAATTTTTGGTAACTAATTACAGTTATATCCTTCGTATTGACTGGCACGCAACACTCGTATGTAAACTAACGTGGTATTACCGAATGTTTTCCGCTTTTATTAATTTCCATTAAATGGCAATGAAACACTTTTTAATTGCATTAATTGTGAGTAATGTACATTTTTAATATAAATCAATTTTGTTGAAGCATTCTGCAAGAAATACTACAGAATTGGATTGGTTATTCATAAACGGAAGTAAAAGCATTCTGGCCTATGTTCTAATCTGGGTCTTTTATGCTGAAAAGGGAAAGAATTTGAAACAAGCTTGCTACACTACTAGAACACTTGGAACCGTTAAAATAACACATGATTTTTGAAAGCTTTTCAAGTTTTCAAGATGTCTACAGAATGAAAAAGCTTTTCTTGCTAAACGGAACTTGAGTTTTCTTGAGGATAGTATAATTATATGACGCAGATTACCTACTGTATTACTAAGAACCTTATGCCTTGTGTCTCCATTATACATTATGTAACCTCGGTTCTGTGTATAATAACGACGTCTTTACAATTCATCATTCACATTTTTTGAAAGTGATGTTTATGTAACATCGCAGGAGGTGGTAGGTTTGTGGTATGGGTATGGGCACTATAGCTTACAAACACGAAGGTGCCGGGTTCGATTGCGGGTCCGCCAGCAAAGACCATTTGGCGTTTTTCCTCCTCGAGATCGGCTCAGCCTCGTTGAACTTAAAAACGAGTATCTGGGGTGTACCCTGGGATAATAATATAAGCCGCTTTCGAGCGCGGTGCTTACATCTCTACTTCCCTGTAATTCATTCCAGTTACGTTCGGGCTAAATACCCACTTATCCCGTAAAACTTCGTCAGATGTTCTAACGTGGGGCTATTATACTACTATATTACTTTCGGAGATCCTATAAAAAAACGAAATTTTGCAAAACCGTTTTTATTCTTTACTGGCGTTATTTAAAAACATATTTCAAAATAAATGACACATTATTATATAGCCACTTTTTTCCCTCTACAAGATGTTAGTTTTAAATTTTAAGTCTGACGTTTCGTCTCCGCTTAACCATCATCAAATTTGTTTTTTCTTATGGAAGTCATTTTTACTTTTTGTGTTATTTGATAGAGCATTTTTTTTCTAATTTCAAAAATATAAACATCACTATTCTTCAAATATTGTTAAAATATCTTCTATTTTGCCTGGCAAACTTTGTCTTGAGTAGTGAATGTGCGTAGTTTCTTACGTTTATACGAATTAATAGCGCCATTTTTAATTAACAAGTAAAAAGGTATCGCCCTAAAGCGCATTTTCCATGAATTGATTAGTACTTCCCAAAAGGCCATAGCTATGCGCGCTGTGTTTTTCTTTGCTAGAGGCATGTATGGTTAAAATTTCAAAGAAATATCTTCATAAATAAGGAAGTTGGCACTGACTGCGCATGCAAACATCTAATTTTTGCACTATCAGATATCTTTGACTTTCACAGATGCATTTGTGATTAAATATTTAAAATTTCAAAAAGATATCTATATAAATAACAGTTCATATTGCGCAACTTGCGCTTGCGCACATTAATGCGAGGTTTACAATATGCGATACGCTTGCTTACACTAAAAGCATCTTTTGTTAAAATTTCAAAGAAATATCTCCATAAATGAGGAAGTTGCCATTGCGCAGTCTGCGCATGCGCATATCTGATTTTTACTAAATGCGATGTGTTTGCCTTCACTAGAAGTGAATAAATAAGAAAGTTGAAATTGCGCAGCCTGCGTATGCGCAGTTTAATTGTCAAGATTTTCCTTAGCTCAGGTGCCAGAGCTTTATGCTACCGAATGCAAAAAGAACGAACTTAATATCTTGAAAACTATAGGAGTAGTTAAGGCCTCGGACAGACAGACGGACTGAGAAAGTGGCTAGAATAGCGCACTTCGTTGGAAAATGCACTAAAAAGTACCTACATGCTGTATTGAGTAGCATTTTTTATTACGAATACAATGTTGTACAGCACACAAAAAGACACAAACAAAAGTTGGAAACTGTTGGTTTCAACAGAATGGTGCACCCATGCACAATTAACGCCCTAATCGTGTGTTAATACCTATCGGAGAAATTGTCCATTTGTCCAAGGTGTTCCATTATTCTATTAATTTTGTTGTATCTGTTCAAATAACATAGGAAAAAATAAAAACGAAATCGGCAAATTTCGGTTTTTCTGGCATGTCTTCGGAAGTAAACGGAATATTTTGGATTTCTTTGCAGCATATCATACTTTTTAATTGTGCACCTTTTCCTTACTTTGACCATCTTTGTATCTTCTACCTCATCGGTTTTGAGATTCCCATAATAGACACGTCCTTGTCCTGGGCACAGTGTATAATGTATATTGCTGTGTTATCACGCATAATTTATTTTACGTTTATCAGAAATACTGATTACGCAATGATTAGTTAATCTGACAGTAGAGGAAATTAGAGTAGACAAGACACCTAGGTGTCAAGTGTTTGCTAGTGGTGTGGAGAAGGGAGCGGTTTTGAACAATCTTAAACTTAAATTGAATTATGGCGTAATTAAATCCGCCCTTTTCTAATATGCGATTAATTATGACGTAATGATAATTACGTGTCTGCAAACGGAGAAAATTTGCAACCACAAAATTAATTATGCCGTCATTAATTGAAAATCAATTATGACGTAATTAATTTCGCGGTTACCAACGGAATATTAAGGCCCGGTTGTAGGTACAATGTCAGGTTAAACTTCAGTTTGGTTTAACCGACAGATTTGAGAAATACGATTGGTCAACTTGTGAAATATTAGCCAATCAAGTCCTTTAACCCACAATTCAACTATAAACTGAAGTTTAAACTGACATTATTCAACCGGGCCTTAGTGATTGATCTTTAGTGATCGGAAAAAAATAAGTATATGTCCCTTGTGTGCCGTCGTATAAAATGATGTTAATTTTATTTGTTTATATTTATACTTGCTTTCAAAGCATTTCAAATAAACCGATATAACGAAATCTCTAAGGATCCTCCAGTATTACCATCACTTTTAACCACATTTTATGTTAATCTTACAAAATACATTGTATCGTTAACAAAAATGCATCAAATTCATGTCTTGGGCATTGAGATAATGCTCTTAATTTTGTTCCCAATGATCTTGATGCATGAATAGCCATTTTCACATGTTTTGATCAAAATCCATGTCGTCGCTAAACATGCTCTTGGTCTTTTTCCCAACGATCTCAGTGTAAGAATAACGGTTTTGACAAGTGTTGATCAAAATCCACGTGGTCGTCAAAAATGCATCAAATTCATGTCATACGCATTGAGATAATGCCCCTAGTCTTTTTCCCAACGATCTTGGTGCATAAATAACGATGTTGACATATTTTGATCAAAATCCATGGGGCCTCATAACAATAATTTAACATTTTTAAATCACACGCATGCGCTTATCAAATGTGCAAGATAATGCGTTTGAAAGCTTTTACAACTCTAAATTCATGTGTAATGAATAATTTTTGGTACATTTTATGCTCTAAAACTTTTCACCTAGACCACAGAGAACAGTTATATTGAATTGTTACACATCTACCAACTAGCATTTTCATATTTTATAATAGTTGCCAAAACGCTTCCGATACAAAAATTATAAAACAACATATCTCTCAGAAACGTTTTCAAAATGTTTATACGACAGCTATAAATGTAAAATTGGCACCACTTTATAAAACATTTCAATTTTGGTTAGTAATTTTGTAAAAGCTTTTGGAACCATTATAAAATCATTTTATAAACAATTCGGCAAATCGTATAAAAAAGGATTATACAACAGTTTTGTTAAAGCTTTCTATAAAACAACCATAATGTTATAATAGCGTCACAGCAACATTTATAAAATAAAGTTGCCTACTGGAGTAACAATAATAAAATAAAAATGTTTTTTAAGGATATTATGAATGCTTTAATAAGCAATTTTGATTTGGACCAACGGAAATTGTACGACCCGCGTAGTAGCGAAATTTTATTGAGAAATATGTACCATACATCTATCAAAATTTAAGCACGCCTCGTACTTTTCAGTGTTTTGGGAAACATTTTAAAATAGCGAAAAAGCTATCTTCCTCGATATAATAATTTTCTACAGAAAAAGTTGAACCTATTGCTTGTAGAGATAACTATTGATATTTTTTACGTATTTTACCTACTGCAAATGTATGTGTTCTTGGAGGAATAATATTCGGAATATTATAAACTTCCCCGAATCGAAGCTTAATGCGCTAGTTACGTTCTTTGTAGCTTAAATGACTATTATAAGATCGGCCGTATAAGTTACTTTCAATCATTGTAGTAGTGTCCGTATTGAATTCGTCAGTGGGTTGGTAGAAATGGATAACATGATGTTGGAAGTGTATCAGGTCATAATTAAGGAAGATAGCCTGGAAGGTAGTCACCTTTCCTACCCATTGATCGTCTCGTTACGATCTGCAAGACGGGAGTTGATCAACTATATACCCCCGAACCCACAGGGGATATTTTGTTTTTCCTTATAATTATCTGCCATTAAAAAATAGTATCATAAATCAAAATAGACATGTTTTGGTTATAAAGGATACGACTAAAAATATAGGCAAAAAATTGATCACTATTAGGTACAAATTTGCACTGATAATAAATCATTAATAAAGGCGCACTAAGGCAATTAAGGTTTCTTATATACAGTATACTATGTTTTATTCTATCCGCGTGAAGCTCCAGTTATTTAAATGTTGGAAGCTCTCATTTATTCTACATTTGTTTGTACTTGAGTACAAATTGTATCACACCACGTAAAAGTTGGCGCATTAACAAGCATCCTTGTGATAGGTAGGTACCTACTCTAATTGATTGTGTGGTACCTAAAACCACTTTCAATAGAATCATTATTAAACAAGAAGATCCACTAAAACTCTCGATAATTACGTATTCTATTACCTGCACATACCTACGCAAAATAATTACCTACACTGGAAGGCATGTCACGTGGTTAACGCACCTAATTCCCGAATGCATTTCTCATGAAACTGAAAGGCTAACGCTACTGGTAACAACTAATAAGACCGTTTCCATCACATAATTGTAAATGCCGACATAACGAATCATTAATAAGTTAAGCTGCGGCAGAAAAAGGTTAGTCACATATACATGCAGAATACAATGCTTTCCCAATGTTAGCGTGAATTCAGGAAAGCTACTTAACTAAATGATTGTCAAGCGGGGGGCTTTCCACCGGTAGGTATAAAGTAAGGAGGCCGCCTGCAGACCTCCAGTTATAGGTATTCTTAGTGTACAAAATGAAGAGCATAGCGTGTTTTTTAGTGCTAAGTGCACTTATATTTACTGGTATGTACAGTGCCTTCTTCACCTACTAGAATGGATTAGATATAATAATTAAACTAAATTAGTTAAACGTGCGAAAAAGTCTTCATTTCCGTATGTGATAGTGATCCAATTAACGTGGTATTCTCTGTGGTGGTATACTTACCAGTGCATTTCATCTTGTTAGTGTTTCCTATATAATTAATCTTGCTACTCGAGCATTGATACGTGTACCATTTATTATAAGTAGAGAAATCGTTTCCCAATTAAAGTAAAATGAGAGTGGCCTTTTGAGCGAAATATTCAAAATTTTTCCTAGGCACACTCAATAGCTTTGCATTTTTTGTTCAATTTAAGACGTGTTTCTTCCATAAAATAATTTATAATGTCTACATACTTAAAGTGCATTTAGTAGAGAATGTGGAAATTTCATTGTGCTAATGGCTTGTGCCAACAGCATTCCTTAATTTTTAAACTGACTCTCATCGTCCTTGTAGAGTGCAGTTTATACTTCCTGAATTATGTACTGAAATTCATATTGTTACAAATGATCACAACATACGTTAATGTGCAATTTTTAATGTACCCAGACAACGTGGGTTTACGTTTATATTTTAACCAAATGGAGAACAAGCCCATTGTTTCAATATATGTCAAGTATACTCCATCGTTCATTCTGGTACTTGTATGTGCATTCATTACAATTAAACGAGGGTTATAACGTTTATTTGGTAAATGCACAATTTTCTCTTTCGCAGATCAAAGGAAAGCAACAATTTTTATCGGTAATTGAGTACAACTTTTTATTTGCTTTCATTATCGACTTTTTTGTTCTCTTAAACTTAATTGATAAACCTTATTTCCTGTATTTTAAACTCTCAAATCTTCCATTTTTAAGCGATTACCAAATTTATTACCACAATAATCGAACAAAATCGGATTTTTGCGATTATTTGGTGAACTCGATCGACAACAGATATGTTGATTGTTTATATGGGGGAAACTAATGCAAATGCATTTTTGACAATTTGTATAAGGGTAATTAAATGAACTCGATAACTTTAACATATTTTCACCTCTACACCGTTTATGTTTTTACTTTGGTTTTTTAAATGATGAAATTTGATATATCACACCAATTTAAGTTTTTTTTTGCAAATACGCCCCATCCTATTGCAACCAGGACAGATCTTTTATGATTTGGCTACAACCTAAAATTATGTTCAACGAAATTGAAATTAATGCAGGGTGATTTATATCAAAGTTGCATTTTTTAATAGAACCCCCTGCATATTATTGCATATTTCGATTCTTTTGTCATTTTTTTCAAAAAGTACCTATAGATGTGCAGTAAAAATTGAATATCGCGGATGTAATAAAACTGTAGAAGGCCGTGACTCTGCAGTGTGACTAATCACTATATTAACCGCCTAAAGTTAAACGCTTTTTGTGTTAAACAAATCACTCCGTCAATTTTAAAAATTTTAACCAATGGTAACTTGAATTTTGTAATTGGAACCTCGATTGGAACTAGTTTTTTTTAATCAAATGTGGCAACGATCGCTAACGATATTTCGTCGCAAATATTTTAGGCCCTCAACATTCCGCCTTGACATTGAATAAATACCTTCAATCTTCTACCACGCAGTAATGGCCCACCCTGTATGTAAGATCAAGAGTTTTTGTAGGATGTGGAATGAATCGAAAATTTAACAGTGCTATAAAGAAACAAATGTTGTTATATTAACAAAACAGACGTGAATTTAACATTTTAACGTTTCAATAAATTCTATAAAACTCATTTTATTATGCACATTGGAATTACGTAAGCTATCATACTTCAAATTTTAAATGAATTTAGAATAAATTTTGGAAACGGAATAACGGAATACATCTCATTTAATTAACAAAGTATCAGAAAATGAATTTGTTTCCTGTAAAACCGGAAGTCACGTAAAATTATCTAAAAATTCAACAATCCTTACCGAAAGCTATTACGGTTCATTTCCAATATCGCAATTATCGACTCATTTAAATTGAAAGACTACATGTGTAATTATTTATAAAATACGTCTTCTACTTAGGTACGTACCTCGATACGTACCTACACTTGTAGTAAAATATCAATTGAGTAACAAGTCTCTAAACTCTAAAGTTCAATTACTCAATTTTAGTGTTTTAGAGAGCCACAAACATTTAGCAGTGTATGTGTACCACCACAACTTTGCCTTTACAAGAAAATAAAACTTGAATAATGTTTATTACTCTCACATTTACCTAACACTTCTCAGTTTTGTTTAATAATTAGCACTAAGGGCTGGTCTTTCTGATCTTAGTTATCAGAGAATTAATTTCTATAGAAATATAAAATGTATTAGCATTTGAAGTTATCTAAAAGATAATTTTAACATAATCTTTAAAAACCTGTCCTAAACGTAATAATATTAAACCAGAAGATGACAACATAATTATTTCGGAAATGTTGGTACTGTATTTATCAATGGTACTATAAATTTTTTTTCATTTATTTCTTTTCTGCTGAGTAGGTATTGTATCCATTTAGGAACCATATAGCGAGGTCTTAACTACGGCCCTTCTTCGATTGTTTATTGATGCTTCTTACTTATATAGGAGAGAAAAACTACTACTTTGCTTCGTAAGAAAGATCCTTTTCATTATGGTAAAAAGCATTTTATACTATTCAATTTCAATCCATGTCTTTCCGCCCACAAATTAGGGCCCAAAGTAGTATCGTCCTCCTATTCCTAACCAGCACACTTGTTTACCTCCTAAAGGTTCTTATTTTGGTAATAACCTAAAACTTTCATTCAATTTTATTAAACTTAGTTAGCCGGTCTTTCATTTTACATTTTTACCGTTTTACATTAACCGTTTGCTTCACTACATTTCATTAAATTTAACTTTGACACTCGTGCGTATTTCTTTTCAGCTACAATAGTTATTGCTGTTCCTACAGGAATTAAAATTTTTAGATGCCTGGACTTCGGAAACCTATTTGTCGGGCATATTTCACAAAAAGTCGATTACCACATGGATTAAAAGGTTGAATATCAATTCATGTAATCGCTCAATTGGTCCGCGAAAGTAATACCAGCAGCAGGTCTTCTTCTGTTCCTCAAATCAGTTCTACTCTTCTCAGAATTCAATTTTTCTAGTTAGGTATATTGTTAGATACCGGCCATGGATGTAACCAGGGATGCAATTCTCGATTCTTTAAGTACATCCTTCATTTTGATTTGATATAAACTTGCAAACGCGTTAGTGTGCCTTCTTTGATTTTAGTTCATCCACCGTCCAAAACGTAAAATGCTGTGCAATTTATTCATATTTTTTTGTAAAAACAAAAAAAGGTAATAAAATCGTCTACATGACTCTTGCAGGAAAGTATAGGTACCTCTCTCATAGCTTCTCATACAAATTACATAGGTACTATTCAATTGCTACATTTAATGGTGCAATTCGACTTCGAATAAATTCTTTTGAATGGCACCACTTAAAGATAGTATTGGACCATTTCACTAAGAAGGCCTTTCGATTTTTGTGGCCATCCCGTCTCTAATATAAAAAATACACTTTGTTACAACATTATACCTAGTGTTATAACCATTAGGAATACCTAGAATTAGGTACAATTACACAATAACTCATCTTACCGACATAAGTATATCATGTTCGTGTACCCTCATTTCATGTTGCTGGTAAATTATGCAGCTTTTTTAGCATGTATTATCACGCCTACTTAGAGTAATTGTTCTACATTAATTTTCAATTCATATTGTGTAGTAGGTACCAATACACATATAATATTTCCTACTTATCTAACTGTGCGTGGAGACAACATTCAATACTGTGAAAGTAAGTGACGTAATCAAATCAAATAACAGAAATAAGAGACTCGTTTATAGTTATTATTTACTCTGCAATCAATTTACGGTGGTTACATTTTCTCATTATGTATTTATAAAATCAAATTTGGTTTCGCGTTCTGTGGAAGATTACCACAACCGCGTGTACAAATTTACATAACACATATTTTCGCTTCAAAAATACTCACATTCGATGGCCTTAATTATGCAATGTGGCATTTTGCGTTAAAAATTACCACCCACTTTTATTGCATATATTTGAAAGTGGTGTCGTACTGGTCGTGTATTGCAAATTACCTTTCAATAAAATGAATCTTCATATGCATTTTAAAGTTTATGACGGTTGCGATTTACAAAACCTCCTTGCTCTCAATTTACGTTTACGGAATGCCAGACACTTTCACAATTTCAAAGAAAAAAAAAGGTTTTTGTTCGCACTCGTATTGACAGAGAAATTTTTAGGATCGAATCGATTTAAATTATTCTCAAGGTTTTAAGACGTTTTTCATGGACATTTCTGTATCTACGCTAAGTATAGATGGTAACCTTCTGGTAATTGGTAGAAAGTACTAGACCACACTTAAAAAAATGGGAATTTGAAAAAGTACAACCTTGAAATATAAATAATATTGACCTTAACATTACACACCACGTCGTATGTGGTTACACCTATACCTAATTTGAATAAATTTTTAATTCAAAACCTGCAGTTTTGTGTTCAATAAGCACATAATGACAAATGTCTTAGGTGCCTACATTCAAAATCATTTATTTCAACAGCTCCAGCCTTTTTACAATAGGAGCATTAAACTGCTTGAAACTTTAAGTAGAGGTCAAGTAGTTATTTATAAGTTTTAAGAATAGGTAGATGAACTGTTCATCTTCCCAACAGTGCATATGTCTACCTGCCAAAAGTCGCACAAACGATTAAATAACCCATTCCCTACCTAATTAAAAAAAAAATGGAAAGTGGAATCTGCTGGTGGTAACTGCAGAGAAACGGTAATATGAACCTGATTGCGCCACGAAAACCGAACTCATATCTGTTGGGAAGCAAGTTTTTTTCTTGCCAAGTTAAAACTAAAAGTGAATTTGAAAAGTGTCCCACATCGCGGTCTTTCACCTACTGAACATGCAAATACTTACCACACCCAGCATTTCTTGTGTTTTAATTTATTTACATACTTTAAAGCTTTTTTCTTTACATTTACGAAGAGACGAACAATTTGAAAGAAAAAAATTAATTGACATATAAAATAACAGTATAACAGCACTCCGCAAGGTTTACCAAGTACGTTAATTTATGATTATTGGCACAATATATTTTTTGTGCCTCGGTATAGGAGTGGTCAATGCCTTTTTCGTAATGTCACGTAAGACAAAGATTAATTTATTTATTTTTCAGTATTTGCACAAGAAAACTTCAAATGTCCCGATGACTACGGGTTCTATCCACACCACAAATCCTGTGATAAATATTGGAAATGCGACAATAATGCAGCTGAATTAAAAACGTGCGGAAATGGATTGGCATTTGATACATCCGATCCTAAATATTTAACTGAAAATTGTGACTACCTCCACAACGTTGACTGCGGCGATCGAACAGAAATTGGTACGTTCGCCTATCCCACAATGGGCGAAAGGAGTAATTAAAATTTTAGAGCCTGCTATCTCGACACCTCACTGTGTTCGTCTTTATGGTATATTTTCGGATGAGAATAAATGCGATGTCTTTTGGAGCTGTTGGAATGGTGAAGCTTCACGTTACCAATGTCCACCTGGTCTAGCGTATGATCGTGAAGATCGCGTTTGCAAATGGTCCGATCAAGTAGGAGATTGCAAACAACACGGTATGCTCAACTTGGACCCACGTAACCCATTTACAGTGGTAAATTTTAGAGGTTGGAGGAGGATTCGCCTGCCCGGCTCCGGGTGAAATCACAAATTCGGGCACATTCTCTCGTCATGCGCACCCCGACGATTGTAGGAAGTACTATATCTGTTTAGAAGGTGTACCGCGCGAGTACGGATGTCCAATTGGCACAGTTTTCAAAATTGGAGACGCCGACGGTACTGGAAACTGTGAAGATCCGGAGGAAGTTCAAGGATGGTAAGTGACCATTTTCTTTAATCACGTACTGACGCTGCATGCCTTGCACGCTTCTATCCAACCGTAACTTAGTCTTTTCGTTGACTACCACCCATTTACCAATTCCTCTCAAATTTTAAATCAAAATTCAAACCAACATATACGTGGATTTCACAGCGAGGACTACTACGGAGATTTGGACCTTAAAAGTATCCGCAAAAGTGAGTTACTAGCAGGTACAGGAATCGCTAGTGCGCCAAGACCACATGCGCCACCGTCATCATCTAGACCGAATAAGCCAAGACCAGCACAACCATCATCGCGTAATGCTCCCGAACCCGCTGATAATTAAATTCTAAATTTTTATCCTACCTAAAGAGTTGAACTCACAAAGAGAGTCATCGGAACGACTCAGATGCACTGTATTTAATTTTTAGTAACTATTATTTTAGTTTATTAAGAAATCTGCTTGGCCGATTGACTCTCTTTTCCTATTCCAATAATTTAATTAGATCAAAAAATGTTTGCAATTTTAAAGACCATGTGAATATAAAAAAATTGCCTTGCTAAACGGTACAAAATACTTTGTATATTTAATAAAACATTATTTTTTATCTCTATTCTTTCTACTTCCCCTTCTCATAGAGAATGACCCATAATTTTTCCTCACTTCACACATTCTGTGTTATACTGTACAGATTATCTAATTTGGGAAAAGTGGTAAAAGTAACTTGTGCACAAATATTTAATATACATAGGTACTTCTCTTCATCTTGAACATATATGTCTGAAATCATTTTAAAAAAATGGCAAGTAACAAACCACTAATATTTCGATGTGAATAATTTCTAAATATGGGCTGGTAAGTTAAATGCACATATTTATTGTAATTATACCAATACTTGGGATAGTTAATTCTTTGACTAAAAATACTAAACACCATTATGCAAATTATAACATTTACATTATTTTGTGACAATGGCACTAATCGTGTATAACTATTTCACTATAGTGAAGATTACTACAAAGATGTAGACCTCCGGGCACTAAAAAAGTTGGGGTACTAAGCATTAGGGACCTACCTCTGAAGAAGTGAAATGTACAGAACGCGTCGCCATCACCACCAAATATTTTGATAACTTCGTCACTTTATTTATTAAACTCCGATATGTAAATATTGCTAATATTATAGTGAAATTAAATGTAAGTTATTTGTTGATTACCTTTGAGAATGTTATTGTTATCGATCATATTCATAAACTGTGTATTGTACAGTAATAAAAAATATAGATACATACTATGCAGATTGATTAATTGTTAGGTTCATTTACTTTTTCACTTTTCTTAAAAACTAATATAGAGCAAATCTCCTGAAGGAATCCTAATAACAATTAAAAAAGAAACCCAAACGTGCCTTCCTCGCAGATAGAGACCACTTTTTGATCATAAAACTACATGGGCTGTGAGAATAATGCAGTTTCCATCCAGAACTCGCACAGTAGAAGTACTGCTAATAATAATCAATAGATCCGGATTTTTAAAGAAAGCTCACCTCTGTAGTACCTACATTTTCTCTCGCAATAATTTGAATTTTGAACTTTTATTCGTAGATCTTACAGTCCACTTCAAGTTTGCTACCATAACGAATATGATGATTTTTTTCATCTTATGCTTGAATTTCCTGCATAAAATTTCAACCAAGTAATTTTACAACATTGAGCCTACCAAATAACAATTACAGAACCTGATCAAACTTCGCTAATTATAAGCTTATAGCACTAGAAAAGGAATTGTTAATTTTATAAAAATCTGTTGTTATTATTCTTATAGGTACATAAAATTGGAGACAGAAAGAATCTTAATCAGTACAGGCTAATTGCTCTCGTATCGGCATTCTCTAAATAGACATTTGAAACAAGCATAAATTATGCACAAAATATCTTGTGCATTTTTTAAACCGAAATAGCTTAGTAAATAGTTGGGTTATAAAGGCATGCTATATTTATGTGTCTCGTCTAGACGTCTCACTTGCCCTTTGTGAGTACTTTCTTCCGACACTTCGCTTTCAAGATATTCGCTTCGACTTTACCAGTAGATATGTCACGTCCAGAACAGTTTGTACAAACTAATTCATTTAGATGAGACTTTCCATTAGAATGCCACAAAGGGTAGAACGTGTGTTCATCCATTTGAAAAGAAACTAAACTTTGGCATATGATGATTGAACTAAAATATTTTCAAGATGGCGCCACTTCTGCAACTGCCGGAAGTAGCCATCAACAATATTTTAAATAGGGATTCTCTATTTTTTCAACATTTTAGGATTCTATACGTATTTGGAGTACAACGATACCCCATAGTTGACCCTTTGCTCCAAGGGTTTCGTCGATATTCAAGTTTTTATGTCAAAAATTAAATTTGCAGGGGTAATTTTAAAAATTTATTATTCGAAAACGGTAAGAGATATTGCAAAACAGTTTTCACGACTGTATATTAAGGAAAGATCGAATTTTTTATGGTACCTATGCGTAACCGTCTAAAAAAGTGAGACTATGTTACTTTTTAAAGGCTCTAAACTTTTAAATTATGCGTAAAGCAAATACAAGCACAGTGCAGTGTATAGGAAGAGCGTAAGAAAGTAGCGCGGGGCTAAATCGACAAAGCCCAAAACTTAATCACTTCTCCCCCAAGTCATGGATACCTGGTGTATTAAATTTGATCTTGAGGTATACATCCAAGCGTTTGTGAGTTAACGACCAGAGAAGACTTTTTGACGGTATTAATGAAGTAGCTGCTAGCAATACCAGCGATTAAATCCGGCGGAATAAACGTGAAAGGAAGTCACAAAGGAAATCCGAAGCAGACGTGAAGAGAAAAAAAACTAAAATAAAGGCAATACGATCAAAAAGTGATACAGGGGTTTTTGGGGTTCTTTCGAGAGTAGAAAACACTTTAATCAATACACGTGAGTTTATTGTTAAAAGTAGATAATGACCAAAATGAAACGGATTCAATCAACGTTTTTGTGTTACTATAGAAAAACAACTCATTACTTGTTCCATCACTATCTACCTATTTTTACAATTTTATAAACTAAATCAATGCGAAAGTAGGAATTTTCAAATATCTAACAAGGGTTAAGTGCTAGAACAGCATTGAATATTCTTTCAAACTCAACATCGCCCATTTACTTGATGTAAATAAAATCTATAAGTCTTGAAGAGAGACGTGATCAGTGAAATAGCCGGATACATAAGAAGACCATGAAAAAATGAACAGAAGTGAAATGAAGGAGACATTATCAACACAGTGTAGGAGAATGAGACTCGGAAAAAAATTGGGATTAGGGATTTAAAAAAGGCGTTGAGGAACCATGAAGTAGGTGTAAAGGTGAATAAAATGCAGGTTGAGGCAGGAGACAATGTAGTCAATGTGGACATCAATGCGTGAGAGTCATGAAAATAGACGTGAAGGCCGTGTGGAAGCGTTAAGGCAAAGATCAGGTGTAGTATGATCTTTGGTTAAGGAAAGAGCTGTGAAAGGAATGTTAACAAAACAAGGTCTGGCATCTCATGGAGCCTGAGCGAACTAGGAAGAAGTGGTTTAGTGGGTGCACGCACCACAATAGCACCGATGCATGAAGGATATAGGCATTAAAAGAGTATAGTGGCATGAAGTAATCGACTCTTGACGGAGGCAAGAAAGGAGAGACTGCAAAAAACTTGAATGTGAATTATGATGTATGCGCTATAAAAAAGTTGGCGTGAAGAATTAGAAGCATGGAGGAAGAAGGCACTTCATAAAGGTAAGGCACTAAGGCAGGTGGAAACATCAGAACATTATGCAAAGAATGAACAGGACTCCGACGTGTAGGTACAATCAATAAGGGATCACAATGGACATGAAGTGAAGTGGAAGGTACTAAGAACAGAAAATCTGATGGAGTTAAGACGTAATTAAAAAATATATAAATTATAAAGGACGTGTATATCGAATGACAATTAATATGTAAGGTCATTGAGAGAATATTATTTTAGAGCAGGTGGACAAGGCGTGAAGGAGCCATGAAGAAGTTGCAAAGGATGTCATTTGATTTGGGACAAAGGAAGTGTAAAGGACGCGAGTGAATACAAAACTGATTTGGTTTATGCTGAAAAATTGTATTCCTTATGTTTAAATATTTATTCATTATATTGTGATCAGGTATATTTACAATTGAATCAAATATACACAATATCATAATTATGGCAACTTAATTATTACACACAGCCCAGCAAGGTTTATCCAATAATTAATTTTTTTGTTTATGATACGTACAATATAAGAATTGAAAGTACAACCCTGCTTGACATGCACTCTGGACAAAATTAAAATGCACTTCAAAAACAACAATTCTGTTATCATATTTTTTAAAATTTAGATACGAAAAACTGCATCAATAATCAATGGAAATGTCGGCGGATACAATATAAAGTAAATCACAAAAAAAATGTAAATTACAACCTCCTGCTTTAGCATCATACGTCAAAAAACAACTATTAAAACAGTCAATTATCTAAAATAAGTTATAATAAATTAATAAAATAGCCTTCTAGGTTGAAGACTGTCTTTGTTACTATTTAAATTTATGGAATATAAGGCACAATAGACAGCATGCACAGAAATGAAAAAATAAATTTTATACATCGCTAAGGTGACAAAGTGGTTGAATGTGCAAATTGTGCATTTTAGTAAATAGTAACAGATTTATCTTTCAACCTTTTTATTAATGTAACATTTTGTTTTGTTAGGTGGGTCAATTACAAATTTTAGTTTATGAAAAATTTATCAAATAATAAAGTCCAATAGAATATAATGCTTCATGCAACGCTTGTGAAACCACCAAATAAACAAAATGCAACGGAGGCATTAAAGTACAGGGAACTTGTGGATACTGAGAATATAGACATAGATAAAAACATATAAGACCCGTATTATTCCACTTTGTAGTAAATACATGCTTGAGTAAATTGGGATAAATAGATTTCACTGCGAATGATGAAAAATCTACAAGATAATGTTATTTGTTCCCCATCTCTAATACATTTTTCATCATAAAATATAAAATACTTTGCTAACCCAATAAATAACAAATGCAGTTTCTTTAACATAAAATTTAAAAAGGGATTAAAACAAAATATAAAAGTATGACTAAGCTCAATTTGGCCTTCAATTTTAATATTACCACAAAGCTGCTTTTGCTGCGTTTAAAACTAGCACGGACAATCTATTCAAGAATAGCACATAAATGCTCGTATATATCGATTGAAATTCGCTCAGCAAATGCCGAAAAAATTGAATAAAATAATTTACACGCTTAATACACGGTCTAAGACCAACTATCAACATCCTGACGGAATTCAGACTAGTAACGAAATCAGTACTACGCAAGACGCAGTCGAACACAATTGCAAAACTTTAAACGACTCTCCCAATCATGGTAAAGTAAGTCATAAAAAGCAGTCTCACCAAGTTTATAAATATCTCTATATACCGAATATGTACATGTTGCCACTACAAATTGAATGCAATGCTGACTGTACTAAGTTAATAAATAATAGCTAGGTGTGAAGTTCAGAATTGCAAACAATATCTTGCAGAGAAAGAAATTTAAATTTTGTTCTAATACGCTCTATGCTTTTCGCATTGTAGGATTCTAAAAAATTAGTGTTGAGATACCATTGGCTAATTGTATCAAAAGCAAGGTACACAAACAATAGAAGATATTAGACATTAGTACATATAAGGAACTATAAGTAATAAATTCGGTTTGCGTTTATTATCAAGCAGACAACATGCTCCACCTGTTCAACTGAAGTTATATAACATGCAGTATATAAACACAAACGCTTTCCTTTCTTAATCCGCAAGGGTGACCGTTAAATAGGCTAAGTACTTATTCTAAGTTTAACAAAAACACAACTGTTATGATGAAACATCATTGCTTTGATACAGACGTCTTTGGGGCTCAGGAGTATAGTGAAAACGCGCTCGTAAATGTTGCGGCGAGCCCGGTACTGAGGAACTTTCTGATAATCTCCTCGGTGGTGGAATCGGAGGAGATGGAGAAATGTACCTTAATTTAATTGTGAGTACAAAACAAAGTGCGAATTTTTGTAATTACCTGCGAGAGAGACTGGGAGAGGCCACAGAATTACCATGTCTAGCACTTAGGGGACTTTGACTTTCAGCACTAACCCCTCGATTATAACGAGGTGGGGGTTCTGGACTTTGATGTCTTGACGAGCGTCCACTTCGATCTCCGCTTAGTTGCAATTTCATATATGATGCAAATCTTGGTTTGCCTAAAATTGGAGAACCGTAAACGTGATTTTTACTAACGGTACTTATTATTATTATTATTATTATCCCTCTCTTGTTTTGGGCCCTCAACAGGCATGCGCCCAATTACAGAGTGACCCGCATAATGCTATTGTTGGAAATCATTTGTTGAAGGCTTAAGGTTCGTTTCAGACTAGGGCGTCAGGATACAAATTAAACCTGAGAGCAAAATGGAACAAGAAAATAACAACCTAAATCTAAAACTTCAAAGTCAAAAATCAGGCCAAACGATGGAGAATAAACTCCAAATGGTAGTGACAAGCATGAAGATGCATTGTCCTTTTAACTGCGCCCTCTTTAGGGTTTAAATGAATGTCATTCCAAAACGCGATGGAATTAAAAAAAAAGTCACCAACACTAGAAAATGGGTAGCATCCTAAAAACCCAAAATGCATACAGCAACATTATAGCGACTATAAACAAAGTGGCCAGAAAAGATGGGAAAGCCACTTTATAACTTAAGTCGCTTTACAAACATGCTTAATGGGCCTTTTTTAATATATTATGACAAGTAGATGATATTACAAAGCGTTACGCCTTGCGTTGTCCCACGACTCCAAGAAATCTGTTGAACAAATTGGTAACTAATTGATACAGAATGGAAAATGAAGACAATACCCCCACGATACACTCACACCGGTATGCTAGATCGAGAGACGAAAACTGACGTCAGCTGGGTCACATTTCTGGCGCGAACGTGTATTCTAACTAGGGAAAATACAAGAATTTTAATGTTCGTGGGGGTTTAAATAGATGGTAGTCAATTTAACTAATGCATAATTTAAAAATTTAACACAAACACAATACTTATCTTTGATTAACCATAAGTAAAGATTTTACGAAAAGGTATTAAGTATAATTATACGCAAAAGCAAATGTTGAAACGATTTCATTTAAACGTATATTGTTTACTAAATCTTTTTCTATGGACATGGTATAATTATATCCTTTGTTAGTTGTTGTTGTTGTTGTGTCATTTACCATCGAAAATAATTTACGTAATTCTCATTGAAGAGTTGCCCTTTATTATTATTAAAGTCTCCAGCACAAATGCTTCTATTTATAGTATTATGATTAGCAAATGCCAGTATTCCAATATCTGCATACGTATATCCTCACGTATTTCACTACATAATATCCAACAATACCTAAATTGTAGAAAACTCTGTTATTTCCTAGAAACTAAATCATAAAACGTAATTCCCGCAATCTCAAATGTACAGCTCTGAAGATTTGCTACTCGACGTCACAGATGCGCACTGGCATACCGGTGTAAGTGTATCGTGATCACACCTAACACTTTATTACACCCACAATATTTTCAAACTACCAAAATGTACACTAATGCCTAATGGAGATGCTGGTGCATTCTTACACCTCCATCAGTTTCATTATAAATTTAAAATGGGCAATGCCATCTTTAATTAAAACAAGTTGATTGCTTTATTATAACGTCCAAAATCACTAATAAGCTTGAAAAAAAAAAGCATACCTAGGTCGTCCTTTGCAGCTTCCTCCGCCTCTTGCGCCTTCTGCTGTTGTTTTTGTTGGTGATAAAATCTTTGTAACACTATAGGACTCGTATTGCCGTATATATGTTCTTGACTACCTTGAATTTGGTTTCGTAGGGGCAATGGTGACCCGCCCGGAGACTGCTTTCTGCATTCGCCTCCCACTTTACGAATTTGAAGGGGCGAAGCACAATCCGAAACGTCACCGTCGATATATCGTTGTGATGCAATTGGTAAATTATTTGTTACGGAATTATACTGAGGACTACTTTGAAAGGTTCTAAACGGCGAAAATCCTCTAACATTGGTTGATGGTACTGAAATACTATTATCGTTGGCATTTACACTTTGGTTATAAAGAAGGTGTTTGTCAGAAAAACTTTGGTGTGTAGTATATGGTAAAGAACCTTCTCTTTGGTGTCCCATATTTGAGCTAGATGTGTTGTGAAAGGCAGAGTAACGAGACAGATGCAACGACCGTCCATCTGGAGGTAAAGATGGCGGCGAAATTTGGTATGACTGCTTCATTTGATATTCCATTGACGTAAAAGGATTTGTGCTATTTACTTCGATAAGATGAGGCACATTATATGAACTTCCATTAGTTAAATTGACTTGAGCTGAATTATAACCTTCTGGTAATTGTCTTTGATGTGCAACATTTGGTCGTCGTACAGACATTAGTGGTGATGCGGTAGGTCTACAACAAAAAAATACATTTATAAACCTAATGATGCAATATTTAAGATAAATGCAATAAAAAAATATGGATGCATCTTCTGAAGCACTTAGTATGGTAGATGCTTAAAAATGAGTAATTTCATAAGAAATAAATTTATGCACTGCAACCACAAAACGACCTACCACAGAAACATAAAATAACAATATAAAGAAGAAAAGCATGTGTACAGGTGGTCCAAAGAGGACACTTTCTTATGGAAACACTATTTTAAGAGATAAAAAAAAATGAACCTATAGGTGTCTGGAGATCAATTTTAAAAACAAAATTACTGGCTCAAACAGAATTCAGCCATCACTAACCGTTGAATTTAGTCAATTTCTTTAATGCCCCATAACTTTCTTATTATCACTCATCGTCCCATTATTAATGATAATTGATTTTGCTAAGATTTTTCATAGAACACTTTTTTTTATAGAATCCATGATTATAAGGCTCTTTGGTGTTCTTGATACAAACTACATTTTTCATACAGATTTTTCATACAAATTTAGGCATAATGAATGGCATGCACCATACATGCGATTGTTCCTCAAAAACCATAAGTGCAAGTAAGAAGTAGGCTGTGAAACCGTAGTGCATGTAACGTAGAATAAACGAACACAACAGAGTAAGTCAATGTAATGTATTAATTTAAACTACTAAATGTTCAAAGTGACCACCATTTTCACGCATACAAAGCATTATACGGCGTAATAAATTAAACTGTACCCTTTGCAACATTGGTACGTTATTTTTTAAAGTTTTAAGTCTTCAAGCAAAACGTAAATTGTTAAAGTTTAAGAAACAACAAACAAACGTTACGCCACTCTAAGGTTTCACAGCCATCTTCTGATTTTTTGAGGAACAATCGCATGTATGGTGCATGCCATTCATCATGCCTAAATTTTTTTTTTTCGTAAACCATCACAGATAGCGATATTCATCAAGAGACAAAAAATTCTTGCAAGTAAACTGTCTATCAGTGTCTAAAAATTCAGAACCGTCAAAATAGTTTTAGACCTCTTCAGATGTGGATGGTCAGTAATTTACCACCTACATAGCAACTACAATCAAAACGATGATATCACAAAGACCCTTTTTACATTAGACATTCACATCCCGAATTTCATTTTAAGGCCGATTCTCACTTTCGTGCAAAGAACCGGCCCGGCAACGGCACGGCACATACTCGGCACGGGCAAAGTTTTTTGAGTTCAATTCACACTGCGACACGCTTGCCGCAGGTAAGCAGTTTCTACGTGAGTTTCAACTGTGGAAATGTTCGAAACTTCCACGTTAATTAAAATAGGTCTAATATTAGATGATGAAGAACAAGAAAGTACATATTGCAGAAAAATAAAAATACGTTTTTGTGTATATAAAATGCATAAAAAGTATCTTTTATGACCGAAATCATTCTCACGGACACATTCAATCAGCATCTCATCTTGTTCCGCTGAAAAAGTGTTCCTTTGCTGACCCTTCAACCTTTCTTGTACTATGAAAACTGAACTAAAGTCGGTGACCTGCACAGATTGTATTCACACTTGTCGGAACGTGCACGGTACATGCCCGGCAAATATTGTTTCAGAAGAACACCGCGTGCAAAGGCCGTAGCTTGCCGAGTCGTTGCTCGCATAGTGTGAATTACACCCCAAAAATTCATAAGATTCAATAATATAGATATTTTGCCGAGTCGATGCCTTGCCTGTGCCGAGTACGTGCCTCGCACGAAAGTGAGAATCGACCTTTAATCGGCAAAACCATTTTCCGATAAAATAAAAATAACAATTATTTTTTTTAATCTTTGGCGGTAGATAGCGCCTTACCGAAGATAGAGGTAAGTTGGGTTAAATCGTCCTATTTTGATACCAAGAACCCCTGGTAGCGCGTTGTACAGACCTTTTAGGGACACCCTGTATAACAAGTGATACATCAACATTTGCGAAATTTTACGGACTGTTCAAAAACTCCAAAATATATACTTAGTGACTATGAAAAAATGAAATTTGGGGTCGTATAAACAACCCAACACCACGTATAAAAACTGTGTATCGGGACGGATTCTTTTTTAAAATAAAAGGTGTTTCCATAAGAAAGTGTCCAAGCTGAACAACCCTGTACATATAATAGGTGTACTTAGCGTTGCTTCACGATTTCATACAACAAACGTAAGCATTATCGTGATTATTCTCGATCCTATGTAAATATTGCAAAACATTTTAAACGATTTAATAAATGCAATACTGCTATTTACAACAAGAAGGAATAGTTGGGTAGATGCTACACTTCCTCACATTGAAGTATGCATTTTTTTTCTTATAATTATCATGATGAAATTGCAGGGTTTTTTCTTGAAGCACGCCACTGAGCACAAATTTAAAGTAGGTACGTACATTGGTAGCAAACTTTTTATAATTTTAGGTAAAGTGGTAACATAAATTGTACCTTGAATACAATGTAATTGACGCCATTCTTAAAAAATTTTTCGCAATGGTGCGAGATCGAAGGGACTTCAAGCGCATTTTTGTGTGACAGATCAGAATCAGTATTCTATTAGCCAGTATTGATTCCACCATCAATAAGACCTTATCGAAGGCTACCACATTCCCTTTATTACCCACCTCCAACGTCCCGTTCACCTGTATTTCGCGTTTTGGTGGATTTCGCTAAAAACGCTCCACAAAATAGTACTCAATTTTTTGGGCACCTCTCATACAAGAAAGAGAAACCGCGATTCGAGCTATAAAGAACTTAGGGCCGCCCAAAGTCGACTACCCCACGAAAACGCGCGCCTTGAGAAAGGTGGTATTTTGCCCCTACGGAAAAAAAACAAAATTCCGTCACACAGGAGTTGTGCGCGTTTATAAGATCTTTCTGACGACACCAATTTGAAAACAATTGGACCAAAGCTGTAGAAGAAGATAAGGATAAAATGAAAAAACACGACACGCTCAGGGATGGGGCCCAGATGTCGCCGACCCCAGATCATATAGCCCCGTCCCTAAAATTATTAATTACACGGCCCGGTAGGTACATGTATACTGGTCGTCTTTCTACAAGCGTTCTTTATGGGCCCACATTTGCTGCCAGCCAGTCAGCCAGCCAAAGTGAGATTAAGAGCTACCTTTTTACAAATAAATTTGCAAAAATGCGCTAAAAACTCTATTTTCTCTTATCACTCTAGTTTGCAATTTGACAATTTAATTATAAGAGGAGTTATGTAGTGTGTTTTAAAATATTATTCTTGTAATCCAATACATTTTTCAGAACTGTCAAGTAGGTAATCGAATACAATAACGTTTAAAAACGTGTTTACACATCCGGTCGATTTCGAGTGCTGTATAAAAGGTTGCATCGGGTCGTTTGCGATAAGAAGGTTTATTGTTAAGACGAAATTTAAATAACGCACGTGTTCTTTCATGTGGAAATGTGGGGACGTTTTGGTGCGTTCCGTTGTGATTGGCGATTTATTTGAAAATTCTTGAAGGAGTTTGTTTTATGGTGGAAGTGGTGTTTCCATAAGCATTGGAGAAAAAAAGAATACGAGGCTGCTAGTTTCGCGACGGATGAGGAGGTGTTACGTCTTTTTACGATAAATTGTCGGCGGCAAAAGTTTCGTCGAGTTGAAAAACAAGCAGTTGTAGTAGAGCGAGACCTTTCTGTAAGGTTGTAAGTTTCTACCGTCTAAAATACAGTGAAGTTCAGAAGCTATGTGTGAGTTAAGTGTTGCCTAGTATCACACACCTCTTAAACGACCAGATTATTTGGATTATTGAGAAAAAAACTGTAATTAAAAATTTTTCATTTTAATTGTCGACCGACTGCGTGCGGGGGAATATGTTCAAACAGGTTTTGTACGCTTTTCTTTCTTTCGTTAATGAACGTTATTAATGAAAATTGTGGAACTAAAATCACTAGGCTACGCCTCGTGAATTTAACGTTACACTCGTTTCATTATGACGTTCATAAACGAACTTGTATCATTAATAACTATAAAAACCCTGTATTTTAGTTTGAATAGAAGTATTTCACGAGTTTTGGCCTTTTATTCTAATCGAACCTTGTAATTGACGTACGACGGATAGTTTTACGTTGATGCACTGATCATATGTAACGCCTATGTCAGTTTTCCCATGAAGTAGAATATTATTTTTGATACATTGATAACCAGTGGTATATTGGCAGCAACATTTTGAACAGTCATAGTTCTCTGTTGTAGTGGCTTGTTGTAAATCTCTATACCGTTGCGCAGCTGTAACGGTTTTAAATTTTCCATCTCCCATTTACATGGGGAAACTGTATTGGGGTCTTTGAATCCATTAGTTACAATGTTAGTTAAATGGGAAAAAATATACCCCTCCAAACGCTTTTATTAAAATTAATTTTTCCTTTATTTGTTTTTGACGTCTGTCACAATGGTAGGGGAGCTAGCTAGAAATCCACTGAACGAGAGTGAACAAAATTTTAACCGATGGAGTTCCACTTTAGCCTATCCGAGTATGCTAAAATCGACCGTCTGCTGCCTCATGTCATATGACTTAAGGAGCTGATGCGGTACTCCTTGCGGTACCAATTTTAAATGGTTGTTTTTTGAGAAAATAAGTTATACACCAAACGAAAACTCTTAAAAAATTTTAAAAAACGCAAATAATTGATAACTCAGTAAAAAAACAATTCTTGGTTCAGTTTTTTCGCGATCTTTCTACGGATATAACTAGGTTACGGTTGGATGAATGAAGCTGATTTTTTTTACAGACTAATGGTAGGTACTGCCAACGACTAGGACAGTGTTTCTTTTTTAAATTTTTTCTCTAATTATAAGTTATATCTTACAATAATAGGATAATCTTATACTTAGAAAAAAAATTTTAAAAAGAAACACTGTTCAGTCATTGGCAAAAAGCACAATTATTATACTTTTACCACTCAAGTGAATGTTACCTTGGTAACATTTGTATCAATGATGAGCTGTTGCCAATTATACTCAACAGGTAGTGGCACATCAAATTACAAGAGAAGATATTAAATTAGTGCAAACGCTGATCAAAACTATAACTAATTAGTCTCTTTTTTTTTTAATATAGGTAAACGTTAAAATAATAAAACAAGCAGTTATGGTTAAGTATACTTACCATTTATATCAGGGTTTTGAACACATTAATCATTTGTATTAAAATTTCAAAATTTGAATAGAACAAAGTAAACCAAAAACAGTAATTGATACAGTTTAAGATGAAAATTGACAATAACACTCACAAATGCAATTGCTATATGACTACTGTAAAATACCTTACTAATGACAGAGATATACAACTAACACTATCCATCTAATGTGCTCATTAACTACTAGCAAAAAACGTTTAAAGTGTCTAATTATTATTATAACACATAATTGCATGCATGGGGTTTAACAAAAAAAAGACAAGTTTATGGGAGAGGCCCTTGATTTACTGAAGGTGTATATTGGTAATTTGAATCCAAATGGTACCAAATGATAGTTTTCCACAACAGTTATATAGTAAAACAACCTAAAATAATATGAGACTACCCTACAGTAACCTAAAGATGAGCCTATGCCACTTGGAACAAAACAGCAAAGAGTGTTCATTTACGGTGGGCAACTTAATGGGTAAAATGAAGCAAAAATTCATAATCTAAAGAGATTTACCCAACTCTTAAGTTACTGAAACCTGAAAAGAAACTAATATTAAAAAATGGAAATAATAAAGGCAAACCAATTGATATGGAACAATAAGCAGTATCGTTTTCATCTTCTGTAAGTATCCATACAAAAGCAAAAAAACAAAAATCTAATACCTAAATATAAATTTTGTGTCTTAGTGTTTGTGGCCGCATTCCTCCAAACGCGTCGAGCATTTTTTATTAAATATTTGGTTTGAGAATAGGCCGTAAAGTATATTTCATACCACTTAGGTGATTATACATTGTGTCCAAGATTAGGATGTCTATCGTGGGGATCTCCGAAACCATAGAACATACAATGATGGTCAAATTAGAGCAAAGATGCACTATTAAAGAGTTATTCTCATGTTTTAAAGAAAACTAGAAAATTCCGATTACTTCCGAAGATATTTCTGAAAAACCAAAATTTTTGATCAACCCTGTATAATTAAAATTATTACTGCTTAGTAGACATTGAAGAGCCCTAAAATTATTGTACACAGCTTTTTATGAAACCTTGTATATTCGGATTCGGATTATCGATTGTTTCCAAACATTGCAGCATTTATTTTCAATACTCAATAACCCCGAAATGAGAGAATTTGGGTCCATTCAGCTTAAAATTGAGAGAAGAAGTGAAATATCGAATACAAGATGTTCCAATAAACAAATACAATTTTGGTGCGCCACACCTTTATGACCAACACTGTATAAATAAAATGATTACTGCTTAGTAGACATTGCAACCCGCAAAACTTTTTTCAATATCTTGTATATTTTCCTCGATAATCAATCGTTTCAAAACTTATCAGCGCCCCTGTATAGCCTACACTAAGCTATTGTATTAACGTGTGAGAAATGAGTGAACGAAAAAGAGATCCGATTTGTAAATATTTTGAGTGCAATTTAAACAAAATTCAACAAATAAAAAGACAGTATTATGTAAAGCATGTGGTAAAACATTGCTAGCTATGGCTAGCTATATACAAAATCATAAAAATATATATAGGAAACAATGTTCCTGAAGAGGCAAATACAATTTTACAAGATACTAGTAGAGCAGGATCCTGCGCAGATGAAGAAGAAATGCCGTTAGCTGCAATAAAAAGAAAAATACAGAAGTAATTCAAAAAAGTGCGAATTAATTCAACAAGGTACACTTTCTTGACTTTTTTTAATAAAATTCATGACTTATTCCAACCCTCACTTGCAGCTTATTTAGCGTGCCGCAAGGCACATTTGTGACACTTTCTGCTGGTGTTCGCTTCTGCTTTAATTTAATCAGTGAAAAATTAAAGTTTAAAGTTGTTGTTTTCTTCATACAAAAGCTGGGACAGCATTATTTATTTGTAAAATTGCAATTAGAAAGTAGCATTACAAATGTTACACTATAATACAACATCAACATGTTCTCTCAGCTAGAGAACGGGAATGCAAGGATGGGTAAAGTTACGGATTAGAATTAAAGGAACGGAGTAAGGATGCTGAGGTGGAAGAGTACCGCTCGAGTATTAACACCTGCAAACCTTATTTTGGACTCCCTATATGTGAGCTATATTAAAAAAAACATCAAGCAAAATTAATAAACAATGAAAAACATTCTCCTTTAGTAAACGTTTAATAAAAAAATTAAAAACCAAAAAAATTGAAACTAACCATGCAACATACCTAGGCAGCGGCGCCTTCTTATTGGTTAACAGATCGGCTTGCTCCAATGCTTTTTTAAACCATTTACCTACATTAACATCTGCAGTTTCGTAATTTCGAATGAATCGTTCGTTCTGCAGTTTATTATATTTAGGCCTCTGCTTTGGATCTTTAGTGAGGCTAAAATGGAAATTATTACCACCTCTCCCAAACTGAACAACCGATAATTTCAATTATTTTGTAACTCAGATGCCAATGACAAAATTGGTGCTTCGATCGTTTGGCACAAAAATTAATTTGACTTGAGTGTGAGCTTTTTTGTCCCCCCCAATAAAAAAATAAACTTGAGCAAATAATTGCTGTGCAATACGATACAATTAATGTTAATTAGATGGTGAATTTATAAAACAGTATTTAAAGCATCTGATCAGGGCGAGAAGAAAGTCACAGAACCAATGAGTTTTGACAAACTGCAAATTTTACAGGACCCAAACCATATAAATTTGTGCAGTAAATCGTAGAAGACTCAATTTTTGTTACTGGCACCTACTTAATTATCAAATGGGTTACAAAAAAATTGGAGTGGTGGCTAACATGCAAACGATTCTTACCATAAACTAACAAACTGTCGAAACTCCGGGCTAAAATCTTGATTTTCAGGTAAAATGGGGGGATCTTGATCTATTACTTTCGTGAGCACTTCAAAATCAGTCTTACAGTCTTGATACGGATACACTCCAGTTGCCAATTCTACTAATGTTATACCTAATGACCATACATCCGCACGAATATCATAATCGGGATTATTAGGATCTGGTTCTATTCTTTCAGGCTGAAAGTAGTAGGTACAATAAGGATGCATATTAAATCATGCAAACGTACAGCCATATACGCAGCACAACCAGCACTTCTGGTTTTGGCCATAGAATCTACGAGACGCCCACTAATTCCGAAATCACACAGTTTAACATTTCCACGTTCATCTAGAAGTATATTAGATGGTTTAACGTCGCGATGAATAACTCCATGTGTCTCTTTTAAATACGACAATGCTTTGACCGTCTGTAACACGTAATGCAATTCATTACGTACAAAGTTTTACCTACAACTTACAGCAACAGTAACTTTTCCAATAACATCTTCAGGAATAGCTTGTTTTAACCTTTTGAGAAGTTTATCGAAGCAAGTTGCCATTAATTCCATGCATATCCATACTTCGGTATCAGTAATAAAGCATCCTAAACAATGAACTATAAATGGACAATCGTGAGACTTTATAACTACTTCTATATCCATTATTATTCTTTTATTCTCCTCGCTATTTCCAGATCGTCGCATTTGCTAAAATTTTTGCATTACAAAAACAAATCCCAGCCACTAGATACATACTTTCACTGCGATAATTTCTTTGCTAGGTAGATGCAGCATTTTTACAACGTGACCGCAAGTCCCGTTTCCTAATTCCTCTATATGTTCCAAATCTTTTATCTCAGTCATATAGGTACGACCTTTTATTTTCAGTTTACCACTAATTTTCATAATTTCTTTGAGTTTCCTATCAGTCTCTAAATTATCGGTACGTTTTGTGGCAAAGTTTAAATCCTGAGGTCGTCTTACAGTGTTTGATAAGTTGCCCACTGGAAAAAATGCAGCTTTTTTATAAATAACTAAAGCTTATAATGAAATTGTTTTGATAAGGTAGTTTTACGTACAGCCTAAATTAGGACCACCAGGACGTCTGCAGACTCCCTTCGCAGGAATATTTTGAAGCGTCGGTATTTGTGGAGATCGTGAATTAGAATTTTCATTTTTTAAGCGTTCTAGCAAATCATTTATTTTACTTTCGGGACTAGACATTTTTGAAGGTGGAACTCAAAATGACAGCCATTTAACCTATAAGTCAAAATTTTTATTTGACATATTTGAAACAATAAATATTGATGCCAACACAAAAGATTTTAATTCCCCGTGGAAACAATAGCAAAAATTATATACACTGTCGCCCGTATTTAACATTTTAGAATTACTTACATACAGACATTTGAATTCCTGAAGAGGTTATAAAGAAAAAATATAGAAAACGGGCATAAAGCATAAATGATACACAATAATCTTTCAACCGGAGGTAAAATAGTGCGCTAACGAGGGAATAATTTGATAGATTATTTGGTTTGTATTGAGGTATTCCATTTCTACAATAGTTTAATATGTAGTGGATTTCTTATTTAAGCTTTATGATGAATTCTGAGGACTGTTAAGTTAGAATATCATGAGGTAACGTCATTCCTCCTTCACACCAGGCGCCTAAATACATGTTTGGATGAGTTTCACTTCATAGGTCATATAGAGATCGAGAATGTAGGGTCCTGATATTTTTAACGTCCTTGGCGCAGAACCTGCCTGCAAAGGTTATTCGGGAAGTAAGCACTGTTTGTGATTGATATATAATTATGAATATTTGAGAAGTAATTTTTTAATTTAGAGTTACAACACGTTTCACAGCGACATATATAAACAAAACTACTGTTTTACATGGCAACTTACTTTATATGACTACAACAATTTTCCTTCTGCTAAATCCAAGGGACCTCTTGGCTGAAGCAGACGCATCTTTGCAATAAATACAGGAAAAAAGTCTTCTTTTGACCCAGAGACTTGTTATAACTAGACTGCGCGTAACGTAGATTTTACTATAAACGCCTGTTGTCAAGATAGGATAGGCAACCAACTGTTCATCGCGGGGCAGACGTACGTTCTGCAGCTTGCTTTAGCCATGTTTATTCTAAATTTTAGTAGCAAAAAAAGATAACATATAGCTGTTAACTGTTTTAATCGAATTTATTGGTATTTTATTTGAACTAAATTGGTATATAACTGCCTTACTCTAGTCCTAATTTGATTTATATGTGTATTTTGGTGGTGAACACGTATGGGAAAATATACTCTTAAAACTAAAGATGTAAGTAGTAAGATATGATTATTTAGCGGATTTTGATTCAATATAATATGCCTATCCAAAAACCCAAATGGGCTGTAGCTGTTATTTATTTTTCTTAGACTGCTGATAACCATTTTGTTTACAACGCGGTGTGGTGTGGATTGAATGAAAAACCTGAACACATTTTCAGCAATTTGGCAAATTTTTAATGCATCACTTGATACGTGCAACAATCCTCCACGATTTTTTCTAGTTAAAAGCTTTGAATGACTCTCTGATGCGAATATCGCATCTGCACATATGGAACATTTAACAGACTTAGCTATTTTTCTTGTAACAAAACCTGAAATATACTTAGTACCAGTAAGAACTTAGTTACGTCTATACCTAATAGGCAAATAGGTATTGCCGTTGTCTTGCTGGTAAAGATGTCTAATAATAGTTCTACGTTATTTTAAGTGAATGGGAAAGTCGAAAACGCTCGGTATTGCATTATTGTTTAACACCTTCGTAGGTACCTTTCTAAAATCGGCTTCATTCCCCGCAAATGCACTATGGTGGGAATAAATTTTTCTCTTCGAATGGCTCTGATCCATTAGCCCTTTAAACTTTTATCCGTTGAAAATCAGCATATTATTTAAAAATTTATCGACAGATTACATGTTGATACGCACAAGTTAACCTAAGTTTATTGGTTTATTCTCAACAGAAATTTATCTGTTCACTAATTCGAGCTAATCACGAGACTGATTAATGAACGGAACATCTAAAATAACAGCTTATTTCATTATATTGCATAAATCATCTCAACGATTTTTGCCCCGCGGTGCATTGTGTGTTGCATACTGTGTCGACAACACCTTAGATACGTTAAGCGCAGTCTAGTTATAGCAAGTCTCTGTTTTGACCACAGACGTCTTATGTCTATCCTATACCTTTTGCCTCACCCTGTAAGTATTGTTTTTTTGGCAGAAACCTGCTTTAAAGATAACCTAAAAATTGTATTTGTTTACATTTAACACTAAAATCAAAATGCAAATTGAAAGATGCAATGAAAGTATTCAAGAAAATTGTAGATTGTGCCAACAAGTTCCAGGAATAATCAATGTAATCCAAAACAAAGAATTTATGGATAAAGTTTTTGGAATCACCAAAGTTAAAGTAATCTACTTGCAATTTATTTAAATTATTTTTAATATGGACCATGTTTAATAGATTAACCATGATCAAATGCAATTCTTTCCAAAATCAGTATGTGCTGCATGCCATTTAAGTGTTGAGCAAATGCATAATTTTATACAACAAATCCAATTAGTCAATAAAAAGCTGCACTCCATCATTCTTCCGTTGCCAGTCAAATCAGCAGAACATAATGCAAATACACAAAATAATGAAACATTTTCAATAAAAAGCAATGATAGTAAATGTCACATATGTGCAAAATTATTTGAAACGGATAGATGTTTGGAAATTCATAAACGAACTCACACTGCACAGTTGAATTGTATAATACAGGATAATAAAAATAATGGAGATAGCGATACTTGTGATTTCATATCAGACAATGAAGGTATGTTTCAATGAAAGTGCTGTTCATGTGCCATTCATATTTATTTTCAGATCACGAAAACGCTCCCACAGAAGATAGTCCTACAGACGGTAAGTATGTACATATATTATTAGCTATAATTATTAGCTGTACATACACTCTGTTTCAAATTAAGTTGGCACTATTGCTAAGTTCTTTGCTGTAGAGTTAGAAAAACAAAAGTGTGTATTTTTTTCTAATGAATCCCAATCTGAAATTAAAAAAACAAAACAACGTTGAAACGATATCAATCTATAAGACTTACAATGGATTTAAATCCAAAGATTTACATCCTTTTTCCTGTAAGAAAATCAAAGTACTTCCTCTGACAGCATCCTGCAGTATGAGATAGTTTGAGTCACGATGTAGGAAGGGGACGACTTTGTGCATACATTCATTATACAGTTAGAACTTAGATCATATACAATTTCGTTTATTTTCAGCAATTCCCACAGAAAATGGCATAAAGGACACCAGTGGAACAAAGTGTAGTAAGTTGATAGTATTTTGTTCAATTTAATATTTACTTATTTTTAGAAAAGACTGAACGTACGTTTCCTTGTACATTTCCAAATTGCACAAAAGTATGCACTTCATTGTATACTGTAAGAACACATTTAATGAAACACGAAGGCCGGACCCCATTTCTTTGCGTAACTTGTGGTAAGATCTGATCATTAATTTGCCCTTCTTACCGATATCTGGTTTCAGGAAAGGGTTTTCGTACAAAAAACTCTTTAAATTGTCACGAAAAAATTCACGCCGAAGTTAAACCTTATGTTTGTGATGAGTGCAATATTCGTTTCTCAGTTTCCAGCAACCTACGAGCTCATCAGAAGAAGCATCATGAAGGTATTAGGTATTATTGCTCTCAGTGCCCGCTAGTGTACATTTCAAAATATAGCCTTGAGAGACATGAACTGGTTCATACTGGTGTAAAGCAGTATAATTGCAGGACGTGTAAATCTGCTTTTTATACGAATAAAGAATTGTTGAAACATGATAGATATCACCAGGTAGCGAGCGTAATTTTAGTAGCTATGCACATATTTGACTTTTCTTTTCAGGGGTTGCGATTGTACAAGTGTGAGCAGTGTTTCAAGGCGTTTTTTGAAAAACACCATCTAACTGTACATATAAGAGGTCACACTGGTGAAAGGCCATATGTGTGTAAGATAGCAGGATGTGGAAAAACATTTACAGAAAGTCAGAAATTAACAAGACATCTAAAAGCGAGACATCCCCTAGTTTGAGTTATAATTTTGTTTTGTATGTTCAATGTAATAGGTTTTAATAAAATGTAACTACATAATGAAGTATCAGTTTGGCAAGACTCATCCATATACTGTCAGAGTACCGTGATGTGTAAAATATCTGTTGTGGCCATTGGCCAAAGCAAACCACAGTAACGAATTTTTATAACCTGGGCAGAGCCGCTTGTCCAGGGGTTGGCTGCCAGCCTTGGAAAGGGATCACCACTCGGAGGGTAATATTATAGATGCTCGGGCTGATTCATTGCGTTTTCCAAAAAAAGTTTGAGAAGGACGTGTCTATTTTGCTACGGATTTGCTGGCCTTGTCTCATTTGGTACATAAAATGGAGTCAAATTATGTCATCATTTGAAGGCAGTTTAAAAATATTCGGGTTCAATTATTGCGAATAATATTCCACAATTTTCTTTGGGAGGAAGATGCGTTTAGTGATTCGTTTCTGTTTTTAATTTGACAGGTCTGATTGTCTAGTCACAATTTATTCCACTTCTCATTGGTGAACATTTTTTTCGGAAGTTCTATACCGATCAAAATATTCTAGCTGAAATTTGACATTTGCATACAAATTTTCAGAAATCTTAATAGTTTTCCAGGTAATAATCGATTCAGCTGTTGTTGGGCACACTGTAACGGGCGATCAAAAATGAGTTGCTGTCGAGTCGCTTCCAAAGGCATTGTATAAAGAAGAGTTGCTATTATTTACTGCCGAATCGGCAACACGGCCTGATTAGATATTAGCGTTTAAGCATATATGTGTCTTTTATACATATATGCGTTTAAGTGACAACGTAGCCTTATCGTTACCTAACCACACAAAACCATGTATTCAATAAATCAAAAATTGTGATTAATAATTGAGATAATTGAGAGAGAGATGACTCGTTACAGACTCATACATACATTTCTAGTGATACCAAAGTTCACTGCTTATTAGAGATTTGGTAACGATCAAAGTAAAAGAAGATGATTCATTTAAGTGCATCGATTTCATCAGTCTTGGGAGAAGCAGGCATTAAAGTTAGGTAAAATGGTTAATTCAAATTGGGTAATTGCTGACAATAGTCCATTGCAGACCAGATGCAGATCCAGGTGTATGGCTCATGTTTCTTCTTCCTACGTCTTTAATTGTATCCGCCCTAAAACATCCTGTGGAATCTTCCTTAACGTTTAAAATGTGCGCCGCATTATCATTAGGCTTAATGGGAACTTCTGTGATATTCATCGTACAATGCACGAAACAGAAATCCTTATCAGTAAGCAGACATTTACAATTAATGCCTGCTGCTGTAACAGCGACAGTCTTTCGTTTCATCTTTAATGCAGGTGCTACTTTCACCGACGAAAAAATGCACACTTATCTTTACTCTTTTTAGGCTTTTTATCCAGTTTTATAAGTGCATTAATTTCGTCTACATGCTATTGGCATACCTTGGTAACGTTACTTCGGAAATTGCCACATAGTTTTACAGTCGGTGAAGTGGCTGTAGTCTCTCAAGCCGTTGTGCTATTTTTCTATGGTGCAGTTCTTAGCTTTTATTCAACAATTTTCCAAACTCCAACAACAGTATCACAGATTTCAACAATAATTGTGCAGGTAAAGCTAAAGTCTCCTCGTTTTTATTCAAATGACGACGAGAATGATGATTAAGCCAGCACCCTGACCAACAAAAAATTCCACGTTTACACAAAATTAGTGATAATTTACTAAGCTGGTCTTTCATCTTCATTTTTAATTTACTGCAATTCTTCATTAGCAATAACTTTTGAATGCTGTAAATAAGTGAATATGTGGGAGTTTTCTGGTAGGGGTGGAGGCAACTTAATAGACATTTTACATGATCCTCATTTTAGGTAGGACTATGTGCTGTTGCAACAGTAATATTGCTAACACACCGATTCAAAGGTTTACGTGAGATCATGTCTTTTTATTTAACAGCAACTTCTGTCCTGTTCATATTTATAGTTGTCATTCTCACCACAATACTACGTCAAAGCCCATTACTGTGGATAATGGAGTTTTTATTATTTGATGATATTGGCAGGGTACACCTATCTTTACTTTCTGTATGTGTTTTTCATTGGAAACTTTTTAGACCAAAATGGTTATGTACATGGTAATATGTACGATTGCAGCTGTTCTAGCAGTAAATTATCAAATAAGTGGAAAGGAAAAGGCCACGCCTGCAATTCGCAAAGTTTTTCATATATTTGCAGTTGCTGTTTATCTTCCGTCTTTGATTTATCAGTGTTCTTTGATATACCTAGCAAGTGGGGTTCTTTTAGGAATATTTGCTATGTTAGAGGTAATTGTAATTGTACAGTAATTTCTGATTAATTAATTTATTAGAATTAGACTATCAGAATATTAAACATTCCGCCTCTGGGAGGACCTTTGCAAAATGGCTTTTTTGCATACAGAGATGAAAAGGATAGCGGTCCTGTTGCACTTACACCCTTGTATCTATTGATCGGATGCTCTATGCCTTTATGGATTCATCCTGCGCCATGTGATGTTGTTGATTCTGCAGGATTCAACCTACTTCCAGTAATGAGTGGTGTTCTTGCTATTGGAATAGGTGATACTGCCGCTAGTGTGGTGGGTACCAAAATGGGAAAACGATTCTGGCCAGGTAATTTCTGAATCTCTATTTTCTGCGTTAACATTGTAAATTGTAGGTACCAAGAAGACAATGGAAGGTACCATTGGATGCATCATTAGTCAATTTATTGTCGTTTATGCGTTAGTGTGTACAGGTACGATTTTTTAAGTTTTTGTCTATTATTACATTGGTATTTCTTTAGGTTTTTTAGATGCAAATAACCATGATCTACTGAAGACTGTTGTTGCAATAATTGTGGGGTCATTAGTTGAAGCTTCAACTAACCAGATTGACAATATTGTATTACCATTAGTATTATTTATAATTCTTTGCTGACTGTACCTGTAAGTTATTATTTATTGTTGAATAAAAAGCAATAGTTTTGTATATTGTACACTATAAATATTGAAGGTATATTTTTTCTTGGTGAAATATGATTACTAATGAAATGTACACGAATTGAAAAACACAACACAGTCTAAGCACATTAGTGAATGGCAAGAAAAGAATGTAATTTTTGTACATCACAGTTTGATGATCTACAAATAATTTGCATTACCAGTTTAATGTAAACAAAGCCAACTTCTGAAGTGGGCACAGTTAGTTCTTGTACGCAATGTGTTTTGTTATTTCCCAATGAAATTAGTTGATTGAGAATTTGTAGTACTGATTGGTTTCATTTATCAAGTACCTATATCTACACAGAACAGTAAAATGTTCTGTGTATATCTATTACAATCAACCCTCTGCGCGAGAGCCTGCCAGCTTGGTCTGGTCTAGTAGGTTAAATGCGTAGGTATGATGGGAAGGCGGGCTTCTGGATCAAAGCTCTCCTTATGGTATTCATTCTTAACACAAAACCATATTGTTTATAAATACAGTTATAGAAATAATAAACCCATAAAGAGCGTTTAAAAAAGCGGCAGAGCAAATCTGTGTGACCCCATGGAGTCATTGGAATTTCAATTGGCTTGTTATATGTCAACATGTGGCATATAGGTCAACTGTGCAAAGTTTGAACTAAATAGGTTCATGCGTTTGGCAGAGACAGAGAGACGTGACCCCAAGGGGTCATTGGATTTGACCCATTTTCAATAGGCTTATTACTTGTGGCATATAGGTAAACTGTGCGAACCAAATTGGTCCAAGCGTTTGACAGTTATCGTGTTCACGGACAAACGGACACCGCATCGACTCCCCTATAAAGCTTGCATCGCTTTACTCGCATATATTGGTTTAGAGATGCAGCATCTTGGGGAGATATTTTTACAAAATTAGCATGTCAAAACTTAAGCAAAGGCGCAAGTTCCACCCGTCTATAGGTACCTGTTTTGGTTTTTAAGAAAAATAGTAAAAACTGCCATGACTCTGGCATATGGCCTCTCCACTTTTATTGAAATTTTTTTACTATCTACAGAGCTAACTAAGTAGTTTTTTTCACTACTAGCGTCTGATGACATGATTATTAACCTTTTTTTCACTTGTAAAGTAGGCTTTCTCGGCATTTGTTCAAAGTGGTTAATAATTTTTTATTATTAACTAGTAGTCAATAATGAGAACTGTCACGCTGTCACTTTTAGAAAACACAACCCGAAATTTCGCTCCATGAACGTTTAGACAAGTTCTTTAAAACGAATAATTGCCACCATTCGCAATTTCCAGAGAAATCACATACCTAAAATTATCACATTTTGAAAAAATTCGAACGAAATTACTCTTTGAAAAATCTCAATGACAGAACAAAATACGGCCTGTTTGACTTGTACTTCAACGTACTTGATTGACATGTTAAATTAATAAACAAAAAATTCTGTCCAACCGTTCACTTTCTTACCAATATAATATGTTAATTTAGAAGACTTCAACTGCTAATAGTGAAAAAATAGTATATATACCACGGTAGAGAAGTCTATTATTACCTTCGCACCTTACACCCCTCGGTGCAAGCGCCTCGAGATGTAATCTTGGTGCTCAGGCAATAATACTGTACTTCCCTACCTTGATATACATATAATCTACTATTAATTACCTATCATAAAGTACATACCTACCTACGTAACTATATAATAATGTAATCACTTACTTAAAGTACATAAATATGCCAAACAATAGCGGAAAGCTTTGTAGTTTATGTAGTCTATATTCAAAGGCGGAAAGAAACGCGATCAACAATGAAACTGCAATGCATCATATAAAAGGTATGTACCTACAAGTACCAAAAAACTTCGCCACTCCGGCATCTAATACATAGAAAATCCAGTATACACTGTGTCATTATTTAAATACAGTATTTAAACAATGACTGTGTCCAAGATAAGGATGTCTATCATGGGGATCACTGAAACCATAGAAGATATGGCGATGGTCACATTAGAAAAAAGACGCAATTAAAGAGTTATTGTCCATAATTAATTTAAAGAAAACCGGGTAATTCTGTCTGATGTTGTTTGAACGGATGCAAATAATTAAAAAAACACTTTCTCATTGCCACTTTTTGAGCTCTACAAGACAGAGTTAAAAGATTTTCAATACAACGTTTCATTTGGGAGAAATCATCAACTTCACTTTTCATATGGTTCATAAAAAAACGTACGTACATAATACATTACGAATATATATAATGACGTACGGCACAGAGCTGCGCAGAATACTTCCAAAAAGTATTTAAAAGATAAATAGTAAATACTTTAGAGTTTAGACAAATCAAAAGTATTTCAATACTAAATATACTTATAACTCCAGCACAAGCATATACTAAATACAGATACCTACTTTGAAAAGTCTTCAAATACTTTAAAAAATAAGTATTCAAATACTTTAGAATGTATTCGAATACTTTCAAAAGTATTCTAATACTATCAAAGGTATGAAAAGTATTTCATGAGATTACTTTGAAAAGTATTCAAATACTTTGTCACTCAAATACTTTACGCAGACGTAAACGTATATCTGTGCGGCAGAAGTAACTCTCTTATTTGTGGACTGATCTTACTAGGTAAGGTTTATTACGCGGCAGAGCAAATCGATGCAAGCTTTATAGGGGAACCGATAGTGTCCGTCTATCCGTCTGTCCGTGAACACGATAACGCTTGGACCGATTCGGTTCAAACTTTACATAGTTGACCTATACTTATGCCATATGTAACAAGCCTATTGAAAATGGATCAAATCCAATGACACCGTAGGGTCACACCGAGGTGCTCTTCCGCTTTTTTAGATGTGCTTTCGGTGTTTATTAATGATTGACAAATTTTACCAGGGAGATTTATCCGAGGCAATGATTTGACCGCGGACTGGAGAGATTGTTAAGATACCAATATATAGGTTGTGCATATAGTTTATCTTAAACGATGCAAGTTTTATAGGTGAGTCGATGGTGTCCGTCTGTCTGTCTGCCAAACGCTTCAGCAAACTCGGTTCAAACTTTGCACATTTGACCTATATACCACATGTCAAATCCAATGACCCCGTGTAGGGGCAGACCAAGGCGATCTGCCGCTTTTTTAGATCTGCTGTAGGGGTTTATTGTAAATTCTAAAATGTTTGAAACTTAGCAGTTTTCTTTATTATACTTATACCTACTCGCAATTATTAACGAAAACTCTTGAAACTTCGCATACTGATGTTGTCGACTCGTTTATATACAAGACCGACCCGACGATATTACCTACTTACAGCAGTTGAGATTGGTGACTGTCTCTTATGGTAACTATCAAAATACAAGATAGCCTCATAGCGAGATTTTCACGCACCTACCTTTGCGAAAACCGGCCACCGATTGAAGCGTTTATTAGGTTTACTTGTGGTCATAATTTAGCAATGTGATGCATTCTGATCATGAAAGCTCATTTAATTTAATCCTAATTCTGTTTTCCTTTAGTATTAACGTACCTATACTGGACTAGCATAACTCATAAGAGTTCGTTACGTATACATTTTTGCGCAAGGGTTGATTTGTATTTGCGTCTATCCGTTCGTCCTCGCTATATAGATCAGTGACAGTGCCTATACAGGGTGTTACACGACCGTTCGAAAAAAAAAATTGGGTTGTAGAGGGCATCAAAACAAGCACTTTTTCCAAATAAACCGAGGGTCCAACGTGTTTCGTTTGGGAGCCACCCCCCAAAGAGTGTTGAAATCTGCATTTCTTCTTTAATTTTTTTCTCACCAACCATAAGAGTTACAAAGTCGGGTGGCATGTCTTTGAATAGGTTTTTGGGTATGCTCTTTCCGATTTTGCAATTTTTTTTTCAAAATTCCTACCCTTAAAGGGCGCACCCCTAAACTAGGGTGCAAAAAAAAATTCTGATTTCGACGAAATTTGGTATCTGGGGGTTTTTTAACATGAAAATCACGAATCTGAAATTAGTTTTTGAAAATTCGAAAAAAAAAGTTCCACTGCAATTCTTGGCGGGACAACGAAAATAGAGATAATGCCACGAAATTTGTTGTGTACATACTAAACGAGTTAAGGAACAAAACTGTCGAACAGTTTTTTAAAATAACTTTTCAAACAAAAGTTATACTCATTTGAATGTTGGTCCTTCGGGTCGCGAAGTGTCCCAAGCCTACTAGTAGGCCATAATTTCGCATGTGTTGGTTGACAATGTCGCAAAAACAAAAGATTAACGGTTTGAGTCGATATTTTGTTATTTGGAATTAATTCGGTCATTAAATGATAAAAAAATTCGATGTATCGATTAAAACACCTACCAAGGTATCTTAAAGCGCTGATCGATTATTTATTATCTAAATAAGGTAGGGGAAAAAGTCAAATCACTTTCCGTATGATACTTTTTCACTATGATCAAAAATTTTCATAATCTTAGGTTGAAAAATAACTTCCAAAAGAACACGCTCCTTTCACATGCGAAATTATGGCTTACTAGTAGGCTTGGGACACTTCGCGACCCGAAGGACCAACATTCAAATGAGTATAAGTTTTGTTTGAAAAGTTATTTTAAAAAACTGTTCGACAGTTTTGTTCCTTAACTCGTTTAGTATGTACACAACAAATTTCGTGGAATTATCTCTATTTTCGTTGTCCCGCCAAGAATTGCAGTGGAACTTTTTTTTTTGAATTTTCAAAAACTAATTTCAGATTCGTGATTTTCATGTTAAAAAACCCCCAGATACCAAATTTCGTCGAAATCAGAATTTTTTTTGCACCCTAGTTTAGGGGTGCGCCCTTTAGGGGTAGGAATTTTGAAAAAAAAATTGCAAAATCGGAAAGAGCATACCCAAAAACCTATTCAAAGACATGCCACCCGCCTTTGTAACTCTTATGGTTGCTGAGAAAAAAATTAAAGAAGAAATGCAGATTTCAACACTCTTTGGGGGGTGGCTCCCAAACGAAACACGTTGGACCCACGGTTTATTTGGAAAAAGTGCTTGTTTTGATGCCCTCTACAACCCGATTTTTTTTTTTCGAACGGTCGTGTAACACCCTGTATAGGTCGTATCGACCTGATGGGACCTTTGCTATGCTATTATCTTTGTATACTCTAGATACCTATGTATCTACGAGTATTAAAAAATGATTTTGCGTCCGTCTCCGTCATTGTTCACGTCCAAAAAAATTGCGAGTTAAATTAGTAATAGAATTAGTTTTATAAAATATTACATTGTTCGCCTTGATTCCAATTTTATTAACAGAATTCTTCTATGTAGGACATATTTTGAATGATCTAATCTGTAATGATGGGGAATTCCTTAAAAGGTCAGTAATAATTGATAACACTATCCAATGATCATTTATAAATACCTAATACGTAGGTTTGTTGTTATAATCAATCTGTATAACCAGTAGTAAATATGAGATTGTTTTTAGTCTTTTTTGTCACTCTTCTTATAGAGGAAAAAGCAGCATTTAAAAACTGTAGCGACATTGATCGTGACAATGCCATTCCTGGTAAGCACATAATTATTATTAAAATAATGTGAATCAAGAATATTCCATTAGACTATTATTGGCGCGAGTACCTTGGTGTCATACCTTCTGATGCTATACCCGGAGGATTTGATAAAGCCAATCAACGTACATACATCGGACAAATGTATCACTCAAGATTTGGGCTGCTCCCATCAACAATATATAAAGGATCGAAGCACTTTTTGGCATCAGGTGGTGGCTCCTCATTTGTCACCGATACATTTGTGAAAGTAAAAAATTTAAGTATGAGATGCCTTTCTAATTGTTAAAATAAAAACTGTTTTAGGTTTTATGCAGCCCTCACCATAACAGATATAAATGGATTCCCACTGAAAACTCTAAAAGTCATCTATTAAGCGATTACCATTTAGTAATTGGAGGTAATGAAGCCGGGTATGTTTTAAATATTGGTAGAGTGAACCATGAATCGGAAATAATTTTGGGCAAGGTCTTCAATCATAACACTCCTCACCGAGGTCTGAGTATACCATACAAGTCTAAGGAAACTATATACCAAAGTTATGAGATTTTAATATATGACTACTGTGCTAATAGTACTGAGCGTGGACGAATCGACGTGAGATTTCTTGAACCCAATGCTGTATAAAGCGAGGATGAAATTAAATTTCAACTATTTATGTTTCGTTTACGCAGTACGTAAAATACTCCTATATGAAAATAAAGAGAACATTTTCAATATTTCATCTATTTACCTTTTTTGTAGATCCCATAAATTCGCGACCAGCTATGATAATAAAGGTGGCGGTAACCTCCGATGCCCTCTCCCATGCACTGTCCTTGCCTGTTCTTTTTTAATCTCAGCTGCATCCATTATAATCTTGAGAAGAAGAGAAAGAAGTTAAAATGTAAGTTGTAAAAAATTGGGTAGTTTACTAAATTAGGGATTTTTGGAAATATACAGTGGCGATGTTTCCCGTGCCGGGAAAGGAGAGTAGTTTATCTGCAGAACTTTCCCTTCCTCTTCTCACACCGGATGGAAACGGTACAAGCCTGTGGAAGAATATTTCTGTTGTCTTGGCGGTCCTATTAGGGAATTATTTCGGACAGCAACTTTAGCGGTTAAAAAAATCTATCTACACCTGATCGACCGAGGCGATCGAAAGCGATTTTTTAACCGAAGCCATGGGAAAATACTTCCTATCTCTTTTAGCGCAGTAATTACGTTTTATTTGTTGAGAAGTGCGGTTAAGAAGAAATCGAAATGGGCTTGAGGGGAACACGGTAATAATTAGAGGAGAACTTTAGAAAAACTTAAAAATGATAAGAAGCCTTGACAAACTTGACAACACATTTCAGAACTTTGAGGTAGATTCTGGGAACAAGACTACATTATTGCCTATATGAGCTTTCTAAAAACTTTTAAACATAAATTTACAAAATACTAAAGTTAGATTTCCCTCATACACAGACGGAATCATCACCAATATGGAGTAACCGAAGTAAAACTAGGTAGGTATATTAATAAAATTAAACCCAACTCCCAATATGATTGTGGCTTGTGATTCTTCACCAACAGGCATCCTTTTTCACATTTAGATTTTGTGGAAAAGCCTGCATTCACATATGAACATAGTATTATTATATTATTGTATGATTATAGACAATCGTGAATTAACTCACAATTTCAATGAAAATTCAAAACTTCCAGCTATGACTTCGTCCTAATTTTTTATATCAATCCATATTATTTAAGTAATTGACGAAAAAAAAGTCCCTAGGAATCATTTCATCAATCGCACCATTTTCGATCTCTGACGCCTGGACTATAGACGAAGGTAAGAAAGATAGTAATTTGATGTTACTTATTCCATGCGAAATAGCAGGGGTATAACACGGCATTTAGAAAACACAAAGTGCCTTAATAGCATGTCTTAGCTTGTTTGGAACACGCACTTACATCGGTCCTTGTGGACCCAACATGCCGGACACTTTGGGGGTGTACAGAATTCCACTCTGCCACTCACACGCAATATTGGAGGGCCAGCCTGAGCTTGCTATTTTGAGATAGGTGGTGTATAAAATATTCGCAAATGGAACTGTTTCCCCATCTTTATGTAAAGAACATGAATCAACTAACAGTCAGAAAGCAAGATTTATGATGCCCGCGTGACATTTGCTTAATAAAGTATATCACAAAGACTTCCACAAAAAACATGGAGATGGAAAAAGTGAGATAAGATCCAATGTAGATACACCGACATGAAGTATTTAGTCTAGTAGAGTCTTCCAAAGCTGCACTATACCAAAGAGTATACAACGAAACTATACTAAGCATTCCATATTCAGATCAGCATTATAGCAATGAGGCTACTGCTGTTGTTAGTTACGTTACTGCAAGCAATACAAGTAAGTAATTATATCAATTATTCATAAATCTAAGTGACGCATGACGTAAAACTGATGATAACAGAGAGCGATCACATTATTTACATGACACAACACATGCGTGATAAGTTAATTTTAGACAGGATGCTTTTTTTGAATTAAATTGGAAGTAAAAGGTAGTCTTTAGATATCTACTTATTCGCTAAATTATAGTAGCAACCGTAGTTTACTGCGAATTGATCCAGACGGACCGGAATTGAGGTGGTTTTCTCAGATTGGCACAACTGTTCTGTACCTACTACTACTACGAAATAATTTCATGATAGACCCAACATAGACAACGTCTGTCGGTGTACCTTCTCATGTGTGATTTAATGTTAAGTGTTTATTCCCATATCTACCTACAACACATCAAACATGTTAAAGCTTAGCAAAGCACTGGAAAGCTGTTGGAAAAGGATAGACGCTACAAGTAAAATGCCAATCAATAACAAAACCAAAACGTCTGAAATTGACCTTCCTCAACTGCAGTCCTCCGTGCTTATTTTTGCGCCCTAGTAGGTACCTATTTGTATTTCGTTCTTTGCTTTGTCTACAGCTTTGAATATACTGTGATTCGTTACCACAATTTTAATTCTAATCACTTTTGTCCTAAAAGTGGCCAATTTTACTTTGATTCGTGATTTAATTCTATATTTGGTACTTAAAATAAATCCAAAATTTGCAAAAGGAATTGTAATTCTGAATTGTAAACCACAAGAAAGGCTTAGTGTACATCTCACGACGGAATTTTGAAGGTTTATTAATTCCTTGCAGAGATGCTACAAGAGAAAACACTACCACTGCAAATTGCAGTCCATAATTAATTTTAGCACTTGCTGAATGCTATGATGGTTACTCTTTGCTATGAAGAAACAGTGGGTATATAAATTTGGATAGGATTCTAACTTTTCTGCTCCTATTAGGGATCTAACGTTCCATGTTTCTATTCTTAGTTTCCTTTTTGCACTTTTTGTAGGGTTCCTCAAATACTGTCTCCTCCGGAGATCCGAATGGGTTTTTACAACCCGTTGTTATGTAAGTACCTATATATTGTAACGGAAATGCTCCAGACATGACGTCGCCTTTGGCGCTCTGGAATTTTCTACGCGCGCGAATATTCGACAATGTACTGGACTTACATTGCTTGCGTGTATAAATGGTTGCGGACCGAACATCGCGGCAGTCTACTACCGAACGAGTACGTAAACATCGAGCGCGGAAATATAAATTGCGAAGTGTGAGTGATATAAATAATCGATATAAATTGTGCGGATTTTATAGTGTTTTAGTTCTGTTTAATAAATATTGATATAAATCGAACCCGAATTTATAAATAACGTTACATTGGTGTCAGAAGTGGAATTAATTAAATTAATTAAAAGTAAGATTAAATTAAGTGCTTGTGCTTGTGTATGCCTGTAACAAGATCTGCTGCCGCTAAAATGGAAGAAACGATGCTCAATTTGCTCTAGCAAATCCAAAATGGCCAACAGGTGTTGCAACAAGAAATGAAAAGCAACCAAGAGAAGTTCGAGAAGATGGAAGAAAATTCTAGAAAGATTAATGAAGAAAATTCTAGAAATATTCAAGAGAAGTTCGAGAAGATTGAGGAAAATTCTAGAAAAATGGACGAGAAGTTCGAAAAGGTGGAGGAAAATTCTAGAAAGATTATCGAAGAAGTCTCTAAATCAATTGAAGAAAAAGTTGAAGATAGAATTACGGAAGTTTCCAAAACATTTAAAGCAACATTCCTTGAGATTGAGCACAAGTATGAAGCTGCGCGAGCAATTCTTGCGACTGACTACGGAAGAGCGTACTAGTAGTGCCCCAGATGAAGTACTGATGGACCGTCTTCTTGAGGTGCCACAGTCTACTCATTATAAGAAGGTCGACCCAGAAACAAATACAAGAGTAGAAGGCGACGTTCAGCAAGCCCGAGTAAAGCCACCTACTTTTGATGGTAAGATTCCTTGGACCACGTACGTTCGACAGTTTGAGGCAGCGGCTGCGGCAAATAAATGGACTCTTCAAGACAAAACTACCGCCCTGATTCTTGCTCTGAGAGGAGATGCTCTGGATGTGTTGCGGACCATCCCCGAGGATCAACAGAACTTCCAACAAATAGTAGCGCGACTCGAAATGCGATATGGCGATAAACACCTTCAGCAAGTTTACTATGCCCAAGTCAAGAACTGAATGCAGAAACCTGGAGGAAGTTTGCAGGAACTTGAAGCGGACATCGCTAGACTGATTCGATTGGCATACCCTACGGCACCGGAGAGCTTTCTTGATCAACTGGCTGTACAAACATTTATCGATGCTGTTCGTGATGGAGATGCCCAGCAGGCTTTGAGACTGGCTAGGCACGACAAAATTGAGAAAGCTTTGGCCCATGCGTTAGAATTCGAAGCCGCCAAGAAAGCTAGTCATGGAAGTGCGCGAGTACGTATGGTGGAACCTCGCAGTGACAGCCGGGTAAGGACAATCGAAGAGGAAGGTGGCTCTGGAAGTTTTGAAGAAAAGGTCAGTAAAGTAGTGGAAGAAAAGATCAATAAAGCAATACAGTCACTGGCAAAGAAACGTGAACCACGGCGAGATTGGACACGTTCGCCGCAACTGCCAAAAACCATTGCAGCAGTCGGAAAACTAGGAAAGGTCGACAGGAAGGGGCTATCGTCGACCTGCAGAAACAAAGCCCCGATCTTCACTGAAAACATTTCGTCGTCTGGAAAAGTTCACAATAATGCAGATGCTTTGTCAAGAAGACCGTGCAAGGACAACTGCACACATTGTTCTAAAATAGAAGACAAGATTGGCCATCTGCGACGAACAACTGTAGAGAGTGAGGAGTGGAAGCCAAGCGAAATCAAAACGGCCCAAGAAAACGACACAAGTATAAAAACTGTTCTGAATTGGATGCGCCACGGACAAAGACCAGACTGGCAAGACATTAGTGCCACAAGTCCTGAAGTAAAGAGTTATTGGGCCAATGGAATAGCCTGACTCTGAAAGACAACCTGTTGTATAGGACCCTTGAAAGTGAAGATGGCACCGAATCGACGCTGCAATTAGTAGTACCTAGAAACAAAGTGTCGGAAGTATTGCGAAAATTGCATGACGGCGCTTCCGGAGGACACTTTGGTATTACGAAAACGTTGCAAAGGGTACGTGAGCGATTCTATTGGGTCAACCGTAAAGAAGATGTCCGGCGATGGTGTCAAAAATGTGAGTTATGTGCTACTGGAAACGGAACAGTTTCCAAGAAGAAGGCACCCATGAGGCAGTATAACGTTGGTAGTCCGATGGAACGAGTTGCTATCGATATCGCAGGACCGTTTCCCGAGACAGATGGCGGAAATAAATATATCCTAGTCGCTATGGATTATTTCACAAAGTGGATTGAAGCTTACGCTATTCCAAACCAAGAGGCAGCAACAGTTGCAGAAGTGTTGGTAAAGGAGTTCTTTACACGTTTTGGTGTTCCTATAGAAATCCATTCAGACCAAGGAAGGAACTTTGAATCGGCTTTGTTCCAAGATGTTTGTCGATTGGTAGGAGCCAATAAAACCAGAACGACACCTTTGCATCCTCAGTCAGATGGAATGGTGGAGAGAATGAATCGAACGATGGGTAAATATCTTTCAAAAGTCGTGGCAGAACATCAGAAAAATTGGGATCAGTACCTCCACCTGTTCCTTATGGCATATAGATCAGCCGTCAACGAGACCACGGGTCAGACTCCTGCCTGCCTTATGTTGGGTCGTGAACTACGCCTTCCATGTGATCTCGAGTTTGGGCGTAAACCCCATGAAGAATATGTCGCAGGTGAAGATTATGTTGACCAACTAAAGGCGAAGATGAACGATATTCACGACTTGGCTAGAAGTCATATTCAGATTGCCAGCGATCGCATGAAAAATCAATACAACCTCCGCTCGGCCAATGAAACTTTTGAAGCTGAAGATCTGGTATGGCTGCACAATCCACAGAGGCGAAGAGGTCTTTCTCCCAAGCTACAAAGACAATGGGAAGGTCCGTATGAGGTGATCAAGAAAATAAATGACGTGATATATCGTATCAGAATGAAACACCGGAAACCGAAAGTTGTCCACATTAATCGACTCGCACGATATGCCGGATCCAACAACAACGAAGAAGTTAGAGGTATTCGAGAAGAGGAACGCAGCTTTTCGATCGAGCCAAACTTTAACGATTTTATGTCAAATTACGCCCAGCGGAAGAAAGCTCGATTTGGCGTTACTCAGGAAATTTGTCAAAATATTTTTGAGCTTCCGGTTAACGTTTCCATCGCCCATTGTGTCGCCGAAGACCTTCGCATGGGTAGAGGTATAGCTTCCGTATTCCGGAAAAGATTTGGAAGAATAGACGAGTTGATAAAGCAAAGACCACGAGTGGGTAAAGTACTGCGCTTGGAAGATAGTCAACGCTCTTTGTTCTACTTGGTTTCAAAGAAAACGTCAGAAGGCAAACCCACCTATGAAAACCTCTGGTCTGCTTTAAAAAGCTTAAAGAAACTCATGGCATACTATGACATAAATAGCTTGGCGATCCCGAAGATTGGATGTGGTTTAGATGGGTTGGACTGGAAAATAGTGCGAACCATGATCGAAGTGATTTTTAGAAACACTAGCGTTCGAATTACAGTATGCTGCTTCAACCCACAGGGGACGACCCTCCGCAAAACTGTGGACTGTTACTTTTTCAAGAAAGGTGTTTGTCGAGCAGGCTCTGACTGCAGATTCCGACACGAGGCATTAAAAAGTAATACTAACGCAGTTTCTGAACGAGACGTCCAGAATTAAGAAGGGGGCAGTGTAACGGAAATGCTCCAGAATTCTCTGGAATTTTCTACGCGTATTCGAGAATGTACTGGACTTACATTGCTTGCGTGTATAAATGGTTGCGGACCGAACATCGCGGCAGTCTACTACGGAACGAGTACGTATGAAACATCGAGCGCGAAAATCTGAAATAAATTGCGAAGTGTGAGTGATATAAATAATCGATATAAATTGTACGGATTTTATAGTGTTTTAGTTTTGTTTAATAAATATTGATATAAATCGAACCCGAATTTTATAAATAACGTTACAATACATAGCTAATGGCCTGGACAAATGGCTTACCTCCAAAGAAATCCGTAGGCCTGTATTACTTTTGGTTGATGGTCATAAGTCGCATTTGTCCAAAGTAATTAGTCAATTTTGCCATGATAATCGTATTATCTTATACGCACTTCCTCCCAATACAACCCATATCATGCAACCGGCTGACGTAAGCGTCTTTAAACCTCTGAAGCAGGAATGGAAAAACACTATCAGGGAGTGGCAAAGGAAATCAGAAAACACTAACTGTGTCTTAACGAAAACTACGTTTTGTCCTCTACTAAAGCAAGTGCTAACCAAACAAAACTTACTAGACGTAATTAAAAACGGATTCAGAAAGTGCGGATTGTTTCCGTTTAACGCCGATGCGGTGGATTTTAAAAAGTGCGTACAAAATAGATTAGAACACATGCAAGATGTAGGGTATATGCAAAAAAATCCAAATGTTGGGATGACGGCACAAGATTTAAGGCTAACTCGCGAAGTTTTGATAAGTTTGAAAGAGACTATTTTTAACAGAGGAATTGCAAATGTTGAACAGATTGTTGAGGAACTTCATGCCATAGAAGTGGAATACGAGCCAGCAAATCAAAGTCAGAGTTATGAAGTACAACCGGATGGTGTTCTTCAACCTATCTCTCCTATAGAACTGAACCGTCAAACGGCAGATGTTATAACATTTGATTTTAATGAATATATTGGTGAAAATGAATTTGAAACTGTTGTTACTGAGGTATTCTCCCATGCAAATGCTACTAATAATGAACTTGAAGAAAGAACAGGTCAAATTGAAGGAAATGAAAATGGAGCAGACCCAAATGAAAATAGTAGTGAACCAAATAAAGCCGTCGCAATAACGTTGGAAATAGAACCGAATGAATCCCCTAATGTAACATTGAGTGGAACAGAAACCGATGAAAATAGGAGTAAAGCAAACCAAGACGCAGTAGCAAAGAAGATTATTACACTAAGAGGAACAGAACGAAATCAAGACCTAGAAACGAGGGACATAGTTACATTGAGTGAAACAGAACCACATGAAAGTAAGAATGACCGAAATCAAGATCTTGTTCATAGACAGGAAATAAAACCAAACACAAATGAAACTAATATACTGAAAAATGCAGACACAGAAGCTGAAGACCAAAAAAATAAGATCGTAGTGTTGCAAAATATTGTTATTAATAAATCCAACATCGAACCAGAAAATAATTTTAATGTCGATAATAGTAGCACTACTGAAAAACAAAAAACCACATCCATCAAACATCATTTATTTTTCCCTGGTCCAATAGATGCAAAACAAAAAAGAAGAAAAACTGATAGACTCCCAGCCGCAATTTCATCAGAGCAGTTTAGAATGTATTTACAGCAGAAACAAGATGAAAAAGAAAATTCTGAAAAGGAAAAGGCTAAAAGAAAGGAAGAAAGAGTTAAGAAAGCTAAAGAAAGATTACAGCAGAAATCGTTGAACAAAAAGCAAAAAGCTAAAAAAACCAATGAGAGTAATGACAACCTACAAACCTATCATATAAAGGACAACGGTGAGAACCCAACCTCAACAAAGCGAAAAGAACAGTGTGCTACTTGCGACTTACTTCTAGACAGTGATAACAATGACATGAAAAACGTGGGATGTGATAAGTGCCCCAAGTGGTATCACTTGAAATGCACAAAATTTCAAGGGTGTAAATATATTGACATTCAAGATGCAGAATTTGTTTGTACCTTTTGTACAGGCTAAAATAATATTTTGTGGATAGTGTATTCTTAAATGTTATATACCTACTAATTTTTGTTATTATTAAAGTCGCATATTAATATCTACCTACCTAGATACCTACCTACCTATAGTTTTATTGTTCCAAATGCAACTGGGCTGACTACTGGAGCAGGGATGGCTGTAGGGTACGGTGGGCTAAGAGTACGCGTCGGTTAAGAGTACGAATCAAAATTTAATAACCTATAATTAGTTTATATTACCGGCTAGTACAACCAATATTTGCTTTGTGATAACGTCTATCCCGGGTAAAAATATTAGTTTTATATTGTGAAAACGGTAGCTGCTGTGGTAAGTTTATTATTCCTTAGTGTTTTGATGTAATTTTTGTTACTTTTTATTTGAAAGAAATTGATATTTACAGTAAAATAACAGTTTCTTCCATTTCTTAGGTTATGTTGCTATTTCAATCTTAGAGTATAGAATGAAACAGAGGGAGCATTGCTCAAGTTTGGGGGATTTGACCTTGTAGCCATGAAGTGTGAGAGGGGAACCTCGTTTAGGTTAGGCAACTTGTGATACTATGAACACTTTTCAACTTACATCAATGGGAAAAATAAGCTTTCGGTAACAATTTTTTTTATTTAAAGAAGCATATATCTTTTTTAAAATAAATTTTAAACACGGATGCAATAAATATACTTAACTTAAAATCTAACAGCCTTGAAACAAAATTAATTTGTTATATACCTGTCGCTTTGAATTAGTGGTGTCTGTATATCTTTTTGATACATAATGTAAACGAACTACAATGTAAGATTCTGCAACTGCACGTATTAATTGTATGACATGATTTTCAATGGCAATGTGGCTTAATACATGATCTGAGAGACCAATAAATATTGGTTTATTTAAATAAACCTTTAAAACTTTTCCAACAAGGAATAAACATGAAAATTTTTTCAACAACATTTTTCCACCACTTTCTTCTAGTGCTCTTTTAAGAATAGTTTCAGAAGTCATACATATGTTTATTACATCATCGGATGGAGATATTAAACCACCTTTATCTCTCAGTGCAATCAAGGGTACATTTTGTACTGAAGACGTTAATGCTTCAATACACTCTTCACATTTAATTTTTTTTAACAACTTTCTCACAACAAATCCTCCCATATAGGCAACTATTTGTTTTGTAAATTCTGTTAATTGTCCTGGAAGTTGAACGTAATTGTGATCCGTAATATCATCGTAGACATCCAAATCATCTAAAAATTTAGCAAACATTAAAGTGGAAAAGCGACTTATCAACTTACCATCTGTATGTGTTTTTTTAAAGCATGTTTCGTTAATAATCTCTACTGCTCTGGTACTTTCACGTGTACTAGAACAATGTAAAATACTAAAGCACTCTAAAGGAACACAATTTCCATTACTCGAGTTTTTAAATTCTGCTTGAATTAGCAATTTTTTGAACGCAGATTTAAACTGACGAGCTGTGGGATTATTATTAAATCCAGTGTGGGCCCTTATGGCTGAGAAAAAAAGTTCAACATGATCTTGAGACATCTTGTATGTGGGTATATAAGCCAATAATTTCTTTGATAAAATCATTTCATGTACCATTAATTTTAGTGATTCAATGCAAATCATAAAACCAAGAAATCCAGTCCTTCGATTTGAATATATCACAGAACTTGTACTGATCAAATCAAACTTTAATCCTTGAATATACTTTTGTAGTTTGTCAAGCTCATTAAATAAATATTCAAAATTGTTTGCATTTATTGGCTTTTTGAAATCAAATTGCTTGATACTTCTGCTATTCATTATATCAAATAAATTATTGAAATTATCTAAAAACGTAATAGTTCCTGTTGACTCCTTAAATTCTTGCATCTGTAATTTATCTTTGCAAATACTCAATGCAACAGCTACTGAACGTGATAAAAGCTGAGTAGCTAATTTAACTTTCATTTTTTGGTTTTGAAAATGTATGTGAACACCTCTCAACTTATTTGCTAAATGCAGACCCTCCTTGTCTTGTAGGTCATGTAATTTTTCCAAAAGATTCCATTCTATTTTAGAATTTTGGCTATCGTATAAAACTTTTTTGTCAGCTAAAGCATTCCGCACAAGTTTTAACATATGAGGAGGATCCGGGAAGACATACACACGTTCCTTGGTAACAGGGTGACTAAAATAAAATTTTACAGTCTTAACAATTTATGTACACATTGATTTTCTTACCTAAAATATGGTTTTAATTGCAAATCAGTATTGATTTGACATCCCAGGTTGGTCATTAGGGAAAAATTGGTAGACAATCCATCGAATGTTATAGAAATAACATTTACTCCTGTTTCTTGCAGTAAAGTTAAGCACGTCCTAATAAGACTTGATTTTTGATCAACGCCTAATCCAGCTGTTAAAAAATAGCCAACTGGTACTTTCCAATTGCTGTTAATGCTTACAAGCATAAAAACAAGAGCCTCCTTAGCAACTGTACTCTCATCAACATCAACATTGGCACCCATATCAAGAAAACCATGGTAAAGTAATCCATCATATTCAATTTTTCGACGTATTGACATTTCATCAAAAACAAGGCTAGCAACAATTTTGTATGGTGTATTTGCTGCTTTCATTTTAATGGCCTGCAGTGCTTCAGAACTAAAGCCTGGTTTTGCATCAATAGATCGGTACCATCTAGAAATTGTTTTTGGATGAGGGAGACATGTATCAAATTGATCACGCACATAGCGATATGATGCAGGACTGTAATAATGCAACGTTAGTGCAAATTTTCGTAATTCTGGAGGATATTTTTGTGCAATTCGTAAATTTTTTCTTTTACTTGCTTGACGGTGTAATAATTGAGCACTCTCTTTACTTAACATATCTAAGCAAGGGATGTTGGCAGTATCACTAGGAAATTGCGTTTTTAAAGCTTTTATGACATTGTTCATAGTGGCTACTTTTTTAGAACTTCTCCGTTTTGCTTGCTGCAACATTTTAATTTTACGTTGTGCTTTGAGTAATTGGCCACTTAATTTTGTAATAGTGGATTTTAACAATGTACACGATGAGCATATAGTGTTGAAACTTCTGCTAGATTGAGTGTTGTTTTCTATAGCATGACACACAGTTTCATTCGTATCAAATCCAACTTCCATTGTTTCAATTATTGTCTCAGCCGAAGTCTCAGTTTCTTCAACATTTTCTACAATTGATGGCTTTTGGATAACAGCCAATGGAATTCGATTCTTGGGAGACTTACGAATTTTTTGTATCTAAAATAAAATTATAGTAGATTCTGTATGGAATCTTACAGTGCAATTTACCTTTTGAAGATACAGAGGATAGTCCTTAAAAACAGATGGTACAGCTGACATTTTGAGCTTGCAGATATTAGCAGAGTTAATAAAGTCTGTTGTACGAAAATGTGCAGAGCAGACCACACTGTTATTAGAAGGTTCCCAATTTTCTCGTCGAATAGCATTTTTCCACCGTTGTTTTCTTTCAGCGTCTTTTGGAAAGCTAGGTAACACATTTAGAAATTAGACAGCTGTTAAGTGAAATGTTAGTTATATAAAAAATCGTTTTAAAACAGCAATTTGAGTGGATGTAAATTTAACCTTACATGTGAAAGGTGATCTTATTTTCGTTTTCTTCTTTTATTTGGCGTTTACTCGGTTTACTGGATCTATTAGTGCAAAACACGACACAACAACCCACCATTTTAACACTTGTCTGAACTTTAAAATCAAATATATAAACCACAAATGTTTATTAACGTAACACGTCCGTAAACGGCAATATCAAAAAGTGTTCATACTAACGTATAGTTGGTTGCCTAACTGTAATAACCCCTTCTGACTTCACGTTATTTCTGTTATGCTCGCTCTATTCATTTCTTATACTCTAAGATTTCAATAGGTATACATGTTGTGGCCAATCATAGCGCGTTGATTAACGCGGGAGTTTCAAATAATTAAATTATTTTTGCATGCCATGTCGGCTAAGAGTCCGCACCAGTGCGCATCCAAAGAGTGCGCAGTTTGAGAATGCGTACTCTTGGACGACTAGTAATTTATACGTATTTCTTTCTAGTTTTAAATGGGTAAATACAAAAGGAAAAGTGAAAGAAAACTAGTTTTCACCGAAAATATTCTACAATCTATTAGAGAGAGGATTGCCAACGGAGAAAGTAAGCGGCATATCGCAGAGACCTTGGGAATACCGGAGTCAACTCTCCGAAAACGACTAAAATGTGGGACAGTTCCTAAATCCCTTGGCAGATTTACTGCAGTATTTAGCGCAGAACAGGAAAAAGAACTGGCTAACCACATCCGCAAATTAGATTCTATGTTTTATGGAATTTCACAAAAACAATTACAATTTGCTGCATATGTGTATGCTGAAAGAAAACAACTTCATCACCGTTTTAACAAAAGTAAAAAAATGGCAGGAAAAGACTGGATTATAGCCTTCAAGAAGCGTCACGGACTTACACTTAGGCAACCTGAAAAAACTAGTCTTGCCAGGGCGGCGGGTTTTAACAAAGTGCAAGTCGGGAGATTTTTTGACAATCTTAAAAGTTTAATTACAACCCATAAATTTGAACGAGCTCAAATTTATAACATGGATGAAACCGGGCTTCTCACGGTTCCGAATAAAATGCCTAAAGTACTAACTAGCAAAGGGAAGAAATCTGTTGGAAAAATTGTTTCCGCGGAAAGAGGTGGGTGAACTATTTCTTTTAAAGTCAATAATATTACCATTAAAAACTTTTTTTTATTGCAGGTACTTTAGTTACAGCTGTGTGCTGTGTCAGTGCAGCAGGTCATTATATACCTCCCGCATTAATCTTTCCAAGAAAAAGAGAGAAACAAGAACTGCTTGATGGCGCTCCTGCAGGATCGATATTGATGGTATCAGATTCCGGCTTTATTAATACCGATTTATTCCTAAAGTGGCTTAAGCACTTCAAATCATCTGCCAAAGCTTCACTAGAATCAAATCATGTTTTGCTAACTCTCGATAATCATAGTTCACATATAAGCTTGGAAGCAATTTTGTTCTGCAGAGAAAACGGGATACATCTACTGAGCCTTCCGCCGCATAGCAGCCATAAGCTGCAGCCTTTGGATGTTTGCTTTTTTCAGCCACTGAAAACTAGCTACAGTGTTGAAGTTGACAAATGGCATGTCAATCATCCAGGAAGACCCATTACGATTTACCAGGTGTCGTCATTATTTGGCGCTGCATATAATCGAATTGCCAACTTAGAAAAAGCACATAAAGCATTTTCATGTACTGGCATTTACCCCTTCAACCCTGAGGTATTTTCTGAAGAGGACTTCATGGGAGCAACAGTAACCGAACGTCCAATCAATGAGACCTTGAATGAAGTAGTGGATCCTAATGATGCAGTGTCACCTGCAGTTTCATCAGCAATATCACCAGATAAACAGATAAATATTATTGAAAATGTTTCCATATCATTTGAAGATTCAGAAATAAGAAATATGTTGCTTAGTGCAAAACCAAATTATCCTGTTGTTTTAGCATCTGCTAACAATCCGGATATTGCTATTTCCTGTCAAGAAAATACTGAACTTAATACAAATGGTGAAATAGAACCTGACAGTGTAGTTCATGCAGAAGATGGAAACGAAAACAAAGGTGGTAATGATGAAAATAGTTGTAGAGCAATAGAGATTGAAAAAGCAGTTGAGGAAGATCAGATAGAAAAAATTATTCCAATCCCAAAATGCAATAGAGAAAAGAAAGCAAGTAAAGGAAAAAAATCAGAGATATTAACTAGCACACCATATAAAGAAGAGGTCGAAAACTGCAACGAAAAACGAGTTGCCAGAAAGATTCCCAAAACAACAAAAAGGAAAATTTTGTGCGAAGAAACTGAAAATAAGAACAAGCCGAAAAATACAAAGACTGCAAAGAATAATAAAGAAAACCCAAAAAGTAACTCATCAAAAAGCAAAAGTCAAAAAAAGAACAATGAGAATTCCACAAACAAAAACCAAGTTGAGGAAGATGCTGGAATTTGTCCAGGCTGTGGCGATACCTATTCTGACCCACCTGAATTAGATCTGATTCAGTGTACCCTTTGTTTAGAATGGTGGCACGAAGTTTGTACAGCGTATACAACTGGTGAATTTCAGTGCGATGTGTGTTTATAAGCATGCGTACTCTTAACAGGCTGGTGTGCGCACTCTTTGACCAACAAGTGGTCTAAGAGTGCGCATTTGCATCATTTTTTTAAATTATTTCTTGATAAGAATTTATAGATTTTAGTTGACTTTTCCTTTGTTTATTTGTAAGCCAAAACTGTAAATAATATTTTTACAAAATTTTTTTGACTTTTTATACCCTACTAATTAATTTATAATTATTTGAGCAAAAAATGCGCACTCTTACCCCCTGTTACCCTACTAAAGTTTTTAATGGCTGACCACTGGTGTTTTTGGCTTCGCTTTGAAATATAGTTTACTAATATTTTATATCGCCATATAGTGCTTAATCGGTATTTTTGGAACCAAATACAATTACTACTAATACCACAACAGTTATTCACATTCATATGATGTAAAGCTGGCTATTTTTAATATATTTGTGAAGTAATATCTATGCCTAAGTGGCCGACTACTGGAGACCTTACCCTAGTTCCTATATTTACATGTATATGGCAAAAATATATTAATGCGAGTACTACAAATTTTTAATATACTGTGCGTGTACAGAAATTAACAAGTGTAAGAATAATATACGTATGTATAATACAAAATCAACCTAAGTAAAATACCCTTATAATGACGTTATATGTACGTCTTTTGCGTCACGTTTATAAAACGTCACAAAAAATCACGTCTTTAAACGTGATCTAAAGAACAAACCACGTCATTAACGAATAATGACCAAATCCTGACGTTACATTTACGTGATGTTGCTAGCTGGGTGGCTGAAAAGTAAACAAAAACATGCCTAAATTTAGTTTATAACAAAATAAAGAAATGTGAAGATATAGGCACCTCTTTCATTATGTACCTAATGCTGATTTTGTTATACGAAATTTCCGAGGAAATTTCCCAGAAGCTATATCAAAATGTTAAGTAAGCAGTATGAGGACTAGAAGGGGGTTTCAAATTTAAATACGAGATCAAAGATAAACCAATTTTGCGTCTTAATAACTCCAATTAAAAGAATAAAAGTTACTTTACTTTACTTGCACTTAACACGACGCGTTCTATTACATTACAATAAGTGCATTATTTTTAGGTTTTTTGATTACCTCGTAGTAGTGTAGTATATATTTAACTTACGTTCTCGCACTAAATAAGTTTTGATTTGTTGCACAAAAACGTTTCCCGCAAAAATTGGGTGTGGAAAGCCATGCAAACAATGTTTGTCTTATAAACTTTTCTTACCTACGAATACGGCGATCGTTTCCTCGTTCCCGTTCCACTGTCTTAACATTTCTTCCATTTTTTTAAATATAAAGCAATAAATTAAAACGACCAAAAACACTGGCGCGCACTTCGAAGAAGACTCTACATCCGAATAGAAAGAATGACGCACATGATATACAGTGCTGATGGGATGCCACGAAGTAAGTTGTATAGGTAAGCATTTTGCAAGTTTATCATACATTTAAGATGGATAAATAAAGAATTGATATACGAGTACTTGACTTAAAACTGAGCTGAAATTAACTCTGAATATTACATTTGAATTAATCAACTTTTTAAACCAATCATTCCTATGTCGATTTAAAATGCTGCATATATGTAAAGCAACAAGCTGTCGAGTTTAATTGAAGAAGACTCAAATACTTTGTTTGAGCATGTGAATACTTGAATTGACACTATTCTCGTCAATTCAAAAGAATTACTCAAGTATTTATTATTCTGTGGCCAACCTTATTGCTTATTTATTTTAAAGATAAAAATCTCCATCAAACATAGCGTAATGTTGATACAAAATGATATTTCTGAATAAATAGCTATTCTTAATTGAAGAATAGATTTTTATGTGTGTGCGATTCAAGAACAATTTAAAAAACACTTGGTACGACGAACGAATTGGTAAATTTAAAAATAATCGAACGAGTTGAAAGAAGTTCTGAGTGTGTAAATTCCTACGTCATTGTAAGGAAAAATAACGGTTCTATACGAATTAGATGACATAATTTCAAACATTAATGGTTCCACAGTTTTTACACTATTAGATGCTACAAGTGGTTTTTGGAATATACCACTTGATAAGGAGTCAAGTAAACTATCCACATTTGCAACGCCTTTTGGCAGGTACGAGTTTTTAAGAATGCGTTTCGGTATAAAAACCGCTAGTGAAGTATTTCAGGAACGATTCCAAGAGATATTCGCGGACAACGGAGTGCAGGTATACATCGATGATATTTTAGTGCACGGTAAAAACAAACAGGAACATGACGAGCGTCTAAAAAACGTCTTCAGAAAAACACATGAGCAAAATGTAAAATTTAACTTAAGTAAGTGTAGATTTGGAGTAGGGGAAATTAAATACTTAGGGTATAAATTCTGATGATAGATGAAGAAAAAATTGATGCTATAAAAAATATGCCTCAACCTAAAAATAAAAAAGACATACAAAGATTTCCAGGTTTTATCACGTATGTTGGTAGATTCATAGAAAATTTATCAGAAAAAACTCAACCACTTAAGCAAGAAAATTTATTTGAATGGGGCGAACTACAAAATAAAGCATTTGTAGAATTAAAAAATTTAGTAATCAAAGAACCTATACTGAGATATTATAATCCTAAAAAACCAATTACATTATCGGTAGATGCATCAAAATCCGGTTTAGGTGCAGTACTATTACAAGATAACCAACCTTGTGCATACGCATCACGTGCTATGACAACAACACAACAGAACTATGCTCAGATCGAAAAAGAATTATTAGCTATTGTATTTGGTGTAAACAAATTCCATCAGTACGTTTACGGAACTAAATTCATAGGATCACAAACCGTTAATAGCAATTTTCAAAAAAGCATTAAATGCGTACCCTGCAAGACTTCAACATATGTTATTATCCTTACAAAAATATCAGATTCACTTAATCTACAAGCCAGGAAAAGATCTGATAATTGCAGACACTTTGTCACGTGCTAATTCAAGTAAGACATTTGACGATAATTTAGATCTTGAAGCTCAGGTATGCTTAATTCAAAAGAAATTAATAATAAATTAAACAAATATAGCAAACGAGCTCCTGGGTATGGCTATAGCATGTGCAAAACCAAATTTTAAACCTGATGTTAGTTTTGCTTTTATTTAAATTGTATGAAATTTCATTTGAATGCCTCCATAAATAAGCTGCGCATGCGCAAAACCAAATTTTGAAACTGATGTTAAATTTCCTTTTATTCCAAGTGGTTATGTACCAAATTTCATTTAAATCCCCCTATAAATCAGAAAGTTGGCACTGCGCATGCGCAAAACGAAATTTTGAAACTGGCGTAAAATTTGGTTTTATTCCAAGTGCCTATGTATCAAATTTTATTTAATTGCCTCCATAAATAAGGAAGTTGGCACTGAGCATGCGCAAAACCAAATTTTGAAACTGGCGTTAAATTTGTTTTTATTCCAAGTGGCTATGTATCAAATTTCATTTAAATACCTTAATAAATAAGAAAGTTTGCAATTCGGTCTGTAAATGGTCGAGATGCGCAAAGGGCACTGTGAATGCTGATCGATTAGGTTCAACTTTTGGAATTGTGTTTTATATGGCTAAAGCTATGCGCATATTGAATTCCATGCAATTCGGTTCATAACTAACGGAGATGTCAAAAGGGCCTACTTTATTTTTTGGGCTACATTGCCAATTCACGAACTCCGATCTACAAATTTGATAAAGAATCCACCTGCAAAATTTCATCGTAATCGGTACATTCGTTTATGAGTTATCGTGCTAATGGACGGACGGGCGGACAGACACAACAAAATTATAAACTCGCTAGGAGCTCGTTAATAACTGATAATCGGGTAGCACAGTTAGTAAAAGAAGTGAGTAAAGATGAAGAACTTTAATCAATTAAAAAATATGTAGTAAACGTTGGCCAACTAAGTTCAACTTTGAAGTAGAGGGTAAGAGGAACCTAAATCCAAATTTTCATGCGATTCGGTGGAGACGCGGAAAATTACACAGTATCGCCGTATTCCACGTTCATTTACTGGCCTAATAGACATGCGAACTCAAATAAAAGAGAACCGATGATTTCACACGAAATAATTAAAAAACCATGGCAAAAAGTGCTTATATGAAGTATCTGGTAAAATTTATCTAATTGTAGTAGACTACTACTCAAAATTTCCAGAAATCTCGAATCTTCATAAAAACTTAACATCTAGTAACATAATTAACAAATTAACAGCAATTTTTGCAAGACATGGAATCCCAAAAATAGTCGTTTCCGACAGTGCAAAACAATTCATAGGCATTGAATTTCAAAATTTTAGTAAACAGTGGAATTTTTTTATCAATAAAATCCTCTCCGCATCACCAACAGTCAAATGGACAAAGGGAGAGAACTATTCAAACAATAAAAAAATTAATTAAGAAATCAACTGAAAATAATGAAGATATTTATCTAGCATTATTAGCTTTCCGTAACACTCCTGTTTACAATTCTTAGACACCATCTCAAATTTTAATGTCCCGATACCTCAGAGACAACTTGTTAATAATTGATTCAAAGTTAACTAAGTGGTGCCCAAGTAGAAAACAGGTATAATACTGTTCTAAAAAGAAAAAAGAATGGAGTGGAGCACAATTCTAGAACAGGTGCAAGTCGCGTAAACGTTCCATTTGAAGAAGAATTAGGCAAGATCAGTGCACACGATGATAGCATTGGACCAGAAGTTCTTCGCAATGTACAGACTAAAGCAGCGTAGCATGAACGGTACTTCCTCAACAGCACCGATCCACCAATCCAAACGCTCTATTGACGATTCCCCAGGTAGTGCATCACCGATATCACGTGAAGGTTCACCAGCACCACAGACAAAGTCAAATAAGAAACGCATGACCTCGCAAAAGATAATGTACGAGTATAACATTCACAAGGAGAAGGAAGCAAACAATGAAAAAAGACACAAGAATTGGATTTAATTCGTGAATTATTTAAAAAAGATTTACATTTCATTACAATATTACAAGTATTTTTATGCTCGGTTATGATCTTATTTACACTTAACATATAAATATATCTTCCCTTTATGTTTAAGATAAACCATCACTTATTGATTTTCTTTTCTCCTCGCCTTTCTTTCTCAACTGCATTTCGCTCTCCCTCAATGCTTCATTATCTTCTTCGAAATCATCGCCTATCATCTTCCATGTAATCTTCTTCATCAATACAGAAGTTATGTAAAATGCAGCAGGCTACAATAAATTGACTCATCTTATCCACTGAATGTAAATCTAACTGGTGCAATTGCCGAAAACGACCTTTAAGCAATCCAAATGTATTTTCTATAAGTACACGGGTAGCAGAAAGTTTACGACCTTCACTCTTTATGTTGTAAATTTCCAAAGTCTTTATAAGGTGTCTGGAGCCATACACGTATGGGATATCTCCAAGAAGATTGTATTTGTCCCCTCAAATGGGCAATTTTTCGTATATATCTGATAGTCTTAAAACTCTTGCATCGTGAATACCAGTGAAAACATCAATAAACTTTTTTTCAAAATTACAAGTCGCAAAAACGAATACTCGCTTCTCCTCACTCGTCGTCATAGTAGAAATCTGCTTTTCGCTGCTCCCTCCTCTCTCGAGTGGATCTCCGCAATTCCACCGCGGTATTTGTTACAAGGTTCTATTACAAAGAAACTAGGCCAACTTCACTTGCTTGTAAAATTGGACGAAGGAAGAACGTTAAAGCGTCATATTAATCAACTCCGCCGTACAAATATAAAAAAAGTACAATTTCAAATTACACCTTTGGAGCAATCATCGCGGAATGATGACTTTGAGCTATTTCTGGCGCAAAACCACTATCATCTGCTAGACCACATTTTACTGCATTGGGCATAATGACTGTTCCTGCATTATATGTATACCCCCTAGTAATGTTTGTAAAAAAATCCCTCTTTGTTTACTACTAACGCTGAAACATATGACGCAATGCCGACTCGTACCAACAAAGATTTGAGAATTCCTCTACATAGAACTGCATCATTTGAGAAAGGACCTTATTATTCCGCCATTAAAGCATATAATATGCTACCACTGCCACTTAAAAAAATAACACCAACGCATCGTTTTAAATATGAGTTGAAACTCTATTTAACCCGATTAACCCTATACAACGCCCATTTCGTATAATCTTTATTTTTTCTCTCCTACTCTGACAATGCTAATGTTTACAAAATGTAAAACTTATGGCAATAAATTATTATTATTATTATTACTATCAACATTTTGTGTCTGATGCTCAAGGACCAAGTCAACAAATAGAGCCAGATTCTCAACATCACCCAGTTTTAGAACAAGTGCAATTGCCAGTTGATGAAGAGCAGTATCACCGGCCAAGAATAGTGACGCGATTGCCAGCTTACTTGGATGATTATATTACGCGCTAATTCTGGAATCTTCCACAAGTGGACTTTAAGAGGAGGAGACTGTGGTGTTTTTCATAATATAGAATCCAGAATGCATTTGTCAATGTATAAATAAATGTTCTACATTATTAACAGAATATTAAAATCTTTAATATTCGTAAATTATTCAACAGTTTATATTATATTATAGCTATACTTTTTGAATTAGCACATTTTATTTCTAAATTGGGGTTTAATGTTGTATGTTGGTATACAGACAGCAAGTGGCCATCACCACCTTACTCTAGAGGGAAATGTTTTCTTAACATTCGATAATAATTGAGAAACTTGCATTGCGGAACTTCGTTACACATAATATGCTTATGCAGTAATTCAAATTATAAACATTTCAGGTTAAAAGTTTCTTTATCTTTACCTCCTTATATGTTATATTTTGACTTAATAATGTCATTGACTAAGCACTGTAAAATTTTTGCAAATATGAATGTATATTCTCAATGTATATATATACCTGAAATATCTAAACAATTAAATTTGGGTATTGCATGAAGCTTCTGTGACACATCTGGCATTATTTATGGAACATACTCGAGAGCATTTTGATATATTCTATATATATTACCAACAACATCCAGAAAAGGTGCATGGAATATGCTCATGAGACTTGTATGGTATATGCCTGAAATATATTTTTGTGTGACATAGTTTGCTTCTATGAATATTCTATTCTTATGCAATGCATAAATACGCAGATACACAGAATATCTGAATATGCATTAGAAATATTCTATGCATATTAATGACATATGTTTGTGCTAATTGGGATGCGATTCAGCAAAGGTAGAAATTAACAACCCAACAAATTGCACTATTACTATTAATAATTATTATAACAAAGAAAATTAACCAATGTTTAACTTGTCTGTGATTCAAATGTTACTTTGTTATACAGTGAGTTTTTTTTAAATGCGAACATACGCTTTTGTATGCAATGTTCGATTTAAAAAAAAACGCATCAATCTATGTAATGTGCGCGGTTCACATTCCCACCACCAAAACGCGCAACTTGCGTGACTATGAACAGCAACGGTTTCTAGAGTCTTCATGATGAAGAGCACTCGATAAGATTTTTTTTAAAGAAGCCATGTGAGGCCATAGTAACTTTAGGATAAATTTTTCTTAAACTTACGATAACTTGACCTCACAGGGGTACGTTCGAAAGTTCTAGTTAAATCTTTGCCCCAAACCGTTCGAAAATCTGAGGTTTATAACTGTACTTTACAACTGCGACGGTTCGAAAATAGTGACTTGTGTACCTGAGTAGAGTTGTTGTAACCCTTCTATAACAGGTAGGTTACATTTACCCTATTGTGGTTTACTGACACAGGTTGGATTTTGTAGAGGTTATGTTGTTTATTTAGTGCACAAATTATTTCATCAAGTTTTGACTTAACTGTTTTAAAAATGAGTATTATTCATATTAAATTCGACGAGGACATGAACCATAATTACACCTTAACCTTACATGAGGAGGCCTACGATTTTATAGTAGGTAAGAGCATAAACAAAGTTTTTAAAATACAGTATGTGTACCTATTATTACTATTTTTGTTGCAGCGGATATAAATAATAAACTAGTTACGTCAAGCAATTAATAGAGTGTAAAGCACTTCCTAATATTCAGTTTAAACAACTAGCATATTCCTTTGATAGGGACACATAGTAAGTTACTTTAATTTTAGTCTCAAGTACGTAGGTAAAATTAAATATGTGCTGTTTGTAGTGAACCTATTCAGACAGAGTGGACAGACAACGAACCTGGGGCTCTATTCTTGAGCGTGCGTACGAATGATGGTCCTTCGAAAATCTCTTGTCATGTATTCTGCGCCACTCTTATCGCATACGTATGCGTAAAATATCCCTCGCATTACAACGAGCGGAAAGGTGGTACGTGTTTTGGCGCGAAGACCCGTACATAACCTTAAATTAAAATCTTTTTAGTTCTTACAAAGGTTGCTTTATGAAAATAAAAGCCTTAAAAATGAATGAATTAGTTTTTATCGAAGTACTAGACAATCTAGCAGTTGTAGAAGATCAGGATGTTGCAAGGGAACGTCGACGTCTGCGAGCAAATATTTTTAATCCTTTAGAATTAAGTGATTTTCAATTTATTCAGATGTTTAGATTAAACAAAGACCTTTTTGATTACTTAAAAAATATGATAGAACCATACATGAGACCGCAGTTAAGGAACACAGACCTCAGTATCTCAACAAGGGTAAGTAAATAGTAATTAGGTATAGGTATCTTAGAATCAATTAACTTTGTTTCTTTTGATACAGATTTACACTGCTTTGAGATTTTATGCAACAGGGAGCTATCAAATGGATATAGGGCACAACCAATATATAGGAGTCTCCCAACCTTCCGTAAGTCGAAGTGTGGGAGAAGTAACGGATGCAATAAATACTCCAGAGGTATTTAATCGTTGGATAAAGTTTCCTAGAAATTTGGAAGAACTAAATGCTTGTAGATTACGGTATACTTTCTATAACTTAAATGTCATAGTCTGCATTTAAAATTTGCAGGTTTTTTCAGAAATTTAATTTTCCTGGGGTAATTGGCTGTATAGACTGTACCCATGTAGCCATTTTCCCTCCGAACATTGAGCATCCCCAATATCCAGAATATGTTTACATCAACCGTAAAGGGTTTCATTCTATTAATGTTCAAATAGTGAGTACCTATTCCAAAATAGCAATTAAATAATGTAAATTTTAATCGAGATTTTAATCTAATAATAAATTCTAATAAAAAACTGTATAGCAAAACAAATAAGTATAGTAATACATAATGATCGTTTTAGATAACTGATGCTGATATGAGAATAATTAATATAAATGCAAGGTATCCTGGAAGTACGAATGACGCCTTTATATGGCAGAATTCTAATTCACATAATGCGATGAGGACTTAGCTGATCATAAGGACTACTATTTATTAGGTAAGTTATAGAATAAAAATAAATACTTACATCTGAAACATTTCTTTTAAATTTTCTATTTTTCAGGTGATTCTGGTTACCCTCTGCGTTCATATTTAATGACGCCTATTGAACAAGAGCCCATCCCAAATACACCAGAACATCGCTACAATTTAGCCCACAGAACCACCAGAAGCATTATAGAGCGTGTTAATGGAGTGCTTAAGATGCGCTTTAGATGCCTTACCAAACATAGAAGTCTACATTATGCACCAGAAGTTGCATGCCGTATAATAAACGCATGTGCATTATTACATAATTTGTGCATTGAATTCAATATTCCCGTTCCTGAAGATGAGGAAGTAGATGAAATAGATCTTATTATAGGCGACGAACATAACTTGGTTGACGAAGACAATATAAGAAGAATAAACCCTGATCTTGCAGAAGGTCGATTAGCAAGAAGAAGGTTAATACAACATTTTTAAAAGCAATTTATTTTTGTAATGAAAATTGAATACATAAATCCAATATTAACACAATGCTTATTTTTCTGTAATAACATTCTGATATGGTAACATAAAATCAAAAATTCTTGAAAATGAACGCAAAAGTTTCCATTATTTTACTCGTCCACAAACCAATCACTTGTCTATTATATTATCACAAAAAGTTTCAAACAACCCCGCGATTTGTGTTAAGGACTCGGCAACAATTGCTTTACTGTCGGCTGATTTTTCTTTCGCTGTGGCAAGCTGTTGTAAAACTGCAAGTTTTTCTTTATAATAACGAGACTTTTCTTTGTTCTTTTCTTCTAAATACGTTTTATAATTTTTAACAGCTTCAAGCGTATTTGGCAGCTTTCTGCGCTGTACCTTAGGCATGTCTAATTTGGTTTTCTTTGAACGATTAGTCGCAATTGTTACATTATTATCTGATGCGCTGCAGCTTGGACTCGTTTCACGTATTTGGTGCTGTAGAGTATCGTTATCATCTACTAAGTTTTCCGTCTGAACTGGAATATTATTGTCAGGTGTAAAGTTTTCCGTCTGAACCGGTGTAACTGGCTGAAGAGCTATCTGCACTTCCGACTCTGCCACTTCAGTATGACCTTCTATCGATACAATTTTTATGATATCAACTATATCATCCTCTACTGTTGATAACGGATCTTCAGTATATGGGCCACCCCCGGTACCATTAATATGTCTCCTATTTGCACTGACTTTTATTTTGGTGCGTGACCGCAAGTCCTGCCATGTCTAGTTAGAAAAACGATTACTTAAATTTTATTAATATTTCCATTTGTACATTACCTTGCGCCAGCTTTTCCAATTCTTCGTTGATCCTCCAGGAATACTGTTCAAAATATTACTTATTTCTTGCCACTGTGATTCTGCATTCTTATACGTAAATGTGGATGTGAACTTCCCGCTTACAAGTTGTGGATGTTTTTTTAAATATTCAATCAGCATTTTCTTTTGATTATAATTTATACTATGGTTTTTTGCCTTCTCCATTTTTCGCAGTAAACGTTAATAAAACTAAGGTTAGAATGAGTTTCACAAATGACAGCAGTAGGCACGTTTTTTTGACCTAATGCGATGTTGCCAATAACGCAATCGCTTGTTTTCGATTGATCGTGCGAATGGTTGCCAAGAATTGATTCTAAACCTAATCTTCGCAAATTAACCATTCGATTTAGTTCGAATACGTGTGGATGCGAGTGATCTCAAGAATAGACCCCCTGGTCCTTCTTCACATACGTGCGAGAGTGAGAATGAAGATGACAACACAGTTACCGGTAAAATTGAATGTTTGATGTAGGTATAGTAATTTTTGTAGCTAAAACGTGGGCAGTTAAACAAACTAAGGCATTAATTACTGTGTACAGAGAAAATCAGTCTCTATTTCAATCTAACACAATAAAACGTGTTGATGCATGGAAAAAGGTAGCAGAAAAATTAAAATTTATGAACATTTCTAAAAATGCAAAACAGTGTGAAGACAAATGGAAAAATTTACGCAAAGCATACATTAAAAGGAAGGACAATAAGGAAAAGACTGGAGAAGCCGCACTGCAGTTTGATTATGAGGAGGAATTTGATGAAATATATTTAAAAATGCCCAATGTCAATCCTCCAACAAGGGCATCTGAAATTTTAGTTGAAAAAGATGTAGTAGCGGAAGAAAACAATGAAGAGCCACCATAAAAAAAACTTAAACTAGACAAAAATCAGGAAATTGTTAAAACCATACAATTAAAAGAAAAGGCAAAAGCCGAACGGCATAAGGAAAATATGGCCATGCAACAACAAGCAATAGATGTGTACAAAACGATGATGGATCGACTACTGAACACACTTAATTCAAGTAATTACTTTTTTGTATTGCATTTTTAACGCAGTTATTAAAAAACCAGTTTATTTCAAATATCTAGAAATTGTATTTTCTGCTTAGTTGCTAAATACAGTGAGTTTTTTTTAAATGCGAACATAGGAGTTTGCATGCGCTATGTAATTTTGCTATGTTCGATTTAAAAAAAAAACACATCAATCTATTAGGTGTGCGCGGTTCACATTCCCAAATCGCGCAACTTGTGTGACTATGAACAGCAACTCTAATAAGTCTTTATGATGAAGAGCACTCGGTAAGATTTTTTTAAAGAAGCCATATGAGGCCATAGAACCTTTAGGGTACATTTTTCTTAAACTTACGATAACTTGACCTCACAGGCCACGCACTGACACCACAACCTCGACTCTCGTACTCGCATAAGAGACGGTTGCAGGTAATTCAGAATTCTTGCTTAAGATTGATTTATGGTATACGTAAATTTCAAAGCGTTTCGCATAAATTAAAATCAATATCCTGGCTTGATATGGAAAAAAGTCGACTCCTTCACGCGGCGATTTTGTATCACAAAATAATATTTTTTAAAACACCGCCGTATCTTTATAATAAAATCACCTTTCGAACTGACGTTCATAATGTAAATATCAGACGAAAAGATCTCATTACTATCCCTTCTCATAGTTCAGAGATGTTCAAAAAATCTTTTTCATATAGCATTACCACTGTCTACAATGCCATTCCATCGAATATTAAAAAGCTTACAGTGTCCAGGTTTAAATCAGCACTACGTCACATTCTTTTGAACGAGTGTCCCATTCTCAAGTTACTTATTAATTCACTTTTTTTTTCACAGTATTGTCTTTTTGTGTGTGTGTGTGCTCTCTGTTTGTCACCCGTCCATCGAAATTGTAAACATTTAAACTGAAGATATGTTATGGGTTAAGTGGAAGAACACTTGGTGGCGATGTTGCCCCTAGGTGAACTTCGCCCTTTAGATCGTCATCTAATAAGGACCTTATTATTATTATTATTATTATTAACTCATTGTGAAACAACCTTCAATTATTTGTAGGTCATGTGCACCTGGTATTCTACTAATTTGATCTATTCAATACATAAATGAAGAAAATAAATAACGAAAACAATTACAATAAATGTTCGAAGTGTCCTCCTTGACATTCTAAGCAATCACCGATTTCGAAATTAAATTGGACGGCGATATTTTTAAAAATATGACAGTTGTCAATTGTATCTACTACTCGTTTGAACTACTCAATAGATTGATGTGTTTTTTTTTAAAATCGAACATAGGGAAATTACATTGCATGCAAACTCCTATGTTCGCATTTTAAAAAATTCACTGTATAGAAAAAGTATAGTGTGTAACACGTGCGTGAAGGATTTTGTACACTCTCGTGTACAAAATCTCACTTCACCCACTTGTTGCACAATATACTATTGAACTATAAAAACATTATTTTGAAATAAAGATTTAAATTTACCCTTACTTCGTGATCATACATTTTATCTACATCTTCCCCTACAAAATTTTTAATTTTAGGCACTTTTTGTGGTTGGAATTCCAAAAAATCCTCATCATCGCTAGATGAAGAGCTCAATAAATCAAGTATTGTACGTATATAAATCACTTGCAGTAGTTGCAGTAGCCATACTTGCTCTTAAATCGACTCTTGCTACAAGACCTGGAGCCGAAAAATCTGCCCTAAGAGCGATTCTGACTGCTATAGATTGCCAATGGAATGCAAACGCTGGCAGCGAGCGGTCCAATGGAATGCATCATTCGCTCTAGGTTTCTCGATGGAAAACGCTATCAGTCGAATAAAAAATAAGATGGCGTCTATGACATCGTTCGGCAAAGATGTAATGTTCTCAATGGTTTGTTTTAATAAGGTAGTTAAGTATTTTGTGAGTGTTTGTTAGAGGAGAGATAACAGTTATCAGAAGTGGGATAAAGAAGATACTGAAGATATGATTGGTGACGATCATGAAGCAGATGTCGGGAGCGGAATGGCTGCTGGAAGTGCGAGCGAGGCACTAGGGTTAGCTTCCGCAGGACATAACATCACGGTAGATAATTTAATTTCAATCGTAGTCTCCACGTTAAATAAGAGAGAGAAAGTAAATCGAAAACTGTCCAATGCCGAGATAGCTGCGTTGATTCCAGAGTTCCATGGCGGCGATGAAGATGATGCTGACACATGGTTTAAGAAGGTGGAAACCGTTAAAACCATGTACGAGGTGACCGACCGCGTTACTGTAGTTCTTTTGGTGGGAAAATTAAAAGGCAGCGCGTCCAAATGGTACAACTCCAAGCCTGAATATGCAGCGTTGCAATACAATAGTGGTATTCTTTTTACCGCTTTTAACTAAAGAATCTTAGTTAATCTCACTTGTCAGTTCAAAAGTGATCATTCCTTTTACCGTTCACAAATGAGTTTCAAGTACGCCACAACTAATAGCGTTTTCCACTGATGGATTAGCAGTGCGAATTGGTACCGCCCTAATTCTAACCGCACGCACTTTCTTGGAGCAGTAAAACAAATTGCACTACTTTGGGACAGTGGAAAACGCGAGACAACCGAAAACTCTTTTGAAACTGTAATTGTTGTGTCGTTAGTAAACTAATACCTACTTTCACAAATTCAAAGAATCTTTTACCTGATTATTACTACGAGTATATTGCGAAAAAGTCCTAATTTCAACAACATAATTACTCATCAAGGTTCAACCAGCCATCATCCCCGAACGAAATCTGACTAACTGTATGAATGATGTCATATGGCGGGCTTCCTCGGAACTATCGCGGCTTGGGTTGCGTTCAGTGAAGGCAAGGTACATTCTCCCCCTTTGGTTTTTGCTGGGCAACGTTCCGGGAAAAACCAACAAAGTTTCTGGTGGTTTGGAAACGACGAGGCAGGCGTTGGCTGGGGCTAGTGTCCTGCAGTCTTCGGCTACGACGAGGTTGAAGCTCATCCTCAGGTGACAGCTCCCTGGGTTGAGTTGGACCCCGCTCCTCCATATCACCGTTAGCATTGGCAGTGATTGGTTGGGGTACACTGAACGGCTTCTTTGGGCTTCGTAAGGATAAGGGGTAAGGGCCGATACATGGTAGTTACCAAGAGGTCTATCTGGCTTGTCAACATGTGCTATCTGGTAGGAAGTGGGCGACAGTGCTCTGGTGATTACATAGCGTCCATCACGTCGAGGTGCAACCTTGGAGGTAAATGACTTGTTTGATTTACTCAGAACATGTACCTGTACTAGCACATGATCACCAGGTGCATATCTGGGTGTATCACGTCGAGATTGATCGGCATACTTCTTCGTGTTATTCTGCTTATGTTCGTGATTGGCTCGGGCACGCGAAATCACTTGGTCCATGCGTCCCCGATCGGGGACAGATATCGAAGTTAGTCGTCGATAGTCGACACACAAGCGAACTTTATCTCTTTCTTGGGAACGAGTACTACAGGTGCGGCGTAGGGGGAATCACGCTCCTCGATCACATTGGATGCAAGTAGCTGGCCAATTTCTTCCCTCAGAAGCCGTGTCTTTTCTGCTGTCAGCCGGTACGGTGGTACAGAAATTGGAGTTTCGTCGGTTAGTCGAATGCTATGCTTTGCGTAGGGTGTGGGAGTAGAAGATGGTTTGAATACTTGCTTGTGTTCTATCAGGAGTCGCTCAAGGTCTTCTTTGTCCTTTTGATTTACACAGGTAGCCTCATTGGTACGTAAAGCTATGTTAACGTCGACATAGTCTGCATCAGTGTCGGAACACATGACTGGCACCGAGTCTGGGATTGAACGAAATGTGTGCTTAGCGTGTGACGCGTCCTCGAACCACCACTGCATTTTTGGTATATTTAGCACAACATTTGCCGAAGTGAGAAAGTCAATGCCCAATAAAGTCTTGCTTTCTTCATGCTCCGGTACGGCCATGAATGTGGAAGGTACTAATCTCCCTTCTAACAATACATCACATTGGAAAATTCTTACCTCGACTTGACGAGGGCAGCCATCTGCTAGGGTCATGTCGATCCGGTCAGAGGTGAAGGGAAAATTGCAGTCCATTAGGTAACTATACAGCTTATGTCCGGCAATACTTCTCTTCGCGCCAGTATCAACGCAAGCTAAGCCTGTAAGGGTAGAAATGCTAATTTGAAACATCGGTCGTTTGGCATCATCGGAATTGGTGTTTGCCATTAAAACATCGACTGACGACGTTGATTGAGGAGCAGGTGGTGATCTAACGACACCAGTTTTCGGTTTGCATTGGGGGCACTGGGACCTAACGTAGCCAGGTTTACCGCAGCCGAAGCACACCAGTTTGCTGTTGACGCTTGCAGTGTTATGTTCCGCAGAGGGTGTTGGAGCACTGGTCTGTGTTGCAGCATACTTCCTACAATCTGCTTTCAGATGACCAAAGTTATGGCAATAGTCACACCTAGGCCTAATCTAATAATAATAATAATAATAAACACAGACACATCGTTACTTGATTTTAATCCGTGCGATTGGTTAACCAGGCTAGACCTGAGTTCTCACAAGATACACCGACCATAATAATAATATATATTACGTGCTTTGCAAAAACAAAATAATACTTGCACTAGTCAAAACAACAAACAATACATTAAAGATAACTACATTTAATTACTAATTAAATTAAGGTAGGTATAGTAATCTTAAGGAATCCTCAACAGAGTAGAAAGCCTTTTCCTTAAGGAATTTCTTAAGCTTCAGTTTAAAACTTGGGAATGCTAATTCTTTAACATCATTTGGCAGGTGATTGAAACATTTTAAGCCAATAATTTCTGTTCCGTCCTGAGACTTGGTAAGTCTACGGAACGGCACCGGTAACAACATCCTACCCCTAGTTGTATAATTATGTGGAATTTCTTGCTGAAATCTATTAATATTTTGTTTTATGTAACATACACACACTAAGATAAACACACATGGAAAAGTAAGTATTTCTAATTTAACAAAACATTGGCGACAGTCTTCACGATATCCTAAATTAATGATTACTCTAATAGCACGACGTTGTAATTTGAAAATGTATTTAGCATGTGAAGAATTGCCCCATACCAGCACAGCATAAGACATCACGCTATGAAATAGTGCATAGTACGCATTACGTAAAACAAACTGGGATACATTTTTTTGTAAGCGACGTAAAACAAAAAGGTTTCTATTGAGTTTAGCAGAGATATTATTAACATGCGACCGGAAAGACAATTTTTCGTTGAGATATACACCTAGAAATTTTACATACTCTGGATTCACAATGTCGTGGTCAGTAGTGTTTTAAAGTTAGTAACAATGATTCCGTTTTAGTAGGGTTTATACATAACTTATTCAGAGCACACCAATCGTTTATGGAATCTAGACTACACTTGGATTCAAGTAGCAGGTTATGAACATTGCTACTTTCCATATAATAAACAACATGCATTAGGAGGAATGCTATTTGGCAGATCATTTATGTTTATAATGAAAAGAACTGGTCCAAGAATGCTTCCTTGAGGTACTCCTCTAACTAAAGGGAGACATTTGGAGTTACTGCCGTTGATACGAACACATTGATGTCTATTGCTTAGGTAGCATTTTATTAACGAAACGCTATCAAACCTATAGAGATCCAATTTTCGAATAAGTGAATCATGGCAAACGCAATCAAACGCGCGAGTTAAATCGAAAAAACTAGCATTCATGAAATGACCATTCTCAAAAGAAGATAGTGCTTTAGTTACCAAATATAATATGGCGTCAGTAGTACCCATTTTAGTTATTAGGTTTGTCGATAGACGAGGTGTTCCTTCGGGAAGTTGGCAGATTTGATTTATCTGCAAAATTTTCTTCGATCGAACGCACCTTATCAATTAGCGTGGCAAAGTTATTTACTTCGTCTCGGGGTAGCCGTTCTCTTATTCTTAAATTGTGAAGTCCGTAAACCATATTTAATTTGGGAACTTCGTGTAGTTCCGGAGTGTCGGGCAAACGCGATAAAAGCGAACGCGCGTTAGCTACGAACAATTCAGTTGCTTCGTTTTCAGCTTGCTCTTTCGAAAACAATTCACGAAAGATTTGATGTGGGGGTTTGTTAAACCCAAAAGCATGGCAAAGAGCCTTTAGAGCATCAATCCACGTCGGCATACTAGATCGCACTCCTTGCCACCATGTAGCAGCTTGGCCATCCAGTAACATGGTCAATCCCTTAATCGCATTACCATCGGTAATGTGCAGGCATTCCTTATAGACGCAAATAGCATCTATGAAAGCATCGTAACCATCAGTTTTTCGTCCTGCAAATAACACTTGGAAAAGTTTCCAGAATCTCGTTGCGTAGTGGGTGCGGCGGAGGGAACAGCCGTATCCCTCGTGGACGTCATCAGTACGGAATTGTCTACGGGCGAAGGTGAGGTTTCAGAATCTTGAGGAACCGAATTTAAATCTACCGCGTACCTCAGAGGTGGGCGAATCGAATTACGATTTCTTAGGTTATGCGGCATAAATCGATCGACTTTAAAGCAACGTATGATACGCCATTGGTTAATGCTACGCCACTGGTTACGAAGAGGTTAACAAAATGGCGGGATGCAGCACGCTTTCGCGGTAAAAGTTCGTTGCACACGAAAGGCAAAATGTTCTTTGTCAACAGACGCAAAGGGCAAATATCCTTTGAATATATACAGCAACCGTCCTGGTTGAAATTAACGCGTAAATCGCGACAACCTAAAGGACGCGGCACAAACAACACGTGTACGCACGATTACGAATGAAACGATTCAAAAACTTACGGTCAATTGCACAAATTCCATTTTCCTTAACACGGGTTCTGCTATATTTTTTTGAAAAAACAGCAACTCGTTGGGCGCCAATAATTAATGGGGTGTAACGGAATAAGTACTACATGGAATATGTAGTACAGGTTACCGATGCAAAACACTTTAATAACATTATAAATAATTCAACAAAACACAAGACTAACTTCAACAACATAATTTCAACCAGCCATCATCCCCCCACGAAATCTGACTAACTGCATGAATGATGTCATATGGCGGGCTTCCTTAGAACTATCGCGGCTTGGGCTGCGTTCAGTGAAGGCAAGGGTATTACATAAGAAGGCAAAAGATAAATTTCAGTTTCCCCTTGTTGAAGAGATAGTTATGGTTAGCAAAAAGGACATTAGGTTACTCCTTCCAGAGCCCCAAATGCAAGGGACAAAGCGACAAAAAAGCTACTTACATTTTGAAGTAAACTTTTTGTCTTTGAATGTACGCTAAATTGTATATTTACATCTTCATAATAAATACTATCGTTACGATTATATTATGTTTGCCTGATTGTGGAAATACCATGTCTTAATGTGGACCATAGCTGTTCCACAATAAGACACTTTCAACTTTTTTTTTTAATAAATTTTTTTTTGAACTATTGCAAATATACGCATTATTATTATCTTATCTTTTTTGCAAAACTGTACAGTATATAGCTTGCACAATTCATTGAAATATTCTTTAAAATAAAAATTTTACAAGCAATAAACCAGAAAGTGTCTCATTGTGGACCACCCTCCTACAACAGAGCAATCGAATATTTGGAAAAATGGTTTGATTTTGAAAATAAAGTGTTTCTGTTATTTAAAGTATTAAATTTGAAAAGCCGAATTCCATAACTCAATGAAATAAATTTAATTGCGTCTCACATTGGCATGGAACTTCAAGACGCTGATGGCGATAACCTTAATGGAGAATTATGTTAGCTCCAAAAGGCTGCTCCTTCTTTTATTAATCAAGATATTTCGATATTTTTATCAGTTTTGGAAACATCAATTTTGGTTTGTTGTTTATAAGTAAATAAACGTTCTGTTTATATTTTTTTGTTTTACCTTTTTCCACTCAATATGATGCGCGCAATTACCCCATAGCATGCGCGATATTGCCCCGGCAGATGGGGCAATATTGCGCGAAGCTCTATTTGCGTAGTTTTTAAAATTTTTACACATTTTTGTTTTTTCTTATAAATGTGAACGTCATATCTTATACTAAACTAAACATATTTAACAAGTGATTGCCAATTTGTCAGATGCTTACTCTAGAATTCAGAAATTATTTGCCTTAAGTGCGCAGTATTACCCCTCCTTCCCCTACATAATATCAAATAATTTGCGGACGTACTTACTGTGCAACCTTTATCAACAGTTCGGCTTTAAAATGATTTTCGGAGAATTGTACATTATGTCTGTTTTCCACGAAGTGTTCGTTATCTTCGTGAGCAATGTATTATGGTAAGGTGCGTTATCTAACACAATTACTGACGGGTTATCTAAATTCTTCAGTAATTTTTCTTCAAATCAATTCACAGCGAAAGACGTAGAAAATTATCAAAATCAAATCAAACGAAACGTAAACCCCGTAAACCAAAAGCGACCTGTCAGATTCTCAGATTTACAAATTTAAACGCGACAACATAGCGAAATGCTACCAATTGTTGCGGCTAAAATAAACTACATGCTTAACGTGTTGCCTAACAAACGAAAGATGGATCCGAGCCATGCTCGACTGCAGAATCATTATATCCTCAATTGGGATGACGGAGATGAGCTCATCGGTTACTAGAGGATGTCCGCAGGGTGGGGTATTGTCTCCACTGCTGTGGTGCCTGGTACTAGACGGGCTCCTCTGCACCTTGAACGAGGGGGGAGCGTATACACAGGGATACGCGGACGATCTCGCGATCGTCATAACTGGGAAGTTTCCAAACACCGTGAAAGAGCTCATGCAGGGGGCTCTCGAACAGGTGGATAGGTGGTGCAGTAGCCATGGCCTTTCCGTTAACCCGGAAAAGACCGAGGTTGTTTCATTCACGAATAGAAGGAGAGCGGATCTTACTGGGCTCGCTCTTCGAGGACGTCAACTGGGCCTGACCAGGTCAGTGAAATACCTGGGAGTCATCATTGACTCCCGCCTGACCTGGAAAGGGCACATTGAGCGCATAAGCAAAAAGGCCACTGCATGTCTATGGGCATGCAGAAGGGCTTTTGGTTGTACATGGGGCTTGAACCCTCGACTGGTATACTGGCTTTACACTGCAGTGATAAGGCCAATAATACTGTATGGTGCACTTGTATGGTGGCCTGCCATGCGCAGGGTAACCTACAGGAAGCAGCTAGGAAAGGTCCAACGACTCGCCTGTCTGGGAGTCACTGGAGCCCTAAAAACCACGCCAACCTTGGCCATGGAGGCACTTCTGGGACTAGAGCCTTTACACTTAGCTGTGGAGGCAGAGGCTCGGAAAGCTTCCATACGGCTAAACGATTGGGATGAATGGAAGGATCGAGGCAGCCTTGGGCACGGGCGGATCTGGGAGGAAACCCTCAGAACCGATCCCCTCCTTGCAAGGAGGGACGTGATCCGGGCTATCTTGCTAAGACCAAAGCGTTATAAAGTCATTCTCCCGGATAGGGAGCAGTGGCTGAACTCGGATTGCCCGTTCCTCAAACCTGAGGGGCTCGTGTGGTTTACAGACGGGTCCCAAACAGAAAGGGGAACGGGCATGGGTATATATGGTAATCGACCGAGAGCCAGCGTCAGCGTCTCCCTTGGTCAGCATAGCACCGTGTTTCAGGCAGAGATGTTAGCCATCATGACCTGTGCACAGGAAAACCTCCGTAGAGGTTACCGTAACAAGCATATACATATGCAGTGATAGTCAGGCGGCGTTGAGGGCCCTGTCGGTAGACAGGTTCCGATCAGCTACGGCGCTTGATTGCAGGCGAACCCTAGATAGATTAGGTGAGTCTAATAGGGTAAGCTTGATTTGGGTGCCAGCGCACTGCGGAATAGGGGGCAACGAAAGGGCGGACGAGTTGGCTCGCGAAGGCAGTGGTGGGGTCTTCGTCGGGCCCGAGCCTACCCTAGGGATTGCTCCCTCCGTTGTTAGGGCCAGGATTAAAGATTGGTTGACCAGTCAATTCCAGGCTCAGTGGCAACAAGTAACCGGACTCCGACAGTCCAAGGCCTTTCTAACAGGGCCCGTTGGCAAATCGGGGTCTTCTAAGCTTCTAAAACTGAATAGATGCCAGATTAGTAAGATCAACTATCACCTACATAACATTGGGCTCGCGGAGGAGTCCACGTGCAGGTTCTGTGGCGAGGCAGATGAAACTACCGAGCATGTGGTCTGTCACTGTGACGCTTTGATCAGGGACAGATATCAACTCCTTGGAGACAGATACCTGGAACCGAGGAGGGTGAAGCAACTTAGGCTAAACAGGGTCCTATCCTTCATTGAGAGGAACGGGCTCTGAACTCAGTTGCGAAGAAAGGGGGTAGGCACAATGGGCCTCTGATGTGCCTAAGTGCTGCCCGGTCGGGCTCCCCTGAGAATAGATAGATAGAACAAACGAAAGTAAGTTTACGTTGGTACGTCGTTTTCTTCAGATAATGACGTGCAACGGAAGGTATACGGAATAGACCGTACCTGTAGCAGGTTTAGTTAGGTACTTGTTTTTTAGCTTTATGTCTATGCGCGCGCATATATATATATATATATATATATGGAAAGTTGCAAATATTATGAGTATATTAAGCAATTTCAGCAAAATATTTACTATATACAATAAAATCTATTATCAGGCTAGGAAAATTATATCAGAACATCAGCATGGGTTTATTAATAAGCGATCCACATTAACGAACCTTGCATGCTTTAAGCAATTTGTATCGCTACCGTTAGATTGCAGGGGCCAGGTTGATGTCATTTACACTGACATATCTAAGGGCTTCGATCGAATACCACATAATCTTTTGATAGCGAAACTCCGGTGCTATGGGTTTCATGACGCCTTACTACGGTTATTTCAATCATACCTCTCAGATTGCACCCAGCGTGTGACGATTAATAACTTTGTATCTTTTCCAATAAATGCTACCTCTGGAGTACCTCAAGGGTCCAATTTAGGACCCCTCTTATTTAGTCTATTTATTAATGGTGTGAATGATGCGCTAAACTGTCAAAAACTCTTATTTGCCGAAGACTTAAAAATTTACTCCGTTATATCGGCTAGCGAAGAATGTTTACAACTGCAGAATAACTTAAATAGCTTAAGTAATTGGTGCAATGCTAATTCATTAACACTGAACATCTCTAAGTTTAAAATAATATCATACACGCGTAAAATGAGTCCAATCCTGTTCGATTACTCTGTCAGTGGTGTCAATCTATTCCGTACGTCATCAATAAAAGATCTGGGAATAACATTTGATAGCAAATTCACATTTAATGAGCATATAAAAGAAGTGTGTCGATCAGCTAATCGAACTTTGGGATTCCTGATGCGCAACTGTAAGCAAATATCAGATCAGTCAGCTCTTCGGTCCCTTTACTGTAGCTTAGTTCGGTCCAAATTCGAGTACTGTTCGCTAATTTATCATCTCACTTACAATACACATAAATCGGCATTGGACGCCATACAGAGAAAATTTTTAAAATATTTGTATTATAAAACCAATGGTACTTACCCTATAAGAGGTTTTCATCATGATGAATTATTGACTATGTTCCAGTTTCGTTCCCTTGATACTATGAGAATTCTTAGCGGTATCACATTCCTGTTTAACTTGATTCATAATCATATTGATTGTCCCGAACTCCTAAACCATGTATCATTTAAAATACCTCATGGTGCAAATCGTCACACAAATACATTTCATTACCCTATTCCTCGAACTGAGATCCTGTTTAGTTCACCTATCATTTCAATTTGTCGAAAGTTTAATTCAGTATGCCGGAAGTGTGATATACATTTTAGTAGCTTACCGACAATATTAAGGCATGTGTCACAATAAAGTATTTTTCTCTTTTTGCGCTTTTTTTTTTGTCATTTTTTTTTTGTAATATTTTCACTTGTTCTCTTTTTGAATATTTACAGTACACTTTTATTTTCATATACACTAGATTTATTTAGTACACAAATACAATGTCCTGTTATTGGAAAATATTCTGTTGGACAATAAATGATTATTATTATTATTATCGGTGTTTCTTGTGAGAACTCAGGTCTAGCCTGGTTAACTAATCGCACGGATTAAAATCAAGTAACGATTAGTGTCTGTGTCTGGTGAAGTTATGTAGGATCCTAAAAAAAAAAATAATAATCACACACGTACATTGGAAATCTAGGGATAGTATGTAATTCATACTTACCAACATACCTATTAATGGGCACAATAGCCAACGTTATCAGGAAAGAGGAAAACAAAACGAAACAAAAAAAAATCATTATAATAATTCCTGTAATTTTATTGTGCAAGTGTTTTTTTGGCTTTGCGTTTCTGAGAAGAAAGAGTATTGTGTTTTTTAGCTGTGCTAGGCCGTGTAACTTTATTGGGTGAGGGCGTCTTTGTAGTGCGTGTTGCGTTACTTGTATTTATTGCGTTTGTATGTTCAGGAAGTTGTGTTTGTGTGGTTGGTTGAGTTAAGGGTGGAGATATTACAGTATGTTGTGTGTCATGTTGTGAGTCTAAAGTACTGTTTAGGCTTTTGCGTTTGGGTTGAATACTAATGGGTCGTGATAATGTGGTTTGCTTCAGAGGTGAATCTCTGATTGTAGTATATGTTGTATCATTTGTTGTACTTGTTTGTTCGGTAAGTATTTGTGTGTTTCGGAGAAATGTAACTTTTGTCGTCCCCAGCTTAAATACCTTGGTTACGTTATTGATGTAAATGGTTTGCATGTAGACAACGACAAAGTTTCTGCCATTTTAAATATTCCAACACCTAAAAATTTAAAAGAATTACGGAGAATTCTAGGTATGACTAGTTGGTACAGGCGTTTTATACCAAACTTTGCCACACTCACTGCACCACTTACCAATTTAACCAGGAAAGATGTTAAATTCTCCTGGACAGAAGATTGCGAAGATTCCTTTCGCCTAATTAAGGAACACTTAATTACAGCACCCGTGTTATCTTGCCCCGATTTCGAACGCCCTTTTACCATACAATGCGACGCTTCAGATTTTGGTCTAGGCGCGGTACTGTCCCAAAATTATCCAGAAGGGGAGAAAGTCATCGCATTCATAAGCAGATCATTGAACAAGAGTGAAAGGAATTACAGCGCGACAGAAAAGGAGTGTCTTGCAGTTCTCTGGTCCATCGATCGTCTTCGTCCTTATGTGGAAGGAGCGCAATTCGAAGTAGTGACGGATCATCATAGCCTGGTTTGGTTGAGCAACTTGACAGATCCGCGAGGCCGCCTCAGTAGGTGGGCCGTAGCCCTACAACAGTATGATTTCACCATCACGCACAGAAAAGGCAAAGAACATGCTGTGCCTGACTGTCTTTCGCGAGCCGTACCAAAATTAGACATCATTCATAATATTCCGGTAATTAGCGAAGAGGTCAACGATAAATGGTACTCAAATTTATTCACTTCTATCCAAAATAAACCTGAAAAATTTCCCAAATGGAGAATCCATGGTAATGAAATCTACAAACATGTTCCATGCAAATATCCAACTCTTTCCGAACCCGACATCGATTCTTGGAAAAAGGTAATTCCGAAACCGCAACGGTTAAATTTAATTTCTTTATCCCACGACACGACAACATCAGGACACCTCGGCATCTACAAAACTTACCACAGGTTAAAAAACCAGTATTACTGGCCAAAAATGCATGCCGATGTAGTAAAATATATTACCAAATGTAAAATATGCGCAACTTGCAAAGCTGACAACAAAGCTCCAGCAGGTTTTATGGTAGGTAGATCCCACGTAAAACGTCCCTGGGAGATAATCTCGGCGGACCTAGTTGGACCACTTCCCAGATCTACACAAGGGCACACACACATATTGGTTGTGGTAGATTATTTTTCTAAATTTCCCCTGTTTTTCCCATTGAGGAAAGCTACTGCTGTGCCTATCGTAAAACAACTTGAAGAACAAGTTTTCCTTTTATTCGGCGTTCCCACATCCATCATTGTAGACAATGGTGTTCAATTTAAATCTAAAGAATTCACCAAATTAATGTCATCTTATAACGTCAACATAAGGTATACACCATATTATCATGCGCAAGCTAACCCAACAGAACGCGTTAACAAGGTTCTGAAAACTGTGTTGTCATCGTATGTCGAAGACAATAAAAAAACTTGGAGTAGCTTATTGCCAAAAGTAGCTTGTGCCATCAGGTCCTCTAGACTTGAAGTGCTTAATAATTCCCCTTATTTCGTGAATTTTGGAAGGGAAATGGTGTTAGATGGTAGCGCAAACAATTTTAAGGACGAGTCCAATGACATCGTCGTAGACAGAAATTCAGTTAGTATTAGATCAGAAGGATTTGAAACTCTTTGTAAAGACATAAAACATAGAATAGCTCAGGCCTCAGTGAAAATGACAGCTCACTATAACCTTAGGAGAAGGGATGTACAGTTTATAGTAGGGCAATCTGTTTATCGTAAAAACTTTGTTATTTCCGATGCAGCTAAATTCTATACAGCAAAATTAGGGCCGAAATATGTAGGACCCTTTATTATACATAAACGACTTAACCCGTGGACATATGAACTGAGGGACTTGAAGGGTAAAATAGCAGGAGTATGGAATGTAAAAGACTTCAAGCCATGCTTAGATAGTAATGATTAATGTTAGGGTAGGGTAGTTATAAAAAAAAATATTAATTTTTTTTCTGGAAGCGGGGGGGATGTAACGTTAATCTCATTAAATCCTTGTATGTTAATTGTGTTGCCTATTGTCCCTTTCCTATTTTGAATGTTTCGTGAACTTGACCCCTAATCCATTTGATAAATCCCGATCACATTCCTTTCCCCTTATCTGTGTCACATTTTTTTTGCCCGTGGGTCAAGAGCATTCTGCATTAAGTATTAGAATCAAGCACACGATTTTTGCTACTTTTCGCAATTATAAACTTGCATTGAATACCTTGATTAAGGATTAATTTTGGAAAGTTGGCTCAGTAGTTGCTACCCTTTAGTAGTATTTTTGGTAGAGCTATATTTGGCTTCGGCGGATTAAATATCGGTGCACATGTTAAGAAGCTCGTAACACCTGCGAGGTAAATATTTAATAACCTGTTCCACATTTAGTTGACTTACCTTTTAGCTTCTTTTTTATACGCTGAATATCCAACGACCATTTAACATCTCTCGGCTGATCAACAAACCCTCAGGCATATCTGATCCTCTATCTGGCCGCTACAACATTCGATAAGAAGAGTAGGAGGCTGCAGATAAAGCTTACCCCTCGATTTAGTACCACCTGCTAAGGTACAAATCATAACGGAGTTTGATAATAATAACAAACAAATACATTAGGCGGCCTACACTTCACTCACCGTTGCTTAATTGGGCATCCACATCCACAACAAAACTTGAACGTGAAACTTCGTTGAATTTTATTAAAATTGTTCTATAAATTGGAAATTCCTTTATGTAGCGAAAGGCCGAATTTAATTTGATGACGCGGCGCAAAATAACCGTGATTGATGTACCATTTTTAAGGTAACCGTGTGGAAATCTTAATTTTCAGAAAAGCAAGAAGCGAAAATTTTCTTTCTATTTTTACAAATGTACAAACAAATACTTGTGAATATAATAGGTATCTCGAACTTGGGGTGGATATATGAGATTATATTACGTATAATTCGTCTCGTCAATTCTGATGCATGCACTGAGCTCGTTATTCTCTTATACAGTATTGTTAGTTGCCTATTCTTGGGAGTAGGTATCCAATTCCAGTAGTTCAGTGGTTTTAAATAGGTACCATATTAAAACAAATAAACTTTTTTCTACAGAAAAAAAACACCATAAAGAATCGAAAAATTAAAAACATCGTAGCACTCCACTATCTAAATCCATTATATGGATCCTGGATCTGGATCTAGATCCTTTTTAGACGAGGATCTTGTACCTGGATCTAGATTATATGATAATAATGGATCTTTCACTTGTACATTTAAGACCTGGCAGTCAATGTTAATTTATATACTAAGTGGATTGATAAAGACACTAAACCTTCCCCATACTTCTTTTAATTATTTCAGGTATTAAAATAAAGGCATTAGGTGACAGCGACTATAGTTTCGACCCGAAGGTCGCTGTCACCTAATGCCTTTATTTTAATACCTGAAATAATTAAAAGAAGTATGGGGAGGTTTAGTGTCTTTATCAATCCACTTAGTCAATATCACCCCGTTTTGAGTCGTTATAAGATGGATAGCTACCAATTAATTTATATAATTTTTTTGCAATATTTAACATTGGCGAAGTAAATCGTTTCTTTCGAGAATAAATATGTCCCGTTCGGGTCCGTTAACTTGCCCCCCCCCCCCCCCTGAGAGATTTGATAGTCGTATTATAAAATGAATGCGCTCGTTATTACGCTCGTATGCGCCACCGATAATAACTCTTGCGCCATTATCGTTTTTTAGAAATCCGAAAAAACATTTGGGGGGGCCAAGTGAACGTAGCCCCCCCCCCAGTACGTATTTTGTCGCTTGTAACTAGGTCACCTGATACATTTGGTTATGCGCTCAATTGCGCCACTTGAATTAAAGCTAGCGCCATTACGGTTAAGCCATAAAAAAATTTTAAAAAGTGGGGGGGGCTAACTTAACGTTTTCAAAAGTTACGTTTTTTAACATGTTTTTTCTACTACATCGTACCTTTCATCATGCGCTAAAATGCGCCGTAAACAAAAATCTTTGCGCCATTATAGTGTTTCAGAAACACTATACAGGGTGTTTTTTTGAGAGCTTTAGTTAAACGTTTCTAGAAAAGTAAAATAGATAGGTTTTTAAAAATTTGTACTTAGGATTTACTCCGAAGGCCGAATCGATGCAAAATATTTTCAAAATGGACGCACTTCCGGAAATACCGGAAGTGGCTAGTAACTTCGTTATTTTAAATGGCAACTGCTATTTTTGGATTCTACGTAAAATTTCAGTTCTTTTGATATCCACATGTCGATATCTACCATTCATGGTTTTTCAGTTATTTTGACTTTAAGAAAAGAAATGGCGGATGCAGATGGTACTTTGATAATTGATTACTTGAAAACGGTTGTAGTCATAGCAACCCATTTTTACCAGTGCATAGATAGAGAATGAATAGGGCTTTCATTTAGTGTACTTAAAAAAAGTTAAGTTGCGGACAACCGCACCTATGGAGATCCAAAGTTATGAAACTTCGAGACTAAAAACTCAGGTTTTTTTTAATTGAATGACCATTTTTTTACTATTACTCTTAACAGACGATCAAATCAAATAACACTAACAGTCATCGTCTTAATAGTATCTTTGACTTCTCCGCATTCCCATTAGCATTACTTTTACTTTTACTCGAGGTGCGTACATACAATTTCATTTAAATATCTTAACAAATACAAAAATTAGATTGCGCATGCGCAATATTATTTTTTCATCTTCAAAATTGTTTGAGGTTTAATGAATATTTACTCACACAGAAAACCGGGCATTTATATGTTCTTTGTAACAAGAATTTATTATAAAAGATACCATTCTTTGAAGGTTCGAGCAGTTTTTGGGCTGTAACTGTTTGGCCCGTTAGTCTACGTAACTAAAAAACAATAGCGACCTTTCTTATATCCTTAAGAACCAATTTTCAAAGGACCGGACGTTTCTCAACAAAGTTATCGTGCACAGGCAGACGGGCAGACACATACAGCAGTACAAATTTTTTTTTTTTTTTATTTATGTTAATTTCCGGTTCAGCTACATAGAAAAGCTACACACAGAAATGTTATAATATAATGTTCACTATTTACAATATCAATCACGTAGAGAGGGCTGCTCCAAGGAGATCCTCATTCGCTAACGATATGTTGCTCGTCATCGGTTGATTGGAGGTCTTGTGGAAGTTTACGTTTCAATCGTCTGTGAATTTGTTTTTCACCTAGTGAGTAGCTGACAGCCCCTGGACATTCTCTTATTTTGGTATAATATGTTTTAATACATTTTTTAATAAATGATTGTATAGTGCACAGTCTAAGATCGTTGTGCAGCTGTGTGTTACGAACGAACCAAGGCGCATTGGTGGCAATCCTGAGCACTTTGTTTTGGACAGTTTGTAGTCTCTTGATTATAGAGTTGGATGCAGCTCCCCATACTGGACAGGCATAGGTCATTGTTGAACGTAGAAGGGATGTGTATATAAGGAGGGAACATTCAAGTTTCAACGGGGAACTTCTGTTCATAATAGGATATAGCTGGCTTAGTCTTGAGTGACATTCGTTAAGTTTTTTGTTTATGTGGAATTTCCAAGTAAGTCGTTTGTCCAGATAAACTACCAGGTACTTGACGGCAGAGTCGGGTGGGTTCCAAGGAATGGATTGGTCGTTTATTAATGTTGGGTGGCAGTGTAGGGAATCTTAGAGTGAAGACTTTGGTTTCACATTTGTTCGAGTTTAGTGATATATTCCATGATTTTAACCACTCATTTATTTCATCCATACTAAATTGTAGGTGTTGAGCTGCGATGTTTATATCTTCATTTTGAGTAATCACTGCGGTGAGCAGTACAAAATTATAAACTATCTCGAGGATCGTTAATACATGAACTACATTGCGGCATAATGCATCAACTCCAAACCAAGGAAGTTAATACCTATGAGTTGTTTGCGATTATTGCAAACCGAGTTAAAATTGCACAATTAGAACATAACTTCACCGCATACCCATATATGTACTACTGTATTCATTATAAGAAGGTAGTAGATGGCGCTGTGTTTGAAGATCGACACACACAGGAAAAATATAAAACGGCACAAAATTTGGAAAATATAATTATAAATCAAACGATATCACGCTTGGATCTTTGAAATTGACAGCTAATGACAGTTCGACAGTTTAGTTCGTAATTGAAACTTCTAACAGACAGAATTCGTCACTCGTTTTATTTTTCAGGGTAATAGTGACTCGTGTTTTAACCAATCACAGTGAAGGTTAAACTGTCCCTATGCTTTCTACCGCTACCTTCTTAAAATGAATAGCGTTATAGTTCTATAGGTACTAAAAAAGGTTCTCAAAAACTATAATGCGCAAAGATTTATGTTAACGGCTCATTTTAGCGCATGATGAAAGGTACGATGTAGTAGAAAAAACATGTTAAAAAACGTAACTTTTGAAAACGCTAAGTTAGACCCTCCACTTTTTAAAAATTTTTTATGGCTTAACCGTAATGGCGCTAGCTTTAATTCAAGTGGCGCAATTGAGCGCATAACCAGGTGTATCAAGTGGCACAAATACCGGTAGCAAAATGCGTTATGGGGGGTTCCGTTCACTTGGCCCCTCCCAAATATATTTAAGGATAACCAAAAAACAAGAATGGCGCAAAGATATCTTTTTACGGCGCATTTCAGCGCATACCTGAGAGTACAATTTCGTATGAAAAGATGTTAAAAAAAAGTAACTTTTAAAAACGTTAAGTTGGCCCCCCCACTTTTTGAAAATTTGTCACGGCTTAACCGTAATGGCGCTAGCTTTAATTCAAGTGGCGCAATTGAGCGCATAACCAAATGTATCAGGTGACCTAGTTACAAGCGACAAAATACGTACTGGGGGGGGCTACGTTCACTTGGCCCCCCCCCAAATGTTTTTTCGGATTTCTAAAAAACGATAATGGCGCAAGAGTTATTATCGGTGGCGCATATGAGCGCATAACGAGCGCATTCATTTTAAAATAATACGACTATCAAATCTCTCAGTGGGGGGGCCAAGTTAACGGACCCGTTCCGTTCAAGTTCAGCCTTTTAAGGGTAGACCTAGACAGCTTTCAGCAGGATGACATTACGGGTATCTTAGCTTAGGCTTATAGGAGGTATGACACGTAACTGGTTTTTTGTCTTTATTTTTAAGTGGGCGGGGTTTCAGTCAAGGGCTGTTCTACAAATCCCACCCAATATACATTTATAAACATCTATGCCCGAACCCGGATTCGAACCAGGGACCGTTAGTGTCGCAGTCGAGCATCCATACCACTGTGCCACACAGGCCGGCTAGAATAATAGTATATTAAGCGAGATATTAAGAAACAAGTGTATAATCAATTAATAATATTAATAATTATACACTAGTTTCTTATAGTATTTTTTTATTATACCTTCAATATAATTTAAAAATAAGGGAAATAAAACGAAATCATATTGACGTTATATTCGAGTAAGCACCAACTTCAAAGTCATACTGAATATTAATTCCTCCCCACATCAATATAAGCAGAGTATAATTATAACGTTTGATATAAGGCAGCGCATAATTTTACCTCTTTAGCTTTCTGCTTCTTTTGGTAATTGAGGGAATGCAACTTCTGCCGGACTACTACTTTTTACTAAGGAGCACATTATCTTTAGAAGAATGAGAGATAAATGAGATAATGCTATTAATTTTGTTCCCAACGATCTCAGTGCAAGAATAACGATTTTGACATGTTTTGACCAAAATCCACGTGATCGCCAAAAATAGATCAAATTTATGCCTGAATTCATGTTTTGGTCATTGAAATAATGCTCTTGGTCTTTTTCCTAACGATCTATGGTGCATAAATAACGACATGTTTTGATCAAAATCCATGTGGTCGCCAAAAATAGATCAAATTTATGTTTTGGTCATTGAGATAATGCTCCTAGTCTTTTTCCCAACGATCTTGGTGCATAAATAACGATTTTGACATGTTTTGATCAGAATCCAGGTGACCTCAGAGAAATAATTTAACATCTTTGAATCACACATGATATGTATTTGGGAAATTGATTTCTGATAGCAGACTTGCACCAGTCGCGTAATGCAAGTCACAGAGCTCACGCGTTTGTATAATGTAATAGTTTTGCAATAAATGTATTTCAGTATCCTTCCGTTATATGTGTATATATCCAGGATATCTAAATACAAAACAGTGGCGACGAGTGTCTTGATTAGTGATTGGAACAGTGGAAAATTGTGAATTAAAATGGCATTAAATCCGGTTAAATTTGAAAACGTGCACGGCAATTTACACGAATTTGACCCAAACGTTCATCAATGGAACCTTTTTGTGCGTAAAATGAAACAATATTATTCTGCCAACAATATCGATAAGGCCGATAAACAACGTGCTTTATTTTTAAATGCGTTAAGTGATAACGCGTTTTCTTTAATGTTGGATCTTTGCATGCCGGATAAACCGGAAGAAAAAGATTTCGATAGTTTAGTGGAGTTATTCAATAACCATTTTAATCCAAAACGTGCAATATTCGCGGAAAAGGAACAATTTTACGGGGCGCGTAAGGAATAGTTATTTACATATGAGTATGGTAAATCAAGGTTTACGTTAACGAGTGAGATGTTTACTGCCGAAGCGTAGCTGAGGCAGGAATTTCGAAACGAGTAACGTTAACTGATTTAACATACAAACAATGTAAGACATTTTATCTCATACTGCTCTATTTCTATTAAAATACCATTTTGATTAGAATGTTGTAGGTACACATTAAAATAAAAGCAAAAGTCGATCACTTGATTTGTTTGATCTGACAGTAGTTTGACAAATATCAAAATCAATCAATCAATCAAATATCACGTTTAGATGGATGTCAGTTGCGGTTGCTAGGCAAAATTTCCAGTCTGGTAAAAATTTTCAGTCTGGTAAAATACGATTTACCAGACTCAAATCAGTCTGGGAAAGCGGCGATTACTAGAGAGTATGAAATAAAAACATGAATTGTGTAGTGATTGGGCAGCGCGTGTTCGTAGATTAGCAACGTATTGTAACTTCGGTAATTCTTTAAACATGATTTTACGTGATAAATTTATTATCGGTTATAATGACGGGAAAATTAAAGACAAATTGTTTCTAAGTGAGGAAAGTTACGTTTCAAGAAGCGGAGAAACAGGCGAAGACGTACGAAACACTAGAAGCCACTAGATCACATCAAATAGCCAATGATCAAGCGGATTTCTTCTACCGACGTGTCAATAACCAAAACCCTGGAGCAGCATCAACTTCTCGAAAAAGTGAGACGGCCGTAAAACCAGAGCCTTTGGACGTACATCTGGTAGGGAAAGGTAAACGTTTCAACAACCAGCAAGGTAAGAAGTCTAAATTTAGTAATTGGGACAAAGACGTAAACACTAAGTGTAGAGTATGTGGGAAAAATTCACATGCATCTACAGCGTGTAATTACAAAAACTATCATTGCCACAAATGTGGTAGAAAAGGACACTTACAGAGTGTTTGCGCCAACAAAAACATTCAACCACGGAAAACCGCAAACTCTCATTTTGTGGACGTAGACGATGACCTGGACACATTGTACAGTTTAGACATTAACAATCAATTTTTGTTACCCATTCGCACTATTAAAGACACAGAGAGTGGCGAACCAATTTTAGTTGATGCGTGTTTAAATAATGTGTATTTGCAATTTGAACTGGATACGGGTTCCGCGGTATCTGCAATGAACGAGTTTTTATTTGATACACTTTTTCCAGACGAAATTTTGGAAAGTGTAACAGTTTAGTTTATTTATATTCAAATTTCAAAATTACCGCTTGCTACGTTAGGCAGGATATAGGTGAGATGGCGGCACTTGTACGCGTGCTTCTTTCCTCGCGCAGAATCGCGTAATTTTTTTCACTTCATTTCCGTTTTAAAGCCAACGAGGTTGTACTTGTAGAGCGTGGCATTGTGAATTCTTCTAAAACCAGTGGGTAATATTTGCCATCATTCACGTAAAATCTCTGGCAATTTTACCTGTTTATTGGCGTTGTCGAGTAGAGTAACTCAGAAGCCGTTTTCTCCGTTGTGAGGCTATATCTGGTGGAAGTTCATCGCCCTACCTACATGTAAGTGAAATGGCGTTGGTTTCTTTTACGTTATGTTATCTAAAATTCTTTCAGATTCACAACCTCTTGGATAATTTCCATATTTCATTGATTTAAGTATTTTTCATTACCCTCCTGACGATTTCAGGTATGTTATTAAAAATCTCGTTAGGGAGTTTTACATCTTCATTACTTTTAGGGGGTCCATGTAGTAGATCAATCCATGTAGTAGATCAATCCATGTAGTAGATCAATCCATGTAGTAGATCAATCCATGTAGTAGATCAATCCATGTAGTAGATGAATTCTTGTACCGATCAATCCATGTAGTAGATGAATTCTTGTACCGATCAATCCATGTAGTAGATGAATTCTTGTACCGATCAATCCATGTAGTAGACGAATTCTTGTACTCCTTGTATGTAAATGAATTTGCATCTTGCGAATATTCCGGAGTACGAACACCTGATTGCCGGCAGCTATCCGGCGTACCACCGAGTAGATAAGCGCTAACACCTAAACGATACCGGGAGCGACCAGCTGATGGTGGAATTTTCGGAAGATACGATCTTTTACACAACCTTTTTTTTATTTGCTTTAATAGTACCGTTAATCTAGTGTAACCTTCCGACGATTTATGATCGGAGCTTTGTATTTTGTTCGCATCAAGTGTTTGAGGTCGTGACTCTCTTCAAGAGCAACGCACCTGTATTTAACGTATGGGTAAACGAGCCGGCTACGAGTAAGCTTTTTTTTGGCCCTTCCGGCTCATATAATCGTTCCGAGCGTTGTAGCTTGGGGTTTGTTTTTGTGTTACAGAACTGGAACTTCGAAGGAGAGCTCTTTTTCGGAGAAGACAGCGTATGTGTTATTCAAGGTAAGATTTTTAATTTACTTGTACCCAGTGTTGCCTATATGAGTTGTTATTCGGGTTAACTTAATTCAATCTTTGAATCCATTGAAATCTTAACTACATTTTTGCTCGATCATTGTTGTAGGGGGCTGGTAACGTAATTATTAGGGAAGTGTTCAGGAATTTATTTGGGGATTATTTTTGTCATTTAAAGTATTTGTTATTGTCGTATTGAAGATACATTTTATTTGCCGATCCTGCACCGTTTTGTCAGGATTAATAAATCAGAATTGCTCGTAGTGAATTTATTATTTGGCTCTCTTGTGTTTTCCCAATTTCTATACAGGAGAGGTCAGAATTTGTGCAAAATTGGGTGGCGCTCAACTAATCATTTCTAGTAACTACCAAAGATCAAAAACTTATGTTATATGCCCAAACGAACAAACCGCTGTGGAAGATTCTCATCTCGAGCCCTTCTTTTAATTAAGAATCTGAGCTAGCTGGCCGTTTATGCGGCGGGGTTTGAGTTTTACAGCGCCGAACTAACCTCACGTTATAAAGTGGCCCTTCAACGTGTGGCCTGGGCATAATTTGTTTAAATTTAAGTTTTTGGCCTTATTTTTAAATTATCTCTTCTAAATTGAACTTCGTACTTGCAACTTATTTTTTATTTGTGGTTATTACTGATATTTGTGTATTTCTTGGTATTTAACAGGTACCTATATTGTGTTATCTTTTTATATTTGTATTTTGAATTTATTGTGTGATCATGGCTATGGAAATTAACCGATTAAGAGAGACTGAACTCCAATATGAAATTGAGATTAGAGCGGGACAAATGGGGAGTAATATGAACGAAAGTCGTTTAATTCTCAGAAAATTGTTAGAGTTAGAGAAAGCACCTGGTTATGTTGCTCCAGAGTACCCTTTTACCTTTGCTCAGGATTTAGCTGCTCTTACTGAATTGACAGTGATCCTTCAGAATAAGATTGACAATTTTGATGATGCTTTTGGGGGAGGTTCATATTTGTCAATTGTTACCATGCTAGCTCATGCCGACAGACGTTTACATAGGACTCGCACATTATTGCAGCCTTCTGCTGAACAATTAAGTAAACTTGGGGAATTAGTTGGTTTATTTCGACAATTAAGAGCTTCACTCGATAACAAAGCTTTTCATTTTAACGACTCAATTATGCCTTCAGCAACTGCTGTAGTTTCTTCTACACCTACTAGACGTACTGCAGAACTACAACCAAGATTATCCGTACCGAGTACTCCTGTACATAAATGGGGATTAAAATTTTCCGGGGATAGTAGAGGTGAAACTTTGAATTCATTTATCGACCGAGTTGAGCGAATGGCTCGTGCTCGTGGAGTAGATCATCCAACTTTATTTGAGACCGCCTACGATTTATTTGAAGGTACTGCGAACACCTGGTACAACATTAATTCTCATAAAGCTACTTCATGGGAGCACTTAGTGCAATTACTACGAGATGCATTTCTACCACCACACTATGAGGAAGATTTGCTCGACGAAATTAAAGCTCGTTTACAGGGTCAGAATGAAAAAGTAGACATTTATTTTGCAGTAATGCAGGGTTTATTTTCACGACTAAAATTACCACCTCCAGAATATGAACAAGTCCGTTTAATTAAACGCAATTTATCACCATTTTATTTGACTAAATTAGGTCCTAATGTTCCTCAGACATTAGATGAACTTTTAATTGAATGCAGACGTTTTGACGATATCAAACATGATTTAGACAGACACCATGCCTTACGCAACCGAACATCATTACCATTACTCGAACCTGGGTTTAGCTGTCCCACCAGTAGTCGACAAATGTCACCACGTCCACCTATTTATGCAATGGAAACTCCAAATTCTCCTTGCTTTAATTGCCAAAAATTAGGTCATCATCGTGTTGATTGTCCTGAACCAAGGCAATTATTTTGCTGGAAATGTGGCGCACAAGGCGTTACGGTGCGCAGTTGTTCTTTTTGTTCGGGAAACGCTCCGAGAAACGCTCATTAAGTCGTCGTGACGTTTCTTTAGTACAGGCGACAAAAATTTTGAAAATTTCTTCCAAACCTAAACTTGACTTTTTATTACAGCATGTGGGAAATGACTTGAGACCTTATGTCCAAATTAAAATTTTAGACATTCCTTTTTTGGGATTATTAGATTCTGGCGCTTCACGTTCTTTTATCAATTCCGATACTTTAATTCAATTGCAAATACTCAATTTCAATTTTGTACCGAAAGTTATTTCTTGTACGGTAGCAAATAGCTCCGATGCACATTCGATTGGTTACATCACTGTGCCAATTACCTTAAAGGATCGTACTGTGCTGTTAGATTTGTTGGTGATGCCTGATTTGGTTACTAATTTAATCCTGGGAGTAGATTTTTGGGATAGGATGGGTATCATTCCGAATATTAGCGATGACTGTTGGCATTTTACTTCTTGCACGCCAACTCAACCTAGTGTGGCCATAGTGGAACAGTCTCGTCTCACTGATGAACAACACCATTCTTTACAAACCCTCTTAGATCTGAAATTTTCGCTCATGGGAGACAAGTTAGGATTAACCCCAGTAGGTAGACACGAGATACGCCTGGTAGAGGGCGCTGTTCCTATTAAACAGCGGTACTATCCAGTAAATCCGATTAAACAGAAAATCATTAACGACACCATTGATGAGATGCTTAGGGACAGAGTCATCGAACCATCGAACAGCGGATGGGCTTCACCTGTCTGTCTGATTCCCAAGAAAGACAAAACCTATAGATTTTGTGTGGACTATAGGAAACTTAACTCTTTAACTGAGCGCGACGCTTTTCCTTTGCCCTATATCAATACCATCTTAGACCAATTACGTGACGCTAAATATCTTAGTTCCCTGGACATTAAGTCAGCTTATTGGCAAATAGAGGTTGCTGAGAATTCGCGCCCTTTCACAGCTTTTACTGTGCCTGGTCGTGGTCTTTTCCAATTTCGAAGGATGCCCTTCGGCTTGACTAATGCCCCTGCGACTTTTCAGCGCATTATCGATACCATTTTGGGACCTGAATTGCAACCCAACGTTTTGGTTTATTTGGACGATGTGGTTATTATATCACAAGACTTTGACTCACATTTAAAAATTTTGAACACCGTTTTTGACAAATTAATTGCTGCTGGCTTCACTCTGAATAAAAACAAATGTCACTTCTGCCGTTCAGAACTTAAGTATTTAGGGTATGTTGTGGATTCCTTTGGCTTACACCCAGATCCTGACAAAGTCAAGGCGATTTTAGATATTCCAACACCCACTACGGTGAATGATATACGACGTTTCTTAGGAACTTGCGGTTGGTACCGTAGGTTCATTCCTGATTTTTCAACCGTTCTTGCTCCTTTAACCAGACTTCTTCGGAAAAATGTTAAATTTGAATGGACGTCTGAATGTGAGGAATCTTTTCTCAAATTAAAAGAACTTTTGGCAACTGCACCTGTGCTCAATTGCCCGGATTTTACCAAACCTTTTGTCCTTCAGACCGATGCTTCTGCTTATGGGCTAGGAGCTGTCTTGACTCAAACTTTTCCGGATGGGGAGCGAGTGGTATGTTATTTATCCCGATCATTATCCCGAGCGGAACAAAATTACAGCACGACTGAACGTGAGTGCTTAGCAGTCATTTGGGCGGTAGAGCAACTTCGACATTACCTCGAAGGAGTTTCTTTTACAGTCATTACTGACCACCATTCTCTTTTGTGGTTGCATTCTTTGAAAGACCCCCAAGGACGTTTAGCACGCTGGGCTCTTCGTTTACAGCCGTATACCTTTACTCTTGTCCATCGTAAAGGCAAGGACAATATTGTTCCCGATCTTTTGTCACGTACTGTACCTGTGATCGAAGCTGTACATTCTTCAGATGTTACGGTGGATCCGAACGATTTCAAAACTTCTAAAGACCCTTGGTACCTTGGTATGTTTGAAAGATTAGAGCGAAGTCCTCATAAATATCCCGATTGGCGAGTGAAAGATTCGTTGTTGTATAAATATATCAAGTCCGCTTTACAATCTCATGATTATGAAAAATGGAAACTTGTTGTTCCTTCTGATTTTAGACAATCTCTTATACAAGAGAACCACAATAATGTTACTTCAGGACACCTTGGTGTTTATAAGACCTTTTGGCGCATTCATCACCGATATTATTGGCCGAGAATGAAGTGCGATATTAAGCGTTATATTTCTCGCTGTACCACCTGTGCACAACATAAACCTGAACAACTTCGACCTGCAGGGCTTATGGGTTCACATCCTCAAATTTATGAACCGTGGCAGATGATCAGCTTAGATTTTATTGGTCCTTTACCTCGATCCACTCAAGGGCGAACTCATTTATTAGTTGTTAGTGACTATATGAGTAAATTTGTACTTCTTTTTCCCATAAGGACGGCGAATGCCAAAACTCTTGTCAAATGTATTGAAGATTCTGTATTTCTTGTGTATGGAGCTCCACAATTCCTTATTTGTGACAATGGCGTGCAGATGCGCAGTAGACTTTTCTTAGATCTGTGTGAAAGCTACCGTGTAAAGGTTCGGTTTACTCCTTTTTATCATCCACAGGCTGATCCTGCGGAGAGGGTGAATCGTGTGGTAAAGCAATTGATAGCCACTTACGTTAAGAACAATCACAAACATTGGGACGTTCATTTAGCTTCGATAGCTTGTGCTCTTCGAACTTCTAAGCACGAAACCATAGGTGTGACTCCCTATCGTGCTAATTTTGGGAAAGAATTTCGTATTCGAGGGGACAGCTTCGACACTGACATGACGGACAATGAGCCGATTGACGTAGAACAACGGTTAGCGCAACAGCAAGGACTGTACGACAAAATTATTGCACGCATTAAAGACAGTCATGACCGCAACAAGCAACATTATGACTTACGACGTAGGCATGTTAACTATGAGATAGGAGATTTGGTTTGGCGTAAAAATAAGACTTTGTCTGATGCCACTAAAGATTATTCAGCGAAGTTAGCTCCCAGATTTTTAGGACCATTTACGGTTAGCCGTAAAATGGGGTATTTGACCTATGAGTTGAAAGATTCTAATGGTAAATCTTCTGGAACGTGGCACGTCCAGGATCTCAAACCTTATATTGAACCCGATGATCATGGTTAGACATTTATTGTCGCCGGATTGCTTGTTTGTTGACGATTTTGAACCACTAATTTTGACGTATTCTTATTCTTGGATTTGACTTTGATATATGTATTTATATGTTATATGTTCCATATTTCTTCTTCTTCTTACTCTTTGGGTGGTTTGGTTGGGCACAGGGGATGGACTCTCGGATCGTAGCAACAACACCTGCTAGGGGATTCGTCCCGATCCATTATCCTCCTTCTTTCTTTTTCTATCTGCACCTCAAACACTTTTCTTCTTCTAATTTCCTCAGGGGAAATTTGGGAGAGGTTGCCCTTTTCTTTTCGCTTTCCTATATTCTATCTTTTTCTACTCTTCTTTCTTCCATTTCCGTTCCATAGAATGAATGGTTTGAATGGATGGGTAGTTGACACACAAGAGGAAGGGGGTGGGTGCGCCTTCCCTGTGCGAGCCTCGGTGACCATGGGACCCCTGGAATCGGCATGAATGAGTTTTTTTCTCCGCAAATGTGATTTCTTCTTTCTCTCTTACTGTCTTCTATCCATAGCACCTTCTTCATTTCATTGCGCTAGTGCATGGTGGAGTTGGGTTGGAAAGGTACCTTCTTTTTGGGGGTTTCCTTCTACACTTTTTCGGCAAGGGGGTCAAAATTTGGGCTTTTGTGTCGTTTTTAGTCAGGGAGGGGGGTTTCTTTATTTTGGGGATTTTGGTGCTGCATCACTTGAAACTGTAGGGTTTCTTTCTTCTGGGTGGGCACTGGATTTGGTTTTCTTGGGGGTGACTAGTAGTTGGATTGGGGTTGTGGGAAAGGGGTTGCTATTGTCATGATACCCGACGGCGCGAGATTCCATCTTTACGCGAGGGCATGTCAATACCCGATTTTGCATACCTTTTCCGCTGCTGGAGAACCTGGGAAAATTCTTTGAAGGTGAAATTCTTTGGGGGGGAGTTTTTTTTACACTGGGGTGGGTTTTCGGGTTTTCAATTTGTTTGCTTCCTTTTCGAGTGTGTGTGCTGGGTTTTTCGATCGTCGGAAAACTTGTAGTTTCCCTCCTGTCGAAGGAGAGGGGGGGTGTAACAGTTTAGTTTATCCGTATTCAAATTTCAAAATTACCGCTTGCTACGTTAGGCAGGATATAGGTGAGATGGCGTCACTTGTACGCGTGCTTCTTTCCTCGCGCAGAATCGCGTAATTTTTTCACTTCATTTCCGTTTTAAAGCCAACGAGGTTGTACTTGTAGAGCGTGGCATTGTGAATTCTTCTAAAACCAGTGGGTAATATTTGCCATCATTCACGTAAAATCTCTGGCAATTTTACCTGTTTATTGGCGTTGTCGAGAGAGTAACTCAGAAGCCGTTTTCTCCATTGTGAGGCTATATCTGGTTGAAGTTCATCGCCCTACCTACATGTAAGTGAAATGGCGTTGGTTTTCTTTTACGTTATGTTATCTAAAATTCTTTCAGATTCACAACCTCTTGGATAATTTCCATATTTCATTGATTTAAGTATTTTTCATTACCCTCCTGACGATTTCAGGTATGTTATTAAAAATCTCGTTAGGGAGTTTTACATCTTCATTACTTTTAGGGGGTCCATGTAGTAGATCAATCCATGTAGTAGATCAATCCATGTAGTAGATCAATCCATGTAGTAGATCAATCCATGTAGTAGACTTGTACCGATCAATCCATGTAGTAGATGAATTCTTGTACCGATCAATCCATGTAGTAGACCAATCCTTGTACAGACGAATCCTTGTATGTAAATGAATTTGCATCTTGCGAATATTCCGGAGTACGAACACCTGATTGCCGGCAGCTATCCGGCGTACCACCGAGTAGATAAGCGCTAACACCTAAACGATACCGGGAGCGACCAGCTGATGGTGGAATTTTCGGAAGATACGATCTTTTACACAACCTTTTTTTTTTATTTGCTTTAATAGTACCGTTAATCTAGTGTAACCTTCCGACGATTTATGATCGGAGCTTTGTATTTTGTTCGCATCAAGTGTTTGAGGTCGTGACTCTCTTCAAGAGCAACGCACCTGTATTTAACGTATGGGTAAACGAGCCGGCTACGAGTAAGCTTTTTTTTTTGGCCCTTCTGGCTCATATAATCGTTCCGAGCGTTGTAGCTTGGGGTTTGTTTTTGTGTTACAGAACTGGAACTTCGAAGGAGAGCTCTTTTTCGGAGAAGACAGCGTATGTGTGATTCAAGGTAAGATTTTTAATTTACTTGTACCCAGTGTTGCCTATATGAGTTGTTATTCGGGTTAACTTAATTCAATCTTTGAATCCATTGAAATCTTAACTACATTTTTGCTCGATCATTGTTGTAGGGGTCTGGTAACGTAATTATTAGGGAAGTGTTCATGAATTTATTTGGGGATTATTTTTGTCATTTAAGTATTTGTTATTGTCGTATTGAAGATACATTTTATTTGCCGATCCTGCACCGTTTTTGCCAGGATTAATAAATCAGAATTGCTCGTAGTGAATTTATTATTTGGCTCTCTTGTGGTTTCCCAATTTCTATACAGGAGAGGTCAGAATTTGTGCAAAATTGGGTGGCGCTCAACTAATTATTTCTAGTGACTACCAAAGATCAAAAACTTATGTTATATGCCCAAACGAACAAACCGCTGTGGAAGATTCTCATCTCGAGCCCTTCTTTTAATTAAGAATCTGAGCTAGCTGGCCGTTTATGCGGCGGGGTTTGAGTTTTACAGCGCCGAACTAACCTCACGTTATAAAAGAACGGAAATTAAATTAAAAGGTTACAGTGGTGAAATTATTACTCCACTAGGTGTCGCGTCAATGACAATCACATGCTCAAACAATAGGCATCCAATAAATATTTTTGTAATTAAATATGGTGGACCACCAATTTTGGGACGTGATTGGTTTTGTAAAAATCAGCAAAATTTTAAAGTAATTAATAATGTGAACCTATTTGGCGGCGACGTGGAGAAACTAATTTATAAATACCCTCAAGTATTTAATAATAAATTAGGCACTTTTACGGAAGCAGTGGTCGATTTAAAACTTAAAATAGGGACTGAACCCAAATTTTTTAAACCCCGTCCACTTCCCTTCTCGTTAAAAGAAAAGGTGGAACGCGAAATTAATAGGCTAGTGTCTGAAAACGTCCTATCTCCAATAGTCATGAGCGAATGGGGAACACCTATCGTCCCGGTATTGAAGAGAGATGGATCTGTCCGAATATGTGGTGATTATAAAATCACACTAAATCCATATTTGAAAAATGTGAGCTACCCTCTACCCAGAATCGAGGACTTATTTTCCAAATTAGCGGGTGGTAAATATTTTACCAAAATTGATTTAAGTTCGGCTTATCAACAAATTTTATTAAGCGAACAGGCCAAATCGTTATCAACCATAAGTACACACTTGGGTTTATTTGCGTATAACCGAATGCCGTATGGAATTAAAACAGCTCCATCCATTTTTCAATTAATAATGGAGA
>NW_022170403.1:14573809-14574397 GCF_008802855.1 Photinus pyralis | reverse complement strand
GGAAGCCCAAAGAAGCAAAGTTTAAGGGAAGGTAAAGAGGCCGAAAGAGACAACAAAAAGATATGTGGATGGGGTCGTGAAGAAAGGTTGGAGGGGGTTGCCGGGTTGTTTGGTTTAGACCAACTTCACGATGTGACATGAATCTATCGTTGCCATTTTTTAAAATTTCATTGGTCGATCTAATGCTTATTGTGTGATTTTATTTCTTATAAACAGTCAATTTGGTTAAAAATATAAATTTAACAATACAAAAACGCCGAAGGATCTCTGTGGACTGGTGAAAAAAATGTATCTAGGATTGACGACATTCTGGAATAAAATGAATGCCCTTTGGTTTGTGTAACACCCCTATAGCACGCCGATAGAATTTATTTTGAGAGATTCGAGATTTATTATAGAAAATACACTTGCTTTATACCGTGTGTCCGTTCTCAAACTCGAACATAGGGATTTAACATGGAGTTGAACGTTTTTGCGGATTTCTGCTCGCCAACTTATTCTACAGAAAAGGTAATGGTATCATTGGAAAGAGAAAATTATTGCGCATCCACTGATACTAACAACAAGACTAAAAATTGAAATTGTAAT